>NW_027362771.1:343115238-343779613 GCF_046119375.1 Phyllobates terribilis
TTATTACTTACTGCAAAGTCAAAAGAAAGTTTACATACACTAAGATTACTATGCCTTTAAACAATTCTGGACTGCCCGTATGATGATGTCAAGTGTTTGGAATCTTCTGATAGTTTTTTTGGCAACATCTGAGTTAATTAGAGACACACCTGTGGATGTGCACACCTGAAACACACTGCTTCTTTGTGTAGCATAATGGGAAAGTCTAAAGAAATCAGCCAAGATATCAGTTAGAGAATTGTAGACTTGCACAATTCGGGCTCATTCTTGGGTACAATTTCAAGATACCTGAAGGTGCCTCGTTCATATGCACAAACAATTATACACAAGTACAAACAAGATGGGAATGTCCAGCCATCATACCGCTCAGGAAGGAGATGGGTTCTGTGTCCAAGAGATGAATGTGCTTTGGTCCGACATGTGCATATCAACCCAAGGACAAAAGCAAAAGACCTTGTGAGGATGATGGCTGAAGCTGGTAAGATTGTGTCAATATCCACAGTGAAACGAGTACTGTATCAACAGGGGCGGACAGGCTACTCTGCCAGGAAGAAGCCATTACTCCAAAAGAAACAAAAAAACAGATTAATGTTTGCAAATGCACACAGGGATAAAGACCTTAATTTTTGGAGACATGTCCTGTGATCTGATGAAACTAAAATTTAACTTTTTGGGCATAATGACCATCTTTACCAGGGCCGGCGTCAGCACCCGGCGCACCCAGGCAAGTGCCGGGGCCCTGAGCAGGCGGGGCCCCACTCGCGGTTGGGCACCCCGCCGGGCTATGGGCGGAGGAGAGCGGTGCCAGCGCCCGCCCTTCTCCCCCGCTTGCTCAGGGCCCCGGCAGCCGGATACTTACTCCCCGTGCCTCCACAGATCTGCTGTCTTCCTGCTGTGCGCTCCCTGTGACATCTCAGGTCATAGGGTGCGGTGACGTCTTTCCACAGCGCCCTCCCCTGAGCTATCACAGGCAGCGCAGAGTGGGAAGACGCCGGCGACTCCGAAGTTCGGACCTGAGCAGTGGCAGCCGGTGAGGAGGAGTGAGGTGAGTATTTGATTCTGGTTTTTTTTAATGTATGGAGGCATGGGGCATTATATGGGGGGGGTGACATCCTGCATGGAGCATTATATGGGAGGGTGACATCCTGCATGGGGCATTATATGGGGGGGTGACATCCTGCATGGGGCATTATAAAGAGAGGGGGTGATATCCTGCATGGGGCATTATATGGGGGGGAAACGGACATCCTGCATGGGGCATTATATGGGGGGGAGAGGTGACATTCTGCATGGGGCATTATATGGGGAGAAGGGACATACTGCATGGGGCATTATATAGGGAGGTGACATCCTGCATGGGGCATTATATGGGAGGGAGGGACATCCTTTATGGGGCATTATATGGGGGGAAAGGGACATCCTGCATGGGGCATTAGAAGGGGGGAACAGCCTGCATGGGGCATTATAAGGGGGGAACAGCTTGCATAGGGCATTATGTGGGGGGAACAGCCTTCATGGAGCATTATATGGGGGCCAGTATCCTGTATGGAGCGTTATAAGGGGACCAGTATCCTGTACGGAGCATTATATAGGGGCCAATATCCTGTACGGAGCGTTTTATGGGGGCCAGTATTCTGTATGGAGCGTTATATGGGGGCCAGTATTCTATATGGAGCATTATATGGGGCAAGTATTCTGTATGGAGCGTTATATGAGGGCCAGTATTCTATATGGAGCATTATATGGGGCAAGTATTCTGTATGGAGCGTTATATGGGGGCCAGTATTCCGTATGGAGCATTTTATGGGGGCCAGTATACTGTGTGGAGCGATTCGCCGGTTTCTGAGCTATTGTGGAATTTACAATAGATATCACTCATGTAATGTAAGAAGTGAAATCTTTGCATTGTACTATATATATATTTCTCTGCGGTATCTGTGCATCATGAATCGTGGTATGTGTTAAAGGGGCCCACTGAGACTCTTTTGCCCGGGGCCCAGAAAAACCTGGAGCCGGCCCTGATCGTTACGTTTGGAGGAAAAAGGGTATCTAAGAAGCAACGTTTCTCCTTGCGGAGAGCGACATGCTAGGCACATCACGGTGAGGAGATTTTTCAAGCCGCAAGCTCCTCTGGGAAATATACAAATTGTCTCTTCAGTGAGAAAGAGAACTAGAACTCTAGTGTCACCTATTGGAACCAGCAATCCTAAAAGTCCATATTGACCCTTTAATGAGCCTTGTCACATGACTTAGGATAAAAGCCAAGACTAGAAACTCAATTTGCAGACACTATGTTTCGGGGTACTGCCCCTCGTCAGTGCAAAGTGTGAGTTCTGGTTTAGCTGGGTGAGAGGCATCAGACCAGTATATAAGAAGTAACATTTCTTCTTGCGGAGAGCGACATGCTAAGCACATCAAGGTGAGGAGACTTTTTAAGCCATAATGCTCCTCTGGGAAATATGCAAATTGTCTCTTCAGAGAGGAAGAGAACTAGAATTCTAGTGCCACCTATTGGAAGTAGCAATCGTACAAGTCAATATTGACCCTTTCACAAGCCTTGTCACATGACTTAGGAGGAAAAAGGGAGAAACTTGGAATCCTAAGAACACCATCCCAACTGTGAAACACGGGGGTGGCAGCATCATGTCGTGGGGTTGTTTTGCTGCAGGAGGGACTGGTGCACTTCACAAAATAGATGGCATCATGAGATAAGAAGATTATGTGGCAATACAGAAGCAACATATCAAGACATCAGCCAGGAAGTTAAAGCTTCGGTGGAAATGGGTCTCCCAAATGGACAATGACCTGAAGCATACTGCCAAAATGGTAACAAAGTGGCTTAAGAATAACAAAGTCAATGTTTTGGAGTGGCCATCACGAAGCCCTGATCTCAATCCTATTGAAAATTTATGGGCAAAACTGAAAAGGCAGGTGCGAGCAAGGCAACCTACAAACTTGGATCAGTTACACCAGTTTGGTCAGGAGGAATGGGCCCAAATTCCGACCATTTATTGTGAGAAGCTTTTGAAAGGATATCCCAAACGTTTGACCCAAGTCATTCAGTTTAAGGGCAATGGTACCAAATACTAATGAAAGGTAGGTAAACTTTTGACTTTGCAGTAAGTAATAAAAATGCCTTAAAACATTCTCTCTCATTATTCTGGCATTTGGCAAATGTTAAAAATTATAGTAATCCTAATTGACCTAAACCGGACGGAAAGGTGTATTCTGATTTCAAGTCAGATATTGACAAAAACATGCATATGTGTCTTTTTATATATATACAGTACAGACCAAAAGTTTGGACACACCTTCTCATTTAAAGATTTTTCTGTATTTTCATGACTATGAAAATTGTACATTCACACTGAAGGCATCAAAACTATGAATTAACACATGTGGAATTATATACTTAACAAAAAAGTGTGAAACAACTGAAAATATATCTTATATTCTAGGTTCTTCAAAGTAGCCACCTTTTGCTTTGATGACCGCTTTGCACACTCTTGGCATTCTCTTGATGAGCTTCAAGAGGTAGTCACCGGAAATGGTCTTCCAACAATCTTGAAGGAGTTCCCAGAGATGCTTAGCACTTGTTGGCCCTTTTGCCTTCACTCTGCGGTCCAGCTCACCCCAAACCATCTCGATTGGGTTCAGGTCTGGTGACTGTGGAGGCCAGGTCATCTGGCGTAGCACCCCATCACTCTCCTTCTTGGTCAAATAGCCCTTACACAGCCTGGAGGTGTGTTTGGGGTCATTGTCCTGTTGAAAAATAAATGATGGGCCAACTAAACGCAAACCGGATAGAATAGCATGCCGCTGCAAGATGCTGTGGTAGCCATGCTGGTTCAGTATGCCTTCAATTTTGAATAAATCCCCAACAGTGTAACCAGCAAAGCACCCCCACACCATCACACCTCCTCCTCCATGCTTCACGGTGGGAACCAGGCATGTAGAGTCCATCCGTTCACCTTTTCTGCGTCGCACAAAGACACGGTGGTTGGAACAAAAGATCTCAAATTTGGACTCATCAGACCAAAGCACAGATTTCCACTGGTCTAATGTCCATTCCTTGTGTTCTTTAGCCCAAACAAGTCTCTTCTGCTTGCTGCCTGTCCTTAGCAGTGGTTTCCTAGCAGCTATTTTACCATGAAGGCCTGCTGCACAAAGTCTCCTCTTAACAGTTGTTGTAGAGATGTGTCTGCTGCTAGAACTCTGTGTGGCATTGACCTGGTCTCTAATCTGAGCTGCTGTTAACCTGCGATTTCTGAGGCTGGTGACTCGGATAAACTTATCCTCAGAAGCAGAGGTGACTCTTGGTCTTCCTTTCCTGGGGTGGTCCTCATGTGAGCCAGTTTCTTTGTAGCGCCTGATGGTTTTTGCAACTTCACTTGGGGACACTTTCAAAGTTTTCCCAATTTTTCGCACTGACTGACCTTCATTTCTTAAAGTAATGATGGCCACTCGTTTTTCTTTACTTAGCTGCTTTTTTCTTGCCATAATACAAATACTGACAGTCTATTCAGTAGGACTATCAGCTGTGTATCCACCAGACTTCTGCACAACACAACTGATGGTCCAACCCCATTTATAAGGCAAGAAATCCCACTTATTAAACCTGACAGGGCACACCTGTGAAGTGAAAACCATTTCATGTGACTACCTCTTGAAGCTCATCAAGAGAATGCCAAGAGTGTGCAAAGCAGTCATCAAAGCAAAAGGTGGCTACTTTGAAGAACCTAGAATATAAGACATATTTTCAGTTGTTTCACGCTTTTTTGTTAAGTATATAATTCTACATGTGTTAATTCATAGTTTTGATGCCTTCAGTGTAAATGTACAATTTTCATAGTTATGAAAATACAGAAAAATCTTTAAATGAGAAGGTGTGTCCAAACTTTTGGTCTGTACTGTAGGTCACAGTCTTCTACTGGCGTGGATCACAGTCTTCTACTGCCACGGGTCACGGCCTTCTACTCAGTTCAGGCCTTCTCCGGGATCTGACCGCCCTTGGAACCTTCTGTGACAATCGTGGCTGTAAGCCCACTTAGCAGCCACATGACCTGCTTGGTACAGGCTCTGGCGCCAACTGCTTCCTTCTTGGCCAGGCCTTTTTATGTTTTGTCACTACGACACAACTGTCACCTGACCCGGCATCATCTTCAATCTCTTCCACAGGAACATGCTCTTCCACTCTTGGGGTTCCTACTACTATAATCCTGTTTGCTTTCACTTTCTCTATAGTCTTTGACCAGCAGATGTCGGTGTTTGCTTGCAGTTACTCCGCTTGCCCTTAACTGTATGTGTCCTCTCATTTGTCCAACTTCTTACAATTTAATAGAGTGGATGCGAGTGTATGGATTGAATTGATGCTGCTCCACACAAGGCAAATACTGGCTGTATTACCCAGCCAGCATTTGCCTCTAACAGCAACGACCAGAGTGAGGTCCGGTTGCGGCTGTTAACCTGTTAAATGTCACTGTCAATCATTAAAATTATGCAATTCTGCCCAGGTGAATGTACCAGACACTCAAGAAAAACCAGCTAAAAAGGGCAGCAGTGTTTACCTGCCCATATCTTCAAAGCCAAATGCACTACCAGGATGCAACAGACCCACATAAAGATGGCGGATACACAGGTGCAAAATACTGATGAAACAATCACTCACAACCTACCATTTCATGGAGGGGGTAACTGTCTAGTATTAGAATTGTACAAAGATAGGCTTGTATAGGGTGCTGTTCACACAGGGTAGTGCACAGTATCCGGCTTACAGCCTATTAGTTACGCCCATACTATTCGACTAGGCGGGCTGCCCGGTACTATCCAAGTGCACCCCCTGGGAACAGACACCCTAGTTTACAATGCCCGCACTAATGGGCCTGTGTGCACCCTGCAATAAAAGTGTTCAAAATTACATATATATAATATATGAGGTATTAGTTGATATTTTGGCCAAAATACGTAAGCTCGTAACCCGCGTCAAGGGTCCTCATGCACACAGGCCCATTAGTGCGGGCCCTTCATCCAATTTCAATGGGGATACCCTCAAATGAAAGCTGAAAGTCTGAACTTCAACTGCATCTGAATTGTTTTGTTTAAAATTCATTGTGGTAATGTCTAGAACCAAAATTAGAAAAATGTTGTCTCTGTACAAATATATATGGACCTAACTGTTACTTGCCCCCGTCGTCCTGTGTTTACTCAGGGAGGGGTTCGGTCTACCCCCAGGTAACTCCGGAGTACTTAGCAGGACCCCCTTCCGTGTGTCCTCGCTCTCTGGCCTTCTACTGCACCTCACACCTAGTATCTCCAATCCGGTACCCGTGGGCCTTGGCGGGTGACGTCCATTCCGTCCCCTGGGTCCTATGTGGCTACCTTCTCGGTGAGACTGGCGTGGACTTGTGGCTACAGGACATAAAGTTCTGCAGCCTCCGGTTTCTAGTTGGGCATAAAGTCCTCCGCTAGTTGAGGGACCGGTTCCCTTTAGATGGCCTGACCCCTCCACCGCCTGGCAGATGCGGGCGTACGGGTGGCCTTCTGCCCGTACCCCTGGGGTCCTTTCCTGATTCCTGGAGCCTTTCCGCTCCTCTCTCTCCTCTCCTTTCAGTCCTGGGCCTCTCACCAGGCCCGCCTCCTGAGCAGAGCTCCTGCAGAGCCTCCGCTCCTTCACTTCTCCTCCTTTGACTGAACTCTCTCTCTAAGATGGCTTCCCGTTTTATATCTCCCTCTCATGTGCTCCCCTAAGCTACTTCCTCCACCCACACCCACTATGTGGTTCCCCCTCTCTGGGTTCAAGCCAGTCCAGCCAAGGGAAGGGCTCAGCAAGAACCAGAGACATCTTGCTCTCCCCTGTTTGCCTGGAGTGGTGTGTTGGATGCAGGTGTTAGGGTCCTAAGCTGTACTCCTTCCTTACCTGAGAGTGAGATACCACACCTCTGGGTGAGATGCAGTACCTCTGTGGCGACCAAACCCTCAGGGGCGCCACACATACATACCTGAATTGGGATGAGGGGTGCCATACATACCAGAATGGATATGCGGGGTACCATGCATACCAGGATGAGGGATGGGGTGCCATGCATACCAGGATGAGGGGTACCATGCATACCGGAATAGGAATGAGGGCTACCATGCATACCAGGATAGGAATGCGGGGTACCATGCATACCAGGATGAGGGATGTGGTGCCATGCATACCAGGATTGGGGGATGAGGAGGCCATACATACCAGGATTGGAGGATAAGGTGTGCCATACATACCAGGATTGGGGGATGGGGGGTGCCATAGATAACAGAATTGGAATGAGGGGTGCCATGTATACCAGGATGAGGGCTACCATACATACCAGAATACGGATGCGGGGTACCATGCATATCAGGATGAGGGATGGGGTGCCATGCATACCAGGATGAGGGATGGGGTGCCATGAATACCAGGATGAGGGGTACCATGCATACCAGAATAGGGATGAGGGCTACCATGCATACCAGGATAGGAATGCGGGGTACCATGCATACCAGGATGAGGGATGGAGTGCCATGCATACCAGGATTGGGGGATGAGGAGGCCATACATACCCGGATTGTGGGTGAGGGGTGCCATACATACCAGGATTTGGGGTGAGGGATGCCATGCATACCAGGATTGGGGGTAAGGGTTGCCATGCATACCAGGATTGGAGGTGAGGGGTGCCATGCATACCAGGATTGGGGGTGAGGGGTGCCATGCATACCAGGATTGTGGGTGAGGGGTGCCATCCATACCAGGATTGGGGGTGCGGGGTGACATGCATACCAGGATTGGGGGTGAGGGGTGCCATGCATACCAGGATTTGGAGTGAGGGATGCCATGCATAACAAGATGGGGATGAAGGGTGCCATGCATACCTGGATGGGGATGAGGGGTGCCATGCATACCAGGATAGGGATGAGGGGTGCCATGCATACCTGGATAGGATGGGGGCAGCACATAAAGGATGGGGGAACAGGATTGGGGAGCTCAAATACCAGGATGGGGGCAGCACAAATACAAGGATGGGGGCATCACAAATACCAGGATGGGGGCAGCACAAATTCCAGGATGGGGGCTTCACATACCAAAAAAATGCTTGCCACCCGGGCGTAGAACAGGTTCAATAGCTAGTTTAAAATAAGCACATTTGATCTCACTGTGCTTGGAAAAGCCCTATCTATAAAACATTTTTTATAACAATTTCTAAACTTTACAAAAATGTAAAGAAAAATAGAAAAAAAAATGCAATAATAGTGATGAAAATATAATATGTATCCCAATATAGTACCAATTAAGTCTACCAATTGGCGCATAAAAACAAGCCCTCATATAGCTTCATCAATGGAAAAATAATAAGTTATATTTCTTGGAAAAAAAGGACAAAAATTATATTTTTTACAAAGTTCAGAATTATTTTAAGCCATTGAAATAAAAAAAAACTATGCATGTTTTGCTATTACCATATTTGTACTAAGGTCCCCTTCACATGTCCTGATATTGCCAGTACTGGTAAAAACAGTACTGATGCTATTGTGTGTCCATGTGTACGTGTGTGTCATCCGTATGGCAGATTTTTGAGTGCAGATTTTGCTGGATTTCTTTTGGTGGGAGCCACATCACTTCTCCGGAGCCTTTGTGCTACCAGTAATGTGGATACCCCCTATATTTCTGGTAACAAATGATGAACCTGAGTGGGAACTTGTTTTTTTGTGGGTTGAGTAGAAGCTTTTATTGTTGGCATTTTGTGATACAGAACATTTTGGATCACATTTATCCCATGCTCTATGCTGAGCACTTACTTTGGGGTTTGCATCTAAATCTACATAATACATGATTCGGATGAAGCCCCACACTAATGAGGCAGCAGAGATACTTTAGACTCTGTCTGGCTTCTGTTCGGCGGTATCCGTCTTTTCAGAGGTACACAAACTGAACTGTGGCCGACCGCACTTTTATGTATGCTTAAAAAGACGGGGACTGCTAGATCATAGGCCAGACAGCATCCACAGTGCCTCCATCTGCCTCCTTAAAGAGAAACTTCCGCCGGGGGTTTTTCAGAGATTTACACAGAAACCCCAATGTAAGCGCTCAGCGTAGAGCGCAGAATAAATTTGAGCCGAGCCTTACTGCGATCAACAAACAAATCAACAGCAGGTGAAGAATTGCTTTTATTTATTTTCTACGCCATTCATGGTGCGGTATTAGTGATGAGAATACTTTATTCTTCGGGTCGGTGCGAATACAGCGATACCAAATTTATATCGGGTTTTTATGTTTGGCTGCTGTCACTAAAAGACGCTTTTTTTGCAAAGTAAAGTTTTTGCATCACCATATTTTGAGAGCTATAATTTTTCTATATTTCTGCTGACAGGGTCATGTGAGGGCTTGTTTGTTGTGGGATCAGTTGATGTTTTTATTGGTACCATTTTTGGGCACACAACATTTTTTGATCACTTTCTATTCTGATTTTTGTAAGCCAGAATGAACAAAAACCAGCAATTCAGAAACTGTTTTTTGGGGGATTTTTCTATGCCGTTTACCATGTGGTTGAAGTGATAAGACAACTTTATTCTTTAGGTCAGATCAGTTCGATTACAACGATACCACATTTATAATCATTTTTTTATGTTTTGTCGCTTCTATACAATAAAAACAATTTTATAGAAAAAATATTGATTTTGCATCACTATATTGTGAGAGCTATAACTTTTTTATTTTTTCACTGATGGAGTTTGTTTTTTACAGGACAAGATGACGTTTTCAGCAGAACCATTTTTATTTACATTCGTCTTTTTCATCGCTTATTATTCCACTGTTTTTCCAGCGGTGTGATGAAAAAGCATTGTTTTTTTGCAACGTTTCTTATCCTTTATTTTTTACGGCATTCACTGTAGGGGTTAACTAGTGTGATAATTGTATAGATTGGGTTGTTCTGGACATGGTGATAGCAAATATATGCACTTTTTTTGTTTATCTTTGTTTTTACATAAATGTGTATTTATTGGTGTAATATTTCTTATTCTTTATTTTGTGACCAATCACAGCAAGCTGAATGCAGGGACCGATGAAATGGGTCTCTGCATCTCTGCCCGTGCCGCTCAGCTGTCAGTGACCACTGTCGGCACATTTCTGTCACTGTCTGTTTACACACAGTGACAGTTTTAATACATGACGGACATAGTAAATCAAGATGCGGGAACTGACACCCGCTCATGATGTGCTATGTCTGTCATTCGTCGTAAAGGGGTTAAAAGTAGTTATTATTGTGTTATGCTACACGGACCTTAAATGAGACATGGGTTTCTCTTTGCCTGGAGTGTTACGGATAGGCTGCCATATAGTTCTGAATACAGACATAGTATTAACAAGCTCATGGTATGTTATTGATCTGCAGGACCTGGAAGTGGCCACTACTTATTGAACAGACCTGTACTGTTCAGTTCCATGTAATTTATAAATCCAGCCATCACCAGGGCTTACAACTAGTGTTGAGCGAGTACGTTCTGTTCCGAGTATGCTCGGGCGAGCTCCGAGTATTTACAGCTGCTCGTTGATATGTTTGAATCGCTCCCATGTGCATGATTTGCAACTCTTTGACAGCTTTATTACATGGGAGGAATGTGTAAGAAATAGACATTCCTCACATGTATTAAAACTGTCAAACAGTCGCAAATCATGCACACGGGAGCGATTCAAACATATCACCGAGCAGCTGTAAATACTCGGAGCTTGGCCCGAGTATACTCGGCGAAAGAGTTAACAGAACATACTCGCTCAACACTACTTATAACAGCTAATCAGTAGGGTTACCTGTAGTGATGAGCGAGTATGTTCGGTTAACCCTTTCGGCGAGTATACTCGGACGAGTACCGAGTATCTTCAGCGTACTCGGTGATGTGTTTGAATCACTCCTGTGTGCATGATTTGCGACTGTTTGACAGCTTTAATACATGTGAGGAATGCTTGTTTCTTAACCATTCCTCACATGTATTAAAGCTGTCAAACAGTCGCAAATCATGCACACGGGAGTGATTGAAACATATCACCGAGCATGCTGAAGATACTCGGTACTCGCCCGAGCATACTCGCTGAAAGGGGTAACCAAACATACTCGCTCATCACTAGTTACCAGATCTCAGACCCCCATTGATCTGATATTGATGTCTTTTAGTGCTCGTGCAGATAATCGTATTAATCGGAAAAGTGCTATCCTTTATTTTGACGGATAGCACTCGTCCCCATGTTATTCTCATGGGCTGTGCACATGTCCGATTTTTTCTTTTTTTTTCCCTCAGATAGAGCCCATCCGGGAAAAAAATCGCAGCATGCCCAAGTTTGATCCAATATTTGGATCGCACTTGACCATGCAAGTCAATGAGCCTTTTGAAAACATCGGACTGCACTTGGATGACTTATTAGTGCAGTCCGATTTTCATGGCCTCATAGAATGGAGAAGATGGAGACAACAATTTCTCCATTTTCTGCTCATTCGAGAGAATCAGATCACACTATGATCACACTCAGAGTTTGATCAGAATGTGATTTGCATCACAGGATTTTCTCTGATGAGCCTTAAAAAGGACCTTTCACTAGTTTGAGCATGTTAAACTGACCACATTATGAAACAGTGGCTGCAAGTCTGAGTTAAACATAGAATTTTATTTTTTAATTTATCCTCTCATGAGTTGGGGGGAGTATGAGAGCTGATAGCACTGTGAGATGAGATCTGGAAGTGTTTGTCATGGTATGTAACTCAGCTCTCCTTTATCTCTACACATTAGCTTCAGAGATCAGTAAGGAGAGGGGGCATGTTCTTTTCTCCCCTGCATGATGCTGCCTGCTTATGATTGGTCAACCTCATGCAGGGAAAGAAGTATCACAAATTTTGACTTGATTAACTATTTTCCTGCAAATAGTAGTAGGAAGTTAGACAAAAACATTTTGTTTTCTTTTTCTCCACTCCGCCTCTATTTTCGTTCTCTCCACTCCATTTCTTTCAGCATTGTGGGAGTGTACTATCCCACTATGACACTGTCCAATCAAAAAAGGCATCAATATAAGGAGGAGAGGAAAACATAGACGTAAAGAGTTCTGACCAAAATGAAACACTCATAAAGAAGGTCAGAAATGTGCTGGTGTGATACTTACCTGTTCTCGGTCCACAGCTGCTTTCGTAATGCTGCTGCCAGCCTCCCTCCAGACACTTCCAGAACTGTGCTAACATGATCATGGATATACAGTGGCATGTAAAAGCTTGGGCACCCCTGGTCAAAATTACTGTTATTGTGAACAGTTAAGCAAATTGAAGATGAAATGATCTCTAAAAGGCCTGAAGTTAAAGATCACACATTTCCTTTGTATTTTAGGGGAAAAAAAACAATATAGATAGATAGATAGATAGATAGATAGATAGATAGATAGATAGATAGATAGATCTCTATATATTTTATTTTTTTCATCTTTTACATTTTAAAAGTTACAAAAAGAAAAATGGGCAGATGCAAAAGTTTAGGCACCCTGCATGGTTAGTACCTAGTAGTAAAGTATCACAGCTTGTAAACGCTTTTTGTAGACAGACAGGAGTCTTTCAATGCTTGTTGAAGGGATTGTCATCCATTCTTGCTTGGAAAATTCTTCCAGTTCCATGAGATTCCTGGGTCATCTCGCATGTACTGCTATTTTTAGGCCTAGCCACAGATTTTCAATGATGTTCAGATCAGGGGACTGTGAGGGCCATTGTAAAACCTTCGCCTTGCGCCCTTTGAGGTAGTCTATTGTGGATTTCAACGTGTGTTTAGGATCGTTATGCATTTTTAGAAACCATCCTCTTTTCAACTTCAGCTTTTTTATAGATGACATTATGTTTGCATCAAGAATTTGTTGAAATTTCATTGATTCCATTCTTCCCTCTACCCATGAAACGTTCCCCGTGCCATTGACTGCAGCACAACCTCAAAGCATGATTGATCCACCTCCATGCTTAATGGTTGGCGAGATGTCTTTTCTTGAAATGATGTGCCCATTTTTCTCCACACATACCTTTGATCATTGTGGCCAAAGAGTTCTATTTTAACCTCATCGGTCCACAGGACTTGTTTCCAAAAATACATCAGGCTTGTTTAGATGTTCTTTTGCATACTTCTGTCGCTGAATTTTATGGTGAGGACTCAGGAGGGGTTTTCTTCTGATGACTCTTCCATGAAGACCATATTTACCATATTTGTGCAGGTGTCTATGAACAGTAGAACAATGTACCACAACTCCAGAGTCTGCTAATTCTTTCTGAAGGTCTTTTGCAATGAAGCGGGGGTTCTGATTTGCCTCTCTAGCAATCCAGCGATCAACTCTCACTGAAATTTTGCTTGGTCTTCCACACCTTATCCTGACCTCTACTGTTCCTGTTAACTGCCATTTCGTAATTACATTTTGAATTGAGGAAAGGGCAACTAGAAAACGCTTTTCTATCTTCTTATAGCCTTCTCCTGCTTTGTGGGCCTCCACCATTTTCATTTTCAAAGTGCTAGGCAGCTGCTTAGAAGAACCCATGGCTGCTGTTTTTTGGCACAATGTTAGAGGAGACTGGGTTTTTATAAAGTTGGGAAATTTGCATCACCTGGCCTTTTCTAACTATGATAGTGAACAAACTATAACCCTAATAGGCAAATTAAGGTCTTAAACCTTCGTCATAGTTATCTGAGCACATAAATCTCCAAGGGTGCCCAAACATTTGCATTGGCCCATTTTCCTTTTTGTATTTTTTAAGATGTAAAAGATGAATATATATACGTATGTATTTTTTTTGCCTAATATACAAAGGAAATGTGTCATCTTTAGCTTTAGGCATTTTAGAGATCATTTCATCTTCAACTTGCTTAACTGTTCACAATAACAGTAGTTTTGACCAGAGGTTCCCAAACTTTTACATGCCACTGATTTTCGGAAATGCTGGTAAGTGGAAATGAGGATCCCATGCCAGGAACTTGTATTAATGCAGTTTTTAATTGACACGTTTTGAAGTTTTTCCTCAGAATATAGTCACATCTGATGTGGTTATATCCTGAGGAAGAAGTGTGTACTTCGAAACTCAAAGTACACGATCCTGAAAATGGGAGTTTGAAATGCACGCGCTACACGAGGGGTCTCTAACCTGTAGCTTGGGAGCCACATATGACTCGCGGTCCCATGTTTGCTCACGCCTGTTTGCCAATTTGGTGCATTAGCTCCACGTCTAGCAACCAGGTATGAAGAGCACATCTCAAAATGGTGAATTTTGTGAGTAGCCCTGCACAGAAGAGCACACATTTCCAATTTTTAGGACAGGGGTCACTAAAAAAACATCGTCCCATGACACAGAAACTTTCCTTCTAAAAAGACAACTCACAAGCTGTTTAAATTACCTATGTGTAAATCAAGAGAAGCTGAGGCAAGCACCCGTCCCAACCGGTGATAGCGTAAGTTGCCCTCTCTTGTAGAGCAATATGCCGTGTGCAGAAGCTTTTGGTGGTGCTCACATTTGAAAATGCAACATGCCTTCGAAGAAAATATGAAAAGTGGCAGAACTCAGCTATTCTGGACCCGTAGAAGCACTGTTGCAGAGCGAAACAGCCGTCGCCCACTCTTCTCCCGCACACCCCCTGCCTACCGCTTTGCTTATTTTGTTCCCTGGATTAAAGGACTTTTAACTGCAGAATCTTGTGAGTGCCACTCTTCCTTTTTTGTTCGATTGCATATTAAATTACCTATTGTCATTCAAAAAACAAATATTTCTCCAATTTAAGGACACTTTTACTCTAGTTTTATAACTGAGCCACAACAGCATCTGAGAAAGTTTTAACCCACAAGAGGGCAGTGTAATTCCAATGTCTTTAGTCCCATAGAAATAGCTCTATGCAAAATATAAGTAATGGTAATGATTGGCATTGCATGATATATGCAATAAGAATTAGGACCCTAGCATAGAATTATGTTCACACAAGACATATTTACAATGGAATTTCAGCAGCAAAATGTTTGCAGCAAATTGACAAAGGCAATCACTGCATTCAATTTTGCAGATGTCACTGCAGTTCCTCCAACACAAATGTAGAAAATATGCTGCAGTGACTATCATCCACATAAATTCACAAATTGTGGATATGTTGATGTGATTTCATAAAATCTCTTCTATGATACTGGTGGTTTTTGAGCGAAAGACAATATTAGATCCAGCTGGCAAGTATAAGAGTACGTGCACACTATGTTTCTTTCAAGCGGACGAACTTGCTGAGTTTTTCAAGAAAAAGACATTTCAGGAAATGCCTCTTTTTCCTGAAATCTCTTTTTTCAGCATTCTTTGGTTGTTTTGAGTGTTTGTTTTTTTTTACCACCAGCGTTTTTGTGAGTGTTTCTCTAGCATTTTTGTGGTTTCTTTTTTACTGGTGTTTTCCAGATATTTTTTTTTTAACTGTTCAACAATGAAGAAACCTTTAGCAAGTTTTCAAGCAAAAACGCTGCCAAAACAGTGAAAAACACAGCAAGCATATTACGGGCATCGGCATCTTTTGAGTCTTCCCATTGACTTATATAGTAAGTATAGAGAATTTTCAGAGTGGGAGCTTCCTGAGGAATTGTCAGGTCACTTATTTTAACCACAGGCCAAACATATGAACATACGCATTACATAGAAATTCATATGTTCATTCTCTTAAGCAGTTAGAGTAGAATTTGCCTGAAAAAGATGTTTGAGCAAATACCTTAAGAGGTAGTGCACATCGTCTTTAGAGGAGTTTTTTAGAACAAGTCCGCTCAAAAATAAATCAAACTCTAAAAAAAATTGCTTAAAAACACCTGAAAGACTCTTCCAATTCATTTCTATTGTAAAACTATATTGCTGTTCATATGTTCGCTGTTTTGAAAGTTTCTTTCCGCTTCAGGTTTTTTTTGCTTTTTTTTTTAAACCTGGTGGAAAGAAAGTAAGTGCATGTCAATCCTTTGAAGTGGCTCTTTAAGGAATTCATTCCAAAGTGGGCTCCATCCAATCAGAAGGCTGCAAAAAAACATTTCAGGAAAAAATAAGTTTTCCAAAACAATTCAAGAACTCTTCAAAATTGCTTCTGGAAACACTTCAGCAGACAAAACACTCCTCCAAAACCTCCCCAAAGAAGGAGCATTTTCTTTTTCTGAAGCGTTTTTCACTTAAAAACTTGATGTTTTTGAAAACCTCAAAAAAAGCTCTGCGTGCATTCTAAGGCCTCAATTCATCAACAGTTTTTTCTAGGACTAAAATAATTGAAATGTCACAAAACTAACAGTTGCTCAAAAAATTTCCTTTGTTTGTCGTTTTTACACTGGTCCCAGCCAGCTCTGACAACTTTCTTGTGAGGAACGTTGCCAGGATGGAGTGTTGGAAAACTCCACCGAGAAATTCAACATTATTTATTCCACAAAGAGAGGCGTAAATTACAACTGGAATGTATTCCAGTCACTTACATTGTTTGTGGTGCCGCACTGCAGCTGAAAGTTGTACCAAATTCATTAAAAGGGCCATACCTCTTAATGAATTTGACTCATAGTACTCCAGCGCGCTCTTGATTAAAGGGGTTGTCCACTACTTATTATCCCCTCCCCAATGTATCCCCCTGGGGCCCATAAGTGTTGCAGTTATAGCCCGTGAGTGGCGCTATCACTGGCCACTCACAGGCATCACGTGACCCCTGGCTGCAGCCGGCTCTGACATCCGCTGACGTCACGACAAGTCCAGGCTGCAGCCGAGGGTGTTAGAACTCTCCTGTTAGGTTTTTTCTATCTTGCTGGTCACATGACCTTTTTGCCTATTTAATCCTGCTCCGCCCTTCTGGCCTTGCTGGACTTCATTGTAATTTCTAATCTTAAGCTAGCCAGGTGCTTTGTTACCTTACTCCGTCAGTTTTGCTAGGTCTCTTGACCTTTATGTTCTATGTTGTTAGTTTGTCCTTTTCTGCTACAATTTCTGCTATGAGGTGTCCATCTTACTCCCAGTCCCTAGTTCTTGTAGGGATCCCTCCCTCACATCTATAGGTCTTCGTACAGACTAGCTGAGGACTTTAGCGGGTCTGATCGCAGGATCAGGTTCCCCGTTACATCGTAGGATTCAAGCTTAGTTCTATTGTAGGGACAGATCTCCTGTCTTTCCTTAGTGCTTGTAGCAGATCATAACAGAGGGTCCCTCTTCTGCGTTCCACCGGTGGATGCTGGGTTGTGGGCGGAGTTACCCCGCACGTAACACTGAGCATCCACCAGAGTTTTTCCCATTCCCTCGGAATGCACTTCTTTTTTTTGGGCTAAAATACTGTGTTATCATAGAATCATAGAATCATAGAATCATAGAATGGTAGAGTTGGAAGGGACCTCCTGGGTCATCTGGTCCAACCCCCTGCTCAAAGCAGGATTCACTAAATCATCTCAGACAGATGTTTGTCCAGCCTCTGTTTGAAGACGTCCATTGAAGGGGAACTCACCACCTCTCGTGGCAGCCTGTTCCACTCATTAATCACCCTAACTGTCAAAAAGTTTTTTCTAATATCTAATCTGTGTCTCCTCCCATTTAGTTTCATCCCATTGCTTCTAGTCTTTCCTTGTGCAAATGAGAATAAAGATGATCCTTCTACAATGTGACAGCCCTTGACATATTTGTAGACAGCTATTAAGTCTCCTCTCAGTCTTCTTTTTTGCAAGCTAAACATTCCCAAATCCTGCAACCGTTCCTCATAGGACATTGTTTGCAGACCAGTCACCATTCTGGTCGCTCTTCTCTGAACTTGCTCCAGTTTGTCTATGTCTTTTTTAAAATGTGGTGCCCAAAACTGTACACAGTATTCCAGATGAGGTCTGACCAAAGAGGAGTAAAGACCGATAATGACTTCACGTGATCTAGACTGTATGCTTCTGTTAATACATCCCAGAATTGTATTTGCCTTTTTTGCTGCTGCATCACACTGTTGACTCATGTTTAGTCTATGATCTATTAGTATACCTAAGTCTTTTTCACATGTACTGTTGCTTAGCTCTATTCCTCCCATTCTGTATATGCTTTTTTCATTTTTATTGCCCAGATGTAGTACTTTGCATTTTTCCCTGTTAAAAACCATTCTGTTGGTTGCTGCCCACTGCTCCAGTTTATTTAGGTCTTTTTGAATCCTCTCTCTCTCTTCTCTAGTATTAGCTATCCCTCCTAGCTTTGTGTCATCAGCAAATTTAATCAGTTTACCCTCAATTCCTTCATCTAAATCATTGATAAAGATGTTGAACAATACAGGTCCCAGGACGGAGCCCTGTGGTACCCCACTTGAGACATTCATCCAGCTGGATGTGAAGCCATTTACAACCACCCTTTGAGTCCGATCACTAAGCCAGTTATGAATCCACCTAACAGTTGCCTGGTCCATTGCATACTTGGTCATTTTTTCAATAAGGATGGTGTGAGATACTTTGTCAAATGCTTTGCTGAAGTCAAGATATACTATATCTACAGCATTTCCCTGATCCACCCAGTCAGTGATTCTGTCATAGAAGGAAATTAAGTTAGTCTGACATGACTTGTTAGTTACAAACCCATGCTGACTCTGGTTAATCACTTCATTCTTATCCATGTACTTACATACATGTTGTTTAATAATTTGTTCAAAGATCTTTCCTGGTATAGAAGTCAGACTCACCGGCCTATAGTTCCCTGGGTCCACCTTCTTCCCCTTTTTGAAGATAGGAACAACATTTGCTCTTCTCCAGTCTTCTGGGACTTCTCCTGTTCTCCAAGAATTTTCAAAGATTATGGAGAGTGGTTCTAAAATTTCTTCTATGATCTCCTTCAGTACTCTGGGGTGTAATTCGTCTGGACCTGGAGACTTGAACTCATTTATGTTAGCTAAATATTCCCTCACAATCTTTCTGTTTACAGATAACTTGGATTCCTCTATTCCTCTAAAAGGACAGTGAAGATCAGTTGATGTTACATTTTCTTTCTGAGAGAAAACAGATGCAAAATAGGAATTAAAAAGTTCGGCCTTCTCAACATCCTCTCTTACCATTTCTCCATTTTCATCCTGTAAAAATCCTATAGCATCTTTGACTTTTCTTTTACTTTTGACATACCCCCAAAATCCTTTTTTATTGCTTTTGACATCTCTTGCAAGCCTTAATTCATTGTCAGCTTTAGCTAACCTGATACGTGCCCTACAGGATCTGCAGACTGCATTATAATCTTCTTTAGATATGCCTCCCTCTTTCCATTTAATAAACATTTCTTTCTTTCTTTTTAGCATGTGTTTAAGTTCTGTGTTCATCCATCCTGGTTTCCT
The DNA here is from genome assembly GCF_046119375.1 of Phyllobates terribilis. Taxonomy (NCBI): domain Eukaryota; kingdom Metazoa; phylum Chordata; class Amphibia; order Anura; family Dendrobatidae; genus Phyllobates; species Phyllobates terribilis. The sequence continues at coordinate 343,134,565 of NW_027362771.1, forward strand.
TAAATGCTTCCCATTCTTCCTACTTTTCGGGATTGTTAACGATTGTGCTTTGAGAATCTCATTTTTAAAAATTTCCCATCCTTCCTGGACATTTTTGTCCTTAAGGACATCCAGCCATTGGATCCCTCCTATTCTCGTTCTGAGTCTCTTAAAATCTGCCTTTCTAAAATCTAACCTTGAAGTTTGAGTCTTCACATGTCTTCCTCCTCTAGTTATCCAAAATTCTATAATAGCATGATCGCTGCCTCCTAGCGTCCCAGCCACCTTTACCTCCTCAACCATTTCCTCCCTGTTTATAAGGATTAGATCCAAAGTAGCAGATCCCCTTGTTTTCTCCCCTACCTTTTGGAAGATAAAGTTGTCAGCAAGAGAGGATAAGAATTTGCTTGACCTGTTAGTTTTACTTGAGAGAGATTCCCAACAAATGTCTGGATAGTTGAAATCTCCCATGACCACTACGTCATATTTTTTGGAGAACTTGGTCATTTGATACATAAAGAGTTCATCCATATCTTCAGCTTGCCCAGGTGGCCTGTAGTAAATGCCTACAATGGTGTCCTTTCCGTTGTTCTCTCCTTGTATTCTTACCCAAACAGTTTCCACAGAACTCCCAGTCTCTGAAGCTTCAATCTCTGTGCAGATATACGCTTTTCTAACATACAATGCGACACCTCCTCCTCGTTTATCAAGTCTGTTTCTTGCAAATAAGTTGTATCCTTATAGCCTTTTATTCCAATCATGTGTATCGTCCCACCAAGTTTCAGTGATTCCAATAACATCATATTCCTTTTCCTGCGTTAGTAGTTCCAATTCTCCTTGTTTGTTGCCCATGCTTTGTGCATTTGTATAAAAACATTTTAGTTTGTGATTGGTTTCTCTTCCTCCCATATTTTTATTATTTAAATTGTTTTGTCTTTGTTCTTCCTTTCCACTTCCAGTAGCAGAGATCTCAGTAGTATTTGTCAGCTGTATGGCTTTTTCTGGCCTTTTGCTTCCCTTCCCACATTGTTCTAGTTTAAAGCTCTCCTGATGAGTGTAGCAAGGCGACTTCCAAATACATGTTTTCCAGTCTTCGTAAGGTGCACCCCATCTCTAGCAAGTAGTCCATCGTATAGGTAATTCATTCCGTGATCCAGAAATCCAAATCCTTGTTGACGGCACCATCGACGTAGCCAGTTGTTCACCTGTAGAATCTTATTCCACCTCATTGTTCCATGGCCATCCACTGGGATGATGGATGAGAAGACCACCTGCGCTCCCAATTCTTTCACTTTCTTGCCTAAGTCTTCAAAGTCACTGCAGATGGTTTCCAGGTCCTTTCTTGCGGTGTCATTTGTCCCCACATGTATTAGCAGGAATGGGTAGTGCTCTGTAGGTCTGAAGAGTCTTGATATCCTGTCAGACACATCTTTAATTTTTGCTCCTGGAAGACAGCACATTTCTCTTGAGGTTATGTCTGGTCTGCAGATAGCGACCTCTGTTCCTCTTAAAAGGGAATCCCCCATGACCACCACTCTCCGTTTTTTCTTCACAACATTCTTCTTTCTCCATCCAGGAGGATTCTGAGGGCTTACAAGGTTATTCATTGCTGGCAAAGTCTTATTTTGCTGTATTTCTTCATGGTTCTCCTGCGTGAGAGCCTGGTACTGGTTCCTGAGCAGTATGGGTGCTGACTGCCTCTCGATCCTCCTGCTTCTGTGGGTCACATGCTTCCATTCCTCTGTTTCCTCAGGTGCAGTTCGAATTTCTTCTTTCTGAATCATGAAGAGATAATTCTGCTCTGTCTAAGAACTCTTCACCTTCCTTAATGATTTTCAAGGTAGTTAACCTCTCTTCTAGATTTCGCAACTTTTCCTCCAACAGGGACACAAGCTTGCATTTCTGGCATGTGAAGTTTGGCTTTTCCACTGGCAAGTCTGTGAACATGTAGCAGGATATGCAGCTCACCAAATGGCTCCTGGACTCTTCCATGTTCTTACTGTTAATGTTCTGAAAACAGTGAAAAAAGCTTAAAAAAAAAAAAAAGCTTCAAAATGCCGATGTCCTCTTTTCAGCTCCAAAGTTATTCTTTCTGGTGAATTCAATCACAGAATTATTTTAAGCGTTTTCTTAATAGGACATTTTTGAAAACTAAATACCTTTTGTGCACCACATATGTTTTTGGCTTCAATAAAACACTTGGAAAAGGAAAACGCAAAAAAATGTACAAGTGTTTACTGAATCACACAGTTGAGCACAATTATTAATACTAGTGTAAAATCTATGCCAGAACTGCACTGTGACCATAAGGCCCCATAATCACACAGTTGAGCACAATTATTAATACTAGTGTAAAATCTATGCCAGAACTGCACTGTGACCATAAGGCCCCATTAACCAGACCTACTGTTTTTTTTCACAGATATAACATTTACCTATTACAATCTATGGATTTTTTTACTGGCTCCTGTTTCTATGAACCATCGGCCACAAAAAAGTGAGAGATTTCCAATTTTGAACTGATCACCGATTCAAATGAACGGATCTGCAAATGAAATCCAGACAGCACACCGAAAGCAAATCAAATTTTCTGCATCATATTCGCTTGCAGAAGTTCACTGCATTTTACAGTGCCAGCATAGTGTATGAGATTTTCAGGAAGCTCATGCACAGCCTGTGAAATACAATATTGTGCAAAAGCTTTAGGCAGGTGTAGAAAAAATTTGGCAAAGTAAGAGAAGTGTTAATAGTTTATTTTTGTCTTTTAACATAATGCAAAACTAATCAACAAAAGAGAAATCTAAATCAAATCCATATTTGATGTGATCAGCCTTTGTCTTACAAACAGCATTGATTCTTCTAGGTATACTTGAACACAGTTTTTGAAGGAGCTCAGCAGGGAGGTTGTGCCAAACATCTTAGAGAACTAACCACAGATACGTATATGGATGTAGGCTAGTGCAAATCTTTCTGTCTCTTCATGCATGTAATTCCAGAGAGACTCAATGATGTTGAGATCAGGGCTCTGTGGGGGCCATATCATCACTTCCAGAACTCCTTGTTCTTCTTTATACTAAAGATAATTCTTTATGATATTGACTGTATGCTCGGGATATTTGTCATGCTACCTAATAAATTTGGAGCAAATCATACTCCTTCTTGATTATACTGCATGATGGATAAGTATTTGCCTGTATTTCTCAGCATTGACGATACCAAAAAAGTAGGCAAAATTGTGGACGCAGTGGTCGGCCAAGGGAACTTAGTGTAGCATATGAAAGACACATCATGCTTACTTCCCTTCGATATCAGAAGAAATCCAGCAGTGCAATTAGCACTGACAGCAACCAGTGGAACTCAGCTATACCCATCTACAATTCAGATAAGTCTGTACACAAGTGGTCTTCATAGAAGAATTGTGACCAAAAAGCCATAGCATCGACATGCAAACAAGGTAAAGTGACTTAACTATACACAAAAACATAGAAACTTAAAATGCAGAAAAATGGAAACAGGCGTTCTGGACTGATGGCAGTTTATTTGCCAAGCACTGAAGAATAATACAGTAACGAGTGTTTGCAGGCAATAATGAAGCATGTTGGAGGCTCCTTGCAAGTCGAGGTCAAGATTAATGGTATCCTTAATTCTTAGAAAGACAGGCAGATACTTATCCATCATGCAATACCATCAAGGAGGCGTCTGATTGGGTCCAAATTTATTCTGCTGTAAGATAAGAACCCCAAACATATAGCTAATGTCATTAAGGAACCATCGTTAGCGTAGAGAAGAACAAGGAGTCCTGGAAGTTATGATATGCCCCCAGCGTTTTTTTGTTCCTGAAGCGTCTCTTGCAGCATCTTTTTGGTCGTTTTTTGCTATGCATTTGCTTCTTGATTTTATTTTTAACTTTTACTGTGTGAACTAGGGAGTCGCTTTGAAGCAGAAGGACTTTAAGGATAATTCTTTTAACCGCTTAGCGTCTTTATAATCGCGAAGCTATTAAAAAAAAGCTCCAAAGATTGAACATATGCACAGCAAATCATTTTTACATTGCAATGCATATGTTGATGCTTTTTAGCATTTATTTAGAGTTTTTTCATGCAGGTTACGGAGTGTACTCTAAGAGTTCTGGTTTTTGGAATTTTACATTTCAAAACTGTAACATTCCACTCAACAGAAGAGGAGGTGCCATCCCCGCCTCTGCCACTGTCAAGAACAGAGCCCTGTCGTCTCAACAGACTGATGTACGATGTGTTCTATTGTTTGTTATTATGATGTTTTACAGGGAGCCACATGATTAAAGGGGTTTTCTGGTTTGGGAAAACTCCTGTCTCTCGTCTGCAATTTGTTTTAAAAAAGTAAATTGTTCTTAACTCACACTCCCCGGGCCCAGTTTTGAGTCTCTGCCACTGCTACCAGCTACCATTATTGTCTGCAGCGCTGACGTCACGTCGATAGCTGGGCAGCCAAACAATGAGCTCAGCGGCTCTGAGCAGCTTGTGCTGTCAACTCGTTTAAAGTAGTGAGCTCAGCTACTGGCATCAGTGCTATTGTAAAGGACATATTAATATTCATGCTATCCAAGTGTAAAGGACATATTGATACTCATGCTATAGCAACTCCATTTTGTCTGCTTGCTTTAAAATCATGTTATTATACTCCTTGCATAAAATGCATTCTTTCCTTCTTTTCTCATGCTTCACATGCATCTTTCCCACACTAACCTTTTCTCACAAGAACATTCTGACACCCTGCTCCCGTTATCTGACTAGTCTGAGTCGGGATGGGTAACCTTGTAAATTTCCATCATGCGCCGAACTAACGATGATATATGACCATATGTGTGTTTCCGTAATAATTGCACTAACATTGGCCTAAGCCTGTAGTACAGTAGTACGGCTGTAGATGATTGCTATTGATATACTCAAAACAATATAAAATGCTAAGTAAAAATAAACGGGGTTAGAGATTCTCTGAATCCTCCCATACAGAGCACTGTCTCCGTTTGGTTTTCTGTGGATTGCGCAATCAACCTTGTAATAATTTGACACTCACTTGGTCAACCATGAAGGGACGTTGGTGCACTCCCTCAACAGCTTGGTGCCGTGACTCGGATCCCTAACCAGGGACGCCCCACCACCCCTGGACGTCCACAAAGAGAGACTTGCTTTCAGCCTCCCCCACTGGAATTGGGACTGATCATCCCCCACAAAAAGCCACGGTAAGTGCACGAGTTCTTTACTAGTGATACTGACCGTTTGGCGTGGTTTCCACATAGTGTGTGGTTGATTGCAGTAACTCCGGACGTCTTGGTTGGATATAGTCAAAGGTGAGACTATAAGGGATGTAGTCCCATTAGGGGTCTGATATTGATAACTTTCAAAGCAGTATCACCTCGGATTGACAAGTGAATATTGTGTGAATCTTCCTTAACTTCTGACAAAGATCCTTAGGAGACTGAACACTGTTAGGTTCAGTCGCGGCAGGTGATCGAAGATTGGGTAGGACACGCACACAGATATACATATATCTAGTGTCTGGAGAGCTGCGGACGAGAGTTCTCCTCCTTTCATCTGAGCCGTTCGTGACTCCCCCGACGGGAGGGGAGAAGTGAAGTCAGTGGAACAGCAGGTGAGGTCCGGCCGGACTCGTGCTGTGCACAAATTAAGGATCTTTTGTCAGTTGTAGTGATTAATCAATGTTTCCGTGGAGCAGAAAGAAATTGTCTCTCCCGCAGGAGGGAGAGGATGTGATGAATATCATGGTCGGTCGAGAGGGGAAAAGATCATTTAAGAATGCACCAAAAGTGTTTAAGGTGTTAAATTTTGCCGTGGAGGGGAGACTTCAGCCTGCATTGTGGGACAAAGAAATCCGTCAGAACAGGGGAAGATTAGTTGACTGTGGATTGTTGGAAGACGCTGAAAAGTTCAGGAAAGTTGCACATGAGATTTGTGATGAAGGATATGTTGAAATAGAGGAGGAGATGAAGCCTGGTTATTTCAATTATTTTTATGTAAATAAGGGAAAATTATCTAGCTCTGTAACGAAGACTGGCTGTTTTGTGCTACAAAATGAAGTTGATGAGGACAAGATAGAGGAGGAAGTAGGTTCCCCTTCCCGACTTATGTGTCCACAAACCGAATCTGAAGCCCCTAAAGAAGCATCCCATACCCCCACAAATGTAGCCGTACCCCAGCCCCTCAATCCGGAAACTGAGCAATTTTTGCCTAAGGAGACTAAATACCCTGCACTTCCTACTGGTGGCCAGCTACCATCATATAACCCAGATGGCTGGCTTTGTAATGTGTGTTGGGCCACTAATCCAGGATGGCGTGAGATGTGCTATAATTGTGGAACACGCAGACCCGGTGCTGCAGCACCAGCCTTCCCATTACTTAACGCTGATGGTGGGTATTATAAACCATTGCCCCCACCTGCCCCCGCCATGGTCCACACTCCATTCAGAGAGACCCAGGGTCCTCCGAATTCTACCCTATTCACCCTCTCCCAAACTGGGGAAATAGAACATGGACACGAGTACCAGGAGTTGGCGTCTGTTTTACTGAATGGTCCTTCAGAATTTTCCACTATACTGAGAATAGGCATAGGGAGTATACCGCAACAGCAAGTTGGGATCATTGTAAATGCAGCAAATGCGATACTACAGCATGGGGGGGGCTAGCTGCAGAAATATGTCATCTGGGGGGACCTGCAATACAAACTGCATCCAATGATTACATCCGTGACAATGGTCCGTTAAGAGAAGGAGAGGTGATGGCTACAAGAGCCGGACAGTTATCATGTCAGTATGTTATACATGCGGTGGGACCAAGATATGATCCCCCGGATATACCCAGGTCACAACACCTGCTTACAGAAACAATCCAGAACACCATAGCATACGCATCACAGCTTCATGCGGTCCCAACCCTAGCCCTGCCATTTATTTCCACCGGTATTTTTGGATATCCAAAACAGAATGCGGCCAAAATAATAGTCGGGACTATAAAGCAAAACATTGCCATGCAGCCAACTAAATTGAGAGAGATAAGACTCTTGGCCATCGACAGGGATCTAGTCGATTATGCCGCTCAACTAATCAAACCCACGATCAGATCCGATATCTGGTCTCCCCCAGCGTTTCCCTACCTCCGAGATCTCCCATCAATCAGTACTCATGCTGATCTCCCCCCTCCCCCTGATTTCCCTCCACCTCCACCCCCTCTCACAAAGTTGGAGGAAATGGAGGAAGCGGACCAGAATACCAGCCCACCCAAATATACCCCGTTTACCCCAACACAGACGGATACTCTGTGTAATCGGATCCCGGATCCCCAACATTCCCCCATGGCTTTTTACAGGGGCATGGCCGCAAATAGAGAGATATATTCAACAACAAGGCAAGATCTTTTACATCTGCTCCGTGTAAAAGCCGGTGAAGGATATTATCCCATGATAGAGACTGCTATCCCATATAACAGAGCATTAGACTCCAATACGTATGAGAGTGGAATTGACTTCTGTCGAGCCCTTAAAATATGGGCTCAGGATAAGCTGGCTGATCAATCTACTGCCCTCACAGATGTCACTCAATAGAAGGGAGAGTCGGCTGAGAAGTTTTATGGGCGCCTTTTGCAGGTCTATAAGGACGTTGGGTTCTCCTTACATACTAAAACTCATTGCCAGCTGTTAGTGTCCGCCTTTATCCAGGGTTTACGTACTGAAATCAAGAACACGATATTGGCTGTACGGCCAGATGTTGAGTCAGCCACCCCAGGAGATGCCCTAAAAGTAGCAAAAAGTTTCCAGGAAAGTGTCGCCCGGACCGCTTCTGCGGTTAAGCCTAAATCCAAACCCGCTGCAGCAGCAGTTGCGGCACCCCCAGTACCCGCAGCACAGTATCCCCCCTTGCCCCCCCAGTATCCTCCCTTACAGCCCCACTATTACCCCATGGCAGTACCTGATCAGCGAGTAATGTATCCCGGGAGAAGACCAGTAGTGAATTCCCGTCTTCTGTGTTAGAGGTGTGGCCGGGCAGGACACTTCCAAAGGGACTGTCACACCCCTGCTAACCAGTGCACATCCCAAGCCCCCCTATCTAGAAATAGGACGCCCGGCCCACGAGACTCATGAGAGAATGTCCCCCAGGACCGTCCATTCTGAAATGGAGGCCAACCAGAGTCTGCCATCGTGATGCCCGTAACCACCCCCGGGCTCTATTCATCTGTAGTTCTCCCAGTAGGAGGGAATCCGATGAAGTTCATGGTAGACACTGGGGCGGCCAACTCCATTTTAAAATCCACTGAACTGCCCCAGGGTCTCCAAGTCCAATTTTCTAACGACAATCTGATATTGATCGGAGTAGATGGCAGACCTAACAAACACACTCTCACCAAACCTATTCCAATTGGCCCATTTCCAGAAGTAATGGCACAATTTGTCATATCCCCGACCTGTTCGGTAAATCTTTTAAGAGCAGACCTTTAGTCTAAATTCCGATCCTGAATTCAATACCAGGACAATGGTAAGATGATCCTTACTTTGAAAGATCCAAACTCTGATGCACACATAGAGGAGGTCTGCATCTTACGGGCGCTACCCACGGTTATGATTAACATATCAGACAATAGTGGAAATCTCCCAAAGGATCCCAGGTTAGCTCCATACATAGAGGAAATCCCTTCCCATCTGTGGTCACAAGGCCCAGACGACATTGGGAGATTGCAGGTAGAACCAATACAGGTGTACCTCAAGCCTGAAGCGCCCTTTCCCAAGGTTCGCCAGTACCCGCTCACACATGCACAAGAACAAGGTCTACACCAGCAAATTCAGACCTTGTTAGAGAAAGGGGCACTAATCCCCTGCTTCTCCCCGTGCAACACGCCGTTGTTCCCCGTAAAGAAAAAATCCCAACCGGGGCAGCCGCCCGCTTATCGATTGGTGCAGGATTTGAGGGCAGTAAATGCAGAGACAGTCTTGGAAACTCCTGTGGTGCCTAACCCACATATACTTCTCTCACAAATACCATCTATAAACGTGCTAAGGACAACACCCCACGCCCATCAGGAAGACCTCATTTAGTACAAATGAGTATACCCAATAAGATAGCCAGTACTGTCTTCCTCTACCCTATGGTTACACAAATGTGGGACAAATTAGTGGAAGTCACTGACTACTTAGATGACCAGATTTGGAATATTTTGGAAGTAATTAATACTACTGTTGCAGTGCAGAATCAACTTAATATAGTGGCCAATCAACATACTTTAGTGCTGGACTATTTGACAGCAGCTCAAGGAGGGATGTGTCAGGTTATAGGCCCAGCCTGTTGTCACTATATTGACCCCGACTCTACCATACGGTTAAAGACTAAAATGGATGACATTAGGAAACTCAGGGAAGAATATAAAAAACATAATGAATTGACCAAAGACAATTGGTGGTCTGATACATTTTCCTTTTTAAATCCTGCTAATTGGTTTAAAGGGATTGGTGGATGGATCGCTGGAATATTTCAAGGAGTGTTGCATATTGCTACTTGCATCTTGTTAATATAGGTATTACTAAAACTAGTCTTTTATTGTATCCCATTTTGCATGAGGAAAACCTGCCAATCATCAGAGAGCAAGGAGGACGCTGTCAACCAACATCCAGTGCTACTATACACGGACCTCCCAGATGTGACCAGCATTAAGGACCTGGACGACAAGGGAATGATGACCTTTACCCGCATGCCCCGACCAACCTCACATCTGAAGATCAGAGCTTTATGATTATGTCAACAAACAAGGGGGGATGGACATGCCGCGACAGCCTCAATTGGTAACAAGGGCACTAATTGAGTGAAGACCAATGTCCCTCAGGCTCAAAACATGACCCTGGGAAAGCACTTCTATTGTTGATAATAACATAATTTTTAGGGGGGAATGTAAAGGACATATTAATAGTCATGCTATCCAAGTGTAAAGGACATATTGATACTCATGGTATAGCAACTCCATTTTGTCTGCTTGCTTTAAAATCATGTTATTATACTCCTTGCATAACATGCATTCTTTCCTTCTTTTTTCATGCTTCACATGCATCTTTCCCACACTAACCTTTTCTCACAAGAACATTCTGTGAGACACCCTGCTCCCGTTATCTGACTAGTCTGAGCTGGGATGGGTAACCTTGTAAATTTCCATCATGCGACAAACTAACGATGATATATGACCATATGTGTGTTTCCGTAATAATTGCACTAACATTGGCCTAAGCCTGTAGTACTGTAGTACGGCTGTAGATGATTGGCTATTGATATACTCAAAACAATATAAAATGCTAAGTAGAAATAAACGGGGTTAGAGATTCTCTGAATCCTCCCATACAGAGCACTGTCTCCGTTTGGTTTTCTGTGGATTGCGCAATCAACCTTGTAACATAATAATTTGACACTCACTTGGTCAACCGTGAAGGGACGTTGGTGCCCTCCCTCAACACTATTGACGTGCTGTTCTCTATATTGCAATTTGACTGTATTGCAATATGTTTTTACTCTTGCATGGGATGTTTGTTCACATCTTAATGCGGAAAGAAGTCAAAGGAATTTATGGATTTTTTTTTTTTCATTTTTTTATCTTTACCTGCAGATAGCATCTTCTAATGCTGTCTGTGGTCTTCTTTTGCAGGCTAATGGCCAAATGATTCTGTTGTTAAGTGGAAGTACTGCTTTGAAAATAAATCTGTCATTACCAACCACATGTGGGCATAGTCTGGTACCGGAAGTGTGAAAACCCAACTTCAATGCCTGTATCTAACGAGTCAGTGTCTAATGAGTCACATGATTTATTGGCTAACAGAGCTGTCAGGCAGTGTATCCCCAATAAAGAAATATGACTTATTCTGAATTTTAAAGACTTAGCTCAAGATGAAAATTGCACTAAAATAAGGACAAGATGGGGCAACGAGCATGACAGAAAGCCAAGAGCCAAAAGATGAAAGAAGTGATATGAGAATAATAAGAGGTATAATGTTTTCAAAATTTCATTGCTTTCACTTTAAACAATGGTAAACTATGAAGGAATGAGCTAAATTTGTCAAATGAAGGTATAATTAGAAAAAACACCAGCATCTTATATGGGAAAATGTAAATAATAAATGTTTTCAGCTAAAGCAGGGAGTTGGTATGTCAGTACCTTGGTATGGTCAACAGTTATTATTGAGTCATGCGTTAAAATGTATGACACTACTGGATGAGCATGTAAACCTAAAACAAGCCGAGTAAGAACATAGGACAACTGAGGTTGTAGCAAGACCTAATCAAACTGACTAGTACTGAAATCAAAGAATAATTAAGCAAGAAAACAACATACTGGAGATAGAGATCTATAGATCAGGGGTCTCCAACCCGTAGCTCGGGAGCAACATGTGGCTCGCGAGCACATTAGGCGTAGCTTGTGGCTGTCTGCCAGTGTGGTGCACCACCACCAGGTCTAGCAAACAGCTATGAAGAGCAACTCCCCAGATGCTGACTTTTATGAGTAGCCCAGCACAGAAGAGCAGATCTGGATGCACATACACTGGCCTTGGGGGTTTAGAGATAATTTAAGTGGTTAAAGCTGGATGGGATAGTGTGATGGGAGTGATTGTTGAAGGTAGGTAAGGTGGGAACACCTGGATTTTGGTATATTGCCTTATTATGATGTGCGTGGAAAGGCTTTGGCTGTCAATATATCGGTAATGGGAACTCTGGGTGTCACCACTGTGAGGTGGGCAGGAGCTGGATGTGGCTTGTGACCCTCTCTGAGAACATTGATGGTTGAAACATTCTACCTTGCTCTGCAGCTTTCTTTGATGTCTCAATTGCACTTAGTGCAGTTCTGCTCCCTTTGACTGTTTCATTCAAAAAGCCAGACCAGTCATTAAAAAAAATGTCCTTTTTATATTCGGACAAACTGGTGAACAAGGGGTTATAGGTTATACATTCTTTTTCTCCATCTTCCACACAATACACCAGCTCTATTCTCAGAGTTACGGTCTTCACTTTGTTCCTGGCAACAGGTACCACATGGGACGTGGGCATATGTTTAATTTGCCTGCGTTTCCTTAGGGGTAGGTTCCACGTGTAACGTTATGATCTTGAGCCTTTAGCTAAGACAGTCCCAGGGGCCGCTTGTTGAGACTAAGCTCCCTGTTTCTAGTACTCACTGTAGAGCGCTACCCTTTCCTAAGGCCTCCCTTTTCCGCTGGACCGTACTTTTCCCAGACTTCTAAGCTATTTTCTCCTCGATGCAGGGGTCCCCACTTGCTTGTGATGTCCTGCCACCTCTGTAACTAGCTTCTTTCCATGCTGAACCTTGTAGTACCACAAACACTGAACCTGTCCTCCTGCTGTCACCTCCTCTCCAGCACACAGCTTTCTCCACACTCTGCCCACTGAACACTGACTAACTACTTCCTGTATCCCTTAAGCCTTCCCACTGGTTCCCCTTCCTGGGGACGGCCTGGAAGTTAACACTCCAGGAACCTGACACACATGTGGCGCCCCTGAGGGTTCAGTCGCCAGAGAGGTACTGCACCTCACCCAAAGGTGTGGTGTCTCCTTCTCTCAGGTAAGGAGGGAGTGCAACCCGGAACCCCAACACGCGCATTCAACACTACACTACTCCAGGCCGGCTGGAAGGGCAAGATGCATATGCACAGTGCTGAGCCCTGTCCCTGGCTGGAGTGGGGGGAACCACAGGTAGGGGGAACCAGTAGTGGGTGTGGGAAGTAGAGTAGGGGAGCACCATAGAAGGAGGTATATAAGGGGAAGCCATCTTAGGGTGGCAGAGGAGTGAGTGGAGTCAGTGAGAGGAGTGAGAACAGTCTGGGAGCAGAGTCTCGTTAAGAGCTCTGCTCCACAAGTGGGGCCTAGTGCTAGAGGCCCAGGAGGGGAGCAGAGGAGGAAGGCTCCCGTCTATTGAAGGGATCCCAGGGGGAACGGCGAGTGCAGGACGGCACCCGTATGCCCCGAATCTGTCAGAAGACAGAGGGATCAGGCCGCAAGAAGGGGATCGGCCCCTGGACCAGCCGTGTTACTCCAGGTCTCGGCTGGAAAAACAGGAGGCTTCTGACTTTTATAGTTCAGCTGCCAAAGCCTCATTCCAATCTCCGTGAGGGTCAAGCAGGTCCGGGAACTCCAGTTAGACAGGAGGGACTTCAGAGCACCCGAGCGGGACTGTGAGTGGGGAAGCGCAGGGCAGGAGGGAGAAGACCCAGCATGAAGTCGGTCTAGAGAGGAACACAAGAAAGCGGTGTTCCGTCAGGTGCTCCTAACCTACCTGAGGAAGGTCTGGTGAACGCAGTGCGACATGGGAGGCTGGCACCCGCGCAGTGTATCAGTGGAACGTACATGAGAACTGTGAGTAAAGACTCGGATGACTGCACCGCACTGCCTCCGTCCATTACTTCAGCTGCGCCATCTTTCCCCCTGCACTACAACGCCCAGCGCAACCAACAATATCTACACTGCCCTGGAGCTAGCTCTTCCTGTGGAGAGCCACACCATCCCTGCTGCAGTAACATCAGCTTCAGAGGACTGCTCCGCAGCGGCGGCTCCCTCTGGCCGCATTCCACAGGTGGCGTCACGAACTCTATAAATCCCATATAAATAATCCCCCCTTTTATTGACCGCCCTCGGTCACAGACCGGGCCAGCCACCGTGATATTACCTCCCCCCCCTGCATCCATAGGCCCGGCTGACAAGTACCCCACGGCCCAGGGGACGCGTCACACACCAGCCATAAGGATAAAATACATTTTTTTATATTTCATATGCAAACAATGTAATCACATAACATTAACTCTGGATAACTTGCCTCAATGTCTTCTTGAGGGGGGCAGGGCTCCTGTCCACCCTCTCACACCCCTTTAAGCAAATGTTGTATAACTCTGTTATAGAGGATTGTGCACTTGGAATTCTGCCTAGATCTCTTTTTTTTGCATTTGAGTACTAGACTAGGTGTTTCTCCATCCTCTGTTGGCCAGTGTTCCTTAGGCTGCATTTACATGCAGCAGTCACTGTGTCGCTGCTGTCTTTCCACTGTTTCCCCACATAATCACTTAAAGGGGTGGTCTGAAACTTTCACATTGATGGCCTATTCTTAAGATAACTCATCAATATCTGATGAATGGGAGTGCGACACCTGGCACCCCCGCCAATCAGCTGTTCTTGGTGCTAGTAAATGCCAGATGTGCTCAACTGCAGAGATGCACAGCACAGCCCGGTCAATGGTAGAGTGGTCGTGGCCGGGTACTATACATGCACCTCCTATTGATTTAAAGATTCGAATAGTGGTTGAATCTGTAGTACCCAGTCACTGCCACTATACCAATGACATAGCTGTTCAGCTTTACAACTGCTGGGAACAGCTGATCGACGGGGGTGCCGGGTATAACACCCCTACTGTCAGATATTGATGACATATCCTAAGCATAGGACATCAGTGTAAAAGTCCCAGACAACCCCTTTAATCTTACATGGAAACAGCTGTTATTTCGATTGACTGTGTGGGCTTGCATGTCTAAAGGTATGTGCACACAACATCTTTTAGACACCAGTGAGCCCGCCGAGTTTTTCAAGCAGAAAACGCTTCAGGAAAACATCTGCAGTGTTTTTCCTGAAGTATCTCTTTCGGTGTCTCTGCGCTTGCATTTTGCAGTGGCTTTGCTACCAATGTGTTTTTTTCTCTATGTATACAATTGTGAGCGGTTTCTAAATGGAATGGTTGGTCACTTGTTTTAACCGTTTCACGTCTTTACAAACGTGAAGCGGTTAAAAGAAGCTTAAAAAACAAAACATATGAAGAAAAAGTAATTTTTACATTGCCATGTACAGGTGCATCTCACTAAATTAGAATAGTGTAAGCCATAATCATCAACATTAACAGAAATAAACACTTGAAATAGATCACTCTGTTTGTAATGATGTAACGACCGGAACGCCAGTCGAATATGTATGAGGGTTACAGCGCTGCTATGAATGACTCCAACCTCGTATAGTGGCAAATAACTTTCTTTATACTGGTCACACAAATGGCAGGGTTAAACGATTCTACAAAATATGGGCCACAACAGCCTCTAACACAAAATACAAGTTATGCAGCCCGAGAGAGCCCAAGTGCCAATCTTGCAGGAATGAGCCAAACTACCCCTGGGCTATGCTGCTCCCACCCTTATTCAGTACAGGGCCTACCCAGGATGTTACCGCGGATGTGGCACATGGTCCTCCTAGGAATATAACCTTACACCCCCCTCCCACACTAATACAATGGGATCTGGGTACACTTGTTTTCCCCTTAGAGAACACTCATATATATATTTAGCCAACGCGTTACCTATACAGTGTACAGTTTCTCTTCTTACAAGAGCAAAGAGAAGATCAGACTTAATACTTATACAAACAGTTAATAAACTAAACCTTTTATTAGACCCTGATCTCTGGCCACAGGGTTTGATCAGCTTCTCCTTCTCACCAAGCTCTCCAGCACATCCAGGTGTCAGCAGGAATAAGAATCAATCTCAGTCTCAAAGTGGAGTTCACAACAGGGCTCCTTTGTAGTATCCATGTACACAGAGTCTTAGTATACCAGATCCTTCACAATCTCTGGATCAAGCCTGATCAGTCCATCAGCAGTGATATACACTAGGCAGTTCTCAGCACTACTGCAATCACTAACTAGCTTTCCCTATCTGACTACACAGTTGGTGACCAGTCACGTATCTCAGTTACTCACAAGGCACAGCTTCTTCTTGGACACACCATCTGGCTGCAGTCTGTACAAGCTCCCAAACGTCCCCTGGGCATCAGACACGTCTCGTCTCCGCGGAGGACTTCCTAATTCTGTGTTTCCCGGGCTTTTTTTACAGATCCTGGGATTTTTCTTTATTTTTTTCTTGCTGACCCCTAATGGCTGGACTAAGTCATTGCAGGAGAAATTTATACTGTCAGTAATATGAACTCATTACTAAAAAGACATGTCAACATGTTACAATGACTCTATATAATATATGAGTTTCATTTTTTGTATTGAGAAACTGAAATAAATTTATTTTTTTGATGATATTCTAATTTAGTGAGATGCACCTGTATCTGTTGATTTTTGTTTACATTTATTTTGCGCTTTCGCACCGATCTGAAAAAGATGTTGCGTGCATATAACCTTTCAGCAGTTTCCCTGCAAGATAAAGCAATTCAGATCAAATAGCTCCTTGAAACTAGTTGAAAATAACCCAGGACAAACTTATTTTGAAGCTTGACACAATAGTAATTGTTGATCATACCAATCTACTCACATACCAACTGTCTGCTGTCTTTAGCTTATAACATTTATTATTTACCTTTTTACAACATGCTGGTGTTTTTTTTTTCTAATTATATCTTGACAATTTTAGCACATTCCTTTGCAGTCTACCAATGCTTAGAGTGCATTCACCACAATGTTATAAATGTTACATATCTGATTAGAACTTAGTTTTCATTCATTGGATACTTTCATTACAAATGCCCCAGAAATTAAGGAATTTGTATTATATCAGTACAATTTCTCCTGAAACATAATTATTTTTCTTTTGACAATCAAGTTTTTCTTCAAAAATAGGGAGTTAGTATGGGAGTAAAATTCTCCCCTTTAAAGTCAACATAATAATGTCCAGATGGGAGTAACTATATTTTTACAACAAATCAAACCCATTTGCCCCTCATATCAAATGGTATGGATTTTATATAGATGATCTGTTAATAGTATGGCAGCGTTCTCCTATTGAAGCTAACTCCTTAATAAATTATATCAATAATAAGTTTAAAGGATTACCATATACGATAAGTCAATTATTTTTTTTAGATCTCACACCGGTAGTGGACATGAATAACTTGTGTCAGGGTAAAAGTATATATATATATATATATTTTCTTGTAACTTTTATACTTTTGTAACTTTTATACGCTTTTTTTGTTAATGTACTAACCACCATTTTGTGTTCTATAACAATAAGCTTTCCTTGCTATTATTACTCAAATCGAAACTTAAACTAAGACAGTTCCAGTGTTGCCAAGACTTATTTCAGAGAAACGAAACAAGATTATAAGCTGACGGCTGCAATATCTGCCCAGAGACTGAGATAAGGAGATGTGGACCAATCAGGAGTGGCCAGACACTGGACTTTCATGGCTTACCCCGCTCCGGACAACCCCTTTTCCCTCCCCATTATGTAGTGTATTTAGATTTGTGCATGTAAAAAAATAAACGAAGAACATTGCTGAGAACGTTGTCTGTAGTAGTCTTTTGAGCATGCTCTGAGTTTGAACCAGCTTGTTGTCTGACTCATTCTTTGAATGGTTGACCCATGCTCATAGTTTGAATTTGGAGTGACTGGAGGACGAGTGGAATGTCATCACGACCCCCACAAATGGCGCTCAACGTGCGGCGTGGTTAGCGGTACGCCGCCCTCCCGGACCCATATTGCTGACTTCCCTGGTGGTGACCGCGGTGGCTGAATTTGAGGCCTGATCAACCTCCATCGAACACGGTAAGTTGAGATGTATTTTATATGTCTCACTTGCCTGTGTGTCAGCCGCAGCGGTTTCTGTGGGGCTGTCAGGTTGGATCTGGGTGGGTGACCGGTTGAGTGGTGAGACCTTAGGCGTCCCGCACCACGTCCTGAACCAGCAAGTGTTAAAACGAGTGACGTCGCATGCCTGCGCGTGCTCGTGTGAACACCACCTCCTCCTCCCCCGGTCACTGTACTTTTCTTAGATAGCTGCCTCCCGTAATTGATAGTCGAGGTTTCAAAGCATTCCTGAATTGTAGTGTAAGGGAGAAAGAATCTGTGACGAATTGAGGAGTGCTCTTCGTTTAACACAGAGACTGCTCTAAATTCAAGGTTAGCAAAGGAGATAGATTGAGAGGTGTCTCTCTATCTCATCAGTGTATTGAGAGGTACTCTACACTGACGGGTGGTGCCGTGGTAGGAAAGAAGACGGATTGAGAGGTACTCTTCGTCTTATACAGAGAAACCTCATAAGGAGGGGTTCTGCTGTCAGTCAGGGTGCCGTGGTGAGTCGTACTGTAAAGTCGCCATTCAAGGTTAGGGAAGGGATAGATTGAGAGGTGTCTCTCTATCTCATCAGTGTATTGAGAGGTACTCTACACTGACGGGTGGCGACCTGTCGGCTGCACCAGTGATCTGAGTCGCGACAGATCATTGCATTCTATAAGAAAATGTTGCGTATATTCAAATCTGAGAGACTTCACAAGTTGCCGGACGGTGCTGTGGGGGTTATCCAATTAGTAGAGTCACGGGAAGGCAAGAAGGCTGTTAGGAATGTTAAGAATTTATATAAATTGATAAGCTTATCCAGTACAGGCAGGCTTTAGTTTTCAGTGTAGAAAGAATGTGTTACACAGAGAAAGGGAAAGTTGAGTGATTTAGGACTCCTGCACCAGGCTCAGACACATTTTAGAGTAGATGGTGCAGGGGGGAACAGAGAATGCCGAGCCTTTGTTCGGATACATGAAAGCTGCAGAATGTGATTTGTTATGTGACCCTAAATTGGCCGTAACCCCGTTGATGCCTGTTACTACACCTTTTTCCTGCCTCCAAGAACAATCCCACTTCCACTCTAACTCCTCCCTCCCACGGCCATCTTGCTACACCTCTTACTTGTTGTGGGAGGCCCGGAAAGCCCCAATCCGGCCTATATCCACTACTACATCCGTCCGGTGCATATTACCAGCCACCAGCACAGGTGGAAAAGCCCGCAGTCCCAGAGCACCCATCTGAAACTAATGTGACACCCTCTGCTCCAGTCCACGATGCTGAGACGCTTTCCCTGTTTCCTATGGGAGTCACCCACAACCCTGGGGATATCCTCCTCAACTCCCCAGAATTTCAGGCCAGACTGCTCTCCCTCCGCCAACATACTGTTACTCAAGATGATAAGGAGCCAGATGAGGGATGGGCTCAAGATACTCCAGCCCCCCCCCCCCTCCTTTACCTCATACGTCTCCTATGGCATCCTTCACCCCACATCCATTACCCGTACTCCGGCCCTTGCTCCAAGCAACTGCTGAAAGAACACCACCCCCCAGCCTCTCAGAAGTTTGGGACCCCTGCCGCTCCCGTAATCTAGTAGACCCATCAGGACGCCCTGTCACTCTGTCAATAGGCTATGGTGACATCCTTACACATCGGGTGGGGGCCATAGTCAACCCTGCAAACATCTGTATGAGCCATGTTGGAGGATTGGCTCGCAAAATTTCCCTTGCTGCTGGTTCTACTCTGGCTGCAGAATGCCACGCTCACTTAGCCGAAAACGGAGAGCTTTCAAAAGGCCATGGATTCCACAAAAGCAGGATCCCTTAGTACGTATGAATCCGGCCTAGAATACATGAAACAGTTAAAAGTCTGGGCTCAGGATCGCTTGTCAGATCAAGCTGGGTCTGTACAAGATGTTCAACAAGACCCTGATGAATCAGTGGAAAGATATGCTGCAAGACTCAGCATGCATTTTGAGGATCTCGGATACAGTCCTCACGTCAAGACGCAGGCCGGCCATGATCTCTCAGCTGTTCTGCAACAAACATCTCCGAAACATCTCACCAACCAAAGACACCTGCGGCTGCAGTGTTCCCTATTGTTGCCCTCCAATATAACATTTATCAGATGTCTGACTATCAATCCTGCCACTTTGTTTCCACCTTCTAGGGGGGAAGGTGAAGAGGGTGAAGGTCCATTGGTGGAACCTCATGATTGTATAAAAATTTTGCAGGAAGAGACTTCTGCTCCAGAGAATATGGTGGCACATCCGCTCGCAGACCCTGCCTTGCACCTATGGACTGATGGATCCCGTTTCGCAGACTCTCAAGGGAAGTTCCACACGGGATATGCTGTCACAACGGACCTAACAGTCCTCAAGGCTGAAGCTCTACCACCATACATGTCTGCACAAGAAGCTGAACTTGTGGCTCTCACAGAGGCCTGCCACCTGGCAGCAGGAACAAAGGCGAATATATATATACCGATTCCAGGTATGGACATGGAATTTGCAATGATTCTGGACTCTTGTGGAAGTCTAGAGGATTCATCACAGCTGCAGGTACACCAGTGAAACATGTCTCATGGATTAAGGCCCTAATGAAGGCCCTGGAACTACCCATTCAGGTTGCTGTTATCAAGGTCAAGGCTCATGGAAGACTAGAATCCAGAGAAGCCAGGGGCAACCACCTGGCTGACCAAGCAGCCAAGACTGCAGCAGTGGAGAATGTGTCATCAAAGTGGCAGGAAAAGGAAGAAGAGATGGGGGAGACCCTGCAAACCGTAGCTGTGGCGCTCACTAGAGCAAGAGCCAAAGAACAGCCGGCGGAAGATCATACAAGTCCAGTGGAGACACGAGTGGAATCCAGGGGGGTCAGGATGCCTGAAGAAAAATTGTGTGAGGAACAAAGGAAGACCCCCACTGAAGAAGTCAAGCAATGGAAAGCGGCAGGAGCTGTGCTGGCAGGTCGCAAAGATTCAAAGGTCAACTCGACTCTTTACCAAGTGGATGGGAAGCCTTGCTTGCCTGGACGCATGTACTCAGCTGTGGCAGCATTGGCTCACGGGCCTACACACAGAGGAAAGAATCAAGCCTTGGCATGTATCAAGAAACTGTACTTTGCACCTGGAATCTCTTCCATTGTGACTGCGTACTCAAAATCCTGCTCTGTCTGCGCTACCTGCAACCCAACGTGTACGGCACGGGTCCCTCTTCAACATCTGGCTAAACCAGACTACCCTTGGCAGAGAATACAAGTCGACCATATCCAAATGCCTAAAGCAGGAAAATACGAGTATGTTTTGGTAGCCGTGGATATGTTCTCAGCCTGGCCCGAGGCCTACCCGGTTGTCAACATGACTGCTAAAGTCACAGCCAAGAAACTTATCACTGAAATTGCCTGCAGATTTGGAGTTCCCCAAGTCATAGAATCGGATCAAGGACCAGCTTTCACAGCAAATATCTATAAAGAACTTTGGAATATGTTGGGAACAGATTTGGGCCTCCACACTCCATACCATCCTGCCAGTTCAGGCAAAGTGGAAAGGATGAATTCCACGCTTAAGACCCAGCTCTTGAAAATGACCCAAGACCATCCCCTCCCCTGGCCCGACCTACTCCCTATAGTATTGTATCACATCACACACATTTCTCAGGCCAAACATGGGCTGACTCCCTATAAAATTTTGTTTGGGACCCCACCCAAGATAGGAGAGATTAGGCCCCAAGAGTTGTCTGAAACACATGATAGAGTAGTAAAATTTGTGATTGCCTTGTCTAGAGAATTGACTAACACCCGCTCTCCAGTATCTGCTTCTCTCCCAGAATCTACAGGTGATGCAGTACATGATTTCATCCCAGGCGATCTAGTGTATGTGAAGAAGTTTGTCCGGAAAGACTGCCTCCAGCCGCGGTTCGAGGGACCGTACACTGTGCTTCTCACCACCCCGACGGCTCTGAAGCTTAAGGGCAAGAGCACCTGGATTCACGCCTCCCACTGCAAGAGAGACAGAACGAGTCTATAAAAGATGACTACCTTCTTCTATATCCTTTCCATATGCTTACTGTCTGTCCCAGGGTGGACAGCTACCACACAGGGGTAGATACCTCCTTCTTCTCAGGTTAGTTGGGAGGGCTCAAGGGATTCCTCCAACAAGTTTGTCTAGTAATGGGAGGTCTACTAGTATTGGGCCTGGTGGTCCTGTGCTACATAGTCCCCTTATACAGGAAAGTTATAACCAATGCTGTCCCAACCTCCGGGACCTCTCTGAATCAAGAGATGATATGGAGAAATACACTCCTTTGAACAAGCCTGACCAGCCCCCCCCCCATGACAAAGTTCAATTGAGAGATTTAGTTTAGGGACAGTTGGGAGAACTCCATGTGTCATCCAGGATAGGGCTCGATTGTCTGGGGGCGTCCCATAAGGGGGCAGCTTCTAAGATGATTGGGTGAAGAAATCCACCTCCCCACTCCCCACACATGGACAGTCTCAAAGGACCCGAAGCAAAGGAAAGCTTAGTGTTTAGGGGGGAATGTCAGGGTAAAAGTATATATATATATATATATATATATTTTCTTGTAACTTTTATACTTTTGTAACTTTTATACGCTTTTTTTGTTAATGTACTAACCACCATTTTGTGTTCTATAACAATAAGCTTTCCTTGCTATTATTACTCAAATCGAAACTTAAACTAAGACAGTTCCAGTGTTGCCAAGACTTATTTCAGAGAAACGAAACAAGATTATAAGCTGACGGCTGCAATATCTGCCCAGAGACTGAGATAAGGAGATGTGGACCAATCAGGAGTGGCCAGACACTGGACTTTCATGGCTTACCCCGCTCCGGACAACCCCTTTTCCCTCCCCATTATGTAGTGTATTTAGATTTGTGCATGTAAAAAAATAAACGAAGAACATTGCTGAGAACGTTGTCTGTAGTAGTCTTTTGAGCATGCTCTGAGTTTGAACCAGCTTGTTGTCTGACTCATTCTTTGAATGGTTGACCCATGCTCATAGTTTGAATTTGGAGTGACTGGAGGACGAGTGGACTGTCATCACGACCCCCACACTTGAGGGTCAATGTATATGCAATCATATACCAAACCTACCTCTAGCAGTGCTATAGTCACGTCCAGATCTTGTCATCCACCCAATGTCAAGAAAAATATCCGAACAGGGGAATTAATTGGAATTAAAAGAAATTGTTTCAACAAAAACATGCTTCAATTAGAAATTAATAACATTTGTAACAAAGTACTTGATAGAGGATATCCCAACTGGTCTCTTAATAGGGCTAAAATATAGTTGATGGTATGGACTGTAAAAAAAACTTTTATCATACAATAAATCTAAAACCAACAATTTTATTAACAATAACAACCATTTAGTCACATTTTCGACACCATATAGTCCACAGTAAAATGCGATTATTACTATAAAAAAATGTTTTCCATTATTAAACCAAGATTCCAAACTATGCCATATTTTGGATACTGACATCAGATATGTAGCAAGAAAGGCACCCACTCTGGCTTCTATTTTATCCCCAAGTTTATTCAGAAGTTACATCAAAGATAAGAAAAAATACCGGGCTTAATTTGGAAGGTTTTCAAATGTGGACAGGATCGGTGTAAATTTTACATATATGCTAATAAATCTAAATAATTATTTTCAACACATAGTAAGAACAAGTTCACAATCCGAGAATTCATTAATTGTAACACAACCCATGTAATTTATTTAAAGGGAATCTGTCACCAGGTTTTCCCCATATAAAGTAGAGCCAGCACCCGTATGCCCTCATATACAGCATTATACACTGTACAATGTTTTGAACTTTTGACTTACAGGCTCCATATCTCACCATCTACTACTGCTTTGAACGTGAGACTACCATCATTTTATAGACAATCATCTTGGCTATCTCATACATAAATTTGACTTGCAACTATTTAGCATATGATTAGCTATGCAGATTCTTGTCAAGTCACTACATTGTTACTGTTTTGCTCCTAAAAATCTAAATTTGAATTTTTATTATTTTGTTAGTATTTTGTAAATCCACCTTTGGCTTTCAACACTGCTTGAATCCTTCTGGGCATGCTCTTGATCAGATTTAAGCATGTCTTGACCGAAATTTGATCCCAGGTCTCTTCTACACGTTCCCAAAGTTAGCGTGTACTGGCGCCTCACTTGGGTATGTATACAGCTTTTTCTTCAACTCTACCCACAAGTTTCGATTGGATTGAAGTCTGGAGACTGTAGGGGCCGACAACACCTCTACTTCATTATCATTAAACCATTTCTTTGCCAATCTTGACGTATGCTTCGGGTTGTTGTCCTGCTGGAACACTATGTCATCCTTTTCATACCCATAGTATTCGAGTGTACGAAGTAACTTATCTTGTAGGATACTCACATACAGTAGTGTTCAAAATAATAGCAGTGTGTTCAAAAACATGAGTTAAGCAAAAAAATCTTTATACTAGTTTTTATTTCCATGCATTGGGAACATTGCACTCTGTTTTCTAATTCAAACATGAAGAGAAATGTATATAATAATTTTTAACTACTTTACAGAAAATAACAAAAAATGAACATTGGGCTGTTCAAAAAAATAGCAGTGTCTGCATTTGTCTTTACCAACTCACAATATGTACTCTTTTTTTTAGGATTTAGTAACCTAATATTTAGTTGTATACCCACAGTTTTTTAGAATTTCTTCACTTCTATGTTGCATACAGTCAACCAAATTCTGGCACCTGTCAACTGTTATTCCAGCCCAGGATGCTTTGACTACATTCCACAATTTTCTGGCATTTGTTTGCTTTGCCTCAGAAACAACATTTTTTATGCCACCCCACAAGTGTTCTATTGGATTAAGGTCCGGAGATTGGGCTGGCCACTCCATAACCTCAATTTTGTTGGACTGGAAACAAGATTTTGCTTGTTTACTGGTGTCTTTAGGGTCGTTGTCTTGTTGAAACACCCATTTCAAGGGCATATCTGCTTCAGCGTAAGTCAACATGACCTCTTCAAGTATTTTAATATATGCAAACTGGTCCATGATCCCTGGTATGCGGTAAATAAGTCCAGCACCATAGTAAGAGAAACATGCCCATATCATGATGCTTGCACCACAATGCTTCACTGTCTTCAGAGTGTACTGTGGCTTGAATGCAGAGTTTGGGGGTCGTCTGACGAACTGTCTGTGGCCCTTGGACTCAAAAGAACAATTTTACTTTCATCAGTCAACAAAATGCTTCTCCATTTCTCTTTGGCCAGTTGATGTGTTCTTTGGCAAATTGTATCCGCTTCAGTACATGTCGTTTTTTTTAACAGTGGGACTTTGCGAGGACTTCTTGCTAAGAGATTAGCTTCACACAGGCATTTTCTAACTGTCACAGTACTCACAGGTAACTTGACACTGTCTTTGATCATCCTGGAGCTGATCATTGGCTGAGTCTTTGCCATTCTGACCATTCTTCAATCCATTCGAATGATAGTCTTCAGTTTTCTTTCACGTCTCTCTGGTTTTTCTTTCCATTTTAAAGCATTGGAGATCATTTTAGCTGAACAGCCTATCATTGTCTGCATTTTATAAGTTTTACCCTCTCCACTCAACTTTTTAATCAAAGTACGCTGTTCTTCTGAACAATGTCTCCAACAACCCATATTTCTCAGGATTTCAAGGAGAAATGCATGTACAACATGTGCTGGCTTCACCCTTAAATAAGGGCCACCTGATTCATACCTGTTTCTTTGCAGAATGATTGACCTCACTAATTGAACTCCACACGGCTATTATTTTGAACACACCCCCTTTCAATTAATTATTCAAATACACAGACTGAAAAAACATGCAGATCATGAATGCTGAGTCTGTTGGATTTCTTAGAATCTACTGCACCAACTGGTAAATTGTTTGACATGCGGTAATACAATTTATACGAAAAACAGTGATTAATCTGTTTAGTCATATTATTATTATTTATTATTATAGCACCATTTATTACATGTGAAAAAGGGGGTATACATAGCAAAAACAATTACAATAATCTTGAACAATACAAGTCAGTGACTGGTAAAGGAGGAGAGAGGAACCTGCCCGTGAGGGCTCATAATCTAAAAGGGATGGGTGAGGATACGGTAGGTGAGGGTAGAGCTGGTTGTGCAGCAGTATGGTGGAGCGAGGCTTACTGTAGGTTGCAGGCTTGTCGGAAGAGGTGGGTCTTCAGGTTCCTTTTGAAGGTTTCCGCAGTAGTTGAGAGTCTGATATGTTGGGCTAGAGAGTCCCAGAGTAAGGAGGATGCACAGGAGAAGTCTCGTGTGCGATTGTGGGAAGAGTAGATAATAGGGGAGTAGAGAAGAAGATTTTGTGAGGATCGGAGGTTGCGTGCCATGAGACTAGGTCACAGATGTATGGAGGAGACAAGTGGATGGCTTAGTATGCCAACGTTAGGGTTTTGAACTGAATTCTCTGGGCAATAGGGAGCCAGTGAAGGGATTGAGATAGAGGAGAGGCCGGGAAATAGCGGGGGGACAAATGGATTAATCAGGCAACAGAGTTTAGGATACATTGGAGTAGTGCGAGAGTGTTAGAGGGGAGGCCACAAAGCAGGAGGTTGCAGTAGACAAGGCGTGAGATGATGAGGGTGTGCACTAGTGTTTTTGTGGATTCATGGTTGAGGAATGTGCGGATCTGGGAGATATTTTTGAGTTGGAGTTGGCAGGAAGTGGAAAGGGCTTGGATATGTGGTTTGAAGGAGTGATCAGAGTCCAGGGTTACCCTGAGGCAGCGAGCTTGCAGGACTGGGGAGAGTGGGCTGCCATTGACTTTGGTGGATAGGCCAGATGAGGGGGTTAAGTGAGATGGTGGAAAGATGATGAATTCTGTTTTATCTATGTTAAGTTTTAGAAATCTAGCAGAGAAGAAAGATGAAATAGCACACAGACATTGTGGGATTCTGGTTAGTAAGGAGGTGTTTGACTGCTACTATTTTGAACACTACTGTATAGCTCAGCATTGAGACCACCATCAATTCTGGTAAATTATCCAACGCCTTTGGCTGTGAAACAACCCCATATCATCAGGCTTCCTCCACTGAACTTCACAGTTCTTTCTCGGCCCGTTACCCCCTTTTTCCCTTATTTCTTCCAAACCCATTTGCACCTATCAGAACCCAGTCTCTTGACTTTCGCCTCATCGCTACAAATCAGCCGTTTTCAATCTTCTACTGTTCACTTTTTGTACTTTTTTGCAAACTCGAGCCGGCGCTTCTTATGACGATATTGAAGGTGAGTTGTAGTAAATGTGGAATATGGTGGTTTCAAAATCTACGCTGCCCAATAGTTCAAATATGCGATCACACACGAAGGTGAAGCATGAATGCGGTTAATTATGTCAACGCGTTTCAAGTTTTTCAAACCTCTTCATCAGGACAAAACCACAATGAGCGGGTCCTGATGAGCAGGAGAGTGATGGAGGCACTGTGTGACGAAGAAAGAAGGGGGACAACGATCACAAGAAGAGAGGAGATGCCAGGATCAAGACCAGCGACGCCCATAGGACCGGACTGCCATGTAGGTGAGTATAATAAAAAGCTCTTTTTGTGTTATGCAGAGCGCAGAATGCTGTAATACAGGCTCCCTTTAATTCAATGTACAATATATAACATACAATATGTATGTTGTATTTTGTAGAAGATACCAAAACCCACTTAAAAAGCAGCTTCAAATTCTTTCCGCATAAACTTCCTATTCATTTCAATGGGAAAACCTGCCTATAGTGCATAAGGTGTTGATTTTATTCCACATAGAAAAAGAAGCAATGCATCAATTCTTGAGGTACCGTATATCTGATTGAAAAACATTGTAAATTTGACCACTAAATCTATAGAAGCAAAATATGCCCCATGCACGTAAACATGTAAAAAACCTGCAGAAGAACGCTCCAAAAAATGTGTTGCTTTTTCATGCACTAATAAATGTATCTGTCTAAAATACCTGAACACATTAGGAGGGGCATCCACAGAGTTTGTTCTTGAGTTTGTAGAGTGGATAGGGAGGTTTATGCCATGTTCCCACAAAAACGCACAGTTCCACAGGGTCTTTAAACACACTGTGGACATGAGTTTTCATGAAATCACATCCACTTTGCTTGAACTGATAAACACAGCAGACTTTCTGCACAAGTAAAAACTGTTACATATCCACCTGGACTCACGATGTCTCCTTCTGTCACCAGGCGCCACCGATCTCAATCTGTGAGTTGTGTAGGTGATGTAGGAATTGTCAGAACCAGAAGCTCATGGCAGCACATACTACCTGCTGTGGCCAATGGAAGAGCACCACACCCTACTAAAACTCCCAGCTTACTGCTAGGATTGCCAGTTATAGTTAATACTAGCTCTGGTTCAAGGGACCTGACAGGTGATACATGCTGCCTAAACCAGGGGCAACATGTATTAGCCACTGGATGTACAATCACAGCTCTGTGTACTAGTAATACTGGTAGGTCCCTGGACTCATCCACCTGCCAGCTGATAGTGACTGACAAGCTTCTGCCTATATGCGCATGGAGGCAGAGACCTGTCAGTCACTGTCAGTGAACAGTGAGAAGCCGCTGCGGACTCGCCTGTATGACTAGTCACCCATGCACCCAGGACCGGCGTTGGGACAGGGCAGACTAGGCATCTGCCTAGTGCCCCCACTCCCTTGGGGGTCCCCAGCGACTACAGCAGGGGCTTCACTGATAATAGCATATCAGGACATGTAGTGACATCATGATCATGTGACCATGATGTCACCACAGGCCTTGCAGTCTGGGGAGCTTCAGGACCTTTGGTGAAGGTGTTGCATTGAAAAAGGAGTGTGCAGTGAAGGACAAGAGCACTGGCCATCCCCATCTGAGGGATAGAAGCGCTCATTGGCCAGTGCTCCCATCCTCCTGCACAGAGCCTGAGGCTGGGTGCCCACGTAGAGTTTTTCAAGTGTTTATGCTGCGGAATTTCCGCAGCGTAAACGCTTGTTAAACGCTAGGTAATCCGCACCCCATGGTCCCCAATGGGATTCCGCATGTTCTATGCACATGCTGCGGATTTTTCCGCAGCGTTTATGCTGCGTACAAAAATCCGCAGCATGTCATTTAATTTTGCGGAAGCGCAGCGGAACTCCCGCCGATGACTTGCATTGAAACGCATAGAAACCGCGACTGTACATTTGTACAAGCGGCTTCTATGCGTCTCTATGTGCGGATGGTACCCAGTTCTGGAGGAGAGGAGACTCTCATCCAGACCTGGGTACCATTGTACCTGTAAAAAAAGAATAAAATAACAAATAAAGTTATATTCACCTGTCCGGTGGCTTCTCTCTGAATGCCGGCATCGCTTGAGGACCTGCGGTGACGTCACAGTCATGTGACCGCAGGCCCTTCACCGCTCTGTCTCGCGATATGCCGGCAGCCGGGAACCAGACAGGAAAGAGCGCTGCAGCCACGCCGGGACCTCGGGGGTGAGTATAGCTTTATTTGTTTTAATTTTTACGGTCACACTATATAAATCTATGCCGGTTGCATGGATTTATACAGTGTGACCTAGTTGTCAAGCACTTTCCAAATGATGCTATCGCCTGGAAAGCGCTTGTCAATCTGCATGCGGAAGCGCATGTGAATCCGCATGTGAATCCGCATGTATTCCGCAGGAAAAACGCATGCACAATCTGCATGCGTTTTTTCTGCCAGGGAGATGCAGAAATGCTGCAGAAATTTTCTGCTTCATTTCTGCATCGTGGGCACATAGCCTGAGGGGGGGGGGGGGGAGCCAGAAACCCGGCACCTACTGAGCTGAGCTATCAGATAAGTCTCCTGTGTCCACCTGTGTGTGCTGCTCCTGACAGCCTCCGGCTCCTCCTACTCCTGTCAGCTTCCTCCTGTTCCTCTCAGCCTCCTCCTGCTCCTGTCAGCCTCCTCCTGTTCCTCTCAGCCTCCTCCTTCTCCTGTCGGCAGTCCCAGCAGTGGAGAGGGCAGCGAGGTGTCTGATGGGACAATGCTGCTGTGAGCAGGAGAAGCTGCAGCTCATATTATGAAACATCTTCATTCCCTTAAGCATAAAGCAGTGTGTGTATGTGAGGTGTGTGTAGTGTGTGCTGTCTGTGAGAGATTTGTATGTGTTTATATGAACGTTTGTTGTCCTGCATACATGTGCTGTATGTAATGTGTGTATCTACTGAGCATTTGTTGTGCAGCATGTGTGTGCCCTGTACCTGTGTGTGCCATGTACGTATGTACAAGTGTGTGCCGTGTACAAGTGTGTGCCGTGTACAAGTGTGTGCCGTGTACATGTGTGTGCCATGTACAAGTGTGTGTACATGTGTGCGCCGTGTACATGTGTGTGTACATGTGTGTGCCGTGTAAAAGTGTGTGTACATGTGTGTGCCGTGTACATGTGTGTGCTGTGTACATGCTTGTGCCGTGTACATGTGTGTGCTGTGTACATGCTTGTGCCGTGTAAATGTGTGCACAAGTGTGTGCCGTGTACATGTGTGTGCCGTGTACATGTGTGTGTCGTGTACATGTGTGCACAAGTGTGTGCCGTGTACATGTATGCACAAGTGTGTGCCGTATACATGTGTGCACAAGTGTGTGTCGTGTACGTGTGCACAAGTGTGTGCCGTGTACATGTGTGCACAAGTGTGTGCTGTGTACATGTGTGCACAAGTGTGTGCCGTATACATGTGTGTACAAGTGTGTGCCGTATACATGTGTGTGCAGTGTACAAGTGTGTGTACATGTGTGCAGTGTGTCGGCCATTGTTGCTGTGGTTTTGTGCTTGTGGGGCGGAGTGGCCTGGAGTCATGGGGACTCGGTCTTGCAGCATGGGTGCTGGGAGACACCAGGCCGCCTGCTCTGCTGGTGCATTTGCCGTGACGTGGCAGTGGGCTTCATACAGGCTGATCAGAATGTTAAACTAAGAACCTCATGTTCAGTTCTATATATTTTTGCCGAGAGGCATTAGATCAACGTATGCTTTTGGAGGTGCGGTCCATTCTCTTTTTCAGCTTGTACATGTGTGTGCCTTGTACATGTGTGTGCCGTGTATAAGTGTGTGCCTTGTACATGTGTGTGTATAAGTGTGTATGTTTATATATTTTATTGGGGCAGCACAGTGGCTCAGTGGTTGGCACTGCAGCCTTGCAGCACTGGGGTCCTGGGAGTTTGTACTCCCCGTGTTTGCGTGGGTTTCCTCCAGGTTCTCCGGTTTCCTCCCACACTCCAAAGACCTACTGTTAGGAAATGTAGATTTTAAGTCCCAATGGGGACAGGGATGATAACGTATGTAAAGCGCTGCGGAATATGTTAGCGCTATATAAAAATAAAGATTATTATTATTATATTATATTATTATTATTATATTTTTACAGGATGAAAATGGAGAAATGGTAAGAGAGGATGTTGAGAAGGCCGAACTTTTTAATTCCTATTTTGCATCTGTTTTCTCTCAGAAAGAAAATGTAACATCAACTGATCTTCACTGTCCTTTTAAAGGAATAGAGGAATCCAAGTTATCAGTAAACAGAAAGATTGTGAGGGAATATTTAGCTAACATAAATGAGTTCAAGTCTCCAGGTCCAGATGAATTACACCCCAGAGTACTGAAGGAGATTGTAGAAGAAATTTTAGAACCACTCTCCATAATCTTTGAAAATTCTTGGAGAACAGGAGAAGTCCCAGAAGACTGGAGAAGAGCAAATGTTGTTCCTATCTTCAAAAAGGGGAAGAAGGTGGACCCAGGGAACTATAGGCCGGTGAGTCTGACTTCTATACCAGGAAAGATCTTTGAACAAATTATTAAACAACATGTATGTAAGTACATGGATAAGAATGAAGTGATTAACCAGAGTCAGCATGGGTTTGTAACTAACAAGTCATGTCAGACTAACTTAATTTCCTTCTATGACAGAATCACTGACTGGGTGGATCAGGGAAATGCTGTAGATATAGTATATCTTGACTTCAGCAAAGCATTTGACAAAGTATCTCACATCATCCTTATTGAAAAAATGACCAAGTATGCAATGGACCAGGCAACTGTTAGGTGGATTCATAACTGGCTTAGTGATCGGACTCAAAGGGTGGTTGTAAATGGCTTCACATCCAGCTGGATGAATGTCTCAAGTGGGGTACCACAGGGCTCCGTCCTGGGACCTGTATTGTTCAACATCTTTATCAATGATTTAGATGAAGGAATTGAGGGTAAACTGATTAAATTTGCTGATGACACAAAGCTAGGAGGGATAGCTAATACTAGAGAAGAGAGAGAGAGGATTCAAAAAGACCTAAATAAACTGGAGCAGTGGGCAGCAACCAACAGAATGGTTTTTAACAGGGAAAAATGCAAAGTACTACATCTGGGCAATAAAAATGAAAAAAGCATATACAGAATGGGAGGAATAGAGCTAAGCAACAGTACATGTGAAAAAGACTTAGGTATACTAATAGATCATAGACTGAACATGAGTCAACAGTGTGATGCAGCAGCAAAAAAGGCAAATACAATTCTGGGATGTATTAACAGAAGCATACAGTCTAGATCACGTGAAGTCATTATCGGTCTTTACTCCTCTTTGGTCAGACCTCATCTGGAATACTGTGTACAGTTTTGGGCACCACATTTTAAAAAAGACATAGACAAACTGGAGCAAGTTCAGAGAAGAGCGACCAGAATGGTGACTGGTCTGCAAACCATGTCCTATGAGGAACAGTTGCAGGATTTGGGAATGTTTAGCTTGCAAAAAAGAAGACTGAGAGGAGACTTAATAGCTGTCTACAAATATGTCAAGGGCTGTCACATTGTAGAAGGATCATCTTTATTCTCATTTGCACAAGGAAAGACTAGAAGCAATGGGATGAAACTAAATGGGAGGAGACACAGATTAGATATTAGAAAAAACTTTTTGACAGTTAGGGTGATTAATGAGTGGAACAGGCTGCCACGAGAAGTGGTGAGTTCCCCTTCAATGGACGTCTTCAAACAGAGGCTGGACAGACATCTGTCTGAGATGATCTAGTGAATCCTGCTTTGAGCAGGGGGTTGGACCAGATGACCCAGGAGGTCCCTTCCAACTCTACCATTCTATGATTCTATGATATTGCAGTATTCTAAGTTGTATTTATGTTAATAGTATATGTAGATGGCTGAGTATAAACACACAGTGGCAGTATGTGACACACATTGCATGTATATGTAGCATCCACGTGTATAAATCCTGGCTGCACAGACGAGAGCTCATAGGTGTAAACATGTTGGCACAATGCTGCTCATTCATTGGGTGATTGGATTGTTTATGGCAGAACAAAATTCATTGTTCTCAGCAGCACATCACCCTGTGAAAAGTGCAGATATGCTGCTGATCACATGATACTGTATGGGGACAGATTGAGCTATTAGTGATCGTTCTGTCTCCATTATTCTTCCACAGCCGGTGTAAAGAGGCCGGGAAACAAGTGTCGAACGACTTCAATATTATCGATTGCACTCGTTTAGCGGCCTGAACTCAGCGCATGTAAATACAACCGAAATGTTTGAGTATGATGGTGCAATATATGAGCATTTAGGGCCACAAATTAAACTTTTGCCTAGAGCCCCACTTTGCCTAAAACCGGCCCTGCGTGCACCTCAGTCCCCTGTGGCAATTAATAGTATGTTTTAAAAAAAACTCTGCGGCATTTCACAAACATACATGGCTGTGATCATACAGTCAGTGGCTGATCCATGCTGTCCATGGTTTGGGCAGTGTGTATCACCTGAGAGGTTACCTGTCAGTTATTTTGCTCCTGTTTAGCCTGTTTTGATATTGACTTCAGCACATTTTCTTATGATTCTTCCGCCATACGATTTTGTCCTGTCTTCTCTACTGATTCTCACCCAGCAACCTGAAGATTCATGTAAGCCCACTCGGCAAGATACTACTCTAAGGACTCGACCCAGGGCCCCCGTGTAAGTCCTCATCTCTGCATAGGAGTTACAGGGTGAACGCCAGGACTTACCTGGAACCTGATAGTCCAAGTAGCCAGTCCAATCCTGTCTGTGGATCTTATCTTGAGCTGCTAGGTCACCAGACACACAGACAGAGCCTTGCTACAAAAATGCAGAGGACAAAAGCACAGCATTTACGCTATGTGGGTAAATGGCCTAAATCTTCACTTCAAGCACTTGTCAAGCTGACATGCAGTACGGTTTAGTGTGATAAGTTTATTAATTTTGTCACATGGTACAATCTACTTCTTGTAATAAATCTGAACACCTTTCAAGGTTGTTTAAACTTGAATCCTGCCCCTCCTTCTCATTTGGGAAGCTGTCTAAATCATGCAAGCCCTCACTATAGTGGAGGTGTTTCTACCTGGGATACTATACTGTGCGTGCAGATAGCTGCCCGTAATGTAAATTGTGCGACCCTGAGGCGGCTCTAGTGATTTACAGTTCAATTACATGCATAGAGGAAGAGGAATGGTACAAAGAAGGGACAGGCACAGCTCTCTTTGACTAAGCCTGGAGCTCTTCTCCTCGGAGGTTTGCGTGCAGGGAGGTTTGATCTGTCTGTGAAATTTCTTCTTATAACCTGAGGACAGACTCCAGACAGATGCACAAACTTGTGCTTTTCCTTGTTAGAAAGCTGTAACTATTTTCGTTTAGCACACTTTGTCCCATATCAGGCGTCTAAGTGATCTCAGAAATATGGATCCTTGTGCTGTCCTGTTTTCAGATTGTAACAATTGTTTCAAATCAAAGCAATCCTAGGCCTCCTTCACCCATTCTTATAAAACACATATGTGAAAAAACAGTACCGGTGTCATCAGTGTTTTCATCAGTGTGTCCGTTTTTACCATCAGTGTTTTTCCAGTATGGATAAAGAAAATAATTTACAAAGCTTTCCTATACTTTGCAGTGTTATGGACGGCACACAGTTGGCACACAGATGCCATCCGTGTGCTGTATGTGTTTTTCACGGACCCATAGACTTGTATTGGCCTTGTCATCCGTGAAACTGGAAAAAATGGACATGTCTCCGTGTGCTTTGCACAAACACACGATCTGTGTAAAAACACGGATATGTGAATAGCACCATGGATTATAATGGGTACATGGGGTATCCGTGAAAAAAACGGATAACACATATACTGGAAACACGGACATGTGAAGGAGGGCTAAGCAAGCATATCTTGGAAAGCTCTTTCATATGAAATATCTATGAGTGGTTGGAATACCCACGCTTTGTCTAATTGGAGGAATTTACTTCTCAGTACTTACAAATTTTGTCACGATCCACATTTGTGGAAAAACGTGCAACTTTTTGCATTATTTTGCTTCCATTGTCACATTTAAAAAGTAATTTGAAAAGTTGGTCTGACTTGTCGGGAGGCACGATCTCCCCCAAACTTACAGATTTACCATAAAACACACCAGAAATTGTTGCAAAAATGTACACATACAGTACTTAATTGAACAGGACAGGTACATAAGACATGCCAATCAGGAATCCATCTTGGCCATGACATCAGCACCGCTCAGCTCCCATTGCAATAGTGAACAGCACCAGACAACCCCTTTATCTATAAGTCTGTGCAGGACTTTTGCAACCAATATACAGTGCTGGCCAAAAGTATTGGCACCCCTGCAATTCTGTCAGATAATACTCAGTTTCTTCCTGAAAATGATTGCAATCACAAATTCTTTGGTATTATTCTCTTCATTTAATTTGCTTGCAAGGAAAAAACACAAAAGAGAATGAAGCAAAAATCAAATCATTGATCATTTCACACAAAACTCCAAAAAGGGCCAGACAAAAGTATTGGCACCCTCAGCCTAATACTTGGTTGCACTACCTTTAGCCAAAATAACTGCGAACAATCGCTTCCGGTAACCATCAGTGAGTTTCTTACAATGCTCTGCTGGAATTGTAGACCATTCTTCTTTGGCAAACTGCTCCAGGTCCCTGATATTTGAAGGGTGCCTTCTCCAAACTGCCATTTTGAGATCTCTCCACAGGTGTTCTATGGGATTCAGGTCTGGACTCATTGCTGGCCACCTTAGAAGTCTCCAGTGCTTTCTCTCAAACCATTTTATAGTGCTTTTGGAAGTGTGTTTTGGGTCATTGTCCTGCTGGAAGACCCATGACCTCTGAGGGAGACCCAGCTTTCTCACACTGGGCCCTACATTATGCTGCAAAATTTGTTGGTAGTCTTCAGACTTCATAATGCCATGCACACGGTCAAGCAGTCCAGTGCCAGAGGCAGCAAAGCAACCCCAAAACATCAGGGAACCTCCGCCATGTTTGACTGTAGGGACCGTGTTCTTTTCTTTGAATGCCTCTTTTTTTTCCTGTACACTCTGTGTTGATGCTTTTTCCCAAAAAGCTCTACTTTTGTCTCATCTGACCAGAGAACATTCTTCCAAAACGTTTTAGGCTTTCTCAGGTAAGTTTTGGCAAACTCCAGCCTGGCTTTTTTATGTCTCGGGGGAAGAAGTGGGGTCTTCCTGGGTATCCTACCATACAGTCCCTTTTCATTCAGACGTCGACGGATAGTACGGGTTGACACTGTTGTACCCTCGGACTGCAGGGCAGCTTGAACTTGTTTGGGTGTTAGTCGAGGTTCTTTATCCACCATCCGCACAATCTTGCGTTGAAATCTCTCGTCAATTTTTCTTTTCCGTCCACATCTAGGGAGGTTAGCCACAGTGCCATGGGCTTTAAACTTCTTGATGACACTGCGCACGGAAGACACAGGAACATTCAGGTCTTTGGAGATGAACTTGTAGCCTTGAGATTGCTCATGCTTCCTCACAATTTGGTTTCTCAAGTCCTCTTCTTTCTTTTCTCCATGCTCAATGTGGTACACACAAGGACACAGGACAGAGGTTGAGTCAACTTTAATCCATGTTAACTGGCGGCAAGTGTGATTTAGTTATTGCCAACACCTGTTAGGTGCCACAGGTAAGTTACAGGTGCTGTTAATTGCACGAATTAGAGAAGCATCACATGATTTTTCAAAGGGTGCCAATACTTTTGTCCACCCCCTTTTTTAGGTTTAGTGTGGAATTATATCCAATTTGGCTTTAGGACAATTCTTTTTGTGTTTTTTTCATTGAAGACAAATTAAATGAAGAGAATAATACCAAAGAATTTGTGATTGCAATCATTTTCAGGAAGAAACTGAGTATTATCTGACAGAATTGCAGGGGTGCCAATACTTTTGGCCAGCACTGTATGAATTAGTGAATATAGGTTTTTCCTACTTCTATTTCAGGTAACTTGTTTAAATTTTAGCAAGAAATGTAGAGTCATACAATGATGCAAATATACAGCAGCTAAATTCCATTCTTCACTATTGCATTACTTCATTAATGCAAAATCCAATTCTTTGCAAAAGTTCATATTGCAATATGGCTCATATAATTTACATAAGAAATAGAAAAAAGACTATGAATATAAGTGGAATAATAGAAATAAAGAATTAAAAAAATGTAATTCAGTAACTGGGCAAATCTAGCCAAAGAAGTAAAATATCACGTGGGGGATTTATCAAGGTGTATATACTAGTTTTATGGGATTAAAAAGTTACATGTTTGAAAACCAAATAGGTAGAAATGTATAATTTCCCATAAGCCAGTTTAATTAGATTCATCTCATGTTTGCTCCATAATTATTCCTTTTTTCAGCTGCTCATACCAGTGTTTTTAATTTTTTTTATGTGGGAGAGCTTATCGCAAGGGAATTGGCATAAATTATAGTATAGATTTGATTTTTTTGGGGGGGGGGGGCACAGACTACAGGAATTAGCCTGCTAGTGAATTTATTACTCTGTATGGCTTATTCTTAAAACTGGCATAAAAAATGCAGTCTTAGTAGATTCCCCCATCAGTATTTTACTTTAAATGATATTGTCCTCCTAAATTATAATTGTTAAATGTTTCCCCCTTTTGTCGTGTGCGTGCGTACAGTCTGGGACAAAAAGCATGTTTAGTTAATAAGTTAATGAACTACGGAGTGTCCTTGCAGATAGACAACTTGATTAGGGAATTTCAGGAGGATAGCGTGCGGAGTTGGGGTGGTGAGTAGATTGTAAACGTGGTAAACCTTCACCTATTAAATATAGAATATTAGAATAAAGGACTCAAGCAGAATTATTTTAAAACTGTAAATGCTATTATTAAAATGATTGTACGAGTCTTAGGTTAAAATCTAGTTATTATGACGGCTGTGAGAGTGTACACTCGATTTCTACATGTGTTTCATAAAAAGCCCAAGAGGTTGTTTGGCCTCATGGTACTGTCATCAATGTCAGATCAGTGGGGGGAAGAAAACCAGTAGCTGAAATCAGTGTCGTACCGCCAATGGCGGCAGGCCACGCCACTGCTATGGGGTCCGAGAGCTGGGATGGCCCTCACTAGGCCCTCACTACACCGGGCCCCGCCTCCGCCTGTCAGCACCCGCACTGCCACCCGCACAGAATGATGGGGGTGGAAGCTTCTGCTGAAGCTCCCTCCTCCATCATCATTGCTTGCACTGACGGCCAGAGGGGGGGACCAGTGCGAGCAATGATGATGGAGGAGGGGGCGTCAGCAGACGATTCCACCCCCATCATTCTTCCTCAGCGTCTGACGTGTCAGAGCAGCGGAAGCGATGACGTCATTACAGGGCGCCTGCTCATAGGAGATGTCCGGCGCTTCACATCTCACACAGAGGAGACTGGAGAATCGGGTGGAACCAGAAGAGGTTAGTACTGTATTTATTTTTTTTAAATCAGTGATCGGTGGTCATAATAAAGTATGGGGGGTGCATTATATTGTGTGGAGGACTGTGGGGGAGTGCATTATATTGTGTGAATGACCATGGGGGTGCATTATGCTGTATGGAAGACCACAGGGGGTGCATTATACTGTATGGAGGACCATGGGGGTGCATTATACTTTATAGAGGATCATGAGGGTGTGTTATACTGTATCAAGGACCATGGGGGATGCATTATATTGTAAGGAGGGCCATGGGGAGAGCATTTTATTGTATGGAGGACCATGGAAAAAGCATTTTATTATATGGAGGACCATGGAGGGTGCATTATATTGTATAAAGGTCCATGGGGAGTGCATTATATTGTATAGAGGACCATGGGGAGTGCATTATATTCTATGGCTGACCATGGGGAGTGCACTATGTTTTATGGAGGACCATGGGGGGTGCACTATATTTTATGGAGGACCATGGGGAGTCCACTATATTTTATGGAGGACCATGGGGAGTGCATTATACTATATGGAGGATTATGGGGGGTGCATTATACTATATGGAAGTCAATGTGGGGCCATTATAATATGTGGGGGTCCATTATAATGTATGCAAGCTGTTATACAGTGTGAAGGTTTGTGTGGGGTCCATCATAGTGAGTGGGGCCATTATACTGTTTGAAGGGCTAGTGCTGGCCATTATACTGTATTTAGGCCCATTATAGTGCATGGAGAGCTGTGTTGGGATCACCATACTTTGCCTTGGGAGTTGAGGTGGGGTACAGTAGGGTCATTATACTGTGCATGTGGAGGAATTCATCATACTGTGTTTGGCGGGCACTTTTGTTTGCATAATACTTTGTGGGAGCAATGAAAGAGGAATGTAGGACTTCAGCAGGAGGAAAATTACTATGTAAGAGCTGGAAAGTTGTGAGATATGCTCTTCTGTGTCCCGACAATTATTATTATTTTTTTTTTTGGGGAGGGGGCCATGAGCGTAACATCAGCTCCATTCACTGGGGAGTGGCCATTGCCAAGAACTGCAGTTCAGCTCCTATACAATTTCAGATCGAGTGTTGGACTCCAGGCCCAGAATGGCAATCTGCCCGACCTGATGGGGCAGGGCCGTCTGTGGGCTGGCTGCTGCGGGAGACATTAGGTGGAGCAATGAGAGCAGTCAGATTTTTTGTTTTCTATTAATAGTTTACCCACCCCAACCCAATGGCCAGAATATGGCAGATAGCTGGAAGAAATGGGAGGCAGAAAAGCTGATCTCACCAATCTTTTGACATCACAGGGAGCTGTCAGCCTGTGCACAACACCGTCAGTGTGTGCAGGAACCTTAGGAAGGAGTCCAGAAGGAGTAGCTGGAGACTGAGTATGCGTAGTTACCCATTGGCTGGTAATAATTGTAAAACGGCTTGCACATCCTGCTATCGGCATTGCAGAAAGTGAGGAAGTGGAATTGTACATCATGCTGGTCACATTAATCAGAGCAATAGCAAAAAAAACGGAGCACTTAGAGATTAGGAGTAGTGATTTACTGACGGTGGTCCCACAGCTCTGAGCTTTTTCTAGTCAGTGAAGGATCAGGTTTCTTATCCACACACAGCACCGATCGGCCAGCATGGAGCTCTGAGCACACAGTCATCAAATCACTGATTTGAGTAGCATACTTGGGGGTAAAGGGTCTGGTTGCCCCTGGCCCCTCACTTGGAGGGGCCCACCCAGAGTGACCACTACTCTAAACTGTATCAGTGTTTACAGTATTCTAATAGTTAAACGCTACAGTAGAGCAGGGGGACAAGGTCTCTCTACACTATCGCTCTCTGTTCAGTAGGCCACAGTTCGCTTTAGACCTGCAGCCTACAGAACCGCAGTGAGACGCAATGGACGAGTCCCGGGTGGGGGCTAAGTGATGTCATTGCATCAGGACGCTGACATCCTGTGCATGCCCCAACGCAATGACATCACCATGTTGGTCCATCCACTCCTTGCTGCTGTCTGCCAGGAAACTCTTCAGGATCAAGGTTTAGGTGAGAATAGTACAAGTAGTAAAACTTGTAGGGGGACTGTGGAGGCATCACACAGTGTGGAGACATTATACTGTTTTTAGGGGGAATTTGGGGACAGCTCTGACTTCTCAGGACAGCGGGTACGATGGCGTCACTACATCACGCCCCCTGTGCTGAGCTTCAGAATATACAGTGCAGAGAACAGGGAGAGGTTATTATTTTTTTTAATCAATAAGTACATTGTGGGGGCCATTATACTATTTGGAGGGCCATGTGGGGACATTATACTTTTTGGAGGGCTATGTATGGGGCCATCATACTGTGTGGTGGTCATTATACTGTTTGGAGGGCTATGTAAGAGAGAAAGCTGGGCAGATTCAGAGCACTATTAACCTGCAGATTAACCCCATATCTGCAGGTTAATAGCGTTTTTTCACTTGACAGGTTCCCTTTAAATTGACTTCCTGTAATTGGCCATTCATTATTGGGGGGTGGGGCTGCTTCTTGATTTGTGGAAACTTGCCATCATCATTTTAGGTAGATGTACCCTAATCTTCTCATGAACCTGACATATTTATATGTGATACATTTGAGGTGACAGTTGCAAATTTGTAGGGTTAAACACAGCTGCAGGAATGGTGCAGAGCACCAGGCCAGCAATTTTTAAATTAATTTATTTGTTTATATACTTATTTATTTTAGTGCTGGAGTGGTGTCACTAATCTAAGTTCCCTGTCCCTAATCTTATACTCACCAGCCGCTATCATCAGCTATTATTTGCGCCGCTCCGGTTGTCTTCTACAGGTTGTGACCTGTTGGATCGTTCCAGTGTTTGATCTTGAGTTGGAAGTCACAACTCAATGTAAATCTATGAGAGACATAACGAGGCCCTCATAGACTTACATTGACAGCTTGTGACCGTTATCTCTGAATTCCAGTCAGTCAGAAGTAAGAAGTTACAAGATAGTGGATTGGGACCAGAGTGGCACTTGGTAGAGCTGAAGACGGCGACTGGTAAGTGTAAGACTAGGGTCAGGGAACTTAAAATAGTAGTGATTTGTAGTGACAACTAAAAATTTTCCATTTACACGGACTGACCAGTGGCACTAAATGAGCTGTTTACACAAGCAGACCAAAGACACTGATGCACACTGAGTGATCTGAAAGATTTAAAAGATCGCACAGAGCACATAGGCTGCCACTGTTCTCAATAGTGCGACTCCTGTTTACACAGGACAATACAACACCGAGAACTCTGATCTTTGCGCTGCACAAAAGATCATTCCACCCAAAGATTGTTTTGTCCAGCAGCCTGTTTACACTGAAAGATTACTGTGAAAAAAATGCTCTTAAGGGTATGTGCCCACGATGCGCTTTTCAAGCGTTTACGCTGCAGAATTTCCGCAGCGTAAACGTTTGGGAAACGCTTGGTAAACCTTCCCCCATGGTCTCCAATGCAATTCCGCACTTTCAATGCCCATGCTGCGTTTTTTTCCGCAGCGTTTATGCTGCGCTCAAAAATACGCAGCATCTCCATTAATTTTGTGGACACGCAGCGTAATTGCCGCCATTGACTTGCATTAGAACGCGCCAATTCCGCAAGACTGCATCTGTACTTGCGTAATTGGCGCGTTCTCATGTGTGGATGGTACCCAAGTCTGGAGGAGAGGAGAGTCTCATCCAGACCTGGGTACCATACAATCTGTAAAAAAAAAAATTTAAAATAAAAAATAAAGTTTATACTCACCTTCCGATGTCCTCCCGGTGTTTTGTCCACGCCGTCCGGTCCCTTGCAATGTTCGCGCTGTTGTGAAGGACCTGCCATGACGTCACTGAGTCATGTGACCCATCACATGACTCAATGACGTCACCGCAGGTCCTTCACACCACCGCAAGCAATGCAAGAGACCGGACACAGCAGAGATGACACCGGGAAGACACCGGAATGTGAGTATAATCTTTTTTTTACATTTTTTTACCATTCTTATTCTTTTTTTTAACTATTACTTGGTCACACTATATAAATCCAAATTAATGGACATGCTGCGTATTTTTTAGCGCAGCATAAACGCTGCGGAAAAGTACGCAGTATGGGCATTGAAAGTGCGGAATTGCATTGGAGACCATGAGGGAAGGTTTAGCAAGCGTTTCCCAAGCGTTTACGCTGCGGAAATTCCGCAGCGTAAACGCTTGAAAAACGCATCGTGCGCACATACCCTAAGTGTGGCCCTATTGAACTATTGGGGTGCAGATATGTTATGCAGCTCCTGTTGGATTTATTGGACAAATGAAATGCTCTATTGTATAAGAGCCACAGGTTACTTGTAAATAAATGACAGACTGCTGCTTCTGTTCTACAGTCAGCTCCCTATCTGCTAATGACACATTAGATCACATAAAAGAGTTAATACTTTGAACCTGCCTGATTTGTGCACTTCACACCCTTAGCGTGATGCTGATACTACTATGTAGCACGCGTGTGACCTCCGACATCTCATCTACATGTGTATGTGTGTGAGTGTGACAAGCATAGCGTGCGAGTCTGTGGATATCAGAGAATCTGCAACTACAAAAGGGTGGAGCAAGGTTTAGGAAAACATGATCTTGCTACACCCTGAAAAACAGCTTTCTGTCATTCATAGCTCCTTGCATGCAAGCAGGAACACTAAGATAAACAGCTGGGAAATCACACACTTCCGACACACCGGCTGGTCCTGCGCTAAGGTGTCATTATAACCTGCTGGACTCAAAGCTGCTGCTTTTCCAAACTGTTTACCTTTACTGGAAGAATAATAATTATAAAGGGTCTCCAAACATTAAAAAAATAAGGCCAGTGCTACCCTGAAGGAACTGTGTCCAATGGACATGTACCAACTGAGAGCAGCACTTGTATAATGTAACCCTGTGGTGTGCCAGGTGTTTTCCCAAAATGTCTAGTAGTAAGGGAGAGACTGTGTAGCCGTTATAGTACCTCACTACAGTGCACTATATAATGTTTTCTGCCCATTGAGGTATCTTAAGGGGGGTTTCCAGGCTTACTGTATTGATGCCTATCCTTACCCAGCCCCCCCTCCCACCAATCAGCTATTTTTATTGACTGAGGTCAGCTCTGTTCACCTTATAGTGACTTTTTTCATGTACTGCAACTCAGTTCCCAGGTATTTCAATAGGAGCTGAGCTGCAGTCCCCAGGAACAAGCACCAAACAGTGAACAAAGCTGTGCCGCTCTGCTCCTTTCATGTCGATATCAATACTGGATAGGTC
This sequence comes from Phyllobates terribilis, assembly GCF_046119375.1. Classification (NCBI taxonomy): domain Eukaryota; kingdom Metazoa; phylum Chordata; class Amphibia; order Anura; family Dendrobatidae; genus Phyllobates; species Phyllobates terribilis. The sequence goes on from NW_027362771.1 coordinate 343,178,166, forward strand.
ATCAATATCTTCAAGGGTTTTTCTCAACATTTATGTCCAGGAGCACACAGCTCCCCAGTATCCTGACTTACTGGTTGCTGGGTGTGGGCACTCTTCTTTGACTGACAGTTCATGCCAACATAATCGTGGTGCCGCTGACCTGACTTTTTGCCAGCAATGTAGAATAGGTTATACATGTCTGATAGCGAGCTGCCCTCCACTTGGATTCTAACTGACCCGCAAGACTAAGGTGTCTGTATGGAGCAGTGGTCTATCTGATACAGTTGATACTATTTAGAGACACTATATTGTGACATGCAGAAGTAGTGCTGTTGCTTCAAAAGCATCCAGCAACTATAAGAGTTAACACAATCACAAGAGACAGGAAGTGTTGTGTTTCAGAAGCATCCAGCAACTAGAGGGGTTAACACAGTAGCAGGAGACAGGGAGTGTTTAGCAGAGCCCCAGGGGGATTGTGGGGAAGTTGTTTACTGTCTGGCTGGAGTCAAAGAGAAAGGTGGTGTGTGATCTATATCTCACAGAAGGCAAGGGAACAGAATTTAGGTCAGGAGGGAAGCTAAACACAGGTCAGATAGACTCCCTGAACTAATAGTGCAGAGTATTATTGGGCAGAAAGATAAGGACTGGAAGGATTTGTGTCACAGGGATCATCTCCCTCATCAAACCCCCCCCCCCCTCCATCTCCATGCAAGATAATGAATGCTAAACTATTGTGTTCTTGTGAAGGAAAAACCTGTGGTTGTGTATGCATAGAAGTGTGCTGTGAAGAGATCTAATCTGTGCTGAATTATGCTACTGAAGAGAAGCCTGTTGCTTCAAAGAGTTAAATGGTACTGGCCGTACTTGATTAAACTCCACTGTTCAACTGTTTATGAAGACTCTTGTCAGATGTGTCTGGTCAGCAATTGAATCTATCGTGTGCCTGAGAGAGCTGCAGTATATGGTCGCCCTGGGTAACGGTTCCCCCAGGATTCCAACGAATTCATGAAACCTGTCTCGCCCTATCTGAACCTAGCGGCATTCTTGTAACTATATACATTTGAGAAACTTTATTTAGTCAGAGCCTTGAAAAAGACAACTATTTATTACAGGGATATTCCATCTATGATCACCTCCGCATTGGGCCACTGACATCATGTCTACAGATCCCTGGGTTGCACGCACGACCAGCAGATATCATGCACCTGTCTTTTTACTAGAATAGAAGCCAGAATACCTCTTTAATAACCATTGCTTTAATTTTTATTTTATAAATCAACAGTACACCTGAAAATAAGCAACTTTGTAATATATCTCATCAGAGAAATCTGCTTCTTTCTCTGCCAGTCATTATCAAAATTCTCAATTATGAGGTAAAATCTGTATTCAGTGAAGACAGACTTTCCCATTACTGAAATAGGAGATGGCAGGCGCTACTGATGAAATAATGTGTAGATGGGAGGAGCTACAGGCAGAACTCCTCCCTCCTCCTATCTACATAGAATGTCCTCAGTAGCAGCTGTAAGGGTCGGCGTCACCACCCGGCGCACCCGGACAAGTGCTGGGGCCCTGAGCAAGCAGGGGGCCCTGAACAAGCAGGGGGGGCCCACTCACCGCTGGGGACACCTGCACACTGTGGGGCCCGTGATTCGGGGGGGCCCAGTGCCAGCACGAGCGCTGGCACCGGGCCCCCCATTGTTTAAACTGCTTGCAATACTTACCTCTGACTGTTCCTCCGCTGCTGCGGTATCTTCCGCTTCTTCTGACTCTGTGACGTCTGAGGGCAGAGGGCGAGATGACGTCACTACAGCGAACCCTCTGTGCTGAGCAGTCACAGTGCAGAGAGATGGAAGATGCTGAGGAGTCCGGACCTGCGGCCAGCAGGGAACGAGGAGAGGTAAGTATTTGATTTTTTTATGTATGGAGCATTGTATGAGGGCCCATACTGTATGGAGCAATATATGGGGTCCATACTGTATGGAGCTGTATATGGGGCCCATTCTGTATGGAGCATTATATGGGTCCCATACTGTATGGAGCATTATATGGGGCCATTATTCTGCATGAAGCAATATATGGGACTCATTATTCTGTAAGAAGCAATATATGGGGCTCATTATACAGTATGGAGCACTATATGGTGCCCATAATACTGTATGGAGGACTATGTGGTGCCCATGATACTGAATGGAGGACTGTGTGGTGCTCATAATACTGTATGGAGGACTATACTGTGCGGTCAAAAATGAAATCTATTGAATCCCCCCAGGTCACGCACTGTGCGCTGCGAGGATTCGCTGGTTTCTGAGCTACTGTACAATTTACAATAGATATCACCCATGTAATGTAAGAAATACGTTAAATCTTTAACATTGTACTATTTATATATTTCTCTGTCGTATCTGTGCATCATGAATCGTGGTATGTGTTAAATGGGCCCACTGAGAATTTTTCGCCTGGGGCCCACAAAAACCTGGAGCCGGCCCAGGCAGCTGTCATCTACTATTTCAGTAATCGGAAAGTCGGTCTTTATTGAATACAGATTTTACCTCAGAATTGAGGATTTTGATAATGACTGATCAATTCTGGCAGGAGAAGAAGCAGATTTCTCTGATAAGATATATTACAATGTTGCTGATTTTCATGTGTACTATTGATTTATACAATAAAAATTAAAACCATGGTTACTCTTTAAATAGTATTTGTATAATAAAATCAAATGTTTTTCTCCCAATATAATCCACTGATACATCCAATTATTTAAAGGTGGAAGTATAAGTTAATCTTTACTTATTTTTGGCATATATCTTAGCACGTTCACATGTTGTAACATCAAAAATTGCACTCTCCATGCCAGTCTGGCAGCCATCATGGAAGCTAGAGGAATAGATAAGGTAGCAGGTGGTAAATGACACGCCCAGGGGATGGGGACGACTCGATACCCGGGCCTTTGCCTGGTTTGGGAATGTCGCGATGGTCGGCTCCCGGGCCCGTACCCTGGGGTCACTCTTGAAAAAGGGGATTGGAACTTGGATAGAAATAAAAATAAAGTAAATAGTTTGTGACGCCACCTGTGGTACCTGGTAATGATTACCAGCGCTGCTGCAGACCTCCGGGGGGTGATGGGATGGCAGCTGGTATGTTTCTGCTCCCCACAGGCGGAGCGGGCCCCCGGGGCAGTGTGGAGTTTGATGGTGGGTGGTGATGCTGGGGCTTGTAGTGCAGGCGGGATGGCATGGCAGGAGTAACTGACAGAGACAGGGGATGCGCTTCAATACCTTTACTGGTGCGGATGTCAGGTACGGTCCAGGGTACTCAGTAGAATAGGTGCACTTCAGGACTTCTCCCCAGTGAGTGGGTATAAGGCCTCCTGGTCCGTGTCTGCCTCTCTGTATGCTCCTGGCCTGCCTGCAACTGGGCCTAGCTTATGTGTCGTGCTGTTCCTTCACCTGTCGCTTGGTAGTGGGACCTTCTGCTGGCAACCACTATCCCTGGTCGCCGGGGCCTTCGTGGTTCCTGGTCCTGTAATGGGTCTAGCTTCAGGGGTGCCAGCGACTTGTAGTCCTCCTGGAATGCCGGTGGTCCCTACTGGGTATAAAGGATTTAATATATAGACGCTCAGAACTTAATCACAACATCCATGATTTTCATTATCAAACAATTTAAATTTTATTGATTAATCAAAACACCAAAAAGAAATTAGAATAAGACTCAAGACACAACATTAAAAGCAAACTGGTATAAGCAATGATACAGGAGATGTTTACTAAAGATTAAATATCATGATCAATTTCAAAGAAAAAATTCATAAAAATTCATAGAACAAGCTGCATATAAATACATCTATCACAACCTCAAACCTTTTTTCAAAAAAATCGTACTATTAAATGCCAAAGTGGCACAGTGAGGAGATAAATTAATCAGCAGCTTGCAATATGAAACAAAGCACTACTATCCACAAATAGATCAGACATAGAAATACATAATTTCATAATTAATCATAAAGGGATCTATCAACATTGATTAAATTAATAAATACAAATTTCTCAAAAATAAATATTTAAAGTGCAGTGCACAAAGGATCCAATCCTAAAGTGACATAGTGCAATAATGAAATACTCATGTAAAGCCTGCAAGTGGTACTACATAAAGCAAGGCAATTGTTGATATACCTGTATTCATCCTGCAAACACCATACGCAAAAATAGACGCACTCCCAAGGCCACGACCAAAAGTATGAGATCCATATATGAAACATCTGCCACAAGTAAACATGACCATCAAATAACTAGAAAATAGAAAAAAGCATTATATCCAAAATCCAGCCTGAAAACATATATCATGCACCAAAATTAACCCCAAAACGCATTAAATTTACACCAAACAAATAAAACAACATAAAATTAGGTGCATCAAATAATGCACTGCATAAAAATAATAATATATGCAAAGAAACAGCAGCCAAGGGTCTATAGTATATATCATAAATAACTTGAAAAACCCCATTGATCATTTAAGCCGTGTGGCTTCATAGTTCTATGTATCGTTATCCAACGGCATTCTTTTTGCGATAGTTTTCTCATAAGATGACCCCCACGTATACCCAAATGAACAGTATCAATACCTCTAACTTGTATATCGATATTCCCCATTGGATGATGATCACGAAAATGAGCCGGCAAAGTCCTCAATTTGGCAGTTTCCTCTTTATAAGTGCCATCTGCATTTAATGTTCTTGCTGCCTTGATTTCCCTCACATGTTCTTGTATTCGCACACGCAGTTGTCTGGTGGTAAGTCCAATATAAATCAGGCCACACGGGAAAGTAAGATGATATACGACAGCTGTAGTTTTACATGTGATAGTGTGAACAATCTTGAAAGTGCGAGAGCCAGCAGAGTTAAAAAAACTGTCTGTCTTAATCATAAATTTACATATACGGTACTACAATCACCGCATGATTGAGATCCCCATTTTGGTCCTCTAGAATCAAATATGAAAGTTGACTTGGGAGGAATATAGTGACTATGTACTATGAATTCTCCGATGGTTTTGCTCCTTCTGGCAGTAATTAGTGGGCGATCCTCAATCAATTTGGTCAACTCTGCGTCCTGTTTCAAAATTGGCCAAAAACGATTAAATATAGCAGACATATCCTTCCACCTACTATGGAAATTAGTAATAATCCTTAGTCTTGAATCATCTTTCTTGGTACACTTACTGTGAAGAAGAGTATTTCGTTCCATGCATCTAGCCTGCTGATAGCAACGATCAATATCATTCACCTTATAGCCACGACGTAAAAATCTCTATGTCAAATTTTCAGCTTGAACCTCAAATTCATGGTCTGTATCACAAATACGACGAGCTCTGATGAATTGTCCCTTTGGGATGGCTCTGATAGTATGCGCTGGATGTGCTGATTTGACATGTAATATAGAGTTAGTACTGGTACTTTTTCGATATATACTGCTATGAATGGTACCCAACTGATCAACAGTAAGTAATAAGTCCAAAAAATCTATTTTTTCTCTCGTAATATTAAAAGTCAGCTTAACATTCCAATCATTGTTGTTTAAGTGTGCCAAAAATCGATCCAATTCCTTTCTCTCCCCCTGGCAGATAAAAAGAACATCATCTATAAATCTCATCCAACTAATTACAGATGGTTCTGATACATTGAATAAATAGGGCAGCATATGATCCCGCTCCCAGAGACCCATAAAGAGGTTGGCATATGAGGGTGAAAAAGTCGCCCCCATTGCCACACCCCGTTGCTGTAAATAAAAACGATTTTTAAATATAAAATAGTTATGGGTCAATGTAAATTCTAATAGCTCCAAAATGAGCTCTTGCAGTTTGGCATCTATACCCTTGTTGGTAAAAAAGAATTTTGCTGCCAACAATCCATAATGATGATCAATACACGTATACAGGGATTCAACATCCCCACTTACAATATACATATCTGGCTCAAATGTTATCTCCTGTAGTCTCTGCAACACATCTCCTGAGTCCTTTATATATGATGGAAGTTCTAATATACAAGGTTTCAAGTAGAAATCTAAAAATCTACAAACTGCCTCACACAAACCACCACAGCCTGAAACTATGGGCCTTCCAGGAGGATTATGTAGATCCTAATGGATCTTTGGAAGAAAGTAGATGGTAGGTACAATAGGATGCAGGGTACGCAACCCTTCCCAGATGGCCTTAGTAATGCATCCTTGTTCAAGAGCTATATCCAAAAGAGAAAACAATTGTTTCTGAAATGTAGCAGTGGGATCAGTGCTGAGTCTCTGATAACAAACAGTATCATTAAACTGTTTGAGAGCTCCCCTTTCATATAATTCAACAGGCCAGATTACAACATTTCCGCCTTTATCGGCAGATTTAATTACCACTTGTTTCATACTACCCAATTCCTTTAATGCTCATCGCTGTGAAACAGTAAGATTATCATAGGGTCTCTTAATAGATAGTTGGTATAATTCATTAACCACCATCCTCACAAAAACTTCCAAAGATGAATTAAGTGTCAAAGGGGGAAAATGTATTGATTTTTTCTTAATGAAATTAGGAAACTTACTTTCCATCGGTTCTATCTGCTTAAGCAACAACTCTTCTAATATCCGGAGCGCTTCCAATTCTGCCTCTGTAGAAAAAGGTGTATTGAGGAATCTTTTATTGTGACATTTTTTTAAAAGAAGCTTACGAGCAAACAAAAAAACATCCTTAATAACTGAAAAGGTGTCATAGGCCGCCGTAGGGCAGAAAGATAGCCCTAGAGACAAAACAGAGATCTGATCAGGGGTTAATTCTACATCAGAAAGGTTAATTACCTTCAGGTCATCATTCTGTTTGTAATTTTGGTCTCTGTTTTCATATCTCCGTCCAAAGGTCATCTGACGAGTATTATATCGTCTAGGGTTAATCATGTGCTCACTGGATACAGTTCCATCCGCTTTGAGTGATGAACTGCTAGAGGCAGAGCTGGTGGAATTAGAACGAGACCGTTCACGATGTATGTTCCATTTGTATACTCTCCGAGATTGATAATCGGCTTGATCACGTTGGAATTTATTCTGTTTGGTTCTTTGTAAATCATTTTCCCATTTCAAAAACTCTTGTTAAGATCCTCCTCAAAAGCAGTTAATTCAACTAATGGTAATTTCTCCTTTAATTTATCCTGTAGCGGTGGTATCTGTCCCTCCAAAGTTTCCAAATTTTTAAGGTCATAAGCAATAAGTAATTGCAAAAAAGTTTGTGAGCAGATATGGCATGCTTCTTCCCATTTTTGTGTAAAGGTACAATCTTCAACCGGAAATGAGGGAAAGACTTGTATAAAGGACCCTGTAGGTGCAGACCCGGTGTCCGGTTTGTATCTTCGGGGTGAGCCTAGGATGCTCCTCTGTCCCTTCAACTCCTCTCTCCTCTCCTCTTTGCCGTCGGCCACACTCGGGGCCCTCAATACGGCAGCATCCGTGCTGCGTCTTCGCTGCTCTCAGCGTCGGCACGCTCTCAGACTCTCTGACTCTGTCTGACTGACTGACTCTAACTGAACTGCCTGGTTCCACCCTCCATATATATATATCCCTAACGGGCTCCCTCTGGTGGTATGAGGTGGAAGGGTGGAGGTGTTTGTATGTAATGAGGGCCTCTTGTGGAGAAGTCCGTCCATGCACCCTGGGGGTCCTGTGGTACCTGTGAACAGCCAGGTGCCACATAAACATGGTAATCACTTTTCAGTCCTAGGGTGGAAAGTCGCTGGCGAGTAGATTTGCTTCATTTGAAAGTGTTGGGTTGCAGTTGCATTAAGTCACACATTGCTGCACGACTACACCAACATTCACATTTCAATCGTCTTGACGTGACCAAATCTAGAAGCTTTGCCATCTGGATTCTACAGTCATACTTCCTTGTAATTTCTTCATCCAAGCCTGTATGGCATGGCCTTGAAGGGAGTTTAGGATACTTCTAGTGCTGGTCCATTCTTCTTACTTTCATCCTAGGACATCCCAGTTCCCACCTACTTCATATTCTTTACAGGGGATGAGGGCAGCAGCAGTAATATCTCAGTCCTTGGGGAAATGGAGCAAAGCGAACTGGAGTTTCTGTTGTGTATTTGTATGTTTCAAAAGTTCTGCCAATTATTCTTAGAAGAATGAAACAGACCACCATTAAATGGCTACTAATATGGCTCTGTTGTGCAAGACTGTATGCTGAACATGTGTAGCGCTGGAGCTGCAACCTGGTTCACTCAGTAGTTAACAGACTGCCTGTCTACTGAAACCATAACTATGAGTTTCATGCTTTCAGGCCAAGAAACTGTTTCTGGCGGTCACCATGGAGAGCAGTAAATGATGTACTGCCACTTGTCAATCATGTCATCCACATCTCCGGCCATCAGCCGTCACTGTAACAAAAGCATTGTCATTACGGGGATTTACAGGCTGGGGAAGTATGCGGCATGGAACTTATGTACTTCTAGAAAATATTCACACCTAAACCTCTCCAGTTGAACCACTTTTTATGCACACATCTATGCAGTTTTATTTCAACATCACTTTAAAAGAAAGAGAATTTTGGAATCATACAGAGATAAGAGACAAGCAAGACTGCTCAGTAATATGGTTATATAAAGAGATATGCAAACTCGCAACTCAATGCCAGCCTTGGAGAACATTTCTTAATGAATGTAGACCATTAGAGAGATGATCTTACAGGAGCAGGGCAGGTACTAAAAGTGCATTAGAAAAGTGTTAGTTATGAGGAGTTAAAACTAATGAAAGGGGGTGAAATTAGTAGTGGAAAATTTCTTTAATAATGTCCCCTGAGTCCCTCCATGTACAGCTCACCCATACACAGTATAATGCCCCACAGCTCCCCTATACATAGTATGATGAGCCCTCAGTTCCCCTATACATAGTATGATATCCTCACTGCTCCCCCAAAACAGAGTATAATGTCCCTCATAGCAGTCCTCATGGTGCCCTCTGTAGTCCCCACACTTTATGATGGCCCTCGCAGTAGTCCCCACACTTTAGGATGGCCCCCACATTAGTCCCCACTTTAAGGGCCTCTACATTAGCTCCCATACTGTATGGGCCCCCTCCCCCCCACAATAGTTCCTACACTATATGATGGTCCCCAAATAAGCCCCCATAATGTATGATGGCCCCCCACATTAACTGCCATGCTGCATAGTGGCCTCCACACTGTGAGGGCCCCCCACAGTAGTCCCCAAAATGGGCTTGTGCTAGCTAGGGAAACAACCTAGGGAGGCAGTGGCTCCTTAAGTGCTTTGTCAAACCCAAAACAAGTGACAGATAAATTAGTCCCATGAAAGCTAATGAAACTAGTACATCAGACAGCTGCTTCTTTATTAAAAGCCTTTGATTGTGCTTACTATCACCCAAGTGCTACTTGAAGAAGGTGCTGCATGCCACACAAAAATAAAACATATCACCCAAAAAAAGTGTCCAACACTGTGGGAACTTTGATGAACTTTATGGGCATCCAGACCTTGGGCATCCATCTGCTCCTGCTTCTGTCATCGATCAGCATCGCGCCTTTGTTGTGGGTGACGCAGGGTAACAATGCTGCAGCTCTTTTTGATATTCTGGGACTTGTGGTACCATCCAGTCTGGGAGCTTGGGGGGTAATTCCTAAACATGGTTATCTCATTAGCTCCCTTCTGTGAGCATTGGGCGAGACTCACACTATATAAACCCCTAGCTCCCGGCCTATTGTTGCTAGTTATCGGTTATCTCTGATCCTGGTTCTGTACCTATACCTCAGCTGCCCTGATCCTGTGTGTTGTTCATTTGCTGACATTGGATTGTATTGACCTTTACCATTGCCTGACAATTTTGACTTGATTTCTGACTTCTCTGGTTTTGACTCAGCTTATATGATGCATCTCTGCCAGCCCACTTCACAGGCCAGCAATCACTCTGTGGACCCAGTACAGGGGTTTAATGGGTGAGGGCCAGGATTCCTCTGGGACCTGATAAACGAGTAGCCCGTACAAACTTCATTAAGAGCTGCCAGTCTATCACAAAGAAAGTTACTTTACATAGATAAAAGAACCAAATCAAACAAATGAGTCAAAAATATCACATTTTGTAATTTCTTGAAATTAAGAAAATGATCCAATATCATGTGTGTGAGTGGCAAAAGTTTGTGAACCTTTGCTTCAAGAATCTGGAGTGAAATTAAGAAAATGAACCATTATCATGTGTGTGAGTGGCAAAAGTTTGTGAATCTTTGCTTCAGGAATCTGGTGTGACCCCCATCATGCATCAATAACTGAATCTAAATGTTTTCAGTAATTGTTAATTAGCCCTGCATATCATCATCAGCTTCAACCCCACTATGTTGGTGTTTTTTTGTCATGAACTGCTCGCTTCAGGACCTTCCACAATAGTTTATAGGATTACGGTCAGGACTCTGACTTGGCCATTCCAAAACTTTAATTTTTTTCTTCTTTAAGCATTCTTTTGAAGAATGATGTTATTTGGGTTGTTGTCTTGTCTTATGACCCACATTCTCTTGAGATGCAGCTCATGGACATATGTGATGACATTTTCCTTTAGAATTTCTTGGTATAATTCAAATTTCATTGTTCCCCCATTAATGGCAGACTTTGACAGATCCCTATTGAAAAGACCAAACTCTAATTTCACCAATACTAACCCTATAGATTCACATACTTTTACCGCTCACACACATGTGATATTGGATCATTTCCTCATTTAAAAAAAAGACAAAGTCTAATATTTTTTAGTACTCTTAGGACTTGTATGAAAATCTAATGTAGTTTAAGGTTACATTTATGGAGAAATATGGAAAATTCAGAAGGGTTCACAAACTTTCAAGCATCACTATATGCTATGATAAGTCAAGAAATAATAATGTTTCTTGAATAATAACAGTTGGAATAACTTCATGACAGTATGTTTATGATTCATTGCAAAACTGGATTCACAAAATTCATTTTTTATTTCCTAGGAATTTTCCTGGAAGAGAGTTGTCACGCTAGTCACAAAGATAATGTCTTACCTCGATGATACAACTAGAGACATATGAAACAATATCTGCCAAATAGGTCAGCCTGTGCATCAACACTCACAGCTGTTGTAGATTTGTATGATTGGTATCATCCAAGTGAGTCCTGTTTTTAGATTTTTACCGTCTTATTTTTAAAAGCATCAGCATTGTCAGCGTTCAGCATTCTCAAATTGCAAAAATAAAAATATGCTGTACATTCATTCCTGAAGTAATGTCACTCCCTAGCCTTTGCAAAACTAAAACTCTTAGCATGCCCTGACAGCGGCAAACTTGTGAACCACAGGTTGGAGATCACTGTTCTAGTTACTGAACTCCCGACTCTTATGAAAATTTCACCTCTAAGGCAGTGTTAAACAATTAAACAATTGACAATATTGCTTAGTAGTTACCAAGAAACATTTGCACAGATTTGGGCTCCAGCAGGACATTCAGTTTATAAATTATCAAAATCTAAATAGAGAAAGTTGGCAGGCTACACAAACTATACCAACCAAAGACTTTAAATCATTGCAGTGCAGTGTTCATAACAGATTGGTGACCTTGGGAAGTAAAAGAACAATAGAGGGAATAATACAATATAGTACGAGGAATAATATAAATGTGCTAATATTCTTTTTATATAGAAAGTATAGTCCATATTGTATCAGAAGTATTTGTTATATTTATTATTTATTTTTGTGATACATTTTGTGTTTATTCTGTTCTACAGTATTGTCCAGTGGTTACCAGTTAGAACATGAGGGGGGGAGAAGCTTTTTTCAGCATTTTATAGCATCATTCAAGGGCCATACAAAAGTATGAACTTAAAATATTTCCTGCAATATTTTGTCAAACATTTAATTAACTCGCCACTAATGTGATGGCAGAAACTGCTTCTCTTTGGTGTGGCTGTGATGTTAGGTGGTATTTATGATGTTGCTTCTTGTAACTGCTTTTCCAAGTTTGTACTGCTCTTGAGCGCAGTTGACTCTTTGTGATGATAAATTTTGAAAAGAACAGCTTGCACCAATAAGTTGTTCAGAACACAGATGCATATTTCACTGTATGTCTCCTCAAAGTTGGAAATTCATCACAGCTCACATAATGTTTATAGAACTCAAGCAGTTAGAGGTCTGCGGTATACATCACAGGGTACACTGAGAAACTGCTGTGTACACATCACATAGGATACATTGAGAATGCTGTATACATCTGACTCGCCCCCTGGGTCGTGGGGCACGCGGAACCGGGCAATAGCGAGACGCTGGGAGTAGTAGTGGCGGCCCGGTCCCGCGGCTCAGGGTGGTCAGACCAATGGTAGTCTGCTACTGTACTTTAGATAATGTCCGACTACGCCACCCGTGGATTGCGGTTATTAGGAACCGCCGCTGCAGGGCAGACCGCTGGGGCTGATGATGTATGCAGCTGGGATGATGTGACTCCCCACGGGAAGAGTGCGGCCCCAGGGCAGTGTAGTGGATGGTGGGAGTGATGGTGGTGAGAGTCCCAGTATCGGTAGTGCTGGAGGCGCAAAGGAGCACTCAGACAGCGAGTTACAGTCCAGGGTCTTTACTCACAGTTCATGTGCTCCGGGTCACTTCGGCACCAGTAGTGACCGCCCGAGCCGTGCTGCGTCCACCAGGTGTTGGGCTCGGTCAACTCCCAGGCAGTTCAGAAGTATGGCTCAGGACCCCATTTTGTCCTTTCTCTGGCCTGCCTCACCAGTGACCCACTTTTGTCCAGCTGCCGCGGACCTGTGCGGTTAAACATGGGCCCCGTCCTCCGCTGTCCTATATGGTGCCTTCCTAGCAGGTTTGATGAGGTGTCGCACCAATAAATGATCACGACGACCGGTCTTTGGCTGAGGGTAGTTTCCCCTCCACCAACTTGGGATCCGGTAACCTTAATCTGCCTGACCCTTCACCCTGTATTCTCGTGGGTTCTTAGGGTCCCTTCCACCTTCTTGTTCCTGAGCCCTTCTGTTTCTCTGTCTCTTCTTCTCCTTTTCTGTTCCTTCCTGTTCCTTTCTCATGGAGCTGGGATGAGACGCAATCTCAGCTCCCCTTCTCCTCCTCCACGGCCTCTCGCTAGGCCCTCCTGGAGTAGAGCTCCTACAGAGCCTCTACTCCCTGTCTTCTCCTCTCTGGACAGAACGAACCTAGATCTAAGATGGTGCCCACCTTTTATACTTCCCTCTAGCCATGAGCCCAGGTGACCAGCAACCAATGAGCTCCTATCTACGCTCAGGAACCAACCCCTATCTGCCCCTACAGTACTGGGTGTTCCACCCCCCTCCCCACTCCAGCCAGGGACATAGTCGGTCGTGCCTGCACTTCTGTCTAGTGGGAGCACCGTTGAGCTGTCCCTCGGAAATGGGGTGTGTGTGTTGTATGCAGCTAACTGAGCCCTGGTCCATACTCCATCCTTACCTGGGAGTGGAATATCACAACTCTGGCAGAGGTGCAATACCCCTGTAGCGGCCGAATCCTCGGGCGCTACACATCACATAGGATACACTGAAAATGATATATACATCACATAGTATGCACTGAGACTGCTGTTTATACATCACATAGGAGTCACTGATGCTACTGTATGTATATAACAAAGCTGTCACAATTCCTCAGTGAGTGATTGCTATGCTATCCTATGGAAACTTGGTCATGCTGAGTTGTCAGTGCTTTGATTGACAGCTCGGCTGTCCAATCTGTGACTGGGAGGTCCAGGACTTTCTCCAGGTGTTCTGTGTGCTGGAGATTGCCCAATCTATTTATCTGAGCTGTCAGCCCCTGATCCCTGCCAGACGTAGTTTGTGTTTCCTGGTGAGTGTTTGCCTGATTCTGTAATTCTGAATTCTGATCTTCTGCTGCTTGACCCTTTGGACCGTGTTATGACTATCCCTTTGTCTTGTCCTTTGCTTTGATCCACTATCTCCTAATATTTTGACCCCGGACCATGGCCTGACTCTTGGTATTGACCCTGGAAAGTCTGACTTCTCTGCCTTGCGGTCACAAAAGCATACATTGAGACTTTGCTTTACACCTCACATAGCATACAGAGAGACTGCTGTATACATGACATTGGGTACACTGAGACACTGCTGTATACATCACATAGGATACATTGAGACTCTGTTGTGTGCAGAGATCGCTAACTCCTCCTACAAAGAACGTCCAGATGCTGGCACTGGGCAACATAGGACTTAATTAAGTGTTGTGTGCGTGGTGCTCAGTAGTTTTTTCCCCATGCATTGTAATTTGGTCTTTATATTATGATCAATACTATAATTTTGGTCATCTAAGAAAACTCATGCAGGTCAAATAATGATTAGATCCAATGAATATTTACAGCATTTAGTTTATATTAGCAATTTGAGTGAATATTTGACTTTCTACTGTATTCATTAAATTGAAGTGTTCAATAGATACCAGTGCCCCTCTTGCCTCATAGCCAACGTTTCTCAGTATATTATTTTTAGAGCCAGAAGTGTAGTCTCTCTTCGAGAATCACTTGGTTTTAATACTTAAAAGTAGCTGCAGGGAGAGTCCAGTTCTCTATACATCCCAAAGATGTGTTTTTCTCTCACGCACATCTTAAATAAATCTCCGTCCCCTCAGGCTTTCCCCTACATGAGATTTTGGAGGTGTGTCTGCTAAACTCGCCAATATACTTGAAAAACTAGTTTGATTTGTATATTCTTTTCTTTCTTTCTTTATTTTTAATAATTCTTTTAAACAGTTTTTTGTTGAGATCACCAGAGTTTAACCTTCATTACCCTGTACCAGTTATCAGCCCATCAAACAATTCACAAATATAAAGAACATCCTGAAAATTAAACAGTACACCTTCCTATGTAGGTGTGGAACTGAAGGTTACATAATACGTTTCCGGTATCATAGCATTCCCGTACAGTGAGCCTTGCACAGAACATTTCCGAACAGGAAGACTTGAATTTATTTTGTATCTTATCTTGTTTCAAGACATTGTTGATCTGATCGGCTCCAAGGATAAAAAAAAAAAAAAAAAGTTTTGATAAGGGTTGCCTTATAAGTAACAATAATAATTCTTTGTAAACCACTTTAAAGTGTCCCTGTCACATCCTCAAAGAAAATAAGCCAGCTATTATGTGAAATCAGTCCCCTGATTCTGCGGCTTTTTTCCGTTTGGTGCTGCATCACTCCATTGCAGAGATACTCACATTTGTCTCATATCACTTTGAGCAACCACTCATTAGTCTGTCTCTTGTATAATTGATATACCTATTGTAAAGCTATTATACCGTTCATTGGGATATCTTATGTATGGATGCAATTATGCACTTGACGTGGTTTACAAATGCTCTTTGATTAACCTCTTAACGACCGCCGTTACGCTTAAAACGGTGGCCGATAAGGGGCCTTATTCCCTCATTACCGTTTTAAAGGGAATCTGTCAACCCCCTGGGCGATATCAGACCTCTACTATGGCCATAGAGCCCTGTGACGTGCAGGGGAGGGGGGAACATGATAATTAAGCAGAGAGGCGGGGATTTAGGGGAATAATAAGCAGATAGGTGGGGATTGCTTGGCGTCCCCCGGATGCCAAGCCCGTGGAAAAAAAAATTGACTAAAGTGCTTTTCTCTGCAATCAAACCTCTTCTATGGGCCATACAGGTTTGTATAGATTTACTTTTCTATCACCTGTATGCCAATAGTAGAGGTCTGATATCGCCCAGGGGGCTGACAGATTCACTTTAAAACGGCGAACGGTAATAAGCGAATAGCGCCCCCCAGAGTCTGAAAATCTCTGGGGTTTCAGCTACCAGATTTTCCAGTCCACAATCACATGATTGCCGTTATTCAATGAATAATGACGATCAAGTAAAAAAAACACTAATTTCTCTGTCTTCTGACATGAGATACTGTACATGTCAGAGGAGAGAAGAATGATTTCCCAAAGCCACACCGGTACCTCCGCCATCCCCGGGCCCTCCTGCTCCGTCCCCTGGCGTTACTTGTCATCTTCTTAAAAAAATGGCGGGCGCCGCGATCTGCCGGCCGGTAACAGCAGATTATTTTTTGTATTGATTCCTTTTGTTCACTGTGATAGACCCTATTACAGTGATCAAAAGCCAATAATTTGCTCATCAAATACCCCTTTGTCATCCCCTTATCATATAAAAATTATAAAATAAAAAAAAATATTGTTTTTTCATTCTTTGCAGTTAGTGTTGGGGTTAGAGTTGTGTTAGGATTAGGACTGTGGTTAGGATTCGGGTTGTGTTAGTGTTAGGGTTGGTGTTAGGGTTAGGGTTGGGCTTAGGGCTGGCCTTATGATTGAGGTATTTTAAAAAGTTTAAAAAAAATGATCATATGATGACTAGTGTTGAGCACAAGTGCTCACTACTCGAGTTTGCATCGGGTGCTCGGGTATGCACCGAGTATCGCGGGTGCTCGAGTGACATGCTTGATGCCCCGCATGTTTTGCAGTTGTAATACACCCCCAAAAAAACATGCAGGGATTTCCCCTGTATGGCATGTAATCCCGCATGTTTTTTTGGCTATCTAACAGGCGCGAAACATGCGGGGTGGAGACGCGAGTATGTCACTCGAGCAATCATGGTACTCGGTTCATACCCGAGCACCCGATGTAAACTCGAGCAGCGAGCACTTGCGCTCAAGACTAATGACGATGTATTCAATATGACAACCTAATGTTATCAGATGTGTAGTACCTTTGGATTCCCACTGTCTAACTGGGAGAGAGAATGCTGTCAATCAGAATGAGTCGGACATCACGCCCGTCAGCAGAGGCAGCTGAATCCCCGACAGGAATGGTCTGTGACTGCTCAGTGCCGGGTAAGAACGCCGCCAGGCAGAACAGCCAGGTAAGTAGCAATTACCTGCCTGTTAGTGCTTAGGCACATTTTTTGTTTTACATAAAGTCCTGGATATCCCCTTTAATGAAGGGTGAGTGGGAAAAAGCTCGGCCACTTTGTGATTTTTTTTTTTAATTTAGTGAGTTTTTTTTATTATCGCTTTCTGTAATATAAAAAAATAACACACAGCTCTGATTGTTCAGTTTTGATAGAATTCAAATTTTCCTTTATGTCCACAAGTCTCAGCCAGTGACGGAGCAGCCGACAGAATCATCAGAATGTACATCACAAAAGTGACATAAATTATAACAGAAATGTTCTCCAGTGACCTTAGACATTCCTGTAATAATTTGTCACTTCTGTGTTGTACACTATGGTGACTGTCGGGGCGCTCTTTTACGCCTCTCCCCGCGGAGCTCCGCCCACTCTTCACAATGTCGGTGCTGTGGGTAGGGCTGTGGACAAATGGGAAGAGTCACATTCTGGCAAAACTGAACAATCAGCGATAAGGGGAATTTTTTATATTACATAAAGCGACAATAAACATGTAAGTTTCATTAATCAGGAAAAAATAATAATTTTGCCCAAATCCATAAAATATATAACAGTGTAAAAATACATAAATGATATAACAGTGTAAAAAATCATTTTTGACTTGTAATGTTTGCTCCATTAAAAACATGAGCAATTGCATAAAAAAAGCATAAGAAAAACAATAAAAAGCCAGAAGAGTCAACTAGATAGCAGTGAGTATGAGGATCCTGGAATCTACGCCGATCTAGTGGTGTCAGTGCTGAACTGTCTACATCGGAGGGGATTACTGAGGCCCTGACTTCGGCAACTCTGATCTAGTGTCCTCAGCAGTGAAGCATCTAGATCGGAGTGGCTAAAGTGAGGAGCACAAAAAATTACCTCTGATCTAGACACAACCTTGCCAGGAGCAATAGTCAAATACATGGGCGGCGCCAGCAGTGACTGGATGAGAGAATCACACCCCTATGACTGAATACGAGCAGGTAGGACAAAGTGTATATGACGCGCCCCCTGGGCCTGTGCTGCTGCTGCTGTGCAGGGGGAATACCCGGAGCCGGATCGCTGGGGGTTGTAGTTCTCCGTGGCGGTGACCCGGTCCGTGCCCATGGTGGTCAAACCAGTGGCAGTCTAAATGTTGTAATAAGTGTCCGACTACGCCACCCGTGGATTGCGGTCAGTGGGGACCGCCGCTGCGCTGCAGACCGCTGAGGCTGATGTTGTTTGCGCAGCTGAGTATGGGATGACTCCCCACGGGAGAAGTATTGCCTCAGGGCAGCTAATGTGGAAGATGATGGGAGTGATGGTGTGAGGGTCCCAGTGCTAATCGTGCTGGAGCGGCAAGGAATCACAGAGACGTGAGGTGCAGTTCAGGGTCTTTACTGATGATACAAGGCAGACCCTCCCGGGAGTACTGGCTAGTATAAGGGGCCTGGTCAGTCTGCGAGCAAGCAGGAGTTCCCCTGGCCAGGTGGAGTTGTAGGCCTCCCCGTTAATCTGCACTCTTCCTGGCTACCTTGCTGTAAGCGGGTACAAGTAGCCCACGTCCCTGAGTATACCGTGTGGTGCTCACTCGTATGGCTGGTGACCTGGGGCCTTCTGTTAGCCTCCGCTCCTGGATGGCGGTGCTGGTCCCTTCTCTGTGACTGAGCCTCCGGGCTTCTATGGCCAGAGGACCTGGAATCCCCTGCTGGCTGGTTTCTGCTGCTGGGTGTATATCAGTCCCCACAGCCTCGGACTCCTGTGTCCGGTTTTAGTGTCCTTGTCCAGGGCGAGCTCTGCTCAGCTCCAGCCCCTGGACTTCTGCTACTGCTCCTACAGAGCTCCTAGTTCTTCCTTTCCCTCTCCAGGCTCTGACTGCTCTAATCCCGCCCCAGACCCAGTTTAAAAGGGCAGATTCCTCCCCTCCCAGGTCTGGGCGGACCGTGTTGCATGTTTAGGGATCCTGACCAGAGAAACCTCCCACTTGCTCTCAGACATAATATCTCTATTACTGTGGCAACCAGACCCCTGGGGTGTCACATTCCCCCCTAGTAAATTTTAGTACTCCGGGACTAAACACATTTTTTAAAGAAACATAAATACAAGGTATAACAATAATAAGACAACATATTTACAAGAAACTTTAGTCTGTAGAGGTCACGGCGTTTCCGTGACCGGGTGTCCATATCACCCAACAAGGCGAAGTTTATGAAACAAAGGGGGTGTCCATGTCACCCAACAAGGCGAAGTCTTGGCACAGAATAGGGGACCTGTCCAAAGCAAACCCCTTGCGTTGTCCTTGGGCGTGGCTGCAAGGGTAGAGCTAGCTACTTTGGGCCGCAAGTAGGCCACCTCAGACAGGTTTTCTCTTCTGCGACCGTCTTCGCAAGAGGCACCAAGGTGCAACTATCTACAAAACTGTTCCGGTTATCCAGTGTCCATAACCTGTTAGTCCAAATAAATCTGCAGGGTAACTGAGAAACATAATTAGTAACAGGCAACAAACATAAACCATAAACAGTTAACAGATAAATTCACAGTGCATTAGTTTAGATTCTCCAGCGAGCGGGCATCTGACCTCTAGTGATTCTAGTGGACCTACGGAGCTCACTAACTGGTTCTGCACTACAGGGTGTAGGAGGTGTTATGGGCAAGCTGGGCAGCTTTCTGCGCACTCTTTGGCTCACTAGGGGCACAGCAGGCTCACTACTAGCAGAGGGTTGATCCTCCTGTACTGCTGGTGTGGACTCTTCTGCCTCTTGGGCCGGCTGCTCTTCCAGCTCTACCGGTTCCTCTGTAGGCACTTGCGGGGATGGCTGGAGAAAGGTGAGGACGGGTACCACGACAGCGCCGTTTACTTGTGTCCAAGACCGGGGGAAGTCTCCGAGTATGGTACTGATCATTTCTTCCCTTTCCTCTGCGGGTTGAGGGTTTTCTTGATCTTCTTCAGGGCTTTGCAGCTGCTCGGGACACTTCTTCAGGTGGTCTCTGGAGACAATGGCTGTGGTTTCTCCTCCATCCTTACTGATTACGCAGATTTTTGGGTTCTCATGGCTTGATGGCAGTACGGTGTACGGGTCCTTCTCCCACTGGTCGTCCAACTTGTGGAGCCGCCTCTTCCTCTTCAAGACCTGCTCTCCAGGTACCAGGGGAACAGCGGGAGCATACTGGTTATAAGCCTTCTCTTGCCTTTCTCTAGCTTGAGACAGACTTCGCTCGACGCTCTCCTGTACTTTCCGATACTGCTGCTGCCTTTCTGTATCCCAGTCTGCCTCTGGCGAGGTGTCCTCGGGCGTCAGGACTCCCATATCCAGGTCAATAGGCAGCTTACCAGGTCTTGCTCTCATTAGGTAAGCCGGGGTACAGTTGGTGGAACCTACAGGGATGTGGTTATACAGGTCCACCAGATCGGGCAGTTTCTCAGGCCACAGACTGCGTTCTTCCAGGGGCAATGTTTTTAGCAGATCTATCACCACCTGGTTCATCTTCTCGCAGAGTCCATTGGTTTGAGGGTGATAGGGCGTTGTTCTTATCTTCTTGCAGCCATACAGGTTGCAGAACTCCTGGAAGACCTCCGCTTCAAAGGCTGGTCCTTGGTCTGTCAGCACTTGGTCCGGGTACCCGTGTGGACGGCAGAAGTGCTGCTGGAAGGCTCTAGCTGCTGTTTGAGCCGTTAAGTCCTTGACCGGGACCACCACCAGGAACCGGGAGTAATGATCTACGATTGTGAGGGCGTAGACATACCCAGATCTGCTTGGAGCCAGTTTCACATGGTCCAGGGCTACCAGTTCCAGTGACTGTCTGGTGATGATGGGCTGCAGGGGAGTCTTCTGGCTGGCACGGTCTTTTCTTCTCAGGTGGCACGGGCCACAGTCTCTGCACCACCTCTCGATGGCTCCTCTCATGCCTACCCAGTAGAATCGTTCACGCAACAAGAACTCCAGCTTCTTCCATCCGAAATGCCCTGCTCCGTTGTGGTATGCCTCCAGAACCATAGCCGCGTCTCGTCTTGGGACCACTACCTGCCAGGTCAACTCATGTGTTCGAGAGTTAACCATTCTCCGGCACAGCTTCTCCCTGTAGAGGAACAGCTTACTTTTCTCCTTCCACAGTTGCTTGGTCTCCTCTGGAGCATCTGGGTCAAGACGGGCATCGGCCTGGGTCAGCATTTCCTTCACCAAATGGACTGCGGGATCACTGTCTTGCGTCTCCGCCCAGTTGTAGTGGGTCAAGGGATTGAACGTCACGGAGCGCCTGTCCTTCACACGGTGGGAATACAGGGTAATCCCATGACGATGGAACGCAGGGAGCTCAACTTCTTCCAGATCTTCTGGATCTTCCCCTACGTCTGGTAAGTTCGGCATTCTAGACAGGGCATCCGCGTTGGCATTTGAGCGTCCTGCCCGGTATTTGATGGTGAATTCAAAGTTGGACAGGCGGGCCATCCATCTCTGTTCCAGGGCACCGAGCCTTGCAGTGTCCAGGTGTGTCAACGGGTTGTTATCCGTGTACACGGTGAATTTGGAGGAGGCAAGGTAATGCTTGAAACGTTCGGTCACTGCCCACACTACTGCCAGGAACTCCAGCTTGAATGAGCTATAATTCTCAGGGTTCCTCTCCGTGGGCCGTAGCTTTCGGCTGGCGTAAGCGATTACCCGTTCTTTCCCTTACTGGATCTGGGACAGTACGGCTCCTAGCCCGATGTTGCTTGCGTCCGTGTGGAGGATAAAGGGCTGGCTGTAGTCTGGATATGCCAGGATTTCATCCCCCGTGAGGGCCATCTTCAGCTGGCAGAAGGACTCCTCTTCCAGCTTTTCCCACCTGAAGGGCGGCTTCTGGTTTTTGGCTTTCCGAGATTGACCTATCAGGAGGTCCTGCATAGGGGCTGCCATTTTGGTGAAACCGGGAATGAATCTTCGGTAGTAGCCTACCAACCCGAGGAACTGCCGCACTTCCTTTATGCTGGAGGGTCTTGGCCAGTCCTTAATTACGGTGATCTTATCAGGGTCGGGAGCCACTCCGTGAGCACTCACCACGTGTCCCAGGTACTGCACCTTTGGTTTCAGGAGGTGACACTTGGAGGGTTTCACCTTTAGGCCGTAGTTTGCCAGAGCTTCGAACACTTCTGCCAGGTGTTTCAGGTGGTCCTCGTAGGTCTTGGAATAGACGATGACATCGTCCAGGTATAACAGGACCGTCTCGAAGTTCCGGTGTCCCAGACAGCATTCCATCAACCGTTGGAAGGTTCCTGGTGCGTTGCAGAGCCCGAACGGCATACAGTTAAATTCGCTGAGACCCATCGGGGTGGTGAATGCGGTCTTCTCCCGGTCCGCCTCTGCTACAGGAACCTGCCAGTACCCGCTAGTGAGATCCAAAGTAGAGAAGAAGTTAGCAGATTTTAATGCAGCTAAGGACTCTTCTATCCTTGGTAACGGGTACGCATCTTTGTGTGTGATACGGTTGACCTTCCTGTAGTCTACACACATTCTCATGGTGTTGTCTTTCTTTTTCACTAAGACTAGTGGAGCTGCCCAGGGGCTACAGCTGTCCCTGATTACCCCAGCCTCCTTCATGTCTCTAAGCATCCCCTTGGCGTGTTGGTAGTGTGCCGGGGGTACGGGTCGGTATCTCTCCTTTATGGAAGGATGGTCTCCCGTGGGGATATGGTGTTCTACCCCCTTTACTTGCCCGAAGTCTAACGGGTGTTTACTAAACACTCTCTCGTACTCTTGAACCACCCGATAGACTCCCTGTTTCTGGTGTGAGGGAGTGGAGTCAGTACCCAAATGTAGTTGCTGACACCAGTCCTCCATTGGTTTCTTAGAGCCGTTACCTTCCTCTGGTTGAGATGGAGGCAAGGGTTCCACGGCCTGTACAGAATTCTGGTTTATGGTGAACAATTTGGCTAGCATGGCATACCGGGGCAGGTGTACTTCTCTCTCCCCGATATTTATGATGCGAACGGGCACCCTCCCATGGCGTACATCGACCACCCCCCGTGCTGTCAAAATGGTGGGCCTACTGTCTGAGTAGACGGGTTCTACCATTGCTTGGTAGTCTCTACCTCTTAGACCAATAGCTGCCCGGCACCAAATCATCATCTCACTTTTTGGGGGCATGGCAATAGGGAACGGGTCACACATTCTCACGCTACCTATCTCACCACCAGATAGTTCCACCTGTTGCCGCTTCATCAGTGCCCGGATCTCTTTTTGGAGCACACGCTGCTGGCCGGAACTGGCGTTCTTGGCAACCTGCTGTAAAATGAGAATCACCTCTGCAAGACAATTTTCAATCACATTAGTTCCCAAGGTTATTCTAGGGTGACTCTCATGACGGTCTATGTCCACTATTATCAGTCCTTGTGCCGCCAGTTCGACTTTACCGATCTTAATGGTCACCTCTTTGAATCCCACCTGCGGCACGGGCTGACCATTGCTGGCGATGATACTCAGGTCGTCATCTAGGTAGCGGGTTATGTCCGAGTCATTCCAGTACTGTTTAAAGAGCACGTACGGGATGGTGGTCACCTGTGACCCAGTGTCTAGTAGGGCACTCATAGGAATGCCATCCAGTACCACAGGCAAGATTGGACGTCCCCCTACGTATTTATCACGCCAGTTTGATGGGCCTGATGGTCTTATGCCTGGGGGTTGGCCCTCTACCCCAGGTTGTGCCCGTTTAAATGACAGTACCTTGCCACATGTCCGGGTTGATTGCAGCGGCGGCAGATGGGTCGTCCGTCCTCGTTGTATCTGTCGCTGGGTCTTCCTCTGGCCGGTGGGGTCCTCCTCAGTCGGCGCCACGGGACATCCTCCGGTCCGGATGCCAGCTGGATCTTTCCTGGAGAAGAGACCTGTAAAGACTGCACAGTTCTGGTTAGCGCGGCAATGCTCTTAGTCAGCTCTTGGACCTGATGGTGCAGGTCTGTAGCCGGGTCACTGTTTAAAGCCTGCGCATCAGCTCCCACAGGCCCTGCAGACAAGGGCGCCGTCTCCTGGTGGTAAGTGATAGCAGGGCGCCTGTGGGTCACAGCGCCACCTGGTGCCGGTTCTCGGAGCACCCGGATGGCTCTGTCCTTGAACTGTGCAAAGTCCAGGTCAGGGTCCTGTAAGGCCATTGCCCGCAACTGGGTTCGATGGGCATTGCACAGTAGACCCTCAATAAATTGTTCAGTCAACAGCTTATCTTCATTTCCCACGCTGTCAGGGTCTGCCTGCTTAATGGCTCTCAGGGCCTCTTGTAGGTTTAGACCATAGTCTCTTATACTCTCATGTGCCCGTTGTTTGCACCCATAAAATCTTAGTTTTATTTCGGCTGAGGTGCGGGTGTCAAATGTGTCTTTCAGCCGGGTTAGTATGTCTCTGACAGTCCTCTTCCTCCCAGGTGGCCAAGACTTTACCTCCCTTTGGGCTGCCCCGATTAATTGGGCCACCAGGATGCTCACTTTTTGCTCTTCTGTGAGGGGGTACACCTGGAAGAGGCTATCCAGTCTTTCTCTAAAGTCATTTAGAGTATGTGACTCCCCTGAGTACTGGGGTAGCCAGGTTGCCCCCGGGATATAGGGCATGGTGAATGGCATGACTGCTGCAGCGGTTGCGCTGGCGGTGGCTGTGGCAGTGGAGCTCCCCTCGGTATCCGGCATCCTCCTCCCCCCTAGTGGACCGTGGCCTACCTTGTGATGCTCTTCTTCCGTAGGCCGCGGCTCCGCAGTCGATCGTCGGGGTTGAGGACCTGGCGTCGCACTCCGATGACGTCAGCGTCGCTCTTCCTCCCTTCCAGGACCTTGCGCAGCGTCAGAGCGTGGGGCGGAGCGTGGGGCGGAGCTTCGGATCTCGCGCTTTCGGCGTTCACGCCCCTCTTCTTCCCATGCGGCGTCCCGAAGATGGCGTCCGAAGGCGGGAAGCAGCTGCGGATGGCGGGAAGAAGGCAGAAGACGGCGGGAAACGGTCCAAGATGGCGTCTGATGGCGGGAATCGGCTCCGGATGGCAGGAGACGACTCCGGACGGCGGGAAACTTCACCACAGGTAAGTATAAAAGTCTCTTTTTCAGGCACGCAGTACCCGGTGGTTGCGGGCACGAAATCCTACCGACTACGCCAAAGTTGACGCGCCCCCTGGGCCTGTGCTGCTGCTGCTGTGCAGGGGGAATACCCGGAGCCGGATCGCTGGGGGTTGTAGTTCTCCGTGGCGGTGACCCGGTCCGTGCCCAGGGTGGTCAAACCAGTGGCAGTCTAAATGTTGTAATAAGTGTCCGACTACGCCACCCGTGGATTGCGGTCAGTGGGGACCGCCGCTGCGCTGCAGACCGCTGAGGCTGATGTTGTTTGCGCAGCTGAGTATGGGATGACTCCCCACGGGAGAAGTATTGCCTCAGGGCAGCTAATGTGGAAGATGATGGGAGTGATGGTGTGAGGGTCCCAGTGCTAATCGTGCTGGAGCGGCAAGGAATCACAGAGACGTGAGGTGCAGTTCAGGGATGGAAGATACAACACTTCCCACACTATCAACTGCTGCTGGGCACACAGCACGAGATCTGCACCTGGATCTTCTTCCACCACTTACAAGTCTCCTGCAGGTACAGACACTCTGGGGCACGCAATACGGACCATCTCAGCTAATGCTACTGAAGGATGCATGCTGCTACCCACAGCCTGTGACAGGGATACAGCCATATGTGAGCGGTGGAGGTCACTGCATACGATTTGCCATGGAGAGGACTGGTGTGACGGGTGGAAACAATGACGGGATGGTGGACCCTAGGTCTGTTGCTAAACGAGCAGTGTATTCTAGGGATCGTCTTCTGGAACTGCGCAGGATAAAGTCTTCTCCAGCAGTGGCAATACTGAATGTTCCATGGGAAATAAGGAGACCTTTCAGAGGCTGCAGAGCAGGCAAGAAGATCAAGTCCTGGAGGAGAAGGTTTAAACCAGTGGTCCCATCCATTATCATGGGTAACGTACGATCGCTGGGAAATAAGTCGGATGAACTGCTGGCTCTGAGTAAGACCCAGAAGGAGTTTAGGGAATGCAGTCTCATGTGCTTTACAGAAACCTGGCTGCATGAGGAGGTCCCAGATTCATGTGTCTCGGTACCAGGGTTTCAAATGGTTCGGGCTGATAGAGAGAGAGTTAGATGCGGCAAGAAAAAAGGTGGAGGAGTGATACTCTACATTAACAACAGATGGTGCAATCAGGGGCATGTAACTGTTAAGGAGAAACATTGCTGTCCAAATATTGAACTGTTAGCAGTGGGCCTCAGGCCTTACTATCTGCCTAGAGAATTCACTCTTGTTATTGTAGTTGTGATGTATATACCACCATGTGCGAACCCAGAGGCTGCTGGGGATGTGTTGTCAGGGGTGATTGCCCGGCTTCAGACTAAACACCCAAACTCTCTAACTGTAATTTCTGGGGATTTCAATCGAGTAAAGATCTCATCTGCAATACCAAAGTTCTATCAATATGTCAAATGTCCTACACGGGACAACAACACACTGGATCTCCTCTTTGCTAATGTTAAGAATGCTTATTCATCGGCTGCATTACCCCCCCTGGGGAAATCTGACCACAACCTCATACTATTGTCTCCTGCTTACCAACCAGACGTCCGCAAACAACCAGTGACAATTAAAAAGATAAGTAAGTGGTGTCCAGCAGCAGAGGAGGCATTACAAGACTGCTTTGATTGTACAGACTGGGAGGTGTTGTGTACCATGAAAGAGAATTGTGATGTTAATGAGATTACTGGCAGAGGTACTGATTACATCAACTTCTGTATGGACATTGTAGTACCTGTTCAAGAGATTCGGTGTTATGCAAACAATAAGCCATGGATTACAAAAGAGTTGAAACATTTACTAAACATGAAAAAACTGGCTTTTAAAAGGAAGGACAAGGAGGCATTGAAAATTATACAGCGAGACCTAAAGGGGAAAATTAAGATTGTCCGTGAGGCATTCAGAGTTAAATTAGAAAATCAATTTGCACAAAAAAGCTCCAGAGAGGTGTGGGCTGGAATGAAGCTAGTGACTGGGTTTAAGGCAAGGTCGGAGCAGGGGGGTGGTGGACTTAGAATGGCTAATGAAATGAATGAGTTCTTCCATAGATTCAGCAATAAAGGTGCGGTAGCAGCAGGGAAGGGGGAGGAGGCCGGGGAACAACTAGCTAAATTAACAGGGGGTGAAATAGATCATTTCTCGGTCTCCAAAAATGACGTGAGGGACCAGTTTAGTAAGCTGGCCATTGGCAAAGCAGCAGGGCCTGACGGTCTCAGTCCACGTGTCCTCAGAGTGTGTGCAAATGAGTTGTGTACTGTCTTCCAGCATCTCTTTAACCAGAGCTTACAATCAAAGAGAGTACCAGTGCTATGGAAGACTTCCTGCCTGGTGCCGGTTCCCAAGACTACCTTCCCGGCTTCCCCGGGGGACTATAGACCGGTGGCCTTAACATCGCATGCGATGAAGTCCTTGGAGAGAATAGTACTTGCTCACTTGTGTCCGAGGGTGATGGCGCATACTGATGCTCTTCAGTTTGCATACCGGCAGGGACTGGGGGTGGACGATGCTGTAGCGTCTCTGCTACAAACAGTACATTCCTTTTTGGACAATGATGGAACCACAGTGCGTGCTTTGTTCTTTGATTTCTCTAGTGCGTTCAACACATTACAGCCACTCTTACTGCGTGGAAAGTTGATTAAAATGGCGGTGGATGAGGGACTTGTGAATTGGATAATTGACTACCTGTCGGATAGGCCACAGTTTGTTAGGTGGGGGACGGCTACATCAGATAGTGTACTGAGCAGTGTCAGAGCCCCGCAGGGAACAGTGCTGTCGCCATTCCTCTTTACATTGTACACAGCTGACTTTCAGTATAAATCAGACCGTTGTCACCTCCAGAAGTACTCGGATGACTCTGTGATAGTTGGCGGTATTGGGAAGGACCAGGATGAAGAGGAATATAGAAGGGTGGTTGCGGACTTTGTAGTATGGTGCCAGGCTAACCATCTAGAACTAAATGTTAAGAAAACCAGGGAGTTGGTGATGAGCTATGGAAGGTGCAAGAAGGTATGCCTACCTGTTACCATTGACGGTCAGGATGTGGAGATGGTGGACAGTTTCAAATATTTGGGGGTTTACCTGGATAGCAAGCTAGACTGGAAGTGCCACATGGAGAAGGTCTACAAGAAGGGGATGAGTAGATTGTACTTCCTAAGGAAGTTAAGGTCTTTTAATGTGTAGCGCCGGCGTCCCTGCCCTCTGCTAGGCAGGGACGCTGTTCCCCTCACCTCCCTGCTCCGTGCCCGGCGTCCTCCTCCCGCTCTGCTGGCAGCGCGCGCTCCTTCCCGGCCACTGTGCTTAGGGCGCGCGCGCTCTCCCTTCCTCTTAAAGGGGCCGCGCGCGCCGTCCTAAGGAGTCCCCGGCCAATGGCCGGAGGACTTCACCATATATAAGGCACCTCCTCCAAAATGGAGGTGCCCGAGCAATGTTGTTGCACTGTTCTACTCTGCTTCAGCCCTCAGGTCCCGTTGCCAGTTACCTGCCAGTTACCTGCCTGATTCCTGCCAGAGTCCTGCCAGTTTGCTGTCTGTTTCCTGCCTGTTATTCCTGCTACCTGCTTGCTAGCCTGAGGTCCGACGGTCTGCCTTACAACTCCTGTCAGTCTGTCTAAGGACCAGCTTGCCCGCTCACCTGGGAGCGCACATCAGCTACCTGCCTGCTTGCTAGCCTGAGGTCCGACGGTCTGCCTTTCTACTCCTGTCAGTCTGTCTATGGACCAGCTTGCCCGCTCACCTGGGAGCGCTCCTCCGCTACCTGCCTGCTTGCCTGCCCGGAGGCTCCGCCATCACGTGCTGTGACCACCAGCTATTCCAGAGACTCTTGCCCGCTCACCTGGGAGCGCTTCTCCGCTACCTGCCTGCTTGCCTGCCCGGAGGCTCCGCCGTCACGTGCTGTGACCACCAGCTATTCCAGAGACTCTTGCCCGCTCACCTGGGAGCGCTTCTCCGCTACCTGCCTGCTTGCCTACCTGGAGGCTTCGCCGTCACGTGCTGTGACCACCTGCTATTCCAGAGACTCTCGCTTGCTCACCTGGGAGCACACATCCTCCATCTGCCTTGCTAGCCTACCTGGAGGTTCAGCCATCACAGGTCGTACCTACCCTTTACCTAGAGACTGCCCCGGTCACTTGCCGTGACCTCCAGCCCGTTCACCCAGAGACTGCCCCGGTCACTTGCCGTGACCTCCAGCCCGTTCATCCAGAGACTGTCCCGGTCACTTGCCGTGACCTCCTGCCCGTACACCCAGAGACTGTCCCGGTCACCTGCTGTGACTGCCTGCCTGGTCGCCACCCGCTCCCTTACAAGGACCGCCCCCTTGTATAGTAGCTCAGAGGTTCCGCCTCCCAGACCCGTTACAGTTTGCTCGGGCCATGGAACCCGGTGGCACCCAAGCTCCCTCGCTCTCGGACCTCTGTCATGAACTGTCCCGTCAGAGGTCCCAACAGGAGTCCATCCTGGGTCACCTGCGGAATGTCAATTCTCGCCTGGATACTCTGACTGCTCCACCAGCAACCACCGCCAGTGCCATGACTCGCAACCCGGCAGCTCCGCTGCCCACCAATACCATGGTATCCTACCCCGGACCCCGGCTTTCTGCACCTCCTCACTTCGGAGGCGACTCCGCCCAGGCTCGGGGCTTCATAAATCAGTGCACCCTGCACTTTGAACTATTGTCCCACCAGTTTAACTCCGACCGGGCCAAAATTGCCTTCATCATGTCCCATCTCACCGGGGAGGCCCTGGCCTGGCTAAATCCTCTATGGGAGAGAGGAGACCCCCTGGTGTCCGACTTGCCTGCCTTCCTCACGGCTTTCCGGAAAGTCTTCGACGAACCCGGACGGAAGACCTCATCCGCATCATCTCTGCTACGCCTCCGTCAGGGAAGTCTCACCGTGGGCCAATATGCCATACGGTTCCGTACCCTTGCCTCGGAGCTGGCCTGGGATAACGACGCTCTGGTATCCGTCTTCTGGGAGGGTCTGTCCGGCCGTATTAAAGATGAACTTGCCGGTCGGGACATTCCTACCACTCTCGATGACCTAATAACTCTTGCCACCCGGATTGACCTACGGTTCCAGGAGCGTGCCAAAGAGGTCACCCGTGAGAGGAGGTTTCCACGTCTAACTCCTACCTTTCAGAAACCCGTCACTCCCTCCGTCTCTCCCCAGGTACACTCTCCTGAGTCTATGCAGGTCGACCAGACCAAGATGGTCAAAACCCGTCAGGACTTACGCCGTGCCGAGGGGAGCTGCTTCTACTGTGGCAGTAAGGAGCACCGGATCCGTGCCTGCCCAGAGAGGTCGGGAAACGCCTGTGTCTAGGTTCGCTCAGAGAGGTCGACCTAGACAAGAATAAATCCTTTCCATCTCTGCTGCTGTCAGTTTCAATCGTCTGCGGGGAGAACCGTTATTTCGAACTAGCCCAACTGGACTCTGGAGCAGCCGGGAATCTTATTTCACAGTCCCTGGTAGAGAAATACCGCATCCCCACCAAACCTCTGGCTGTACCCTTGTCTGTTGCTGCCGTGGATGGGAGTCTCTTACCACGCCCCATCCAACTCATCACCAAATCCATTACTCTACAGGTGGGAATGCTGCATTCTGAGAGTATCTCCTTTCATGTTCTGCCTGGACTCTCTCACGCCCTCTTGCTAGGTCTACCTTGGCTCCAGAGACATGCACCCGTGCTTGACTGGCAGACCGGAGAAGTCCTTCGCTGGGGACAGGACTGCCATAAGACCTGTCTGGTTCCCGTCCATCCCGTCCGTCCTTCTCCTACCCCAGCTAATCTACCTGGACTTCCGATTCCTTATTGGTCTTATGCTGATGTCTTTAATAAAAAGGAAGCAGAGACACTACCCCCTCATAGACCATACGACTGCCCTATCGACCTGTTACCCGGTACTACTCCTCCCCGTGGGCGTATTTATCCATTATCCGCTGCTGAGACCCGGTCGATGTCCGAATATATTGAGGAGAATCTGGCCAGGGGATTCATCCGGAAATCTACCTCCCCGGCGGGAGCAGGCTTCTTCTTCGTAAAAAAGAAGGACGGCTCTCTCCGTCCCTGTATAGACTATAGAGGCCTTAACCAAATCACGGTGAAGAATAAGTACCCCCTTCCGCTCATTCCGGAGTTATTTGATCGTCTGAGAGGGGCTAGAATCTTCACCAAACTGGACCTCCGTGGGGCGTACAACCTGGTTCGTATCCGTCAGGGGGATGAATGGAAGACGGCATTCAACACCCGGGACGGCCACTATGAATATCTGGTAATGCCCTTTGGTCTCTGTAACGCTCCTGCCGTCTTTCAAGAGTTGGTCAATGACATCTTCCGGGACCTTCTCTACTCCTGCGTAGTGGTGTACCTGGACGACATCTTGGTCTTCTCTCCGGATCTCCAGACTCACCGGAGGGACGTTCGTCCGGTCCTGCTCAGGCTCAGGCAGAATCACCTCTTCGCTAAATACGAGAAGTGCCTCTTTGAGCAGACCTCGCTTCCGTTTTTGGGCTACATTATTTCTCAGACCGGCCTACGAATGGATCCAGAGAAACTGTCTGCCATCGAGAAATGGCCTCGACCGGAGGGGTTGAAGGCCATTCAGCGGTTCCTGGGCTTCGCCAACTACTACCGCCTCTTCATACCACACTTCTCTTCCCGGACTGCCCCAATTTCCGCGCTCACCCGTAAGGGTACTAATCCCAAAGAGTGGCCGCCCGAAGCAGAGGAGGCCTTTCTTTCCTTAAAACAGGCCTTCTCTTCCGCCCCGGTGCTGCATCGCCCGGACGGCAACAAGCAGTTCTTCCTGGAAGTTGACGCCTCCTCCTCTGGAGCCGTAGCGGTACTTACTCAAAAATCATCTTCCGGGAGGATGGTAACTTGCGGCTACTTCTCTAAACTCTTCTCCTCCTCAGAGCGCAATTATTCCATAGGAGACCGAGAGTTATTGGCCATCAAACTGGCATTGGAGGAGTGGCGTTACCTGCTCGAGGGGGCTCTTCACCCGGTAATAATTTACACTGACCACAAGAACTTGGCTTATCTCCAGCATGCCCAGAGACTTAACCCGTGCCAAGCCCGGTGGTCCTTGTTTTTTGCTCGCTTTGATTTTGTTCTTCATTTTCGCCCGGCTGACAAAAACGTCAAGGCGGACGCCTTGTCTCGATCCTTTCTGGTGTCTGATCTCGAGGAAGATCCGAAACACATCATCGATCCCGCCAGAGTAATGCAGTTGGCTCCCGTGAGTCTAAATCGTCTCCCTCCCGGAAAGACGTTCGTATCAGTACCTGATCGGGAGAAGATCCTTCACTGGGGTCACTCGTCTAAACTGGCTGGCAATGCCGGTCAGAAAAAGACCCTCCAGCTTATTACCCGGCACTACTGGTGGCCTACCCTGCACAAGGACGTTGTAGTGCCGGCGTCCCTGCCCTTTGCTAGGCAGGGACGCTGTTCCCCTCACCACTCTGCTCCGTGCCCGGCGTCCCTCTCCCGCTCTGCTGGCAGCGCGCGCTCCTTCCCGGCCACTGTGCTTAGGGCGCGCGCGCCCTCCCTCCCTCTTAAAGGGGCCGCGCGCGCCGTCCTAAGGAGTCCCCAGCCAATGGCCGGAGGACTTTACCATATATAAGGCACCTCCTCCAAAATGGAGGTGCCCGAGCAATGTTGTTGCACCGTTCTACTCTGCTTCAGCCCTCAGGTCCCGTTGCCAGTTACCTGCCAGTTACCTGCCAGATTCCTGCCAGCTTGCTGTCCTAATCCTGCCTGATTTCCTGTTACCTGCCTGCCTGCCTGAGGTCCGACGGTCTGCCTTACAACTCCGGTCAGTCTGTCTAAGGACCAACTTGCCCGCTCACCTGGGAGCGCACATCAGCTACCTGCCTGCTTGCCTGAGGTCCGACGGTCTGCCTTACAACTCCGGTCAGTCTGTCTATGGACCAGCTTGCCCGCTCACCTGGGAGCGCTTCTCCGCTACCTGCCTGCTTGCCTTCCCGGAGGCTCCGCTGTCACGTGCTGTGACCACCAGCTATTCCAGAGACTCTTGCCCGCTCACCTGGGAGCGCTTCTCCGCTACCTGCCTGCTTGCCTACCTGGAGGCTCCGCCGTCACGTGCTGTGACCACCTGCTATTCCAGAGACTCTCGCTTGCTCACCTGGGAGCACACATCCTCCATCTGCCTTGCTAGCCTACCTGGAGGTTCAGCCATCACAGGTCGTACCTACCCTTTACCTAGAGACTGCCCCGGTCACTTGCCGTGACCTCCAGCCCGTTCTTCCAGAGACTGCCCCGGTCACTTGCCGTGACCTCCAGCCCGTTCTTCCAGAGACTGCCCTGATCACTTGCCGTGACCTCCTGCCCGTACACCCAGAGACTGTCCCGGTCACCTGCTGTGACTGCCTGCCTGGTCGCCACCCGCTCCCTTACAAGGACCGCTCCCTTGTATAGTAGCCCAGAGGTTCCGCCTCCCAGACCCGTTACAGTTTGCTCGGGCCATGGAACCCGGTGGCACCCAAGCTCCCTCGCTCTCGGACCTCTGTCATGAACTGTCCCGTCAGAGGTCCCAACAGGAGTCCATCCTGGGTCACCTGCGGAATGTCAATTCTCGCCTGGACACTCTGACTGCTCCACCAGCAACCACCGCCAGTGCCATGACTCGCAACCCGGCAGCTCCGCTGCCCACCAATACCATGGTATCCTACCCCGGACCCCGGCTTTCTGCACCTCCTCGCTTCGGAGGCGACCCCGCCCAGGCTCGGGGCTTCATTAATCAGTGCACCCTGCACTTTGAACTATTGTCCCACCAGTTTAACTCCGACCGGGCCAAAATTGCCTTCATCATGTCCCATCTCACCGGGGAGGCCCTGGCCTGGCTAAATCCTCTATGGGAGAGAGGAGACCCCCTGGTGTCCGACCTGCCTGCCTTCCTCACGGCTTTCCGGAAAGTCTTCGATGAACCCGGACGGAAGACCTCATCCGCATCGTCTCTGCTACGCCTCCGTCAGGGAAGTCTCACCGTGGGCCAATATGCCATACGGTTCCGTACCCTTGCCTCGGAGCTGGCCTGGGATAACGACGCTCTGGTATCCGTCTTCTGGGAGGGTCTGTCTGGCCGTATTAAAGATGAACTTGCCGGTCGGGACGTTCCTACCACTCTCGATGACCTAATAACTCTTGCCACCCGGATTGACCTACGGTTCCAGGAGCGTGCCAAAGAGGTCACCCGTGAGAGGAGGTTTCCACGTCTAGCTCCTACCTTTCAGAAACCCGTCACTCCCTCCGTCTCTCCCCAGGTACACTCTCCTGAGTCTATGCAGGTCGACCAGACCAAGATGGTCAAAACCCGTCAGGACTTACGCCGTGCCGAGGGGAGCTGCTTCTACTGTGGCAGTAAGGAGCACCGGATCCGTGCCTGCCCAGAGAGGTCGGGAAATGCCTGTGTCTAGGTTCGCTCAGAGAGGTCGACCTAGACAAGAATAAATCCTTTCCATCTCTGCTGCTGTCAGTTTCAATCGTCTGCGGGGAGAACCGTTATTTCGAACTAGCCCAACTGGACTCTGGAGCAGCCGGGAATCTTATTTCACAGTCCCTGGTAGAGAAATACCGCATCCCCACCAAACCTCTGGCTGTACCCTTGTCTGTTGCTGCCGTGGATGGGAGTCTCTTACCACGCCCCATCCAACTCATCACCAAATCCATTACTCTACAGGTGGGAATGCTGCATTCTGAGAGTATCTCCTTTCATGTTCTGCCTGGACTCTCTCACGCCCTCTTGCTAGGTCTACCTTGGCTCCAGAGACATGCACCCGTGCTTGACTGGCAGACCGGAGAAGTCCTTCGCTGGGGACAGGACTGCCATAAGACCTGTCTGGTTCCCGTCCATCCCGTCCGTCCTTCTCCTACCCCAGCTAATCTACCTGGACTTCCGATTCCTTATTGGTCTTATGCTGATGTCTTTAATAAAAAGGAAGCAGAGACACTACCCCCTCATAGACCATACGACTGCCCTATCGACCTGTTACCCGGTACTACTCCTCCCCGTGGGCGTATTTATCCATTATCCGCTGCTGAGACCCGGTCGATGTCCGAATATATTGAGGAGAATCTGGCCAGGGGATTCATCCGGAAATCTACCTCCCCGGCGGGAGCAGGCTTCTTCTTCGTAAAAAAGAAGGACGGCTCTCTCCGTCCCTGTATAGACTATAGAGGCCTTAACCAAATCACGGTGAAGAATAAGTACCCCCTTCCGCTCATTCCGGAGTTATTTGATCGTCTGAGAGGGGCTAGAATCTTCACCAAACTGGACCTCCGTGGGGCGTACAACCTGGTTCGTATCCGTCAGGGGGATGAATGGAAGACGGCATTCAACACCCGGGACGGCCACTATGAATATCTGGTAATGCCCTTTGGTCTCTGTAACGCTCCTGCCGTCTTTCAAGAGTTGGTCAATGACATCTTCCGGGACCTTCTCTACTCCTGCGTAGTGGTGTACCTGGACGACATCTTGGTCTTCTCTCCGGATCTCCAGACTCACCGGAGGGACGTTCGTCCGGTCCTGCTCAGGCTCAGGCAGAATCACCTCTTCGCTAAATACGAGAAGTGCCTCTTTGAGCAGACCTCGCTTCCGTTTTTGGGCTACATTATTTCTCAGACCGGCCTACGAATGGATCCAGAGAAACTGTCTGCCATCGAGAAATGGCCTCGACCGGAGGGGTTGAAGGCCATTCAGCGGTTCCTGGGCTTCGCCAACTACTACCGCCTCTTCATACCACACTTCTCTTCCCGGACTGCCCCAATTTCCGCGCTCACCCGTAAGGGTACTAATCCCAAAGAGTGGCCGCCCGAAGCAGAGGAGGCCTTTCTTTCCTTAAAACAGGCCTTCTCTTCCGCCCCGGTGCTGCATCGCCCGGACGGCAACAAGCAGTTCTTCCTGGAAGTTGACGCCTCCTCCTCTGGAGCCGTAGCGGTACTTACTCAAAAATCATCTTCCGGGAGGATGGTAACTTGCGGCTACTTCTCTAAACTCTTCTCCTCCTCAGAGCGCAATTATTCCATAGGAGACCGAGAGTTATTGGCCATCAAACTGGCATTGGAGGAGTGGCGTTACCTGCTCGAGGGGGCTCTTCACCCGGTAATAATTTACACTGACCACAAGAACTTGGCTTATCTCCAGCATGCCCAGAGACTTAACCCGTGCCAAGCCCGGTGGTCCTTGTTTTTTGCTCGCTTTGATTTTGTTCTTCATTTTCGCCCAGCTGACAAAAACGTCAAGGCGGACGCCTTGTCTCGATCCTTTCTGGTGTCTGATCTCGAGGAAGATCCGAAACACATCATCGATCCCGCCAGAGTAATGCAGTTGGCTCCCGTGAGTCTAAATCGTCTCCCTCCCGGAAAGACGTTCGTATCAGTACCTGATCGGGAGAAGATCCTTCACTGGGGTCACTCGTCTAAACTGGCTGGCAATGCCGGTCAGAAAAAGACCCTCCAGCTTATTACCCGGCACTACTGGTGGCCTACCCTGCACAAGGACGTTGTAGTGCCGGCGTCCCTGCCCTTTGCTAGGCAGGGACGCTGTTCCCCTCACCGCTCTGCTCCGTGCCCGGCGTCCCTCTCCCGCTCTGCTGGCAGCGCGCGCTCCTTCCCGGCCACTGTGCTTAGGGCGCGCGCGCCCTCCCTCCCTCTTAAAGGGGCCGCGCGCGCCGTCCTAAGGAGTCCCCAGCCAATGGCCGGAGGACTTTACCATATATAAGGCACCTCCTCCAAAATGGAGGTGCCCGAGCAATGTTGTTGCACCGTTCTACTCTGCTTCAGCCCTCA
Source organism: Phyllobates terribilis (assembly GCF_046119375.1). Classification (NCBI taxonomy): domain Eukaryota; kingdom Metazoa; phylum Chordata; class Amphibia; order Anura; family Dendrobatidae; genus Phyllobates; species Phyllobates terribilis. The sequence goes on from NW_027362771.1 coordinate 343,214,931, forward strand.
GGTCCCGTTGCCAGTTACCTGCCAGTTACCTGCCAGATTCCTGCCAGCTTGCTGTCCTAATCCTGCCTGATTTCCTGTTACCTGCCTGCCTGCCTGAGGTCCGACGGTCTGCCTTACAACTCCGGTCAGTCTGTCTAAGGACCAACTTGCCCGCTCACCTGGGAGCGCACATCAGCTACCTGCCTGCTTGCCTGAGGTCCGACGGTCTGCCTTACAACTCCGGTCAGTCTGTCTATGGACCAGCTTGCCCGCTCACCTGGGAGCGCTTCTCCGCTACCTGCCTGCTTGCCTGCCCGGAGGCTCCGCTGTCACGTGCTGTGACCACCAGCTATTCCAGAGACTCTTGCCCGCTCACCTGCGAGCGCTTCTCCGCTACCTGCCTGCTTGCCTACCTGGAGGCTCCGCCGTCACGTGCTGTGACCACCTGCTATTCCAGAGACTCTCGCTTGCTCACCTGGGAGCACACATCCTCCATCTGCCTTGCTAGCCTACCTGGAGGTTCAGCCATCACAGGTCGTACCTACCCTTTACCTAGAGACTGCCCCGGTCACTTGCCGTGACCTCCAGCCCGTTCTTCCAGAGACTGCCCCGGTCACTTGCCGTGACCTCCAGCCCGTTCTTCCAGAGACTGCCCTGATCACTTGCCGTGACCTCCTGCCCGTACACCCAGAGACTGTCCCGGTCACCTGCTGTGACTGCCTGCCTGGTCGCCACCCGCTCCCTTACAAGGACCGCTCCCTTGTATAGTAGCCCAGAGGTTCCGCCTCCCAGACCCGTTACAGTTTGCTCGGGCCATGGAACCCGGTGGCACCCAAGCTCCCTCGCTCTCGGACCTCTGTCATGAACTGTCCCGTCAGAGGTCCCAACAGGAGTCCATCCTGGGTCACCTGCGGAATGTCAATTCTCGCCTGGACACTCTGACTGCTCCACCAGCAACCACCGCCAGTGCCATGACTCGCAACCCGGCAGCTCCGCTGCCCACCAATACCATGGTATCCTACCCCGGACCCCGGCTTTCTGCACCTCCTCGCTTCGGAGGCGACCCCGCCCAGGCTCGGGGCTTCATTAATCAGTGCACCCTGCACTTTGAACTATTGTCCCACCAGTTTAACTCCGACCGGGCCAAAATTGCCTTCATCATGTCCCATCTCACCGGGGAGGCCCTGGCCTGGCTAAATCCTCTATGGGAGAGAGGAGACCCCCTGGTGTCCGACCTGCCTGCCTTCCTCACGGCTTTCCGGAAAGTCTTCGATGAACCCGGACGGAAGACCTCATCCGCATCGTCTCTGCTACGCCTCCGTCAGGGAAGTCTCACCGTGGGCCAATATGCCATACGGTTCCGTACCCTTGCCTCGGAGCTGGCCTGGGATAACGACGCTCTGGTATCCGTCTTCTGGGAGGGTCTGTCTGGCCGTATTAAAGATGAACTTGCCGGTCGGGACGTTCCTACCACTCTCGATGACCTAATAACTCTTGCCACCCGGATTGACCTACGGTTCCAGGAGCGTGCCAAAGAGGTCACCCGTGAGAGGAGGTTTCCACGTCTAGCTCCTACTTTTCAGAAACCCGTCACTTCCTCCGTCTCTCCCCAGGTACACTCTCCTGAGCCTATGCAGGTCGACCAGACCAAGATGGTCAAAACCCGTCAGGACTTACGCCGTGCCGAGGGGAGCTGCTTCTACTGTGGCAGTAAGGAGCACCGGATCCGTGCCTGCCCAGAGAGGTCGGGAAACGCCTGTGTCTAGGTTCGCTCAGAGAGGTCGACCTAGACAAGAATAAATCCTCTCCATCTCTGCTGCTGTCAGTTTCAATCGTCTGCGGGGAGAACCGTTATTTCGAACTAGCCCAACTGGACTCTGGAGCAGCCGGGAATCTTATTTCACAGTCCCTGGTAGAGAAGTACCGCATCCCCACCAAACCTCTGGCTGTACCCTTGTCTGTTGCTGCCGTGGATGGGGGTCTCTTACCACGCCCCATCCAACTCATCACCGAATCCATTACTCTGCAAGTGGGAATGCTGCATTCTGAGAGTATCTCCTTTCATGTTCTGCCTGGACTCTCTCACGCCCTCCTGTAGGGCTACCTTGGCTCCAGAGACATGCACCCGTGCTTGACTGGCAGACCGGAGAAGTCCTTCGCTGGGGACAGGACTGCCATAAGACCTGTCTGGTTCCCGTCCATCCCGTCCGTCCTTCTCCTACCCCAGCTAATCTACCTGGACTTCCGATTCCTTATTGGTCTTATGCTGATGTCTTTAATAAAAAGGAAGCAGAGACACTACCCCCTCATAGACCATACGACTGCCCTATCGACTTGTTACCCGGTACTACTCCTCCCCGTGGGCGTATTTATCCATTATCCGCTGCTGAGACCCGGTCGATGTCCGAATATATTGAGGAGAATCTGGCCAGGGGATTCATCCGGAAGTCTACCTCCCCGGCGGGAGCAGGCTTCTTCTTCGTAAAAAAGAAGGACGGCTCTCTCCATCCCTGTATAGACTATAGAGGCCTTAACCAGATCACGGTGAAAAATAAGTACCCCCTTCCGCTCATTCCGGAGTTATTTGATCGTCTGAGAGGGGCTAGAATCTTCACCAAACTGGACCTCCGTGGGGCTTACAACCTGGTTCGTATCCGTCAGGGGGATGAATGGAAGACGGCATTCAACACCCGGGACGGCCACTATGAATATCTGGTAATGCCCTTTGGCCTCTGTAACGCTCCTGCCGTCTTTCAAGAGTTGGTCAATGACATCTTCCGGGACCTTCTCTACTCCTGCGTAGTGGTGTACCTGGACGACATCTTGGTCTTCTCTCCGGATCTCCAGACTCACCGGAGGGATGTTCGTCAGGTCCTGCTCAGGCTCAGGCAGAACCATCTCTACGCTAAATATGAGAAGTGCCTCTTTGAGCAGACCTCGCTTCCGTTTCTGGGCTACATTATCTCTCAGACCGGCCTACAAATGGATCCTGAGAAACTGTCTGCCATCGAGAAATGGCCCCGACCAGAGGGGTTGAAGGCTATTGAACGGTTCCTGGGCTTCGCCAACTATTAACGCCTCTTCATCCCGCACTTCTCTTCCCAGACTGCCCCAATTTCAGCGCTCACCCGTAAGGGTACTAATCCCAAAGAGTGGCCGCCAGAAGCAGAGGAGGCCTTTCTTTCCCTAAAACAGGCCTTCTCTTCCGCCCCAGTGCTGCATCGCCCGGACGGCAACAAGCAGTTCTTCCTGGAAGTTGACGCCTCCTCCTCTGGAGCCGGAGCGGTACTTACTCAAAAATCATCTTCCGGGAGAATGGTAACTTGTGGCTTCTTCTCCAAACTCTTCTCCTCTTCTGAGCGCAACTATTCCATAGGAGACCGAGAGTTATTGGCCATCAAGCTGGCGTTGGAGGAGTGGCGTTACCTACTCGAGGGGGCTCTTCATCCGGTAATAATTTACACTGACCACAAGAACTTGGCTTACCTCCAGCATGCCCAGAGACTTAACCCGCGCCAAGCCCGGTGGTCCTTGTTTTTTGCTCGCTTTGATTTTGTTCTTCATTTTCGCCCGGCTGACAAAAACGTCAAAGCAGACGCCTTGTCCCGATCCTTTCTGGTGTCCGATCTCGAGGAAGAACCTAAACATATCATCGATCCCGCCAGAGTAATGCAGGTGGCTCCCGTGAGTCTAAATCGTCTCCCTCCCAGTAAGACGTTTGTTTCAGTACCTGATCGGGAGAAGATCCTACACTGGGGCCATTCGTCTAAACTAGCTGGCCACGCCGGTCAGAAAAAGACCCTCCAGCTTATTGCCCGGCACTATTGGTGGCCTACCCTGCACAAGGACATAATAGACTTTGTTTCTGCCTGTGTGTCCTGCGCCCGCAACAAAGTCCCTAGACATCTGCCAGCCGGACGCCTCCTTCCGCTGGCTAAAGACTTTATCCGCCACATCTTCCGTCTTCATTGCCTGCCCCTCCACATCGTGTCGGATCGTGGGGTACAGTTCACCTCACGTTTCTGGAGAGCCACTTGTAAACTACTAGACGTCACCCTGGACTTCTCTTCCGCTTACCACCCACAGTCCAATGGTCAAGTGGAGCGGATCAATCAGAACCTGACCAGTTACCTCCGGCACTTCGTTAATGCCCACCATTCTGACTGGGTGGATCTCCTACCATGGGCCGAGTTCTCTTATAATAATCACGAGAGCGAATCCTCCTCCAAATCCCCGTTTTTTGTAGTCTTTGGTCAGCATCCTCGGATTCCTTTTCCTGTCTCCACCTCTGTGGACAACCCGGCTGCGGAATCTCTCGTTAGCAAATTTTCCTCCATATGGGAGAGTACCCGGTCCGCACTCCTTCTGTCATCCGAGCGTATGAAAAGACACGCTGACAAAAAACGCCTGGATCCTCCACAATTTCGTCCAGGAGATAAAGTCTGGCTCTCATCTAAATATGTTCGACTCAAGATACCTTCTTACAAGTTAGGGCCTCGGTTCATCGGTCCTCTGGAGGTCATCAGTCAGATCAACCCGGTGGCCTATAAATTGAAACTCCCGGCCAACTTACGGATCCCTAACTCCTTCCATGTATCTCTCCTCAAACCTGTGGTACTTAACTCTTTTTCCAAGTCTACAGGTACGCCTCCTGCTCCGGTTTCTGCTGAGGACGAGTTTGAGGTAGAGAACATTCTTGCCACCAAAAGGGTAAGAGGAAAGACCTTTTTTCTGGTAGATTGGAAGGGGTTTGGTCCTGAGGAGAGAACGTGGGAGCCCCGGGAGAACATCCATGCCCCTCTTATCCTTGCTAAATTTCTGTCTGGCCTAAAAAAGGGGGGGCCTAAAGGGGGGGGTACTGTAGTGCCGGCGTCCCTGCCCTCTGCTAGGCAGGGACGCTGTTCCCCTCACCGCTCTGCTCCGTGCCCGGCGTCCCTCTCCCGCTCTGCTGGCAGCGCGCGCTCCTTCCCGGCCACTGTGCTTAGGGCGCGCGCGCCCTCCCTCCCTCTTAAAGGGGCCGCGCGCGCCGTCCTAAGGAGTCCCCGGCCAATGGCCGGAGGACTTTACCATATATAAGGCACCTCCTCCAAAATGGAGGTGCCCGAGCAATGTTGTTGCACCGTTCTACTCTGCTTCAGCCCTCAGGTCCCGTTGCCAGTTACCTGCCAGTTACCTGCCAGATTCCTGCCAGCTTGCTGTCCTAATCCTGCCTGATTTCCTGTTACCTGCCTGCCTGCCTGAGGTCCGACGGTCTGCCTTACAACTCCGGTCAGTCTGTCTAAGGACCAACTTGCCCGCTCACCTGGGAGCGCACATCAGCTACCTGCCTGCTTGCCTGAGGTCCGACGGTCTGCCTTACAACTCCGGTCAGTCTGTCTATGGACCAGCTTGCCCGCTCACCTGGGAGCGCTTCTCCGCTACCTGCCTGCTTGCCTGCCCGGAGGCTCCGCTGTCACGTGCTGTGACCACCAGCTATTCCAGAGACTCTTGCCCGCTCACCTGCGAGCGCTTCTCCGCTACCTGCCTGCTTGCCTACCTGGAGGCTCCGCCGTCACGTGCTGTGACCACCTGCTATTCCAGAGACTCTCGCTTGCTCACCTGGGAGCACACATCCTCCATCTGCCTTGCTAGCCTACCTGGAGGTTCAGCCATCACAGGTCGTACCTACCCTTTACCTAGAGACTGCCCCGGTCACTTGCCGTGACCTCCAGCCCGTTCTTCCAGAGACTGCCCCGGTCACTTGCCGTGACTTCCAGCCCGTTCTTCCAGAGACTGCCCTGATCACTTGCCGTGACCTCCTGCCCATACACCCAGAGACTGTCCCGGTCACCTGCTGTGACTGCCTGCCTGGTCGCCACCCGCTCCCTTACAAGGACCGCTCCCTTGTATAGTAGCCCAGAGGTTCCGCCTCCCAGACCCGTTACAGACGTAATAGACTTTGTTTCTGCCTGTGTGTCCTGCGCCCGCAACAAGGTTCCGAGACATCTGCCAGCCGGTCGCCTCCTTCCGCTCCCAGTACCTGCTGCCCCCTGGCAGCATATAGCAATGGACTTTATAACAGACCTCCCAGTCTCTGCCAGTTGTACGGTCATTTGGGTGGTCGCTGACCGCTTCTCCAAGATGGCTCATTTCGTTCCCCTGCCAGGCCTCCCGTCTGCACCCGAGCTAGCTAAAGACTTTATTCGTCACATCTTCCGTCTTCATGGCCTGCCCCTCCACATCGTGTCGGATCGTGGGGTACAGTTCACCTCACGCATCTGGAGAGCCACTTGTAAACTGCTAGACGTCACCCTGGACTTCTCTTCCGCTTACCACCCTCAGTCCAATGGTCAAGTGGAGCGGATCAATCAGAACCTGACCAGTTACCTCCGGCACTTCGTTAAGGCCCATCATTCAGACTGGGTGGATCTCCTACCATGGGCCGAGTTCTCTTATAACAATCACGAGAGCGAATCCTCCTCCAAATCCCCGTTTTTTGTAGTCTTCGGTCAGCATCCTCGGATTCCTTTTCCTGTCTCCACCTCTGTGGACAACCCGGCTGCGGAATCTCTCGTTGGCAAATTTTCCTCCATTTGGGAGAGTACCCGATCCGCACTCCTTCAGTCGTCCGAACGGATGAAAAGACACGCTGACAAAAAACGCCTGGATCCTCCACAATTTCGTCCCGGAGATAAAGTCTGGCTCTCATCTAAATATGTCCGACTCAAGATACCTTCTTACAAGTTAGGGCCTCGGTTCATCGGCCCCCTGGAGGTCATCAGTCAGATCAACCCGGTGGCCTATAAATTGAAACTCCCGGCCAACTTACGGATCCCTAACTCCTTCCATGTATCTCTCCTCAAACCTGTGGTACTTAACTCTTTTTCCAAGTCTACAGGTACGCCTCCTGCTCCGGTTTCTGCTGAGGACGAGTTTGAGGTAGAGAACATTCTTGCCACCAAAAGGGTAAGAGGAAAGACCTTTTTTCTAGTAAATTGGAAGGGGTTTGGTCCTGAGGAGAGAACGTGGGAGCCCCGGGAGAACATCCATGCCCCTCTTATCCTTGCTAAATTTCTGTCTGGCCTAAAAAAGGGGGGGCCTAAAGGGGGGGGTACTGTAGCGCCGGCGTCCCTGCCCTCTGCTAGGCAGGGACGCTGTTCCCCTCACCTCCCTGCTCCGTGCCCGGCGTCCTCCTCCCGCTCTGCTGGCAGCGCGCGCTCCTTCCCGGCCACTGTGCTTAGGGCGCGCGCGCTCTCCCTTCCTCTTAAAGGGGCCGCGCGCGCCGTCCTAAGGAGTCCCCGGCCAATGGCCGGAGGACTTCACCATATATAAGGCACCTCCTCCAAAATGGAGGTGCCCGAGCAATGTTGTTGCACTGTTCTACTCTGCTTCAGCCCTCAGGTCCCGTTGCCAGTTACCTGCCAGTTACCTGCCTGATTCCTGCCAGAGTCCTGCCAGTTTGCTGTCTGTTTCCTGCCTGTTATTCCTGCTACCTGCTTGCTAGCCTGAGGTCCGACGGTCTGCCTTACAACTCCTGTCAGTCTGTCTAAGGACCAGCTTGCCCGCTCACCTGGGAGCGCACATCAGCTAGCTGCCTGCTTGCTAGCCTGAGGTCCGACGGTCTGCCTTTCTACTCCTGTCAGTCTGTCTATGGACCAGCTTGCCCGCTCACCTGGGAGCGCTCCTCCGCTACCTGCCTGCTTGCCTGCCCGGAGGCTCCGCCGTCACGTGCTGTGACCACCAACTATTCCAGAGACTCTTGCCCGCTCACCTGGGAGCGCTTCTCCGCTACCTGCCTGCTTGCCTGCCCGGAGGCTCCGCCGTCACGTGCTGTGACCACCAGCTATTCCAGAGACTCTTGCCCGCTCACCTGGGAGCGCTTCTCCGCTACCTGCCTGCTTGCCTACCTGGAGGCTTCGCCGTCACGTGCTGTGACCACCTGCTATTCCAGAGACTCTCGCTTGCTCACCTGGGAGCACACATCCTCCATCTGCCTTGCTAGCCTACCTGGAGGTTCAGCCATCACAGGTCGTACCTACCCTTTACCTAGAGACTGCCCCGGTCACTTGCCGTGACCTCCAGCCCGTTCACCCAGAGACTGCCCCGGTCACTTGCCGTGACCTCCAGCCCGTTCACCCAGAGACTGCCCCGGTCACTTGCCGTGACCTCCAGCCCGTTCATCCAGAGACTGTCCCGGTTACTTGCCGTGACCTCCTGCCCGTACACCCAGAGACTGTCCCGGTCACCTGCTGTGACTGCCTGCCTGGTCGCCACCTGCTCCCTTACAAGGACCGCCCCCTTGTATAGTAGCTCAGAGGTTCCGCCTCCCAGACCCGTTACATAATGTGTGTGGCAAAATGCTTGAGGTGTTCTACCAATCCATTGTGGCTAGTGCCACCTTTGCGGCAATAATTTGCTGGGGTAACAGTGTGCGTGTTGCTGACGCCAACAAGCTCAACAAACTTATAAAGAAGGCTAGCGCGACGGTGGGCCTACAGCTTGGGACTTTTGAAGAGGTGGTAGAGGATAGGATTAAGAAGAAGTGCAGAGCTATAATGGGCAACAACACACACCCGCTTTATGAACTGTTTGCGAAACAGAAGAGCACATTCAGCAATCGCCTAATACAACTAAGGGGTAAAAAGGAAAAATACAGGAGATCGTTTGTTCCAACAGCTATGGGGGTGTTTAACAAATGTCTGAAAAGCAATGTCTAAAGCATTCCAAATGTTATGTTATCATATGTGTCATGTTCGAGATCTGTGTTCTGCTGCTGTGATACCGCAATTTCCTCCGGGATAAATAAAGTATATCTTATCTTATCTTATCTCTTATCTTATAATGCACTACCCATAGTCCTCCATATAGTATAATGCACTCCCTATATTCCTCCATATAGTATAATGCACTCCCCATATTCCTCCATATAGTATAATGCACTCCCCATATTCCTCCATATAGTATAATACACTCCCCATATTCCTCCATATAGTATAATGCACTCCCCATTGTTAAGGGGACGGTTGCAAACAACTTTATTAAATAATGGAAAGCAACCGAACCCGGGGTCCGCGATGCAGCCTGGTGGACTGCGGCTGAACACCTTCCGGGTGAGAAGGTAAAACAACCAACTTAAATAACAATCCCTTCCGTGTTACTGCACACCGGAACGGGAATAGGGATTCGCACTATCTCCGTTAACTGCACGAGAGATGTGCAATAAATAATGTATCTGTAGTCCTGTTACAGCACAGAGACTACACAGCAGGCGGTAGGATGCGATGGTGCTACACGCCGGCGTATAAGTGCTCCCAGCCGGCGTGCTACCGGACTGAGGAGTATCTCTCCACGTGGCTTACAGGCAGTGCCGGGAATACGGCATCTGCAGACTGCTCAGGGTGTATGGCAACCTCTTTGTCGGAGCCAGACTGTCAGACGAAGCTACCTGCCTCCCTCCATCTAAGGCTGCCTATCCCCCGCTAAACCTGCCTGAATCAAGCTAAAGCACACGTGGAGCTCAAACAACCAAGCGTCCACACAACACCATCACTGCTCAATGATCAGAGCCACCACCATGTTTGTGGGCGGGCTTTTTAAAGATTAAGCCCTGCCCACCATCGCACTATTGGTGACATCACCCGCGACCAATCAGGCGGTGCCAGGTCACCGGATCAGCTGACTCCCAAACCACCAATCACGGTCCGCCATGTCACGGGCATGCTCAGTGACTTAGGCTGCAGCAGCCCTGTTTCCCTCCGAAACCTATCCTTCATGTTGCTAGGAACAAAGACCCAAGAGACAACCTGTACATCTCGTGCACCAGCTAGGCGTTGGGACTGATGATAACGTTGAGCAGCATCTGCCCCGGCTGGACTGGAATGGGAGAGCACAGAGTCCACTGATGGTTCTGAACCCATTTTGAATCCAGCAAACGCCCGACACCTAACATTATCCCCCTCCACTTGACGCTCATTTTCCTCAACCAGCAGGGGAGCATGAATGTGGTCCACAGGTTCCCAGGGATGATCCTCAGATCCATGGACCCTCCAGTGTACTGGGTAACCTTTTTTTTCCACGAACCATCTTAGACCCCATAATAGCCTGCACCTCGAGATTATCATCCCTGCTGTCTGTAGCAGGTTGGGGTTCAGCGAGTTTTGTCAGGCGAACGGGTTTAAGGAGCGACACATGGAAAGTGTTGTGACTCCTCAGGTGTCGTGGTAACTGTAAACGGTACATTACAGGGTTTACTTGGGCCAAAATTTTGAAAGGACCAGTAAAGCGGGGGGCAAACTTAGCAGATTCCCCGCGCACTTTAGTATTGCGAGCCGTGAGCCACACTCTGTCGCCCGGATAGAATACGGGAGCAGGACGACGAAGAGTGTCAGCCGACTCTCTCATAAGATTCTTGGAGGTCAATATACACTGCTCAAAAAAATAAAGGGAACACTTAAACAACAGAATATAACTCCAAGTGAATCAAACTTCTGTGAAATCAAACTGTCCACTTACGAAGCAACACTGATTGACAATCAATTTCACATGCTGTTGTGCAAATGGATAGATGGAAATTATTGGCAATTATCAAGACACCCTCAACAAAGGAGTGGTTCTGCAGGTGGGGACCACAGAACACATCTCAGTAGCAATGCTTTCTGGCTGATGTTTTGGTCACTTTTGAATGTTGGTTGTGCTTTCACACTCGTGGTAGCATGAGGCGGACTCTAAAACCCACAGAAATTGCTCAGGTAGTGCAGCTCATCCAGGATGGCACATCAATGTGAGCTGTGGCAAGAAGGTTTGCTGTGTCTGTCAGCGTAGTGTCCAGAGGCTGGAGGCGCTACCAGGAGACAGGCCAGTACACTAGGAGACGTGGAGGGGGCCGTAGGAGGGCAACAACCCAGCAGCAGGACCGCTACCTCCGCCTTTGTGCAAGGAGGAACAGGAGGAGCACTGCCAGAGCCCTGCAAAATGACCTCCAGCAGGTCACAAATATGCATGTGTCTGCACAAACGGTTAGAAACCGACTCCATGAGGGTGGTATGAGGGCCCGACGTCCACAGATGGGGGTTGTGCTCACAGCCCAACACCGTGCAGGATGCTTTGCATTTGCCACAGAACACCAGGATTGGCAAAGTTGCCACTGGCGCCCTGTGCTCTTCACAGATGAAAGCAGGTTCACATTGAGCACATGTGACAGACGTGACGGAGTCTGGAGATGCCGTGGAGAGCGATCTGCTGCCTGCAACATCCTTCAGCATGACCGTTTTGGCAGTGGGTCAGTAATGGTGTGTGGTGGCATTTCTTTGGAGGGCCGCACAGCCCTCCATGTGCTCGCCAGAGGTAGCCTGACTGCCATTAGGTACCGAGATGAGATCCTCAGACCCCTTGTGAAACCATATGCTGGTGCGGTTGGCCCTGGGTTCCTCCTAATGCAGGACAATGTCAGACCTCATGTGGCTGGAGTGTTTCAGCAGTTCCTGCAAGATGAAGGCATTGAAGCTATGGACTGGCCTGTCCGTTCCCCAGACCTGAATCCGATTGAGCACATCTGGGATATCATGCCTCACTTCATCCACCAACAGTCTGTTGCACCACAAACTGTCCAGGAGTTGGCAGATGCTTTAGTCCAGGTCTGGGAGGAGATTCCACAGAAGACCATCCGCAACCTCATCAGGAGCATGCCCAGGCGTTGTAGGGAGGTCATACAGGTACGTGGAGGCCACACACAATACTGAGCCTCATTTTGACTTGTTTCAAGGACATTACATCAAAGTTGGATCAGTCTGTAGTGTGTTTTTCCACTTTAATTTTGGGGATGACTCCAAATCCAGGCCTCCATTGGTTAATAAATTTGATTTCATTGATGATTTTTGTGTGATTTTGTTGTCAGCACTTTCAACCTTGTACAGAACAAAGTATTCAATGAGAATATTTCATTCATTTAGATCTAGGATGTGTTATTTGAGTGTTCCCTTTATTTTTTTGAGCAGTGTAGCATTCTGGGTATGGTCCCAAACCTCCCGCGCCCCCAGAGCCAAATCTCTGACCCCAGGTTCCATAGAGGGAACTGGCATAGGAACCGGAACGCGCGGATGTTGGCCATTATTCAGAAGAACCTGAGTCAGATCTGTGGAGTCCGCCACGGGTAACGGGTGGAGAAGACCAACCGTACTTTGACGGGATAATTTATCTCTCGCACAGGAGACACATGCAAGAACATATTCCTTAACGTCCTGGCGCCACCGGGGCCACCAATAGGACCGTTGAAGGAACTTTGTGGTACGTTTGACCCTAAAATGAGCTCCGATCTTAGGGGCATGTGCCCAGGAGAGCACCTCATTTTGTAGATTAGGGGGAACGAATGTCCTCCCCAAAGGAACCTGGTTTAAGGACACTGGAGCCACCCTCCGCATACTTCCCGAAGGAACGGTGAGCCTGGGCTCATCATCGTCCTCAGCCGTATCCATGGACCGGGACAAAAGGTCTACCCGAGGGTTCTTTTTGACATAATCTGACAAGACCTGGGTCTCGGGGACAGACAGAGGATCTGTGCAGGGGGCCACATAGGTAGAAGGGTCAGAGACTACCCTCCGGGTGACTGTAACCATACACTGAGACACACAATTCTCACTCCAGGAAGAAATTCTCCCCGTATTCCAGTCAATGTGTGGAGTGTGACAACATAACCATGGAAGACCCAAGAACACCTCATCTATTCCACCGGGAATAATAAGAAAGGAGATAACCTCCCGGTGACCCTGAGGAAATGACATGGTGAGGGGAATCGACTGGTGGGTGATTTGCATGTCCAGGAGTGAACCGTTGACTACCCTAATGTTCATTGGTCTTGGCAGTAACTCTATAGGGATGGCATGCTTCTGGGCAAACTTAGATGTCAAAAAATTGCCATCGGCGCCAGAATCCACCCACGCCTTCGCAGTAACCGCGGTTGCTCCGAAGAACAATGTCACCTTATACAATAATTTGGAGGAAGAAGCCCCTGAATCTAACACACCTCCTCCAACGGTGGTTAGACACACTCGTTTTCTCGACTGCTTGGAACCCTTATTAACGGGGTACTCCAAGAGATGTGCAGGTCGGGAACGAGAGGGGCTAGACTCAGTTTGGGATATATCCATAGCCTCAGGCTCCGGGTCGGGAGTCGCGGGTTTGGAAATGGGTCTAGAGAAGGATGGTGCCAACCGACACTGAGGTCTGGGGACCTCCAGCTCTAACTTGTGTTCTGCATGACGCAAATCTATTCGGTTAGCGAGAGAGATTAACTCCTCCAGGGAGGTTGGAATCTCTCTGGTAGATAGAGTATTTTTAACATGCCCAGCCAGACCCTTCTAGAACACCGGGATTAAAGACCGCTCAGACCAATCCAATTCAGCTTAAGAGCCGTATCATGTGTGACCTGAGGACATAGGAAGACATTTTTTAGGGCTGTAAGAAAGAGACCCGCATTAGCCACTACCGGGTCATTCCGCTCCCACAGAGGAGTAGCCCACTCCAGAGACCTGTGGGAGAGTAACGAGATGACATAACCCACTTTGGCCCTTTCGGAGGGGAACCGTGCCTCCATCATCTCCAACTGAATGGAGCATAGATTAATAAAACCTCTGCAGGATTTGCTGTCACCAGAAAATTTTTCCGGGAGAGCAAAACGGGATAATGGGGCAATTGCAGCTGCCGTAGCATTCACCGCAGCTGTGTTAACCAGATTGGCCGCTTGAGAAGCTGCCTGGGTAGCTACTGCAGTGATATCAGCGACCGGGGCAGCTTGTTCCAGAGTCCTAAGTCTGGCCTCAAGTTGCTGTATATAGTGCTGCAGTTAAGTTGTTAAGGGGACGGTTGCAAACAACATTATTAAATAATGGAAAGCAACTGAAACCGGGGTCCGCGATGCAGCCTGGTGGACTGCGGCCGAACACCTTCCGGGTGAGAAGGTAAAACAACCAACTTAAATAACAATCCCTTCCGTGTTACTGCACACCGGGACGGGAAAAGGGATTTGCACTATCTCCGTTAACTGCACGAGAGATGTGCGATAAATAATGTATCTGTAGTTCTGTTACAGCACAGATACTACACAGCAGGCGGTAGGATGCGTGTGTGCTACACGACGGCGTATAAGTGCTCCCAGCCGGCGTGCTACCGGACTGAGGAGTATCTCTCCACGTGGCTTACAGGAGGTGCCGGGAATACGGCATCTCCAGACTGCTCGGGGTGTATAGCGACCCCTTTGTCGGAGCCAGACTGTCAGACGAAGCTACCTGCCTCCCTCCATCTAAGGCTGCCTATCCCCCGCTAAACCTGCCTGAATCAAGCTAAAGCACACGTGGAGCTCAAACGACCAAGCGTCCACACAACACCATCACTGCTCAATGATCAGAGCCACCACCATGTTTGTGGGCGGGCTTTTTAAAGATTAAGCCCTGCCCACCATCGCACTATTGGTGACGTCACCTGCGACCAATCAGGCGGTGCCAGGTCACCGGATCAGCTGACTCCCAAACCACCAATCACGGTCCGCCATGTAACGGGCATGCTCAGTGCAGAGAATCCTGGACTTAGGCTGCAGCAGCCCTGTTTCCCTCCGAAACCTATCCTTCATGTTGCTAGGAACAAAGACCCAACAGACAACCTGTACATCTCGTGCACCAGCTAGGCGTTGGGACTGATGATGATGCTGAGCAGCATCTGCCCTGGCTGGAATGGAATGGGAGACCACAGAATCCACTGATGGCTCTGAACCTATTTCAAATCAAGCAGACACCTAACACCCCATATTTCTCTATATAGTATAATGTATTCGTTACACCATAGTCCTTCATGTTGTATAACACACCCCCCAGTCCTTAATATAGTATAATGCATCCCAAAGTCCTCCATATTGTATAATGCACTCTCCATAGTATATTGCTTCCCCATAGCCCTAGATACAGTATAATGTACTCCCCATAGTCCTCTATACAGTATAATGTAGCACCCAGATACAGTATAATGCAGCCATTTAAGGTATAATGCAGCGCCCCATATAGAGTATAATGTAGCCCTCAGTCCTCCAGTATTATGGCATCAGTGAGATAAAAAATAAATATAATACCTCTCCTCCTTATTCCCCTGCAGCTCAGGTACCAGCAGCGCGTTGCAGTAGCTTCACTGCCCTGCACAGCGTGGAGTGATGACATCATGATGCTGCGTCAGAGGTAGAGGGGGAATGATGTGAGAGAGAGCGTCACATAACACTCTCCTCCATCATTACTAGCAACTGTATTGGCATCTATGATGCTGAAACAGTTGAACAAGTGGTGCGAGGGGGCAGTGCTGATGTCGGGGGCCCCACTCACTCACGGGCCCCATAATGGCCAGGTGGTGGTGGGCCGGGGGCCCCTGGGAGAGTGAGGGCCCTAGGCAGATGCCTAACGCCAGCCCTGGTCCAAATAGAACTTTTTGACTATGAGTGGGTACCGCCACACTCGTACGTAAGTGGGTAAGAAACTGTGGGGTCCACTTTTTTGTGTTACCTCTTGCAAAAGTGAGAAATTTGGGGCTAAAGCAATATTTTTGTGAAAAAAAAATGAACTTTTTCAATATTTGAACATATTTGTACATATATTTGTACATGAAGTACAATATGTCACGAAAAAAACAATCTCTGGGATCATTCAAAACGTTTCAGAGTTATTACCTCATAAAGTGACAGTGGTCAGAATTGTAAAATAATGGCATATTAAGGTCAAAATTGGCTCTGTCACTAAGGGGTTAATGGGATATGAACCATCTGAATACCATTTGGTATAGATAATGTTACATGCATACAAATATGACAAGAGTATATGAATTGTGAAACTAATATAGTAATTTGAGAGACAGTTTGACTGATATATAAACAGGTTGTCTTTAACACTCCATCTGCATATTTGTTATGAATTCTGCACCATATATCATGTTATGGAATTATGATCAAATAAAGAGTTCATAAACAATGTATTGAGAGATAGTATTGTCACCTCTTTTTCACCAGTGATTAAGTTTTGGCACCTCAATATTTGTTTTTATTCCAATGAAATAAAAGTTTGTAATTTTTATTGAGCTTTGACTCCTCTTTCTCTTGTTTTTGGATTCATGTGATGGAGATGTTCAGCTAAATGCTATTAATATGCAAATCTGGCACTATTTAGTGAGTGCTTCTTCAGAGTCTTCTCTGGGGAAGGATGCTTAACACCTCCCCCCAATCACAGCTCAGCTGTGTCTGAGACTGACAGACTGCTAGATCAGCAGCTGTGATTGGCAGCTGTTTGACGAGGGAGAGTTAAAAGTGCATGCACCCTGAGAAAACTCTGAAGAAACAACTAGTTGAACTGCAAAGCAGAGATTTCACATAGTGTGCTCTACAAGATCAAATGTGAATATTTCTGCAATGCAGTGCAAAACACGAAAGAGGGGCAGAATGAAGGAAGCTCATGGATTTTTACAAGTTATTTAACTCATTTTTTTGAGCACGTGACAGGAAGCATATTTATACTTCTGTTATTTGTATTGCTCTGCTATTTTTTATTTTTTCTTAAATTTGCCATATGGTTCCAGAGATATGGACCTTTTTATTTAGTGCTAAATAAATGTGGTCTTTCCCAAGAGGGTGGTACTATCAGGATTCTCTTAGGCCGTGTCTTTAGGCTGCTCTGTATTATTACCCTGTGAGCTTCACCTTCTTGGTAAAAAACATACAAATTAGCATAAAATAAAAGAGCCCATATCTCTTGAACCATGTGACAGATTTAAAAAAAACACACAAGGGATCAGCAAGAAAAAAAAGAGCAAAAAAAGACCACTCTTGACCTGGTGACAGATCTTCTCTGTTGTCTAGGACGACAGCTGAGGGGGTAACACAGATCCCACTGCTGCCCATAGGTTGTCACGGATAACAGCCGGCGGAGGGTGTCCCACAGATCCCACCGCTCCTACCACTTTTTCACAGATGACACCGGGGAGATCATGCAGATCCACCTGCTGTCACGAGTTTGTCAAGGGAACGCTACTCTGCTGCCTCCAATCATCAGGACAATTACGAAATTGACTGACGAAGGATTGACGCGGCTGCGGCTACTTCCACTACTAGGCCGGTTATTGGGAAACTCACAGTGACTGTATGGTATATATGACGCGCCCCCTGGGACATATTCCTTTTTGAGGGGAATACCCGGCACCGGATCAGATGGGGGGTTGTAGTCTCCGAGCGGCTGTGACCCGGCCCCGTGCCCAGGGCGTCAAGCTCAGTGTTATGTGGCAGTCCTACAGATGTTATTAAGAGTTCTTTTGTGTCGACTACGCCACCCGTTGTGATGCGGTCACTGTGGCCGCCGCTGCAGCAGGGTCCGCTGAGGCTGATGGTGCAGGTGCAGCTTGTGATGATAACCCCCAACGGGAGGGGTATAGCCTCAGGGGGGACAGGTGCAGAGGATGGGGGTTGTGGTGGTGCAGTGCAGACGGCAGTGAAGACAGAGTCGGGTTATGCAGTTAAGGGTGTTTACTTACTGCAGATGTTGTACTGGTCACTCCAGCTCCGAGTGACCACCCGAGCCGTGCTGCGTCCACCAGGTCCTGGATCCAGCCAACCCCCAAACAAGTCCGGAGCGTGGCCCTGAGCTCTCCTTCTGTCCCGTTCTCTGGCCGTCCCCACCAGTGATCCACCTAGGTCCAGCTCCCTCGGGCCTTCTGTTGGGACACCCTTGGCCTTGGGTTCCCTGACCCTTCATGTGGTGTGCCTTCGGGGTGGATGTAGTGGGTGACCGTGGCAAACGCTGCCCACGGTCTCCGGTCTCTGGCTGGGGAATGTTTTTACCCCCACCAGCTTGGGTTCCGGTACCCTGATGCCGACTCTTCACCCGGGGTTTTAATTTGGGATCTTAGAGTCCTGTTCTTCTGTGCCTCTGGGTCTCTCTCTCTCCTCTCTCACTCTGGGTCTTTCCTTCTCCTCTGCTCCTGACTTGTTCTCTGCATCTGACCCTGTTCTTAGTTGGTGCCCACCTTATATACACCCTCTATGTGTGAGCTCAGGTGACCAGCACCCAATGAGCTCCTAACTTTACCCAGGCTGCTCCCCCTATCTGCCCCTACACTACTTGGGATGTACCACCCCCCTCCCACTCCAGCCAGGAACAGACTCGGTCGTACCTGCACATTTCTAAGTGGGAGTACCGTCGGTCTGCTCCTCGGAAATGGGATGTGTGTAGTGCATGCAGCCTACCGAGCTCAGATCCACACTCCATCCCTACCCGGGAGTGGAATATCACACCTCTGGGTTGAGGTGCAATACCCCTGTAGCAGCCGAATCCTCAGGGTGCTACATTCCCCCCTGGTAAATCACAGCACGTCCTCGGGCTGTAAGACAAAAACAACACCAAAACATACAAAATTTTCATATAAACATATAAAACATTATATATATATAAAACTTTTCATATAACATTCTCGTCGTCTCTTGTTTCTGGTTCCTCCTCCTCCGGACACTGTGCAACGTGTGTCCGGGAAAAGTGCGACAGTCTCTTAGAAAAACAGGTTTTCTATAAAACCGGTAGGGGGCGCTTTAGGACGCGCAACTATATACAGGGGAAGTTGGCCGCTCTCAGTCCTCGGCCAGGTAAGGAGGGAAAGGGAATGGCTGCTCACAGTCCTCAGCCTGTGGGATTAAGGGGTAAACGGGTAAACAGTTCACTCAGCTGGTCCCAACGGGGACTATATATATGTAGCAACAGTTTCAGTTTCTTTATACCCCGATTGGGTAACTTATTTACAGCACCTGCTCTGCCGCACTCAACGGCGTCTTCCTCCTGCTCTTTGCTTATAGCTGGTGGTAACTTCAGACCCGTCCGGGTCCTCTTGCTCCTCCTCCTCGCACCGCAACTCCTCCTCCGTCAGGCGGTGTACGTGGAGGGCGTAAGGTCCTTTGGCACACTTGTGCCGGGTAAAGGTGACCTCGTCCCCGATATAAAGGTCACGACCTCTGTGCCCCTCCGGCAGATGGGACTCCACATCTCTGCGCGTGACAAAGACGTCGCCGGGGGTGTTGTGGTCTCTGATGAAGCCCCACCCATGCTGCATGTTGAACTTAATTACAGTCCCGGTGGTGCGGGGACTGTGCGCTGCACGGGGGTCCCTCCTGGTTCGGCTCTTCTGCTCGCCGCTCCTTATTTGGGCTTGTTGTTCCCGGACCCGCCTCTCTCTCCGCTCCCTCGCAAACTCCTCGAGCTGCTGTCGGCAGCACTCAGCACGCTCCGCTGCAGCTGCCCTGGTTTCTTGAGTGAACCCCATTAGGTCTTCTCCGGTGGGGTCCCACTCAAATTGGGTCTCTTCAAGCGGGGGCGAGATCCTTATCACGGGCTTCGGAGCCGGAATCAGGGGTGCACACATGGCCCCAACTCTCCTCTGGTGCTCCAGTTCATAATATTTCTGGGGCCAGATGAAAGGCTGCCCGTCCGGCCACGTGTGCTGGGCAAACAAGTCCTCTCCCAGACGCGGCACCCTTGGTTTTATGGGCGCGGTGGTGGTGGCGCCCGGGTTGCCCAGGCCTTGCGGCCAGGCCTGGGGCACCTGGAAGGTGAAGGGCACCGTTAATACGGCGGCGCCCTGGGCTACCTGGCCTTGCGGCCAGGCCGGAGGCTCCGCGGAGGTAGGGGGCGCTGTTGGTATTGCGGCGCCCGGGGGTACTAGGCCTTGCGACCAGGCTGGTGGTACTTCCTGCTTGGTCACGCTCGGGGTCGAGGCGTGTGACGTCACAGGGGTCGCGGCGGCGGCTTCCGGTTGGGGCCTAGTCTGCGTCGGTGACATGGCGTTTTCGGGCACAGCAGGGGGACTTTCGGGCTCTGCGACGGGGAGCTGGGGCAGGTAAGCGGTGTCCCGGCTTGGGGTGTAGACGTCCCCTTTACCTGCCTCCATGCGTTCGGCTCCCTTCTCGGCGCCGTCTCCGGCCTTTGGTCCTCCCGCGCCATCCTCAGAGGCAGTCTGTTTCCTCATCTTGGCTGGCGTGCTCCGGGTCTTGGTTTCAGCTTGCTGGGCCATCTCCCGGCTCCATTCCGCCAATATCTCTCGCTGTACCCGGGCCATCCTCCGTGCGAGGCCCTCCAGGGCAGTTTGTGCACACTCCCGGTCTCGGGGGAGCTGTGCAAGGACCTCCACTAGGCCTAGCGGGGTCGTGGTGTCTAGCAGGCTCCTGACCAACGGGTCGGTGCTGCTCTGCTCTTCTTCCAGCAGGCTCCTGGCCAGCGGGCCGGTGCTGCTCTGCTCTCTGGACATCTCCGGGTGAGCTTCTTTGCTGCTCCTCTCCAGGCTTCCTGCCTCCGGGTGTGCTCGCTCCAGACTGCTCCAGGCGGCACCCATCTTTGTTCTCTCCTTTCGTCTCCTCCCACTTCGAGGGCGGTCCCGGGGCAACTCGGTGACTGTCAGCTCCAGGGGTAGTTCTTTCACGCTGACAGACACCTCCAGCATCACAGTCTCTGTTGGTGGGGGCGGTTTCCACTTTTGGCGCCATTTTCTGTCCCGGCCCACGATGGGAGGCGGCCTCTTGCCCTCCTTTGGCACGCCCATAATGGCGTCCGCTGCTCTTCCAAGGCGGGAAATCTTCGGATTTGGCGGGAAGCGTCGCCCAGTGGCGGGAAACTCTGCAGATGGCGGGAACAAGCTGGAAATGGCGGACAATCGGCGGGACACGACCTGTGATGGGGTCCGATGGTGTGGACCCTCCGGAACCGGCGGGAGACTTCTTTCTGAGGTAAACTTGCACTTTTCTTCAGGCACGCAGTACCCGGGTGTTGCGGGCACGTGATCCTGCCGACTACGCCAAAGTTGACGCGCCCCCTGGGACATATTCCTTTTTGAGGGGAATACCCGGCACCGGATCAGATGGGGGGTTGTAGTCTCCGAGCGGCTGTGACCCGGCCCCGTGCCCAGGGCGTCAAGCTCAGTGTTATGTGGCAGTCCTACAGATGTTATTAAGAGTTCTTTTGTGTCGACTACGCCACCCGTTGTGATGCGGTCACTGTGGCCGCCGCTGCAGCAGGGTCCGCTGAGGCTGATGGTGCAGGTGCAGCTTGTGATGATAACCCCCAACGGGAGGGGTATAGCCTCAGGGGGGACAGGTGCAGAGGATGGGGGTTGTGGTGGTGCAGTGCAGACGGCAGTGAAGACAGAGTCGGGTTATGCAGTTAAGGGTGTTTACTTACTGCAGATGTTGTACTGGTCACTCCAGCTCCGAGTGACCACCCGAGCCGTGCTGCGTCCACCAGGTCCTGGATCCAGCCAACCCCCAAACAAGTCCGGAGCGTGGCCCTGAGCTCTCCTTCTGTCCCGTTCTCTGGCCGTCCCCACCAGTGATCCACCTAGGTCCAGCTCCCTTGGGCCTTCTGTTGGGACACCCTTGGCCTTGGGTTCCCTGACCCTTCATGTGGTGTGCCTTCGGGGTGGATGTAGTGGGTGACCGTGGCAAACGCTGCCCACGGTCTCCGGTCTCTGGCTGGGGAATGTTTTTACCCCCACCAGCTTGGGTTCCGGTACCCTGATGCCGACTCTTCACCCGGGGTTTTAATTTGGGATCTTAGAGTCCTGTTCTTCTGTGCCTCTGGGTCTCTCTCTCTCCTCTCTCACTCTGGGTCTTTCCTTCTCCTCTGCTCCTGACTTGTTCTCTGCATCTGACCCTGTTCTTAGTTGGTGCCCACCTTATATACACCCTCTATGTGTGAGCTCAGGTGACCAGCACCCAATGAGCTCCTAACTTTACCCAGGCTGCTCCCCCTATCTGCCCCTACACTACTTGGGATGTACCACCCCCCTCCCACTCCAGCCAGGAACAGACTCGGTCGTACCTGCACATTTCTAAGTGGGAGTACCGTCGGTCTGCTCCTCGGAAATGGGATGTGTGTAGTGCATGCAGCCTACCGAGCTCAGATCCACACTCCATCCCTACCCGGGAGTGGAATATCACACCTCTGGGTTGAGGTGCAATACCCCTGTAGCAGCCGAATCCTCAGGGTGCTACATATACACCTCCGATTTCGAAGCATGGAATATATATATATGCCCCGGTATGGTGACTGCCAGTTCCACAATACCAAAAAAAAGGAAACACTACTAGCTGCCACCACCAATCATTTACACATGCAGATTGGACACCCATTATAAGTATCATATGGCTTCAGGGGTGCGGTTTACAGAGAAAGAGGAATAGAAGTATTCAATTTTATAGCTATAATACGGAAAGATAGGCAGTGTTTATAAAAAATATACAAAGATGATACAAAATGGGAACAAAACAATACGGTATATGCAATTACATAAAATATGATACGAACCGGGTGGTGGAACCACTGTGCCGTGATCTTAGCAGAGCCCAGAGGGGTGTAACTAGGTACCTGATCAGGTCCGACCTTGGTTGCACAGCGGCTGACGATCAGGAGGAGGGATGAGGGAGGCGGAACCAGGTGTTACTCCGTGACTGACCTCGGGTGGATGGCAGCTGACCCTCAAGGGACAGGAGACAGGAGCAGCCAGGAATGGTAGACTGTCATGACACAGGCAAGCTAATAGAAAGGCAGGCTGGCACGACAGATGGGCAAGCAGGCTTGCACGGCAGACAGGCAGGGTGGCACAGCAGATGGACGAGCAGGCTGGCACGACTGACAGGCAGGTTCGCATGGCAAATGGATGAGCAGGCTGGCACAACTGACAGACAGGCAGGGCGGCACGGCAGATGGATGAGCAGGCTGGCACGGCTGACGGACAGGCAGGCTGGCACAGCTGACGGACAGTCAGGCAGGCATGGCTGACGGACAGGCAGGCACGGCTGACGGACATGCAGGTATGCAGGTATACTGGATACAAGCACTGGGACCTGAGAACTAGCAAGTGTGTTTTAGAAAGCATACAAAAAATATTGCTCGGGCACCTCCATATTGGAGGAGGTGCCTTAAATAAAAGGTGTCATCCACCTATTGGCTGAGGACACCTTAGGATGGCGCTCCTTTAAGAAGGAGGGAGCAAATGCGTGCCCTAACCATAGAGCCCGGGGACCTGCGCGCGGTACCCCAGGCAGCAGTAGATGCCGAGGAAGGAGGAAGTGTGGGACAGGGGACGCGGCGGTGAGTAAGCTGGCGTCCCTGCTGGAGGAGAGGAGCAGCGTGCAGGGACTTCGGCGCTACAAAATAAAAAAGAATAATGAAAGAGAATTACTAGTCTGATATTGCAGGAATGGCTGTTATCTTTATGGAGGGAAGCACTCTGATTGGGAAAATGGAACACTCTGACAGTGAACTATGACAAAGACAGATACCCAAATTCTGCTTTTTATTACATCAAGGTTCCCTGGTTGTGGGATATGCTAGATTTGTTAGAATTTTATGAGATCCCTAACTTTCGGGATATCTTTGCCCCTGGAGGTCCCAGGTTGTAGATATTGTTGTCACGTTTCTTATCACGATTTTATCTGTCTATAGAGATGAAACATGACATGGATAGCACCATCCATCAGACCAATATTAAGTTAGAAGGGTTCTGACAGCCTATCGGTGATTGGAGTGAATTCGTTATGTACGTCCCTTCTCTGCAATGCCGAAAATACAGTATATCTCCCATAAATATCGGATTGATGCAGATCCCAATATTCATCACTGATCATTGGCTCCAAAAGGTCTAGAAAAGATTCTTTGATCAGAGGAAGTTCTATAGTTTAGAAGCGGAATTCCTAGTGTCTGCATAAACGAATCTCAAACTTGGTGTATTTTTCCCAGCAAATTCCCCTGCTGTGAAGACCTGGTCACTGCAGGAGGCCCCTACTTCAATGGAGGTTGAAGTGTTAGGTCTTTCTCTCTCTCTTCCTGTGTTTGAATTAGTTTCTCTCTTCGCAAGTTTTAATTAGTTCCATATGTTCAATGTGAGTGTGATATATCTCCTCTCTGGAGATGTCTTATGGTTTTTAATTTCTCTCTATGACACCTCTCCCTTTTTGAGATGGGATGCAGGACTGATTTGTGAGGAGTTTCTCGGACACAAGCCCACTTCACTTAACCCCCTCCTGGCACCAAAATCCAGGAAAATCCGGGCCATCACTTCCCTTAACCCCCTCCCGGCACCGCAATCCAGGAAAATCGGGGTAAGGGTCGAAGAACACCCCCAAACCCGGTGACAGTCAGGGTCTTCCCAGGGATAAGTTCTTCAGGGAACACAAATTCAGGGCGGATGAAAGTTTTCTGCAGCGATGTCCTTGAGCCTCACAGAAACGGTGTTGCCCACTGTAATTGGTTGCAAGATTTCACGGGTCTTCCCAACCACAGTTGGCCCTTGGACCTCGGATGTGGGGTTCCTCTTCTGCCTCTTCGGGTAGGTGAGGGTGATGTGACCAGTTTGTTTGCAGGTATAGCACTGGAGGGAGTCGTATGCAGGCCGGTTTGTGGAAGATGGGGCGGGACCCCCCGAGGACCGGCTGGCAGGGGCATTGTGTGTCGGCTGACCCCCTTTCCAGCTAGTGACAGTTGACTTCCGCACCTCAGGTATATGATTAGCCTCACAGGTATCGGCAATCTCCTTTGGCTCCCGGTCCATCACGAATTGTCGCACCTCCACAGGGCAAAGAAGAAGTTAATCCTTCGCCATCAAGTTCTTCAATTCCTCAAAGGTCTAAACTGATAGTCCCTGGACTGACTGCTCGAAGTTGGTTCAGAGCCTGTCCACCACATCACCGTAGCTGTCGTGAGGTCCATGTTGGAGGGTCCGGAACTTTTTTCGGTACACCTCAGAAATCAGCTGTTATTTCCTTATCAGGGCCTATTTGATGTTCTCAGGGGAGAGCAGTGAACACTTCCAGTGCTTTGCCTTATAGCCCTGGGGTTAAATATCGCGCACACTGGTCATCAGGCAACAGGTACTGAATACAGGCCTTTTCAAACCTCCTCAAAAATGTGTCCAGATCTGCCTCTTTGTTCATGACAAGAAAATGCTTGGGGCGGGATTTAAAAGTGTTTACATTACTGGACCCACTGGTTAGTGGGGTAGATTGCTACTTCTGGAGTCGGGGTAACACCAGCTGGCACTCTCGCTTGGCTTGGGCCTGTCGCTCAGCAGCCTCTCACTCTGCCTGGGACTGCCCCTCGTCCATCTCAGCCTGTCGCTAAGCAAACTCACGCTCTGAGTTCTTGTAGCACAAGCTGCATCTGCACTTAAGGATCCAATTTTCCCATTTGCTGCAGAATGAGTGGCAAGCAAAAGTCCATTCCACTCTGGAAGCTATGGTTGCTGCTGGCCCCCTCTGAGTCAGACAGTTTTGGAACTGTATATCCTGGTGCTCCAGTGGTCCCGGGCTCTAGTGCCACATCGCGTTGGTGCCTGCATCATCCTCCACCAAGGTACAGATCAACAACTCTTCTGCCTTGTCGGACCCATAAGCAGCTGCCAGCTTAGTAGCTACTCGCAAAATAAAAGATAGAACAGAAAAACAATAGAGGGTGGAGGGATGTAACTCATACACATATAGTATTGTCCCAAGTTTAAATAAACATGGGACAATACTGATCCTCAAAACTCTGCACAGAATCCCCGCAGGGACAGTGCAAGTTTTTAGTGACAGGGATGATTGCTCACCCCAGATCACTAATGCTCTGTGTACCATCGCTTGCCACCAATTGTCCATGATGACAGTCAGAGAAGTCACGCAGATCACACTGCTGCCACCAGTTTGTGTCAAGGATAACAGCTGGAGGTGTCACACAGATCCTACCGCTGATACCATTTTGTCACAGATGACACCAGTGAGATCACGCAGATCCACCCGATGTCACCAGTTTGTCAAGGGAACACAACTCTGCTGCCTCCAATCGTCAGGACAATTACGGAATTGACTGACAATGGATGGACGCGGCTGCGAATGCTTCCACTACTAGGCCAGTTATTGGGGGAACTCACAGTGTATGGTATATATACCTCTGGTTCCAATGCATGGAATATATATGCCCCGTTATGGTCACTGCCAGCTCCACAATAACAAAAAAAAAGAACCACTACTAGCAACCACCACCATTCGTTTATACCGGCCGATTGGACACTCGTTCAGGAGTGTGATTTACAGAGCAATAGGAATGGAGCTATTACCGTATTTTTCGGACTATAAGACTCACCGGACCATAAGACGCACCCAGGTTTTAGAGGTGGAAAATAGTGAAAAAAAAACTTTTGAAGCATTCTACCCATGGATTGCGACAGCTGATGCATGCTGCCCGTGGATCAGGCAGAATGTATCAGACACTGGATGTACGACATAAGGCTGATATGGTATGTTTCAGTCTTCCGTCTGAAATGCTGCGGCAGAGGAAAACATACCATAATTTGGCTTCTCCTCTCCTGCTGTCAATGACTGACTGGTCTCTAACTGTACACACACGCAGGAAGAAATGCCGAAAAACAAACGTGGCTGAAGTCATACAGCCAATATGCTGCCCGATCCACTGGCGGCTTGTATCATGTACTGGTCGCATGACTTCAGCCACGTATGGTATGTCCTCTTTAAGATCCCACAGATATTGTGGTTGCCTTTGAGGGGAACTATAACTCCCAGCATATCCTGCAGCTCTTATGCCATGCTGGGAGTTATAGTTCACCACACATTTGTCATGTGGTTGCTCCGAGGAGAACTATAACTCCCAGCAAGTCCTTCAGCTCTTATGGCATGCTGGGAGTTATAGTTCACCACAGGAGTGGTACAATGTTTTGATGTCATGTGCTTTTTCACTTCACTTTATATTTTACTTCTACGTTAAAATGCTTGCCTCTCATTCTGGACCCACGATAGGCAGGGAGCGGGGTCACACTGGCCAGGGGCTGTGGCAGCGGAGGCGGCTGGGGCTGCGGAGGGAGCTGTGGCAGCGGAGGTGGCTGGGGCTGTGGCAGCGGAGGCGGTTGGGGCTGCGGAGGGGGCTGGGGCTGTGGCAGCAGAGGCGGCTGGGGCTGTGGCAGCGGAGGTGGCTGTGGCAGCAGAGGCGGAGGGGACTGGGGCAGCGGAGGCGGCTGTGGCAGCGAAGGGGGCTAGGGCTGTGGCAGCGGAGGGGGCTATGGCTGAAGGGGGCTGTGGCTGTGGCAGCAGGGGCAGGGGCTGTATCAGCGAGGGGGCTGTGGCTGTGGCAGGAGTGGACTGTGGCTGTGGCAGCGGAGGTGGCTGTGGCAGCGATGGAGGAGTGTCACTCAGTAACGAGCGGCGGCAGCAGCATGTTTGTGGGCGCAGCCATGAATTCACTATGGCCGCGCTAGACATCAGGAGGTGGGCGGTCTCTCATCCAGATCGCGCGCTGCACTGACGTTTCAAAGAGGCAGGGCCGGGGATGACTGCGCGCTGTGCTGTTCTGTGTTGCCCCGGCCCTGTTCCCGATGAGGTGACTACCTGCCATGCTAAAGCCAAGTGGGACATACCCCTTTCTATGTTTTCTTTTGATGTACTACTCTTTATTACTGCTATTGATAGAGTTTCACGTGACGCTCACATAACCTTCATTCTGTATTTCTACATGTTTGTCTGTTTACTCTTTTTGCCAGTGACTTACCTTGACTCTACTTTTGTATGACTTGTCTATTAGTTGTTTTTTTTATTGATATTAATCTCTTTTAGCACTCTATTACTTTTTAACTGGAACTGTTTTCTTTCACTATTTTTCTTTATTTCTGCATAATGCTTATCTTCCTTAAGCTTCCTAAAATGAATGGTTACTACCTTTACTGTTAATATTTATGAATAGCCGTAAAACATACCATACGTAGATGTGTTATTTTTTCAGTTGATATTTCTTCTTTGCTATTAAAAAGATTTTAATAGAAAGATATTTTAAAAAAGAAAATAGATTCTTGTTCCCAGTGTAAAAGCTGTGCCTCTGACCCTAAATAAATAACCCCACATTTTTGATTCTGTAGTAATAAAATTATATTACTAAAATAGGTAAGCCTGATAACAACATTGTTATGTGTCACCTGGTGAGGTAGTCCCTGAAAGCCCTTGGCCCAGACAAACAACTGAAATGCAGCATGGACAAGTGACGTGGGTGCACCAGGGCAGACCAGTGGGAATAACAATTACCTAATGGTGCATTTTTATACATCTACCCTTTATTTTACCATTTGATGGCCCTGTGTCTTTTTAAACTTGATAGTCAAACAAGATTTTTAATTTTTATGTGTCACGACACAGCTGTTGGGTGACCAGGGATCAAGGGCTCCTACCCTGACCCTAACACTAGGGGGCGCCCTAGCTCGCCCTATGCCCCAGCATACCTCTGAAGGTGAGGATGCTGAGGCCTCCGCTCTCGCCCTAACTCCTGAGTTAGCCCTCTGCCTGTTCTCCTCCACCACCCGGGGAAGAGGGGCGATACTGTGCACCGAAGTACACCCACCAGACAAACAAGGCAACACGGACAGGGATAAGCAGAAAACTCCAGGCACACAAAATATTCTCTCACATACAGTACAGACCAAAAGTTTGGACACACCTTCTCATTTAAAGATTTTTTTGTATTTTCATGACTTTGAAAATTGTACATTCACACTGAAGACATCAAAACTATGAATTAACACATGTGGAATTATATACTTAACAAAAAAGTGTGAAACAACTGAAAATATGTCTTATATTCTAGGTTATTCAAAGGAGCCACCTTTTGCTTTGATGACTGCTTTGCACACTCTTGGCATTCTCTTGATGAGCTTCAAGAGGTAGTCACCGGAAATGGTCTTCCAACAATCTTGAAGGAGTTCCCAGAGATGCTTAGCACTTGTTGGCCCTTTTGCCTTCACTCTGCGGTCCAGCTCACCCCAAACCATCTCGATTGGGTTCAGGTCTGGTGACTGTGGAGGCCAGGTCATCTGGTGTAGCACCCCATCACTCTCCTTCTTGGTCAAATAGCCCTTACACAGCCTGGAGGTGTGTTTGGGGTCATTGTCCTGTTGAAAAATAAATGATGGTCCAACTAAACGCAAACCGGATGGAATAGCATGCCGCTGCAAGGTGCTGTGGTAGCCATGCTGGTTTAGTATGCCTTCAATTTTGAATAAATCCCCAACAGTGTCACCAGCAAAGCACCCCCACACCATCACACCTCCTCCTCCATGCTTCACGGTGGGAACCAGTCATGTAGAGTCCATCCGTTCACCTTTTCTGCATCGCACAAAGACACAGTGGTTGGAACCAAAGATCTCAAATTTGGACACCTCAGACCAAAGCACAGATTTCCACTGGTCTAATGTCCATTCCTTGTGTTCTTTAGCCCAAACAAGTCTCTTCTGCTTGTTGCCTGTCCTTAGCAGTGGTTTCCTAGCAGCTATTTTACCATGAAGGCCTGCTGCACAAAGTTTCCTCTTAACAGTTGTTGTAGAGATGTGTCTGCTGCTAGAACTCTGTGTGGCATTGACCTGGTCTCTAATCTGAGCTGCTGTTAACCTGCGATTTCTGAGGCTGGTGACTCGGATAAACTTATCCTCAGTAGCAGAGGTGACTCTTGGTCTTCCTTTCCTGGGGCAGTCCTCATGTGAGCCAGTTTCTTTGTAGCGCTTGATGGTTTTTGCAACTGCACTTGGGGACACATTCAAAGTTTGCCCAATTTTTCGGACTGACTGACCTTCATTTCTTAAAGTAATGATGGTCACTCGTTTTTCTTTACTTAGCTGCTTTTTTCTTGCCATAATACAAATTCTAACAGTCTATTCAGTAGGACTATCAGCTGTGTATCCACTTGACTTCTGCACAACACAACTGATGGTCCCAACCTCATTTATAAGGCAAGAAATCCCACTTATTAAACCTGACAGGGCACACCTGTGAAGTGAAAACCATTTCTGGTGACTACCTCTTGAAGCTCATCAAGAGAATGCCAAGAGTGTGCAAAGCAGTCATAAAAGCAAAAGGTGGCTACTTTAAATAACCTAGAATATAAGACATATTTTCAGTTGTTTCACACTTTTTTGTTGAGTATATAATTCCACATGTGTTAATTCATAGTTTTGATGCCTTCAGTGTGAATGTACAATTTTCAGTCATGAAAATACAGAAAAATCTTTAAATGAGAAGGTGTGTCCAAACTTTTGGTCTGTACTGTATAACATAGGGAAGCACCTGTTAGAACCCTCCTGTTTGTTTTTTCCATCTTGTGTCTTGCTTTCACGTGACCATCTTCCTTTATATTCCAGCTCCGCCCTTTTGTCTGTGCCAGACTTCAGTGTTTGACTGTTTCTCTAGCCAGGTGCTTCTGTGCCTTTCTCTGTTAAGTTCGCTTGGTCCTTCTGGGACCTCTAGTACCTTTTTGTCAGTTTGTCTTTTTGTTTTCTGCAACAACTTCTCTGGTTAGGAGGTGTCCCATTTTTGTTCCAGTCCTTAGTTCTTTTAGGGACCCCTCCCCTTATGCTATAGGTCTTCGTTCAGACTAGCCGAGGACTAAAGCGGGTCTGTTCACTAGGAACAGTCAGCCCGCTACATCGTAGTGATTCAGCTTAGTCTTACTGTAGGGACTGCTTTCCCCTATCTTTCCTTAGTACTTGTTGCAGATCATAGCAGTAAGTACAGCCCAAAAAACTAAAAGGAAAGAAATTCGGGGATCAGTATCGTTTCAGTCCAGGATTTGGCTCAACGCTTGCAGGGATTGTCTCTGGAGGTGGCCGAGCTATAGCAACACGTGAGTAGCTGTTCTGGAGCGCATTTTGTGGAACCCAAGGTAGGACTGCCTGATGTTTTTTATGGTAAACAGCAAGATTTTTTTTCCTTTAAAAATGCTTGTTTGTTATATTTTCGTTTGAGACCAAGGTCCTCTGGGAATGAATCACAGCGCATTGGTTTTATTATGTCACTTTTGCACAATGAACCACAGGGGTGGGTCTTTTCTCTCCAACCTAATGATCCGTGTTTAAGGTCTGTAGAAGAATTTTTTTCTGCTATGGGGCTATTATATGATGATCCTGATAGAATCTCATCTGCTGAGACAGAACACAGGTGTTTGAATCAGGGGTCAGGTGATGTTGAAAATTATCAGGAGATGGGCTTCAGAAGTCAAATGGAATGATCCTGCGCTGAAAAGTTTATTTCTTGCTGGTCTGAGTGAAAGGGTTAAGGATCTGCTAATTGCATTCCCCGCACCTGAGACTCTGCAGGATGCCATGCAGTTAGCTGTTCATGTGGACAGGAGACTAAGAGACTTATCAGTCGCAGTTTTTGGTGGCCTGGATGGCAGAAGGAAGTCATCGAGTGGGTGTGTCAATGTACTGTGTGTGCTAGGTCAAAGGCTTCACATACTCCTGCTGCGGGGTTGCTTTGCCCTCTGGATGTTCCTAGTGCGCCTTGGACGCATCTCACAATGGATTTTATTACTGATCTTCCTGTGTCCGAGGGTTTTACTGTCATCTGGGTGGTCGTGGACCGTTTTAGTAAGATGTGTTACTTGGTTCCATTCATTAAGTTGCCCTGCGCCAAGACACTCGCTAAGGCGTTTGTTAAGGAGATTGTCAAGCTCCATGGCGTTCCCACGGATATTGTTTCTGATAGAGGACCTCAGTTTGTGGCTTGCTTTTGGCGTGCTTTTTGTGACAGGTTCGGAGTCCATTTGTCATTTTTGTCTGGTTATCATCCTGAGTCTAATGGACAGACTGAAAGAAAGAACCAGGATGTTGAACAGTTTTTGTGTTGTTTTGTGGCGGACAATCAAGAAGTGTGGTTTGAGTTTCTGCCTCTCGCAGAATTTGCTCTTAACAATCATACATCCTCCTCTGCTGGGTGTTCTCCTTTTTTTTGCTGTACTGGGAGACATCCATCTTTTGGTTCGTTCTCCAAATTGGGGTTGGCGGTGCCGGAGGAGGAGAATTTTTCCGGTGATTTGGAGAGAGTTTGGACTAATGTACGTTGCAACCTTCAAGAGGCTAACAAGAAGTCCAAGAAGTATTTTGATAGGAAACGTAAGGAGGTTTTGTTTACTGTGGGTGACTTGGTTTGGTTGTCCTCAAAGAACATGCGGTTGAGGATTCCCTCTAAAAAACTGGGTCCTAAGTTTGTGGGTCCATTTAAAGTGCTTCAGGTTGTTAACCCATCTGCTGTTAGGTTGGATGTCCCTACTTCCTGGAAGATTAATCCTGTGTTTCATGTTTCATTGTTGAAAAAGGCTGATGTATCAGAAAGGGATGCCACTGTCACAGTTCCTCCTGTGGTGGAAGACGGCGAATATGAAATTTCTCGTATCTTGAATTCTAGATGGCATAGAGGAAGATTACAGTATCTTGTCTCTTGGAAGGGTTTCGGTCCCGAAGACAACTCCTGGGTAAGGACGGATGATGTCTCTGCTCATAGGCTTGTTAAAGCTTTCCACAAGAGGTTTCCGGATAGGCCTGGGCCTGGAAGATCCGGAGGATCCTCATAAAAGAGGGGGTACTGTTAGAACCCTCCTGTTTGTTTTTTCCATCTTGTGTCTTGCGGTCACGTGACCATCTTCCTTTATATTCCAGCTCCGCCCTTTTGTCTGTGCTAGACTTCAGTGTTTGACTGTTTCTCTAGCCAGGTGCTTCTGTGCCTTTCTCCGCTTGGTCCTTCTTGTTCACTAAAGGGTAGGAAAGCAGTGCAAAAATAAATGTCTAGTGTCAACAGTGAAGCATGGTGGAAGTTTCTTGCAAGTTTGTGCTTACATTTCAACAAACTATCTTCAGCGTAAAGTAGAACAAGTAGTCCTGGAAATAATGATATGGCCCCCAAATAGTCCTGATCTCAACATCATCGATTTTGTCTGGGATTACATGACGAGAAAGAGGGATTTGCACAAGCCTACATCCATACCAGATATATGGTTAGTTCTCCAAGATGTTAGTCATAACCTCCTATTGAGCTCCTGCCAAAACTGTGTGAAGTATACCTAGAGGAGTTGATGCTGTTGGGGGGGTTCTTTTCTTTCTATAAACATGACACATAGATGTTAAAAACGAAGACGCAGACTGAACATTGAATCTAGCACACCGATGAGACAAAATAAACTGATGTGTGGATTCAGCCTTATGAAGAATATTCAAGGTAAGTCCTATGTCCTTAGCTAAGGTCCACCTCTTCTAGAAAACTATTCATACAAAATGAGATGGGCCCCACTTTTGTCTGTTTGTTTAAAGGGAATGTCTCATAAAGGCAGCCCATCTATCTATGGCCTCTACAATAGCCAAATAGTAAAACTCGTGAAACAAAATGACAAATAAGTGTCCACTTTGTTTCATTCATCTTTAGGATTAATGTCCTCATAAATTGTCTATGAATCAGTTATTTACAATGTATTTATGTGTGTTTATATACAGTATGTTCATAAATCATGTACATTTTTCACACCCAACAGTCTTTATCCGCTGCAGTAGAAGAAAAATAAGCACTTTAAGCACATCCTGTTTAATTAGTATTTTGCTGATGGGCTAACAACACGAGTGCACTGTCATTCTAGAATCTTTTCATCCCAGATGCACAAACTTCAAACACTTTCAGGACCAAAGACAGCAGCTTCATCAGACAGAAAGAGACCATGGAGCCAGGAGCCTGGAGCCTGTAATCCGTTTGATTTTATTTAACATGCAACCCTCAGGCTGAAGCATTAAAAAATCCTCAGATCATCAATTTCTAGAAGGCAACCTTTTTATCTTCCAATCCATTGGCTTTCAGAAGTAGCTGTTCACTGTTAATCCCCTCCAGTGAGGGTTGCCTATTCCGTGCCTTCTTTGAGCAGTCAAGTGAATCCATTAGGGAATTGTAAAATGACATCCACATATTCATACATTTAATATGACATATAACTTGTATGTTGTACATTTATGTACAAGAAATTACATACATTCATAATTGTTAAAGTGTACAGAATACTATAAATACTATATAAAGTGGCTTTATGAACACAAGAATAAAATACATACACTACAATTTTATTTTATTCTGTGGAGTGCTGTTTTTCTTGAAGTGGATCGATTAGAGACCTTGAAATTTGGTGGCTGCTCCATCTTTTGGATTTTCTGGGTAAGGTACAGGCGGAAAGGTAACAAATAGGCAGAAACTGTCATAGTTCTTTCTTTTCTGAAGAGATTGCAGCAAATAAATTGGAGCAGTTCGCATATAACTTGTAATAGAATATATCTTTTTACAGGCTACGTAATGTTAGTACACAGTAATCTACACAGTAATCTTCAGTGCCAGGTTAGTGCTCAAGCTCAACCTCTTTAACTCCTTAATGACACAGGAATTTTTCATCCCCTTGTTCCAAGAGCCATTACTTTTTTATTTTTCCTACTGACATAATCATATGAGGCCTTGTTTTGTGGTATGAGTTGTAGTTTAGAATGACTTCATTCATTTTACCATATATTTTGTAAAAGTGCGTTCAAATTGCTAACGGTGTTCATTGTCCGGTAAAAATTACATGATTCTGCAGGTCAGCACAATTACTGTGATAACAACATTGTCCAGTTTTTTGTTATTTTATTGTTGAGTAAAAATGTAGAAATTTGTAAATAAAAAAGTTTTTGGGCAACTTTCTGAGCCCTGTAGCTTTTTTTTATTTTTCTCTCTATGGAGCTGGATGAGGACTTGTTTTTTTGCATTCTGAACTTACACTTTATTAATACCATATTTTTTAATTTTCTTAAACATTTTTTTTAATTTTAACTTTATTTTTTTTGTTTCTTTAGGGTACTTAAACCTGCATTCGATCTCTTATTCAATATACCGTAATACTACAACATTGCAGGAAAATCACAGTTCTCTTATGGTACAGATCTATCTGTAGGAAAACCACATAGAGAAGGCTGTAGGAATAATTTATACCACTGCTTTTAACCTCCTTCTCCCCCTCTGCTGCATACTATACTGGGATACGTCTTATATTGCCACATATGTAACTACATTCAGAATCAAGTAAGAAACTTTTCTGTGTTTACATGCTGCATGATGGAATCTCTCAGCTCAGAATAAGGAAGTCTCATAGACCCGCAAAAATAGTGAGACTGTGGAGAACCCCGACTTCAATTTCCTTCTCTTTAAGGGCATGAGCTTTTAATCACAAAAATTACTGAGAAAGGTTTATATTTGGTTAAATATTACTTTATGAAGTTTACCTTTCAATGTGTCACATCAAACACTGGTGTGTGTGTGAGAGTTGGGTTGCTGTACAGCTTCATAATGGGTGCAACTTCTTGGCTGCTCTAATGTACACCATGACTCTGTCTCTGATCTTTTGGGGCAATTATTTAAATTTTCAGTTGGCTGAGTATGAGGGCCTTCTCGCTGGGCCCCCAAGTTGTACCCTCCATCCAGGTCTGTAGTTTTTACTTTTTTTCTCACTGTCTGCTGGAATCTTCATATTGAGAAAGGATCATCCACTCCTCCAAAACATCAGAAAGAAAGAGGAGCATCCCTTGGCACAGTGTACTGTTTTGTTAAACACCTTTACTAGTTCATTAATGTACTCTGGCTACCTCTACTTGTACAGGAGTATTCCAGGAGTACCATATTGACTGCCTAGACTTAGGATCGCCCCTCAAAATCAAATTGATAAGGGATAATCACACTCTTAAGTTCCCCATAAACATTAGACTAATGTTGGATGAACGAACCAATATCGACAGGTTTGGCCGACAGTCTAATGAGTATGGTGGCCCCCAACTCTATCCCAACAGATGATGTTGGAGGAGATAAGGATCTGGCATGTCTGATTTCAGTCTGCCGATCCTTTAGTTCTCTAAAAGATAAGCCACCACCAAAGATGTCTGGCAACTGCTTTCTCATAGAGAACACGGGAGGGCTTGGTAGAGCGAGCACTTTTTTGTATGGACGAGTTGGGTGAAATAGTTGTCAGCTGAACTATCAGCTGAACCATCATTTGGCTGACAGCTAGCCAAAGTGTATGGGGGCTTGACAAATCTTACTTGTAAAATCAGTGAGGGTCCGACTCCTGGTACTCAAACGGATGATCAGACTGAAAGGTACTTCAGAAAACGCTGTGTCCTCTTCATTGTTCGCAAAATACAGTCCAAACTTTTGTGGCCTGATATTGCAGCTCAGTCCAATTCACATGAATGAGAATGACTTGCAGTGAGCTGCCATAATGAAGAGTTTAAAGGGGTTTTCCTCGGACTATAATATTTACAGCCTTAGGATCAGCCATTAGTAATAGATCACTTTGGAGTGCAGCTCATATCACTCCCTTCAAATCAGCATGGGTGCTGGTAGTTGGAAATCTACTGATGTGTTATTGATGCCATATCCTAAGAACAGCATCTGAAAACATCTTCATTGTTTGGTCTCTGTTATTAGTCAGTCATGGAGCCAAAAAAATGACTTGATTTCACTTATCTTAACGTCTTAAATCCTCCAGAAATATTCATTTAGTGAACCTTTGTGTGAATTATACAGTATGAGCTGTTCTGTTTTTATTATTTACATTTATAAAGGTTGAGCTTTATGTGTTGCCTTGTTTTGTGTACGTTTTTTTTTATTAAAATTCCCATTCATTTTTAAATTGTTGTACTCTCTGTTCCTCCCTGACTTCTATTCTTTTCTAATGGTATTCTCTTGCCTATACACTTCCTTGTTAACATGGTCCTGTACACCCAAACAGTGTGCATGAGTATAAGACGAGACAAAGAATGAAGAGAATATAAAGGTCAATGTTTCAACCCTTGGCTTTTTTTCGTCTAGAGAACTCCCCTGCTGTGTTTGCTTTTTTGCTCTTTTGTATTTTGTTAGTGAAACAGAATGAACCCTTTGTTACAAATCATAGAGTCTGAAAGGTTGAGATATGACCTTTTCAGTCCTGAAGGTCTTTACAGTTATTGTTTACTTTAGACATTAATATTTAGCTATAGTTTAGTTTCAGCCCCCCACACACAGTATGATGCCCCCTCAGTGCCCACACACACACAGTGGCCCCTGGCAGTTCCTCCACACACATTATGATTCATCCAAAGTCTCCCATAGACAGTATGATGTCCCTACAGTCATCCTCACACAGTATGATGCCCCCTACATAAGCATCACACTTGCCTGTCACATCGCTGCTTGCTGCTACTGTGTTATTAGTCTCTGCTGTGAGTCTATGTAGTATCTGAAAACCGGCCAAGACCTTCAGGTGAAGTGGCATTATCATTTCATTCAACCTTAAGGTTCTTTCATGACCTTCAGGCTCTGCCTCAGGAATCCCCAATCTATAGCTCGAGAGCCACATGTGGCTTGTGGGTCCATGAAGTGTGACTTGCGGCTGTCTGCCAGCTAGTTGCATTAGCACAGGTCTAATAAACAAGAGCAGGTCTCCAGATGGTAAAGAGCAGATCTAGATGCACATAAACTGGTTTAAAGGCTGGAGAGATAATTTAAGTAAGTGCTTAGCTGGAGATAGGATGATACTGCCAGTTAACGGGTTACTTGAAGCTGAATGCGATAGTGTGGTGGCCGTGCCTGATGCAAGAATACCATATGGGGGTAAGGTGGAAATCCCTGAGTCTAGGTATACTGCCCTAGTGTGATTTCTATAGGGATGTTTTGGCTATTATTATACAAGTATTGGGGGCTCTGGATGTCACTACTGTTGAGGGAGATAGCAGTATTTGGATGTTACTACTCAGGAGTTTCTGGATGTGGCTCGCAACCCTCTCTCAAAGCTAAATATGGCTTTCAAGGTAAGAAAGGTTGGTGACCACTGCTTTACCTAGACAGAATGGTGAAGCAATGACCTGTTGGCTATCAGGTGCCTGGCTATCAGAGATCTCCAGAGATAAAGAGCTACTATGGTAGCTCCAGTAAGTAATAGGAAATTATTAATAAGAAAAGTGAAGCTAAAAAAAATCAAGTCTCCTTTTTGGGGACATATCTTTCCTTTATAGTCTAATCATAATGGATGGCTAAAAAGGGTTTGCTATTTTACAGATGAGAAGACTGGTATAACACAAATTTACTCTATGGAAGGAGTATGCCTTTGTATGCAGAACACTACCTAACAAAACCTAGAAGAAAAGCAATCAGCAAATGTCCTGCAGTAAGTAAATAAATAGCAGAACATGTAAATAATACAGGGTACCCATACCCAAACAGAGTCGGTTTGGAGATATTCCTATTCAAACTATATGTATTGATGTTTTTAGTCAATAGGAAAATGTTCAACATTATGCTTTAAAGGGAACCTGTTAACGTCTAAAGAAATACCACCACCTTTATCAGCATCTGTGATGCATTCCGCAAAGTTGTATATTATCTCCTGACTCCCCCTGTAAAAACAGAAAAAAGGGCAAATTGGACTTAATTTCAAACAAAACCTCAAAAATGGGCAGGACAACATTTTTGGCACCTTTCCAAAATTGTGGGTAAACAACTTTGTTTCAAGCATGTGATGCTCATTCAAACTCACCTGTGGCAAGTAACTGGTGTGAGGAATATGAAAATCACTCTTGAAACTAGATAAAAAGGGGGGAAGTTGACTCAATCTTTGCATTGTGTGTCTGTGTGTTCAACACTAAGCATGGAGAACAGAAAGAGGAGAGAACTGTCTGAGGAATTGAGAACCAAAATTGTTGAAAAATATCAACAATCTCATGGTTAGAAGTTTATCTCCAGAGATCTTGATGTTCCTTTTTCCATGGTGCACAGCATAATCAAGAAGTTTACAACCTATGGCACTGTAGCTAATCTCCCTGGAGAAAAATTTATGAAAGGGTGCAACGCAGAATAGTCTGGATGGTGGATAAGCAGCCCCAATCAAGTTCCAAAGAAATTCAAGCTGTCCTGCAGGCTCGGGGTGCATCAGTGTCAGTGCGAGCTATCCGTCAACATTTGAATGAAATGAAACGCTAAGGCAGGAGACCCAGGAGGATCCCACTGCTGACACAGGAACATAAAAAAGCCAGACTGCAATTTGCCAAAATGTACGTGCGTAAGCTAAAATCCTTTTGGGAAAGCGTCTTGTGGACACATGAGACCAAGATAGACCTTTTTGATAAAGCACATCATTCTACTGTTTGCCAAGATATACAATACAAAGTTATATTATTTTTTTTTTTCTGGTTAGCCAATAAAGGTATCACCCCAAGAATACTTTTGTCATTTTTGGCATAAAAGTATTATACTGTTTGCCAAAAAAGGAATGAGGCCTACAAAGAAAAGAACACATTACCTTTAGTCAAATATGGTGGAGGTTCGAAGATGTTTTGGGGTTTCTTGGCTGCCTCTGGCACTGGGTGCCTTTCCTGCATGCAAGGCATCATTAAATCTGAAGATTATCATCGGATTTTGGGTCGCAATGTAGTGCCCAGTGACAGAAAGCTGAGTGTGCATCCTAGGTCATGGGTCTTCCAGCAGGACAATAATCCCCAAAAAAACTTCAAGAAGCACCCAGAAATGGATGGAAACAAGGCGTTGCAGAGTTCTGAAGTGGCCAGCAATGAGTCCAGATCTAAATCCCATTGAACACCCATGGAGAGATGTTAAAATTGCTGTTGGGAGAAGGCATCCTTCAAATATGAGAGACCTGGAGCAGTTTGTGAAAGAAGAGTGGTCAAAAATTCCAGTTTAGAGTTGTAAGGAACTTGTTGATGGTCATAGGAAGCGATTGATTACAGTTATTTATTAGTGTTGAGCGAGTATGTTCTATTAACCATTTCGCCGAGTATGCTCGGGCCGAGCTCCGAGTATTTACAGCTGTTCGGTGATAAGGTTAAATCGCTCCGGTGCATGATTTGCAACTGTTTGACAGTTTTATTACATGTGAGGAATGTGTAAGAAATAGACATTCCTCACATGTAATAAAGCTGTCAAACAGTTGCAAATCATGCACACGGGAGCGATTTAACCTTATCACCGAGCAGCTGTAAATACTCGGAGCTCGGCCTGAGCATACTCGGACAGAACATACTCGCTCAACCCTATTATTTATTCCAAAAGGGTATGCAACAAAATATTAAGTTGAGGGTGCCAACTATTTTGTCCTGCCCATTTTTGGAGTTTTGTGTGAAATGATATCCAATTTGCCTTTTTTTTCTGTTTTTTTAGTGTTGTACCAATACACACAAAGGAAATAAACATGTGTATAACAAAACATGTGTAATTAAAATAATTTTCTGGGAGAAATGCTTCATTTTTTGGAACAATTTCAAGGGTGCCAACACTTTCGGGCATGACTGTATATACATGTAAGCACTATATTATGGGTAACAGTTGCAAAGTCAATACTGTATATTATGACACTATCAGAACTATCAGTGATGCGACTAAATGCGATATCTATTCAACGTTCTATTTATGCACACTGTCCTTATTATCTAGCAGTTAAACTACGGTTGATGAGTAATTCTTAGCCTTTATATTTCAACTTAACAGGCAACACTCTCACTACTAGGCCTGTCACAGTCTCATTCTCTTTAAGCAACTCTGATCGTTACACTGGCCCTAATGGGAGTCACCAGTATATCCCGCTAGGCCGCAAGTCCTAAATATGTCAGTCACTTGGTACACAGTATGCTCGTCACACTGGCTGTCTTCGCTCCCTGAAGCACGGCCCCTGCCCACACAGACACTATGTCTGCACTGGAAGTAATGGCCCACAGTAATGGTACTCAAGCCTGGTTTGGCTCTGGTAATGGTCCTCCTCTCAGCTCCGGTCACCGATCTTCCTCTTAGCTCAGGTCCCCAATCTTCCTCTCAGTTCAGGTCACCGATATTCCTCTCAGTTCAGGTCACAGATTTTCCTCTTAGATCAAGTCACCGATCTTCCTCTAAGCTCAGGCCTTCTCCGGTATCTGACCGCTCTTGAACCCTTCTGTGACAAAGATGGCTGTAAGCCCACTTCGTGGCCACACGACTTGGCTGGTACAGGCTCTGGTGCCAACTGCCCCCTTCTCGGCCAAGCCAAGCCTTTTATATTTAGTAACTGCGACACAACTGTCACCTGATCCGGCGTCGTCTTCAATCTCTTCCCAGGGGGAACAGGTCTTCCACTCTGGGGTTCCTTCTACTGTGATCCTTTTTGATTTCACTTTTTTATAGCCTTAGACCAGCAGATGGCGATGCTTACTTGCAGATGCTGTAAGATGCTGAGTGCGTCTTCTGTTCACTACCCCCAGGTAAAGTTGTATAAATAGAAGATTTTGGACTCACTTTATGACTTTGAATGTAAGGGGTTGGTGAACAAAAGATGCACCCAGTCAACATCCTACAGCACTTGCAACTAAATACCGTCATCCGCTGGTTGAACTGAACAGGCAAGAACTGAAGGACGGAGAGTGTGTTTCCTCAAGGGAAGAATTTGTAGGGGATGCCAGGTTAGGTGACACATGCGGCGCAGTTGCTAAATATAAAAGGCCAGACAGGAAAGCAGGGGCACAGTTGGCGCCAAGATGTGAAAGGAAGAGGACGCATGAACAGCAGAGCGGACTCGTGGCCATCGCTGCAGAAGAAGTACCCGAGAATGATCTGATCCTAGAGCAGACCAGACGTCACAGATCAAGCACCGAAGACCAGACTCTGATTACCGAATAAAGGAAAAATAAATAAATACCCGCCTTTACTGCGCTATTGTATTCTCGGATCTTGTTTACGCATTGATACATAAAAATATTGATTTTGCTTTTGATTTTAGTACTGGTAATTTGTAGAGATGAGCGGATCAATCTATAGAGTATTGAGCGTGTGTCAAATTTTGAATTCAAACATTTTTTTAATTCAATACCCAGTTCCCCCCAAAAAAACCATTTCCCAGGGCCAGGACGAGCGGTAGGCAAGGTATGGGGGAAGGGGCAAAATATTTCCTAACGTACGAGATCTCCTGAAAGTAATCATGGGTTTGTTAGGAAGCTGGTCTTACATCACGGGGTCACTTAAGAAAAAGTACCAATAATGGGATAGTATTTTACAGACAGTGTTGTGGCTGGTGTTGTAGGTGGTCAAAAATTGTGCGGAAAGTTATTTTTATTATCGATAGATAATTTCTGGACTAAACATTCATCCTATGTGAGACCACTAGCCTTCTGCTTTGCATCATTAATTAGCTGAGAAGGGTATCATTTCTTCTTGAAGTATGGCTGCCTGACTAAAGGGAATTTGTCACCAGGATTTTGCTACCTCATCTGAAAGTAGCATATTTTAGGCAAAGAGACCCTGAATCCAACGATGTATTACTTAGTTTACTGAGTACAGCGATTTTGACACAATGAGTTCTTAGATTCAGCAGAGCTCAGAAAGCTGCCCCTCGCCTACACCAGGCTTTGTATGTACATAGTCTATTGACAGTGAGCTGCTTATCAGAGGAGGGGGCGGAATCACGTGATCACAAGTATACGATATGCAAACTCCTGGCCAGAATCCAACTAGAGTTTCTCCTCTGTGAAAGTGTATTGCGCGAGGCCAGAAACAGTCTAGTTGGATTTTGGCCTGGAGCATGCATATTGTGTGCTATGTGAGAATTCACAAGTCTGCAGTCACAAAGTGTTGTTTCAGATAGGACAAACCTTTTAAGGCTCGCAATGAACTATTTGGCCTTAGACTCACTGCCTTTCCATAGGAAGAACAGATCATCAATATACACTACCGTTCAAAAGTTTGGGGTCATTTACAAATTTCATTATTTTTGAAAGAAAAGCACATTTTTTTTCAATGAAACTAACATTAAATGAATCAGAAATACACTCTATACATTGTTAATGTGGTAAATGACTATTCTAGCTGCAAACGTCTTGTTTTTATTGCAATATCTACATAGGTATATAGAGGCCCATTTCCAACAACCACCACTCCAGTGTTTTAATGGTACATTGTGTTTGCTAACTGTGTAAGAAGGCTAATGGATGTTTAGAAAACCCTAGAAAACCCTTGCACAAGTATGTTAGCCCAGCTGAAAACGGTTTGGCTCATTTGAGAAGCTATAAAATTGACCTTCCTTTGAGCTAGTTGAGAATCTGGAGCATTACATTTGTTTGTTATATGAAACTCTCAAAATGGCCAGAAAAAGAGAACTTTCATGTGAAACTCGACAGTTTATTCTTGTTCTTAGAACGGTGTGTACTACTCCCTTCAGAGGAGAGCACAAACAGGCTCTAACGAGAGTAGAAAGAGAAGTGGGAGGCCCCGCTGCACAACTGAGCAACAAGACAAGTACATTAGAGTCTCTAGTTTGAGAAATCGACGCCACACAGCTCCTCAACTGGCAGCTTCATTAAATAGTACAGGCAAAACGCCAGTGTCAATGTCTACAGTGAAAAGGCGACTCCGGGATGCTGGCCTTCAGGGCAAAGTGGCAAAGAAAAAGCCATATCTGAGAATGGCTAATAAAAGGAAAAGATT
Source organism: Phyllobates terribilis (assembly GCF_046119375.1). Classification (NCBI taxonomy): domain Eukaryota; kingdom Metazoa; phylum Chordata; class Amphibia; order Anura; family Dendrobatidae; genus Phyllobates; species Phyllobates terribilis. The sequence goes on from NW_027362771.1 coordinate 343,258,225, forward strand.
AATATGGGCAAAAGAACACAGACATGGACAGAGGAAGATTGGAAAAAAGTTTTATGGACAGACGAATCAAAGTTTTAGGTGTTTGGATCACACAGAAGAACATTTGTGAGACGGAGAACAACTGAAAAGATGCTGGAAGAGTGCCTGACGCCATCTATCAAGCATGGTGGAAGTAATGTGATGGTCTGGGGTTGCTTTGGTGCTGGTAAAGTGGGAGATTTGTACAAGGTAAATGGGATTTTGAATAAGGAACACTATCACTCCATTTTGCAACGCCATGCCATACCCTGTGGACAGCGCTTGATTGGAGCCAATTTCAACAGGACAATGACCCAAAGCACACCTCCAAATTATGCATGAACTATTTAGGGAAGAAGCAGGCAGCTGGTATTCTATCTGTAATGGAGTGGCCAGTCACCAGATCTCAACCCCATTGAGCTGTTGTGGGAGCAGCTTAACCGTATGGTACGCAAAAAGTGCCCATCAAGCCAATCCAACTTGTGGGAGGGGCTTCAGGAAGCATGGGGGGGGTAAATTTCTCAAGATTACCTCAGCAAATTAACAGCTAGAATGCCAAAGGTCTGCAATGCTGGAATTGCTGCAAAGGGAGCATTCTTTGACGAAAGCAAAGTTTGAAGGAGAAAATTATTCTCTCTAATAAAAATCATTATTTCTAACCTTGTCAATGTCTGGACTATATTTTCTAATCATTTTACAACTCATTTGATAAATAAAAGTATGAGTTTTCATGGAAAAAACAAAATTGTCTGGGTGACCCCAAAGTTTTGAACGGTAGTGTAGCTTCATAGTTTTAATGTTGAAGGTAGACTTAAGTCCATCGTGTTCAACCTATAGCCTAACATGCTGATCCAGAGGAAAGCAAAAACACCATAGGCAGACATTAATAGCTCAATATAAGGGGAAAAATTCCTTCCTGACTCCATACAACAATCAGACTAGTTCCCTGAATTAATACCCCATCATAGAATCTAGTGCCCATAATAACCTGTAATATTATATTTATCAAGAAAGGCATCCAGAACCCTCTTGAATTGTAGTAGAGAATCAACCATTACAACATCACAGACATCCAAAGTCTCACTGCTCTTACAGTAAAGAATCTGCATCTGTGAATATGATTAAACCTTCTTTCCTCTAGATGTAGCGTATGCCCACATGTCGCTGTTGCAGGTCTAAGTGTAAAAAGATCATTAGAAAGATCTCTGTACTGTCCCCTCATATATTTGTACATTGTAATAAGATTGCCCCTAGGCCTTTGTTATTCCAAACTGAATAACCCCAAGTTTAATAACCTAACTTAGTATTGCAGTCCACCCATTCCCTTAATATCCTTGGTTGCTTTTCTCTGCATCCACTCTGGTTCAGCTATATTTTTCTTATACACTGGAGACCAAAATTGTGTGTGGCCGTACTAGTGACTTGTATAGAGGCAAAGCTATGTTCTCATCATGAGCATCTATGCCTGTTTTAATGCATCCAATTATTTTATTTGCCTTGGTAGCAGCTACCTAACACTGATCACTAAAGTGGAGTTTGCCGTCCACTCATACAGTTTAGTCTTTTTCAGCAACGGTTTTTCCCAGTGTATTACAATTTAGTACATAACTATTCATTTATTTTATTTCCGCTGCCCAAGTGTATAACCTTACATTTATCTACATTAAATTTCAATTTCTCAGCCCAAGCCTCCAGCTTACATAATTACATAATTTTTTTATGTAATAATAATAATATTAAATTATCCTCCTTTGTGTTTACTACCCTGCAGAATTTAGTATCATCTGCAAATATTGTAATTCTACTCTGTATGCCCCCTACAAGGTCATTAATAAATACGTTAAAAAGAAGAGGGCCCAATACTGACCCCTGTGGTACCCCATTGTTAACTGTGACAAAATCCAAGTGTGTTCCATTAATAACCACCCTTTGTTTCCTATCACTGAGCCAATTGTTAAACAAGTCACACATATTTTCCCCTAGTCCCATTTTTCTCATTTTATAAACCAACCTTTTGTGTGGCACCATAGCAAATGCCTTTGAAAAGTTCATATAGACAACATCCACTGCGTTTCCTGGTGCAGTCTGGAACTTAGCTCCTCATAGAAGCTGATCAGATCAGATTGGTCATTAGGTTATTCTTATTGAGATATGTAACACTAATGCTGGCGTCCCTGCGTGCTCTCTCCCCCTCCTCCCGGCAGGAACGCTGACATACTCACCACCCCTCGTTCCCAGCTCGGCGGTGAATATAGTGTGCGCGCGGTCCCCAATTCTTAAAGGGGCAGTGCACACTTTGGAAATGCCCCCAGCTAATAGCTGCGAGGCATCAAGTATATAAGGCATGCTCCCCAGTAGGGAGGTGCCTGAGCAACCCTTGTAGTTTCCCTGCTGTGTGTGTGCGCAGCTAGTATGTTGCCAGGTCCCTGTCCTTGAGTTACTGTTTGATTTTGTACCTGTTTCCTGAGACCTGTGTTGTACCTGAACCTGAAACCGCATTAATGGTCCCTGAACCTGCACCGGCGGTAACTGAACCCTGAAGCCGCATCTGAACTCTGAAGCCACACCAGCAGTACCTGAACCCTGAAGCCGCAATGGCGGTACCTGAACCCTGAAGCCGCACCGACGGTACTTGAACCTCGAAGTCGCATTAGTGGTACCTGAACCCCGACTCTGCATTGGCAATAGCTGAACCCTGAAGTCACATCGACGGTACCTGAGCCCCGAAGCCACATCAGCGGTACCTGGACCCCAAAGCCGCACAAGAGATACCTGAACCCTGAAGCCACACCAGCAGTACCTGAACCCTGAAGCCACACAAGCGGTACCTGAACGCTGAAGCGACAATGGCGGTATCTGAACTCTGAAGCCACACCAGCTGTACCTTAACCCCAAAGCTGCATCAGCGATACCTGATCCCCGAAGCCGCACTGGCAATACCTGAACCCTGAAGCCACACCGGTGGTATATTAACCTGAAGCCACACCAGCAGTGCCTGAACCCTGACTGGTGGTACCTGAACCTGAAGCCGCTCCGGTGGAACCTGAACCCTGAAGCCGCTCCAATGGTACTTGAACCCTGAAGCCGCACAGGCGGTACCAAAACCTGAAGCCGCTCTGGCGATACCTGACTTGAAGCCACTCCAGCAGAACCTAAACCCTGAAGCTGCATTGGCAGTACCTGAACCCTGAAGCTGAATCGGCGGTACCTGAACCCTGTGTGCGGTGGTACCAGAACCTGAAGCCGCTCCGGCGGTACCTAAACCCTGAAGCCGCTCCAGCATGACCTAAACCCTGAAGCTGCAGTGGCAGTACCTGAACCCTGAAGCTGTATCGGCAGTACCTGAACCCTGTGTGCACTGGCAGTACCTGAACCCTGCAGCTGCTCCAGAGGTACCTGAACCCATAACCACACTGTCTGAACCAATACCAGTGTCCGTCCTGTCAAGTGTTCAAGGATCTGCACTGCCTCACTGTCCTACAGCTCCATACTCATAGGCGGATTATAATGAGGACGATCTGGACTACCGCCCGGGGCCCGATCTGGACTACCGCCCGGAGACCTCATTATAATGTTTTCTGCAGAGGCAGGGGCAGGGGGACCGCACTGTACCATTATACGCTGGCCGGCCGCATCAGGGGGACAGACACGCCCCCTGCACGCTGTGTGCTGCGTCTCCAGGACTGACGTCACACAGCAGCGCCTGGAGCTGCTTCTCTTCAGCCTGCCGGAGAGGAGCTCCTGCATCAGTGGATGGCGGTAAATAGTAAATATGAGGTCGGGCCTAGGGCAGGATGTCTGGAGTAACAATGAGGAGGGGGCTGCAGGACGCTGTTCCGCTCCTGATCAGTTCACAGGGATCTCTTAGTGTCAGATCGGCGACTGCTCTGCTGGGGCTCTGTGTGACTTATTGCCAGAGTCTGACCTTTGCTGCAGATCGGGTCGCACTGTCAGTGCCAGGTTATCGGCTCCAGCATCACCAGATCTGCAGGAAAATTCACAGTCCTGCAATAAATCACACTGAGCCCCAGCAGAGACCACAGACATCAGCATAGAGGATCCTGCACTGACTGATCAACCCTGAACCTGCAGGACGTCACTGTTAGAACCCTCCTGTTTGTTTTTTCTATCTTGTGTTTTGCGGTCACGTGACCATTTGCCTTTATATTCCAGCTCCGCCCTTCTGGCTGTGCTGGACTTCAGTGTTTGACTGTTTCTCTAGCCTGGTGCTTCGGTGCCTTTCTCTGTTAGTTTGCTTGGTCCTCTGGGACCTCTAGTACATTTTTGTCAGTTTGTCTTTTTGTGTTCTGCAACAACTTCTCTGTTTAGGAGGTGTCCCATTTTTTGTCCCAGTCCTTAGTTCTTTTAGGGACCCCTCCCTTAACCCTAGAACGCATACCTGGGGCCTCGCAGGCCCGCCCTGTTAATTGTTTTCTATTTTCTGCAAGATTACTTTAGTTAGAATTTTGAAACTCTAGGTATTCCTCAGGTATATAGTTGTTTGTCATTTTTGTTTGAGTTATTCCATGTTATTTGCATACGGGCCTAAAAGGCCCCAGGTATGTGAAAGTGTAGATTTTTATGGTCATGCGTTCTAGGGTTAATTCTATAGGTCTTCGTTCAGATTAGCAGAGGACTAAGGCGGGTCTGTTCACTAGGAACAGGCAGCCCGCTACATCGTAGGGATTCAGCTTAGTCTTACTGTAGGGACAGCTTTTCCCATTCTTTCCTTAGTACATGTTGCAGATCATAACAGTAAGTCCAGCCAAAAAACTAAAAGGAAAGAAATTTGGGGATCAGTATGGTTTCCATCCAGGATTTGGCTAAACGCCTGTAGGGATTGCCTCTGGAGGTGGCCGAGCTTCAGCAACACGTGAGTAGCTGTTCTGGAGCGCATTTTGTCAAACCCAAGGTAGGACTGCCTGATGTTTTTTATGGTAAACCGCAAGATTTTTTTTCCATTAAAAATGCTTGTTTGTTATATTTTCATTTGAGACCAAGATCCTCTGGGAATGAATCACAGCGCATTGGTTTTATTATGTCACTTTTGCGCAATGAACCACAGGGGTGGGCCTTTTCTCTCCAACCTAATGATCCGTGCTTAAGGTCTGTTGAAGAATTTTTTTCTGCTATGGGGCTATTATATGACGATCCTGATTGAATCTCATCTGCTGAATCAGAACTTAGACGTTTGAATCAGGGGTCAGATGATGTTGAAAATTATTGCACACACTTCAGGAGATGGGCTTCAGAAGTTAAGTGGAATGATCCTGCGCTGAGATGTTTATTTCTTGCTGGATTGAGTGAAAGGGTTAAGGATTTGCTAATTGCATTCCCTGCACCTGAGACTCTGCAGGGTGCTATGCAGTTAGCTGTTCGTATAGACAGGAGACTGAGGTGCAGGCTCAATGAGGTAAAGACTCCTGGAATGTCAGGTCCTAGTCCCCAGAAAATCTGCTCTGACGGCGGAGAACCGATGGAGGTTGGGGGAATGTCACTCCGCTCTCAGGAAAGAGACCCGAGGTTCACCGAGGGATTGTGTCTTTATTGTGGTAAAGCTGACCATTTGATTAAGTATTGTGAGCGTCGTTTAAGTAAAGAAAAAAAAAAGGTCAGTTACGCCCGCATAGCTTGTTTACGCTCTGCAGGAGTATTTCTTTCTGGGAGTACTACTCTGCAGGGAGATTTGATTGAATTTCAGGTTTTTGTGGATTGTGGTTCAACACTTAATGTGATTGATAAAGGGTTTTTGGAAAACCTTAAATTGGAATCCAAACCTTTGTCACCTATTTCTGTGATTGCAATTGATAACACTCCTTTGAAATGTATTACTCACAAGACTGCTGCATTTCCCCTCACTATCAATGGCGTTCACCAAGAAATTTTGGACTTGGTTGTTTTGGATAATTTGCCCTCTCCAGTTGTTCTAGGATTGCCTTGGTTAAAACTGCACAATCCTTTATTGGACTGGTCTACTAATGTGATTAAGTCTTGGAGTCCGAAGTGCTATGATAAATGTTGTAATGGTCGCATTGCGGCTGTGAAAAAAGGGGAATTACCGGTACCTATTCAAGATTTTTGGAGAGTTTTTTCGGAGGAGGAGTCAAAAGTTTTACCTCCTCATAGGGATTATGATTGCGCCATTGAGTTTGTTCCGGGTGCTACTCTTCCCAAAAGTCGCTTGTTTAATCTGACTGTCCCTGAAAGAAAGGCCTTGGAGGAGTACATAGAGACTAGCCTGGCTGCTGGTTACATTAGACCTTCTAAGTCGCCTGTGGCAGTTGGATTCTTCTTTGTTAAAAAAAAAAGGACGGCGGTTTAAAACCATGTCTGGATTTTCATGAAATTAATAAGATTACTGTACGCAATTCCTACCCATTGCCGTTAATTCCTGACTTGTTTAACCAGTTAGTAGGAGCCAAGTGGTTCTCCAAAATTGATCTCCGGGGGGCATACAATTTGTTACGAGTGAAGGAGGGTGATGAATGGAAAACTGCTTTTAACACTCCGGTAGGTCATTTTGAGAATCTGGTGATGCCCTTTGGTCTTACTAATGCACCTGCATTTTTTCAGAACCTTATTAATGACATCCTGAGACCTCTGATTGGTAAGAATGTGGTTGTGTATTTGGATGACATTTTGATTTATTCACCAGATCTAGACTCCCATTGGCAGAGTGTACGAGAAGTTTTGCAGTTATTGAGTGATAATTCACTCTTTGCTAAACTGGAAAAATGTGAGTTCACTGTGCAGAAAATTAGTTTTTTGGGCTACATTGTCTCCAGCGAGGGCTTTGAGATGGACTCTGTGAAGTTTCAGGCTGTGCAGGAATGGCCTAGGCCTATTGGTCTGAAATCTATACAGTTATTTTTGGGTTTTGCCAATTATTACAGGAAATTCATTAAGAATTTTTCTGTAATTGTTAAACCTCTAACCGATCTCACCAGGAAAGGTGCGAATACGGCCCAGTGGACTACTGAGGCCATTGAAGCGTTTGAGTATCTCAAAGAGAGGTTCAGTTCTGCCCCTATCCTTATGCAGCCTGATGAGACCAAGCCTTTTTTGGTCGAGGTCAATGCTTCATCGGTGGGGGTCGGAGCAGTTTTGTCTCAGGAGAACAAGGGTGGAGTACATCCTTGTGCCTTCTTTTCGAAAAAAAATTCGGGAACCGAACTGAACTATGATGTTGGAAATCGGGAGTTGCTGGCTATTAAACTTGCATTTGAACATTGGCGTAATTTTTTGGAAGGCGCTAGATTTCCTATTCAGGTTTTCACAGATCATAAGAATTTGATCTATCTGGATGCTGCCAAGCGCTTGAATGCCCGTCAAGCTAGGTGGGCACTTTTTTTTTCTCGGTTTCATTTTTCTGTTACCTATATCCCTGGTACTAAGAATGTTAAAGCCGATGCTTTATCTCGCAGCTTTTCTCCTACGGTCGGTGCCGAGGAGGAGGAGAGCATTTTACAGTAAGGAGTTGTGGTGGCGGCTTTGGACTCCGTTTTGGAGAATGGGATTCTGAAAGCTCAAGATGATGTTCCATCTAACACTCCCCATGGGAGGTTGTTCGTGCCTAGAGCCTTTAGGAGAGATTTGTTTGTGGAGTGTCATGAGTCTCGGTTGGCAGGTTATCAAGGAATTTCAGAGACTAAGAGACTTATCTGTCGCAGTTTTTGGTGGCCTGGATGGCAGAAGGAAGTCATCAAGTAGGTGCGTCAGTGTACTGTGTGTGCTAGGTCAAAGGCTTCACATACTCCTGCTGCGGGGTTGCTTTGCCCTCTGGATGTTCCTAGTACGCCTTGGACGCATCTCACAATGGATTTTATTACTGATCTTCCTGTGTCCGAGGGTTTTACTGTCATCTGGGTGGTCGTGGACCGTTTTAGTAAGATGTGTCATTTGGCTCCATTCATTAAGTTGCCCTGCGCCAAGTCACTCACTAAGGCGTTTGTTAAGGAGATTGTCAAGCTCCATGGCGTTCCCACAGATATTGTTTCTGATAGAGGACCTCAGTTTGTGGCTCGCTTTTGGCGTGCTTTTTGTGACAGGTTGGGAGTCCATTTGTCATTTTCATCTGGTTATCCTCCTGAGTCTAATGGACAGACTGAAAGAAAGAACCAGGATGTTGAACAGTTTTTGCGTTGTTTTGTGGCGGACAATCAAGAGGTGTGGTCTGAGTTTCTGCCTCTCGCAGAATTTGCTCTTAACAATCATACATCCTCCTCTGCTGGGTGTCCTCCTTTTTTTTGTTGTACTGGGAGACATCCGTCTTTTGGTTCGTTCTCCAAATTGGGGTTGGCGGTGCTGGAGGAGGAGAATTTTTCCGGTGATTTGGAGAGAGTTTGGACTAATGTACCTTGCAACCTTCAAGAGGCTAACAAGAAGTCCAAGAAGTATTTTGACAGGAAACATAAGGAGGTTTTGTTTACTGTGGTTTGGTTGTCCTCGAAGAACCTGCGGTTGAGGATTCCCTCTAAAAAACTGGGTCCTAAGTTTGTGGGTCCATTTAAAGTGCTTAAGGTTGTTAACCCGTCTGCTGTTAGGTTGGATGTCCCTACTTCCTGGAAGATTAATCCTGTGTTTCATGTTTCCTTGTTGAAAAAGGCTGATGTATCTGATAGGGACGCCACTGTCACAGTTCCTCCTGTTGTGGAAGATGGCGAATATGAAATTTCTCATATCTTGAATTCTAGATGGCATAGAGGAAGATTACTGTATATTGTCTCCTGGAAGGGTTTCGGTCCCGAAGACAACTCCTGGGTAAGGACGGATGATGTCTCTGCTCCTAGGCTTGTTAAAGCTTTCCACAGGAGGTTTCCAGATAGGCCTTGGCCTGGAGGATCCAGAGGATCCTCATAAAAGAGGGGGTACTGTTAGAACCCTCCTGTTGGTTTTTTCTATCTTGTGTTTTGCGGTCACGTGACCATCTGCCTTTATATTCCAGCTCCACCCTTCTGGCTGTGCTGGACTTCAGTGTTTGACTGTTTCTATACCCTGGTGCTTCGGTGCCTTTCTCTGTTAGTTCGCTTGGTCCTCTGGGACCTCTAGTACATTTTTGTCAGTTTGTCTTTTTGTGTTCTGCAACAACTTCTCTGTTTAGGAGGTGCCCCATTTTTTGTCCCAGTCCTTAGTTCTTTTAGGGACCCCTCCCTTAATTCTATAGGTCTTCGTTCAGACTAGCCGAGGACTAAGGCAGGTCTGTTCACTAGGAACAGGCAGCCCGCTACATGATAGGGATTCAGCTTAGTCTTACTGTAGGGACAGCTTTCCCCTATCTTTCCTTAGTACATGTTTCAGATCATAACAGTCACATACTATACTGCTGCATATATAATATGTGAGGTCCTGTGTGCAGGTCAGGTGTGATCAGTACAGTGTATAACCCTGTACAAAAAATGTCATCCAGTATACAGATTAATGTACGGTATACTGTGGTACAGACATCAGACGGGATATAACAATGTGTATAGTATATAACATCAGATATCTGTATCACAGTATTTGGTACTAGCTATTGAACCCGTTCTACGCCCGGGTGGCGAGCTTTTTTATTGGTATATGCTCTCCCATCCTGGCCCCATATCCTGGTATATGCTTCCCTGTCCTTGTATATGCACCCTTGTCCTGGTATATGCTCCCCCATCCTGGTATATGCTCCCCCATCCTTGTATATGCTTCCCCATCCTGGTCCCCCATCCTGGTATATGCTCCCACATCCTAGTCCATGCTCCCCCCCATCCTGGAATATGCTCCCCTATCCTGGTATATGCTCCCCTAGCCTGGTCCCCTATCCTGGTATATGCTCCCCCATCCTGCTCCCCTATCCAGGTATATGCTCCCCCCCTCACCCTGGTCCAAGCTCCCCATGTCCGCATAGCGCGATATCCAGTTTCATTTGAATGAATACAAATGTGCAGAGTGTATTCAACAAAATGGCGCCAAAGTACACGCATGCGCATACCACGCTGTCCATTTTGTCGAAGATACTGTTCATATTTGTCTTCACTAAAATAGTGCCGGAAATCGCAGTATGCGCAGGCGCCGATTCCGGCACCACACTCCTCTCCCGGCCTCTCCAGAGATGACAGGACCGAACAGGTATGTGTTTATGGTGCCGGAGATCGCGGTATGCGCTCAGTGCTTATGCATACCGCGATCTCCGGCGCCACACTCCTCATCCCTGTATGGGATGTGGATGTGTCTTTCTGTCTGCGGCCAGACTGTGCAAGTATTGCGCTTGCGCAGTCTATAGAGGCTTCTGACAGAAGGACACATCCCTGATTATACTATAGATACCAGTCATGCATTGTCATATAGACTGTACAGGGCCATACCTAGGGGAATCCGGGGGGGGGGGACATGTGACCCGGGTACAGCCGTCAGGGAGGTGCCTTTGGGCCACCTCATGCGGTGGTCAGAGGTGTCTCCCAGGTAGCTGCATTTTGCATTCGACCATTCTCTGAACTGGCTGTGGAACCGACAGTCGATCAGAGATGGGAGCTATGTACGGGCTCATATTGTATATAGGGAGCTATGTGGGTGCTTATACTGTATATAGGGAGCTATGTACGGGCTCATATTGTATATAGGGAGCTATGTGGGTGCTCATACTGTATATAGGGAGCTATATGGGGCTCATACTGTTAGAACCCTCCTGTTTGTTTTTTCTATCTTGTGTTTTGCGGTCACGTGACCATTTGCCTTTATATTCCAGCTCCGCCCTTGTGGCTGTGCTGGACTTCAGTGTTTGACTGTTTCTCTAGCCTGGTGCTTCAGTGCCTTTCTCTGTCAAGTTTGCTTGGTCCTCTGGGACCTCTAGTACATTTTTGTCAGTTTGTCTTTTTGTGTTCTGCAACAACTTCTCTGTTTAGGAGGTGTCCCATTTTTGTCCCAGTCCTTAGTTCTTTTAGGAACCCCTCCCTTAATTCTATAGGTCTTCGTTCAGACTAGCCAAGGACTAAGGCGGGTCTGTTCACTAGGAACAGGCAGCCCGCTACATCGTAGGGATTCAGCTTAGTCTTACTGTAGGGACAGCTTTCCCCTATCTTTCCTTAGTACATGTTGCAGATCATAACACATACTGTATATAGGGAGCTATGTACGGGCTCATACTCTATATAGGGAGCTATGTACGGACTCATGCTGTATATAGGGAGCTATGTGGGGGCTCATACTATATATCGGAGGCTATGCGGGGGCTCATATTGTATATAGGGGCTATGCAGGGGCTCATACTGTATCTAGGGAGCTATGCGGGGGCTCATACTGTATCTAGTGAGCTATGTCTGGAGCTCTTACTATATCTAGGGAGCTATGTGCGGGCTCATACTGTATCTAGGGAGTTATGTGGGGCTCATACTGTATATAGGGGGATGTCAGCATACTTAATTCTGCTCAATATTAAGTCATACAATTAATATATTTTTTTTATTATTTTGTTACTATTTTTAATATTGAGCAGAATTAATTTCAGCCTATTGGTTCGGCTTCCACAACAGTGACGGTCTCTCATGTGGCCCCTCAAGGAAATTAATCTCCCACCGCTGCTCTACTATATATAGCGCTATGTTATGTATAGGGCTGTGTACATAATGGAAAAAAATTTCCATCATTTTCCGTCTACAGATGTGACCAAAGCACCTGTGTGTTAGTCACGTGATCTATCAAAGGGGATCATGTGACATGTCACGTGATACACCGGGTACCTGTGGGGGGGGGCACACCTTCTAAACTGCCCAGGGCCCTGACTACTCTTAATTCACCCCTGTCCATACTACAATCCTCTTCCACATCTACCCACCGCAGAGCAGTATGCACCCTTAAACGGCTGCTCAAGGATTGCATAGATGCACACTGGATGACATTATCAATCATGGAGCACATATTACTAATGGGGATTTCACAATGCAGAAATAAATAGACAAGTAAATACAAACAGTGAATTAATACAAGTTACTCCGTTCTAAACTACCTGAATCCAAACTCACTGAATCACAAGTCACACATTTAAGTAAAGTTACTTACACTTAACCACTTCACGCCAGAGCCTGTTTTTGCCTTCGTGACAAGGCCAATTTTTTCAATTCTGACCACTGTCACTTTATGAAGTAATTACTCTGGAACACTTCAATGGATTCCCCTGATTCTGAGATTGTTTTTGGTGACATATTGTACTTCATGATAGTGGTAAAATTTCTTCGATATCACTTGCGTTTATTTGTGAAAAAATTGGAAATTTTGTGAAAATGTAGAAAATTTTGTAATTTCCAAACTTTGAATTTTCATGCCCTTAAATCAGAGAGATATGTCACACAAAATAGTTAATAAATAACATTTCCCACATGTCTACTTTACATCAGCACAATTTTGAACCAAAATTTTTTTTTGTTAGGAAGCTATAAGGGTTAAAAGTTGACCAGCGATTTCTCATTTTTCACACAAAATTTGCAAAAACATTTTTTTAGGGACCGCATCTTATTTGAAGTGACTTTGAGGGGCCTTTATGATAGAAAATACCCAAAAGTGACACCATTCTAAAAACTGCACCCTCAAGGTGCTCAAAACCACATTCAAGAAGTTTATTAACCCTTCAGGTGTCTCAAGGGAATTTTTGGAATGTGGAAGTAAACAATGAACATTTAACTTTTTTTCACAAAAATGTTACTTTAGACCCAATTTTTTTATTTTCACAAGGGTAACAGGAAAAAATGGAATACACAATTTGTAGTGCAATTTCTCATGAGCGCGCTGATACCCCATATGTGAGGGAAAACCACTGTTTGGGCGCACTGCAGGGTTCGGAAGGGAAGGAGCGCCATTAGACTTTTTGAATGTAAAATTTGTTTGAATAATTAGCAGACACCATGTTGTGTTTGGAGAGCTCCTGATGTGCCTAAACAGTGGAAACCCTCCACAAGTGACACCATTTTGGAAACTAGACCCCTAAGGGAACTTATCTAGATGTGTGGTGAGCACCTTGAACCCCAAGGTGCTTCACAGAAGTTTATAATATTGAGCTGTAAAAATAAAATTTTCACATTTCTCCCACAAAAACGTTTTTCATCCCTTAATTTTGCATTATCATAAGGGTAATAGGATAAATTGCACCATGAAATTTGTTGCGCAATTTCTCCTGAACACGCTGATACCCAATATGTGGAGGAAAACCACTGTTTGGGCGCACGGCAGGGTTTGGAAGGGAAGGAGTGCCATTTGACTTTTTGAATGTAAAATTTGCTTGAATAATTAGCGGACGCCATGTAGCATTTGGGGAGCCCCTGATGTGCCTAAACAGTGGAAACCCCCCACAAGTGACACCATTTTGGAAACTAGACCCCTTAGGGAATTTATCTAGATGTGTGGTGAGCACCTTGCACCCCCAGGTGCTTCACAGAAGTTTATAATATTGAGCCGTAAAAATAAAATTTTCACATTTTTCTCACAAAAAATGTTTTTCATCCCCTAATTTTGCATTATCATAAGGGTAACAGGAGAAATTGCACCATGAAATTTGCTGTGAAATTTCTCCTGAGTATGCCGATACCCCATATGTGGGGGAAAACCACTATTTGGGTACACTGCAGGGTTCGGAAGGGAAGGAGCGCCATTTGACTTTTTGAATGTAAAATTTGTTTGAATAATTAGTGGACGCCATGTCGCATTTGGGGAGCCCCTAATGTGCCTAAACAGTGGAAACCCCCCACAACTGACACCATTTTGGAAAGTAGACCCCTTAGGGAACTTATCTAGATGTGTGGTGAGCTCCTTGCACCCCCAGGTGCTTCACAGAAGTTTATAATATTGAGCCGTAAAAATAAAATTTTCACATTTTTCCCACAAAAAATGTTTTTCATCCCCTAATTTTGCATTATCATAAGGATAACAGGAGAAATTGCACAATGAAATTTGTTGTGCAATTTCATCTGAGTATGCTGATACCCTATATGTGGGGGAAAACCACTGCTTTGGTGTACGGCAGGGTTCGGAAGAGAAAGGAGCGCTATGTTGGCTGGGACAGGTTGCAGACACCATGTCACATTTGAAGAGTTGCTGACATGCCGAAACATCAGAAACCCCCACAAGTGACCCCATTTTGTAAACTACACCTCTGAAGGAATTCATCTAGGGAAGTAGTGAGTATTTTTTAATTTTTTAATTTATACCATTGGGCAGTGAAGAAAACATAATTATATTTTTACCACAAAAAAATGTGTTACCCTCAGATTTTACATTTTCACACAGGGCAATGTGTAAAAATGGTGTCGAAATGTGTCACACAATTTCTTCTAAAAGTGGCAATACCCCATATGTGGCTGTATTGTACCGCTTAGCCATACGGCGAGATCTGGGAGGGACGGAGCGCTATTTGACAATTGGAGAACAAATTATTGCAGAATAGGCATTTGGATTTGGTAGCACAAAATTTTCTGTTTTTCTTTTGGGGGGCAAGGGGCATTTCGCTTTTCCAGAGCCTTTCTGCTACCAGTAACTTGGAAGTCCCTTATATTTTTAACAGATGACGGACCTGAGTGGGGACTAGCTTTTTTTGAGGACCGAGTTGAAGCTTTTATTGGGAACATTTTACGTAGCACTTACTGTACATCGGGGTTTCCATCTAAATTTCCAAGAGATGTAATTCAGATGAAACCCCTGCAGGATCCATTCACTGTAATGAGGCAGCAGAGTTACTCTGGACTCCGTCTGGCCTCTGTTTAGCGGTGTCCTTTTTTTCAGAAGTGCACAAAACTGTGGCGAACCGCACTTTTATGCACGCCTTAAAAAACTGACACCGTGGGATCACAGGCCAGACGGCATCCACAGTGGCCTATATCTGCCTCATTACAGGGAATCTTCCATTATGGGTTCCATCTGAATCACGTATTTCAGAGATTTACACGGAAACTCTGGTGTAAGTGCTCAGCGCAGAGCGCAGAATAAATGTGTGCCGAGCCATACTGCGATCTTTGGGAGACATAATAAACAAATTAGTAGCAGGTGAAGAATTGGTTTTACTTATTTTTTACGCCGTTCCTCGTGCGGTATAAGTGATGAGATTACTTTATTCTTCGGGTCGGTGCGATTACAGAGATACCAGATTTATATCGGGTTTTTATGACTGACAGCTGTCACACACTAAAAGATGCTTTTTTTTGCAAAATCTAGTTTTTGCATCACCATATTTTGAGAGCTATAATTTTTCCATATTTCGGCCGACAGAGTCATGTGATGGCTTGTTTTTTGTGGGACGAGTTGACATTTTTATTGATACCATTTTTGGTTACGTGACATTTTTTGATCGCTTTCTATTCCGTTTTTTGGGAGGTAAAATTAACAAAAGCCAACAATTCTGGAATTGTTTTTTGAGGGTTTTTTTTATGCCGTTCTGCGTGTGGTAAAAGTGATAAGGCAGCATTATTCTTCGGTTCAGTATGTTTACAGCGATACTACACTTACTGTATATTTTTTTTATGTTTTGGCGCTTTTACACAATAAAACAATTTATAGAAAAAATATTTTTTTTGCATCGCTTTATTCTGAGAGCTATAACTTTTTTATTTTTTGGCTGATGGAGCTGTATGGCGGCTTTTTTTTGCGGAACAAGATAACGTTTTCAGCAGTACCATTTTTATTTCCATTTTGCTTTTTGATCGCATTTTTTTCCACTTTTTGTTTGGCGATATGATGAAAAAGCATAGTTTTTTGCTCCCGTTTTTTATTTATTTTTATTACGGTGTGCACAGAAGGAGTTAATTAGTGTGACAATTTTATAGATCGGGTTGTTTCGGACGCGGCGATACAAAATATGTGTACTTTTTTTGTTTTTGCATAAATAAACGGATTTATTGGTTTAATATTTTATTTATTTATTTGTATTTATTTTGTGATT
The DNA here is from genome assembly GCF_046119375.1 of Phyllobates terribilis. Classification (NCBI taxonomy): domain Eukaryota; kingdom Metazoa; phylum Chordata; class Amphibia; order Anura; family Dendrobatidae; genus Phyllobates; species Phyllobates terribilis. Next base: position 343,274,129 of record NW_027362771.1, read on the forward strand.
TTTTTTTAACAGTTTGAAAACATTTTTTTTACTTTTTTTTTACATTTTTACTTAGTCCCTGTATGGGACATTAATTTTTATTTTTCTAATCACTGTTCTCATGCAATGCAATAGACATGTATTGCCTTGCATGAGAGCTTTGCTGACTGTTTCACAGTCAGTGTCTCCTGCTAGAGTTCAGCTGCAGGCTGAGCCTAGCAGGACACCATATATGGCAGATCCGGAGGCGGTCATGTGACCTCCGGCTGCCATAACAACGGCAGGTCCTGGAAGACATCAGGGGGCCGCCAGAGAGGTAAGTGGACGACCCCCTCTCCTCTCACTATCTTCTTAATGCCGCGATCACTATAGATCACGGCATATAGAAGATAGCAAAGGGTTAACATCATTGGGACCTGATCCAATCAGGTCCCGATGATGTCCCCTGTCAGAGCTGTCGCTCTGAACCGCAACCGCAGCACTTGCAGGACCCTGGGGGTCCTGAGGGCTGCGGGACCACCAACCGTTCATAAACGTCGGCGCTGCACAGAGCCCAGGCAACGCCGACATTTATGTACAGTGGGCGGTCTGGAAGCGGTTAAAAACAAATCACATTCGCAAGCTCTCACACATGCTTTAACAGATGATTTACACTCATATGAAAAAGTTTGGGCACCCCTATTAATCTTAAGCTTAATGTTTTATAAAAATTGGTGTTTTTGCAGCAGCTATTTCAGTTTGATATATGTAATAACTGTTGGACACAGTAATGATTCTGCCTTGAAATGAGGTTTATTGTACTAACAGAAAATGTGCAATCTGCATTCAAACAAAATTTGACAGGTGCATAAGTATGGGCACCTCACCAGAAAAGTGACATTAATATTTAGTAGATCCTCCTTTTGCAAAAATAACAGTCTCTAGTCGCTTCCTGTAGCTTTTAATGAGTTCCTGGATCCTGGATGAAGGTATTTTTGACCATTCCTCTTTACAAAACAATTCCAGTTCAGTTAAGTTTGATGGTCGCCGAGCATGGACAGCCCTCTTCAAATGATCCCACAGATGTTCAATGATATTCAGGTCTGGGGACTGGGATGGCCATTCCAGAACATTGTAATTGTTCCTCTGCATGAATGCCTGAGTAGATTTGGAGTGGTGTTTTGGATCATTGTCTTTCTGAAAGATCCATCCCCTGCGTAACTTCAACTTTGTCACTGATTCTTGAACATTATTGTCAAGAATCTGCTGATACTGAGTGGAATCCATGTGTCCCTCAACTTTAACAAGATTCCCGGTGCCGGCATTGGCCACACAGCCCCAAAGCATGATGGAACCTCCACCAAATTTTACTGTGGGTAGCAAGTGTTTTTCTTGGAATGCTGGGTTTTTTTGCCGCCATGCATAACGCCTTTTTGTATGACCAAACAACTCAATCTTGGTTTCATCAGTCCACAGGACCTTCTTCCAAAAAGAAATTGGCTTCTCCAAATGTGCTTTTGCATACCTCAGCCGACTCTGTTTGTGGCGTGCTTGCAGAAACGGCTTCTTTCGCATCACTTCCCCTGAACAACTATGTTGAATAATCTTTGTTTTCAGATCATTTGACAGTTGTTTTGAGGAGCCCATGATGCCACTCTTCAGAGGAGATTCAAACAGGAGAACAACTTGCAAGTGGCCACTTTAAGTAGCTTTTCTCATGATTGCATACACCTGGCTATGAAGTTCAAAGCTCAATGAGGTTACAAAACCAAAAAAAGTGCTTTAGTAAGTCAGTAAAAAGTAGGTAGGAGTATTTAAAACAAGAAAATGATAAGGGTGCCCATACTTATGCACCTGTCAAATTTTGTTTGAATGCAGATTGCACATTTTCTGTTAGTACAATAAACCTCATTTCAAGGCAGAAACATTACTGTGTCCAACAGTTATTACATAGATCAAACTGAAATAGCTGCTGCAAAAACACCAATTTTTATAAAACATTAAGCTTAAGATTAATAGGGGTGCCCAAACTTTTTCATATGACTGTATATATAGTTGATTTTCCCTTAGCTGCAATACAACCTGCAACTCACTGCAATGTCTGAAAATAATAAAAGAAAATATTATAAATGAAATGGTTGTTGTTATAAATATCTAATTATTCAAAATGCCCCATGTAGAGATCGGCATTTGAAGGCACAAATATGCTCCCCATCGCACAGTTCTTGGCTTGCTTGAACAACCTGGAATTACTATAAAAAATATTATTGATCAAAATAAACGCTAAAAAATGTGAATTGCTACCATTAACTGAAAAAGGAATGAAACTCTACCCAAAAAAATCTTTCTATGATATTACTATAGCTACATCTCATATCACCTATTTTGGCATAAAAATAGGCCGGTTGCCATCCTTAACGTTGCCATATACGTTAAATTATCCCCCCCTCATCAAAAAAATCACTGATCAATTGAAATCGTGGCAGGATTTGCCCTGGTCTTTTTTAGGTAGGGCGCATCTCGTTAAGATGATCAGTACTTCTAAAATTATGTATCAACTCCAAGCTCTACCATTGCTACTGAAACACTCTGATGTAATCACACTTAATAGGGCCTTTAGCCATTTTATATGGAGAGGAAAACGTCCTAGGATTAATCTAGACAAACTTATGTCGTCCAAGGATGATGGAGGTATCAATTTTCCAAGTATCAGGAATTACAACCTTGCTTGCCTTTTTCGCTACATAATTGACTGGCTCAACAAAAGACATACATACTCTGATTACTCTTTGGAATCAGACTATGCTTACCCCTTTAATTTAACTGCACTTCTATACTTTCGCTACTCTTCCCTACCCCCAGCAATCAAAAAATCAGTAACTTTTAAAGACACCATTTCCGCTTGGAAAGCGGTTAGAAAAAAATATGGCCTTTCTTTCAGAATTTCTAAGCACTTGCCACTATGGCGGAATCCAGAATTTCCACAGGGCAGTGAAAATAAATTATTTTTTAAATGGCAGCAAGCAGGTATACATAACATATCTCACCATCTCCACCCAACCGTTCAGAGATGGTTGACGTACCCAGAATGTATGGATAAGTATGATCTACCTCTTCAGCATGGCCTTCAATTTGAACAAATTAGACTATCCATTATGTCAAACTTAAAGGATGTTACCTTCGAGACCTTTCAAAACGAACTAGATGTAATTTTACTATCCCCAACTGGTACTACCTCAATATCTAGTCTTTACTCGGCTATGAAATCCAGTTTATTAAAGATTCCCCCCTGACATTTTCTTTAAATATTGGAAGCAGCAACTTGAAGACGTTGAAATCCCTACTAAGATCAGATTAGGCTGGAAGATATTTAGAAAATACATTATAAACGAATCATGGAGAGAAACTCAGTATAAAATAATACACGGGGCCATTTACGCTTTTAACATACCGAAAAAGGATCCCTTGTCAAATAGGCTGATTGCATGCCCTAAATGTCATCATCCATACTCTGACCTTATGCACGGCCTATGGTCCTGCCCTGTTTCAACAGTATACTGGAATCAAGTCTCAGACGTGATGAATACTATATAGGGCCTAGGATACACTCTCTCTCCATATTTAGCCCTACTAAGTCATTGGAATAACCCAGAGAATCCTGACAAAAAATCAAAAGGCCCCCCAAAACTGCTTCATACTCTACTCTTCCTGGCAAAAAAACAGCTACTCAAACATTGGCTGGATCCTATCATTCCCCCTATAGCAGAGCTAATAATCCAAATGAAACATTTTATGGGAGTAGAGCAATTAGATGCCCTTAGTAACAAAGAACAACAAGCTGGCAAATTTCTATGAAAATGGAAGCAATTTATTATAACTTGCTGCTCTCTGACTGAAAAGAATAAAATTGGCCAACCATTTACTTCTACAGAATAGTATATTCTGGAGGATCTAAATAATAACCTAGGACTCTTACGTGTTAACTAAAGCAGGGGAGATAATCAGCACAATTTATCGATATTTACTTAATTCCCTCGATTGAAGATGACTGTAACTTGCTAATACTTAATTTTTGTATTTTTGTTTAGTTGTCTATTTGTTAAGCCAGCTAACCGAAACTTATTGATTATTCATTGTGCCTGATCTGTGTACAGGCTCTTTACTATGTGCATCCTGGCTATGTTTTATATGTCTTTCTATGATTTTGCTTTTCTGAAAAAAACAAATAAAAATGATGTTTGAAAAAAAAAATAGGGTAGAGAGGGGAAGCTAAGCCGAACGAAAAGTAAACGGAACAAGTATAAGCTCCCAGAAACCTAAAGAGGTGAAAGGAAGAGGAATTGGTAAAGAAATCAAAAAGACTCACTGCAGGAATTCAACTGGTGTTTACCATGCAAGTTAAACCCCTTAGCTGAAGGGCTGGAGCTCCTAAACCCAAGTCCACCTAGAGGTATAGCCAGCAAGGAAGTGCAGTGAAGGGTGAGCATATAAAACCCAACCCAGAATGTGATAGGGCAGATCAAAATGGGAAAATGGAAGACACCTGGAGAGGCGCAAACTAAGAAGGGTGAACAAAGACAATTGGAACCATCAGCATTTGTACAGGGAAGACAAGGCAATAGCTCAGCAGATAGGGGAATCGACCATGCAGCAACAGGTCAGCGGATTGAATCCCCAAACTGAGCCATGACGTTTTATTGCTTGTTTCCAACAGTGAATCTACAATGTGCACATTCCAATAAGAACAAGGAAAACCATTGCATGAACAAATGTTTCCAAACTTTTGACTGGTACTGTATATACTACCTCCAAGTCAGGACCTAAATACAATTGATGTAAAAAGTCTATGCACCCCTGTTACAATGCCAGGTTTTTGTCATGTAAAAAAAATCATACTAAGAATAAACATTTCAGAACTTTTTCCACTTTTAATGTTACCCATAATCTCTACAAATCCATTGAGAAACAAAAAGATAATTTTTAGGGGAAAAAACAAACAAAAAAAAACAAAAAACAAACAAAATTAAAATATACCATAAATCTGAACATCTTATAATTGGGGATGTGGGTGTGTTCAGAATTAGCCAATCACTTTTAAACTATTGTTAAACAGTAGTCAGTACACAGCTGCCATCATTTAAAGTGATTCTGATTAATCCCATATAAAGTTTAGCTCTTTTAGCAGCATTTCCCTGATATTTTCTTTGCTGCATTTTACAGAAAAAAGCAATGGTCCAATAACAGCTTACAACACAGCAAAGGGATCTTGTTGTTGAACGTTATCAGTCAGGAAAAAGGTACAATAAAATCTCCAAGGCATTAGATATACCTAATATATAGATATATGGAACACTGTGAAGCTGGTCATTAAGAAGTGGCTTAGATTTAGTACAATAGTGACATTACCTAGAACTGGACATCCCTTAAAAACTGAAGAAAATTGGTCTGGGAAACTGCCAAGAGGCCTACAGCAACATTAAATGAATTTCTGGCAGGTGCTGGTTGTTAACTATGTGAAAACAATATCCCATATTCTTGATGACGAGCCAGTGAGGTAGGGTGGCAAGACAGAAACCTTTCATTACAAAAAAAAATATCCAAGCCCGGCTATGTTTTGCCAAAACCTAAATCAAGTCTGCCAAAAACATATGAGATTTGTGTTATAGTTTGATGAAACCAAGGTGGAACTTTTTGTCCATAATTCTAAAAGGTACAATTGGGACAAAACCAACACTGTGCATCACCAAAAGAACACAATACCCACAGTGAAACATTATGGAGGCAGCATTATGCTTTGGGGCCGTTTTTTGGAAGCTGGAAGTGGGGCTTTTGTCAAGGTGGTAGGAATTATGAACAGTTCCAAGTATCAGTCAATTTTGCATCAAAACCTCCAGGCTGCTGCTAAAAAGCTGAAGATGAAGTGGAATTTCACCTTTTAGCACAGCAGTGATCCTCTAAGCATACCTCCAAATCAAGAAAAGAATGGCTTCACCAGAAGAAGATCAAAGTTTTGGAATTTCCCATACCTGAATCCAATTGAAAATCTGTGGGATGATGTGAAGAGGGTCCTATACACAGGAGATGTCCTTGCAATCTGAGAGATTTGGAGCACTATTGCAAGGAAGAGTAGGCAAAGATTGCCAATTCTAGATTGCCATGCTGACTCATACCCAAAAAGACTAAATGTCATAAATGCAAAGGGTACATCAACAAAGTATAAGTGTAAGGGTGTTTATATTTATGTAAACAAATTATTTTAGTTTTTTTATATTTCATTTTCCACATGAAAAGATTTCAGTTAATTTTTCAATTGAATAGTACAGATTATGGGTGACATTAAAGGTGGAAAAAGTTCAGAAATTATTCTTCTTGGTATGACAAAAACCTAGCATTTTAATAGGGTTGTGTAGAATTTTTATATCCACTGTGTATTGGCCCCCATCACTGAAAATGTAAACCCTGTAATTTTCCGCTTATAGATTCCTGACGTCTTTCAGTAATCTTTGCTAAAAATTTACAGCCAATCAGAGTCCTGCCAACTCAAGAGATGGTCAGAGAAAATAATAAATTTAAGGTTCAGAAAATTCTTTATTCTCCTTTTGTTAGGGATTTTTTGGACTATCTTGGACATTAGTGAAGTTATGACCTTGAGGCCTTGGAATCTGGCTAGTCAAATTAATGCCAACAAAGTAATAAAAAATGCAATTTTTCTTCTTCAGCCTGGTCCTAAGGGCAAGAGACCCTGATTACAGGGATGTGTCACTTATTAGGCTGGGTGCTGTAGTTTCAATGCAATCAGTGTTTTATCAGCAGGAGATTATCACTGCGGGGCTAGGTTTCACGTGCAAGCCAGATCAGCCAATCTGTGTAACCCTGCCCTCCACCACTGATTGACAGTTTACTCACAATGCACAATGTACATGACGCGCCCCTGGGCCTGTGTCGCGCTGCGGTGCGCACGCGGGAGCTTACCCGGAGCCGGATCCGTGGAGGGTTGTAGTCTCGTGGCGGTGACCCGGTCCGTGCCCAGGGAGTCAAACTGGACGGCAGTCTACTAGTAGTAAATAGTTGATGACTACGCCACCCGTTGAGTGCAGCCAGGGAGCTGCTGCTGCGGGGCAGACCGCTGAGGCCGATGGTAGGATTATGCAGCGTGATAGTATAACCCCCAACGGGAGGGGTATGGTCTCAAGGCAGCCGACGTGGATGATGGGGGTAGCAGGAACCACTCAGAGACGGTACGGTGTAGTTCAGGCTCTTTACTGGTAACAACGATAGACCCTCCCGGAGTACTTGCTAGCGAACGGGGCCTGGTCAGTCCTTGAGCAGATGGGATCTCCCCTGGCCAGGCGTAGTTGTAGGCCTCCCAAACTGACTGTACTCTTCTGGCTACCTTGCTAGAAGCTGATGTAAGTAGCCCACGTCCATGAGTGTACCGTGTGGTGCTCACCCGTATGGCCGGTGACTCGGGGCCTTCTAATGGCTTCCGCTCCACGATGGCGGTGCTGGTCCCACGCGTGTGACCGTGCCTTCGGGCTTCTGGGCCAGAGGACCTGAAATCCCCTGCCTGACGGATTCTGCTGCTGGGTAGGAGTTAGTCCCCACAGCCTCGGACTCCGGGTCCGGAAAGAAGTCTTCTTAGTCAGGGCGAGCTCTGCAGCTGCCAGCCCCTGACTCCTTGTAACTCTGCTGTTTCCTATGCTGCTTCTTGTCTCTACTCCACTTGTCTGACTCACCCTGCCTCAGCCCCGGGTTTATACAGGGGAAGTTCTTCCCCTCCCAAGACTGGGCAGGAGGTGTGGCATGCACAGGATCCCTGACCAAAGGACCTCCCACCTGCTCTCAGACATAACATTACATTACTGTGGAAAACCAGACCCCTGGGGTGCCACATTCCCCCCTAGTGAAATTTAGTACTCCGGGACTAAACACATTTAGAAAAACATAACAAGGCAAAAACATTAATAATACAATAAGAAAACATATAAAGATGGTTACGGCGTGTCCGCAACCGGGTGCAGTCTCTGAAGAGAGCAAGGTGTCCATTTCACCAACACAGGGAGACGTAACCAGGTAGGGGTCTGTCCTACCCCGAGTCCTTAACAGTCTCTAGTCCATCCTGGGTTACGCTCCAACTATGTACAAGGATTCCCGGTAAATCCACCAAGGATTCCTAAAAATAACTAGAAACACAAAATTATACACAAGCAACAAGACACAGAAAAACATAAATAAAACAATTTATACACTTTAAATTCTCCAGCGTGCGGGTAACTGGCCTCTAGTGGCCCGAGTGGACCTACGGAGCTGACTGTCTGGCCCTGAACTACAGGGTGTAGGAGCTGTCAAGGGTAAACTGGGCAGCTGTCTACCGGCTCTTTGTCTCACTAGGGGTACAGCAGGCTCACTATAAGCAGAGGGTTGATTCTCCTGTTCTGCTTGTGTGGAGTCTTCTGCCTCCTGGACCGGCTGTTCTTCCAGCTCTACCCGTTGCTCCGTAGGTTCTTGGGATGATGGTTGGAGGAAGGTGAGTACGGGTACCACAACTGCACCATTGACTTGAGTCCAAGACTGAGGGAAGTACCCGAGCACGGTACTAACCATATCTTCCCTTTCTTCCACGGGTCGAGGGTCTTCTTGTTCCTCTTCAGGGTTCCTCAGTTGTTCGGGACACTTCTTCAGGTGGTCCCGGGATACAATGGCTGTGGTTTCCCCTCCGTCTTTACTGATGGTACAGACCTTCGGGTTCTCGTGGCTTGAGGGCAGTACGGTGTACGGGTCCTTCTCCCACTGGTCGTCCAACTTGTGGAGCCGTCTCTTCCTCTTCAAGACCTGCTCTCCGGGTACCAGGGGAACAGCGGGAGCATACTGGTTGTAAGTTTTCTCTTGTCTTTCCCTAGCCTGACAGAGACTTCGCTCCACGCTCTCCTGTACTCTCCGGTACTGCTGCTGCCTCTCTGTGTCCCAGTCTGTTTCTGGTGAAGTGTCCTCGGGGGTCAGGACTCCCATTTCCAGGTCAACAGGTAACTTACCAGGCCTTGCCCTCATCAGGTAAGCCGGGGTACAGTTGGTGGAACCTACCGGGATGTGGTTGTATAGGTCCACCAGATCGGGCAGCTTCTCAGGCCACAGACTGCGTTCTTCCAGGGGCAACGTTTTTAGAAGATCCATTACCACCTGGTTCATTTTTTCACAAAGTCCATTAGTCTGCGGATGGTAGGGTGTCGTCCTTATCTTCCGGCAGCCATACAGATTGCAGAATTCCTGAAAGACCTCCGCTTCAAAGGCAGGTCCCTGGTCCGTCAGCACTTGGTCCGGGTACCCGTGTGGACGGCAGAAGTGCTGCTGGAAGGCTCTAGCTGCTGTTTGAGCCGTTAAGTCCTTGACGGGGACGACAACCAAGAACCGGGAGTAATGATCCACGATGGTTAACGCGTAGACGTAGCCACTTCTGCTTGGGGTCAGTTTTACATGATCCAAGGCTACCAGTTCCAACGGTTGCCGGGTGACGATGGACTGCAGGGGAGTCTTCTGGCTGGCTCGGTCCTTCCTTCTCAGGTTGCACGGGCCACAATCTCTGCACCACTTCTCGATGGTTCCCCTCATGCCTACCCAGTGGAACCGCTCGCGCAGCAGGAACTCCAGCTTTTTCCACCCAAAGTGTCCAGCTCCGTCGTGGTATGCCTCCATCACCATGGCTGCGTCTCTTCGTGGCACCACTACTTGCCAGAGTAATTCATGCGTCCGGGAGTTAACCATTCTGCGGCACAACTTCCCTTTGTAAAGGAACAGTCGACTCTTCTCTGCCCATAGTTGTTTGGCTTCCTCCGGAGCGTCTGGTTCAAGGCGAGCCTCCGGCCGAGTCAGCATCTCCTTCACCAGTCGGACGGCAGGGTCGCTGTCTTGCGTTTCCGCCCAGTTGTAGTGGGGTAAGGGGTTCAACGTAGCAGCCTGCTTACTCCTTACCCGGTGGGAATACTGAATAGTCCCATGACGGTGGAACGCAGGGAGTTCAACTTCTTCCAGTCCCTCCGGATCTTCTCCTCCGTCCGGCAGGTTGGGCATCCTGGACAGGGCGTCCGCGTTGGTATTGGAGCGTCCTGCCCGGTATTTAATTGTGAACTCGTAGTTGGACAGACGGGCCATCCACCTCTGCTCCAGGGCACCGAGTCTTGCCGTGTCCAGGTGTGTCAGCGGGTTGTTATCCATGTACACGGTGAACCGGGAAGAAGCGAGGTAATGCTTAAAGCGCTCAGTGATTGCCCATACTACGGCCAGGAACTCTAACTTAAATGAGCTGTAATTCTCGGGGTTCCTTTCGGTGGGTCGCAGTTTTCGGCTGGCGTAGGCGATTACTCGTTCCTTCCCCTGCTGGATCTGGGACAGTACGGCTCCTAGCCCGATGTTACTGGCGTCGGTGTAGAGGATAAAGGGCTGGCTATAATCCGGGTACGCCAGGATTTCGTCCCCCGTGAGGGCCATCTTCAGCTGGCGGAAGGACTCTTCTTCCAGCTCTTCCCATTTGAAGGGCGGCTTCTGGTTCTTGGCCTTCCGGGACTGGCCTATCAGGAGGTCCTGCATAGGTGCTGCCTTTTTGGTGAAACCGGGAATAAACCTTCGGTAGTAGCCTACCAACCCGAGGAACTGCCGCACTTCTTTTACGCTGGAGGGGCTTGGCCATTCCTTAATTGCGGTGATTTTATCAGGGTCGGGAGCCACTCCGTCAGCGCTCACTACGTGTCCCAGGTACTGCACCTTTGGTTTCAGGAGGTGACACTTGGAGGGTTTCACCTTTAGGCCGTAACTCGCCAGAGCCTCGAACACTTCCGCCAGGTGTTTCAGGTGGTCCTCATACGTCTTGGAATATACGATGACATCGTCCAGGTACAACAGGACCGTCTCGAAGTTTCTGTGGCCCAGACAACACTCCATTAGGCGTTGGAAGGTTCCTGGTGCGTTGCAGAGTCCGAACGGCATGCAGGTGAACTCGCTAAGTCCCATCGGGGTGGTGAATGCGGTCTTCTCCCGGTCCGCCTCTGCTACAGGAACCTGCCAGTACCCGCTAGTGAGATCCAAGGTAGAGAAGAAGTTAGCAGATCTTAAAGCAGCCAATGACTCCTCTATCCTTGGTAAGGGGTACGCATCCTTGTCTGTGATACGGTTGATTTTCCGGTAATCTACACACATCCTCATGGTGTTGTCTTTCTTTTTGACTAAAACTAATGGGGCTGCCCAGGGGCTACAACTATCCCGGATTACCCCAGCCTCCTTCATGTCTCTAAGCATCCCCTTGGCGTGTTGGTAATGTGCAGGGGGTACGGGTCGATACCTCTCTTTTATGGGAGGATGATCTCCCGTGGGGATGCGATGTTCTACCCCCTTGACTCGCCCGAAGTCTAACGGGTGTTTACTAAACACTCTCTCATACTCTTGAACTCCTTGTTTCTGATGTGAGGGAGTGGAGTCAGTACCCAGATGTAGTTGCTGACACCAGTCCTCCATGTCTTTCTTAGAGCCGTTACCTTCCTCCGGGTGAGATGGAGGCAAGGGTTCCACAGATTGTATAGAATTTTGATTAGTGATATATAATTTGGCTAGCGTGGCATACCGGGGCAGGTACACTTCCCTCTCCCCGATATTTATTATGCGAACGGGCACCCTCCCATGGCGTACATTGACGACCCCCCGTGCTGTCAAAATGGTGGGCCTACTGTCTGAGTAAACTGGTTCTACCATTGCCTGGTAATCTCTACCTCTCAGACCAATAGCTGCCCGGCACCAAATCATCATTTCACTTTTTGGGGGCATGGCAATAGGAAAAGGGTCACACATTCTTACGCTACCAATCTCACCGCCGGAGAGTTCCACTTGTTGCCGTTGCATCAGTGCCCGGATCTCTTTCTGGAGCACCCGCTGCTCGCCGGAGCTGGCATTCTTGGCAACCTGCTGTAAAAGGAAAATCACCTCTGCAAGACAATTTTCAATTACATTAGTTCCTAGAGTTATTTTTGGGTGACTCTCATGTTTATCAATATCTACAATGATCAGTCCCTGTGCGGCCAGTTCGACTCTACCAATTTTGATGGTCACCTCTTTAAATCCGATCTGTGGCACGGGCTGACCATTGCTGGCGATGATACTCAAGTCGTCGTCGGGGTAGCGGGTAATATCCGAGTCATTCCAGTACTGCTTGAAGAGCACGTACGGGATGGTGGTGACCTGTGACCCGGTGTCCAGTAGGGCACTCATGGGAATGCCATCCAGTACCACAGGCAAGACTGGACGTCCTCCCACATATCTGTCGCGCCAGTTCGATGGGCCTGGTGATCTTTTTCCTGGGGGTTGGCCCTCTACCCCAGGTTGTGCCCGTTTAAAGAACAGTACCTTGCCATATGTCCGGGTTGATTGCAGCGGCGGCAGATGGGTCGTCCGTCCTCACTGTATCGGTCACTGGGTCTTCCTCTGGCCGGTGGGGTCCTCCTTGGTCGACGCCACGGGATGTCCTCCGGTCCGGATGCCAGCTGGATCTTCCCTGGGGTGGAAACCTGTAAAGACTGCACAGTTCGGGTTAGCGCAGCAACGCTCTTAGCTAGCTCTTGGACCTGATGGTGTAGGTCTGGAGCCGGGTCATTGTCCAAAGCCTGCGCATCAGCTCCCACAGGCCCTGCTGACAAGGGCGCCGCCTCCTGGTAGTAAGTGGTAGTGGGGCGTCTGTGGGTCACAACGCCACCTGGTGCCGGTTCTCGGAGCACCCGGATGGCTCTGTCCTTGAACTGTGCAAAGTCCAGATGGGGATCCTGTAAGGCCATTGCCCGCAACTGGGTTCGGTGGGCATTGCAATATAAACCCTCTATAAATTGTTCAGTCAACAGCCTGTCCTCGTTTCCCACCCCATCAGGGTCGGTCTGCTTTATGGCCCTCAGGGCCTCTTGTAGGTTTAGTGCATAGTCCCTTATACTCTCATGCGCTCGCTGCTTGCACCCGTAGAATCTAAGCTTAATCTCGGCTGAGGTGCGGGTATCAAAGGTGTCCTTCAGCCGGGTTAGTATCCCTGCGACAGTCTTCCTCCCAGGTGGCCAGGATTTTACTTCCCTTTTGGCTGCCCCTGTTAGTTGGGCCACCAGGATGCTCACTTTTTGCTCTTCTGTGAGGGGGTACACCTGGAAGAGGCTATCCAGCTTTTCTCTAAAGTCATGCAGGGTATGTGACTCCCCTGAGTACTGGGGTAGCCAAGCTGCTCCCGGGATATAGGGCATGGTGAAGGGCATAACTGCAGCAGCGGTAGCGCTGGCGGGGGTTGAGGCAGTGAAGCTCTCCTCCGTATCCGACATCTTCCTCCCCCCTAGTGGACCGTGGCCTACCTTGCGATGATCCTCTTCCGTAGGCCGCGGCTCCGCAGTGGATCGTCAGGGTTGAGGACCTTCCGTCGCGCTCCTGTGACGTCGGCGTCTGCTGGGCTCCTTCCAGGACCTTACGCAACGTCCGGACGTGAGGCGGGGCTTCAGTTCTCGCGCGCTTTCGGAGTCCACGCCCCTCTTCTTCCCGCGCGGCGTCCTCAAGATGGCGTCCAATGGCGGGAAAACTCCACGGATGGCGGGAAGAAGGTCGAAGATGGCGCCGGATGGCGGGAAACCTCCACGGATAGCGGGAATCTTCACCACTGGTAAGTTTGAACAGTCTTTGCTTTTCAGGCACGCAGTACCCGGTGGTTGCGGGCACGAAATCCTGCCGACTACGCCAAAGTTGACGCGCCCCTGGGCCTGTGTCGCGCTGCGGTGCGCACGCGGGAGCTTACCCGGAGCCGGATCCGTGGAGGGTTGTAGTCTCGTGGCGGTGACCCGGTCCGTGCCCAGGGAGTCAAACTGGACGGCAGTCTACTAGTAGTAAATAGTTGATGACTACGCCACCCGTTGAGTGCAGCCAGGGAGCTGCTGCTGCGGGGCAGACCGCTGAGGCCGATGGTAGGATTATGCAGCGTGATAGTATAACCCCCAACGGGAGGGGTATGGTCTCAGGGCAGCCGACGTGGATGATGGGGGTAGCAGGAACCACTCAGAGACGGTACGGTGTAGTTCAGGGTCTTTACTGGTAACAACGATAGACCCTCCCGGAGTACTTGCTAGCGAACGGGGCCTGGTCAGTCCTTGAGCAGATGGGATCTGCCCTGGCCAGGCGTAGTTGTAGGCCTCCCAAACTGACTGTACTCTTCTGGCTACCTTGCTAGAAGCTGATGTAAGTAGCCCACGTCCCTGAGTGTACCGTGTGGTGCTCACCCGTATGGCCGGTGACTCGGGGCCTTCTAATGGCTTCCGCTCCACGATGGCGGTGCTGGTCCCACGCGTGTGACCGTGCCTTCGGGCTTCTGGGCCAGAGGACCTGAAATCCCCTGCCTGACGGATTCTGCTGCTGGGTAGGAGTTAGTCCCCACAGCCTCGGACTCCGGGTCCGGAAAGAAGTCTTCTTAGTCAGGGCGAGCTCTGCAGCTGCCAGCCCCTGACTCCTTGTAACTCTGCTGTTTCCTATGCTGCTTCTTGTCTCTACTCCACTTGTCTGACTCACCCTGCCTCAGCCCCGGGTTTATACAGGGGAAGTTCTTCCCCTCCCAAGACTGGGCAGGAGGTGTGGCATGCACAGGATCCCTGACCAAAGGACCTCCCACCTGCTCTCAGACATAACATTACATTACTGTGGAAAACCAGACCCCTGGGGTGCCACATACACAGGAAGCTGCCAGTCAAAGGGTTATACACACTTTAGCAATTTCAGCGCTGCTGCATCTACAACAGAGAAAACAATAATTCTAGCAAAACTGAACCAAGTAGTCCAGTAAGTGACATATCGCTGGAATTAGGGTTTCAGACACTACATAATGCTGCTTTCAATTAGCACAGCAAAAACGTGCTGACAGATTCCCTTTATATGTTCCCACATCTGCACCAGCCTGCACCCGCCTGTGAGTTGTGCTCTGATCCTGTTGGTGGTGCTGACAACCAGGAAGTCTCTTCCACCCTGGGTTGTTAGGTCGCCACTCAGAAGGGTTTGTTATCATACTTCCTGGTATTTGGTCTTGACAAAACTTTATGTACGGATTATATGCATTTTTGATGTGTTTCCGCAGCCGAAATGCACTAAAAATGCATGTGCATTTTTACCTGTGGAGTTTCCACATCTAAATGAAGTCTAAAGGAAAAATCTACACATAAAACTCAGTGTAATCGCAAGAGGAATTGAAATGTTGCAGACTGAAACACGCACCGAAGGTCAGTTTACGCTGAGTAATAAAAAGCACAGTGTGCATGAGATTTTTATCCACTTTTCTGGAACTGTAAGAAGCTGTGTTTTTGCTCAGAAAAAATATGCAGCACCAAAAACTCACCAAAAGCTGATTGTGGGAACATTTACATGTTCAGTATTTGGTCAGTATTCCACATAAGTATTTGTAATCCAAAACCAGGAGTGGGTGATAAATGCAGAATTGGTGACTTGTTTCTATTATACCTTTTCTCTGATTGTTCCTCACCTAGTTTTGGCTCCCACTCCTGAAAAATAATACTGACCAAATACTGATAGTGGGGCCTTGGCCTTATACTTTTCTTCCGATTGTTCCACTCCTGGTTTTCACTTACAAATACGGAGGTAAAATACTGACCAAATACTCAATGTGTGAACATGGCCTAAGACTGCGGCATGAATATTGGTAATTGGTTAAAAGAAACACTTCTAAGTGTATTAACATTTGTGCACTTACTAAAGATCAGTGTATAACCACCATCTTCCCTCTCCCTGACGCACTCTCCCTTTTCTACTTCTTCTATCCATTTCCTTAATCCTGTCCCATTCTTGTCCCTTCTGTTGTGTATATGTTTTTTTTAACCCTTCTGTTGTTAAAGGGGATTTTCACCACATTAACACGCATCGCTCCTCTCCCCTTGGAGCTAGGACCATGAAGCTTCATTGTTAAAGGATTCCTCCAGGATTGACATATTTATGGCCTATCCATAAGCCATCAATATAAGATCGGTGGGGGTCTGACACCTTGCACCCTCACCATTCAGCTGTAATTCACACAATCTGCGGCTGCGTAAGTGCAGTGTATGGGGCAGAAAACAGCAGTTCTGTACACTGCTTAGTGGCCACTGCCAAGTACTGCTGTTTGTCTCCCAGTCACTTGCATAAGAGATAAGGCGCAGTAATCGGCAAAGGCCACTAAGCAATGTAAAGACCTGCTATTTTCCACCCGTTACACTACTTAGATTAATCAATATGAGACACCCCCTTTAATATGGAGGGCAACCGCTTTAATTTGTATACAGTGGGTACGGAAACTATTCAGACCCCTTTAAATTTTTCACTCTTTGTTTCATAGCAGCCATTTGGTAAATTCTAAAAAGTTCATTTTTTTTCTCAATAAAGTACACTATGCACCCCATCTTGACTGAAAAAAACAGAAATGTAGATATTTTTGCAAATTTATTAAAAAAGAAAAACTGAAATATCACATGGTCATAAGTATTCAGACCCTCTGCTCAGACACTCATATTTAAGTCACATGCTGTCCATTTCCTTGTGATCCTCCTTGAGATGGTTCTGCTCCTTCATTGGAGTCCGGCTGTGTTTAATTAGACTGATAGGACTTGATTTGGAAAGGCACACACCTGTCTATATAAGACCTCACAGCTCACAGTGCATGTCAGACCAAATGAGAATCATGAGCTCAAAGGAACTGCCCAAGGAGCCCAGAGACAGAATTGTGGCAAGACACAGATCTACCCAAGGTTAAAAAAGAATTTCTGCATTACTCAAGGTTCCAAAGAGCACAGTAGCCTCTATAATCCTTAAATGGAAGAAGTTTGGGACCACCAGAAGTCTTCCTAGACCTGGCTGTCCAGCCAAACTGAGCAATCGTGGGAGAAGAGCCTTGGTGAGAGAAGTAAAGAAGAACCCCAAGATCACTGTGGCTGAGCTCCAGAGATGCAGTAGGGAGATGTGAGAGAGTTCCACAAAGTCAACTATCACTGCAGCCCTCCACTAATCGGGCCTTTATGGCAGAGTGGCCTGACAGAAGCCTTCTCCTCAGTGCAAGACATATGAAAGCCCGCATAGAGTTTGCTCAAAAACACATGAAGGACTCCCAGACTATGAGAAATAAGATTCTCTGGTCTGATGAGACGAAGAAAGAACTTTTTGGTGATAATTCTAAGCGGTATATGTGGAGAAAACCAGGCACTGCTCATCACTGTAAGAGTATGAGAAATTCTAATATTCTGAACAGCCATGTTAAACCTAGCAGCCATCTTGTTCAGAAGTTTGAGAATTGAGTTTTTCAGCTAATGAGATGCATGTCCTACACATGTCCTAATCACAATGGAGCCAAAAAATGATGTCAGTGCCATTAGCAGGTACGGTGGTATACACAAAGGTTAATAGCAGCAGCTGCAGGTCAATGTGAGAGTAAATAAGTGGTGTTATAGGGTAGTAAATGATGTTATTGTAATTGTGGTATAGAAATTAGGACAATATAGTTGTCAATATGTCGAGAATTATTAGGAAGTGTAACGGGTCTGGGAGGTGGAACCTCTGAGCAACTATACAAGGGGGCAGTCCTTGTAAGGAAGCGGGTGGCTCCCAGGGAAGGCGGGCAGGTAGTCACGGCTAGTGACGGGGACAGTCTCTGGGTAGAAGGGCAGGAGGACACGGCAGGTGACGGGGACAGTCTCTGGGTAGAAGGGCAGGAGGTCACGGCAAGTGACGGGGACAGTCTCTGGGTAGAAGGGCAGGAGGTCACAACAAATGACAGGGACGGTCTGTAGACAGGCGGGTGGTCACGGCAAGTGACGGCAAAGCCTCCAGGTAGGCTAGCAGGCAGGTAGCAGGTGGACGCTCCCAGGTGAGCGGGCAAGAGTCTCTGGACAGGCCGGTGGTCACAGCAAGTGACGGCTCCAGGTAGTCTAGTAGGAAGGTAGCAGAGGAGCGCTCCCAGGTGAGCGGGCAAGAGTCTCTGGACAGACAGGTGGTCACGGCACGTGACGGCAAAGCCTCCAGGTAGGCTAGCAGGCAGGTAGCAGGGGAGCGCTCCCAGGTGAGCGGGCAAGAGTCTCTGGACAGGCAGGTGATCACGGTAGGTGACGGCAGAGCCTCCAGGTAGGCTAACAGGCAGGTAGCAGGTGAGCGCTCCCAGGTGAGCGGGCAAGAGTCTCTGGACGGGCAGGTGGTCACAGCACGTGACGGCGGAGCCTCCAGGTAGGCTAACAGACAGGTAGTAGGTGAGCGCTCCCAGGTGAGCGGGCAGACTGATCCATAGACAGACTGGCCGGGCTGGTAGGCAGACTGTCGGACCGCAGATAGATAAGTAACAGGCAGGAATCTGGCAGGTGACTGGCAGGTAACTGGCAGGTAACTGGTAACGGGACCTGAGGGCTGAAGCAGAGTTGAAAGGCTTTGCAACAACATTGCTCGGGCACCTCCATTTTGGAGGAGGTGCCTTATATATGGTGAGGTCCTCCTGCCATTGGCCGGGGACTCCTTAGGACGGCGCGCGCGCGCCCTAAGCACAGTGGCCTGGAAGCAGCGCGCGCTGCCAGCAGAGCGGGAGGAGGATGCCGGGCACGGAGCGGAGAGGTGAGGGGAACAGCGTCCCTGCCTAGCACAGTACCCCCCCCCTTTAGGCCCCCCTTTTTTAGGCCAGACAGAAATTTATCAAGGATGAGAGGGGCATGGATGTTCTCCCGGGGCTCCCAAGTTCTCTCCTCAGGACCAAACCCCTTCCAATCCACTAGAAAAAAGGTCTTTCCTCTTACCCTTTTGGTGGCCAGAATGTTCTCTACCTCAAACTCATTTTCAGCGGAAACCGGAGCAGGAGGCGTACCTGTAGACTTGGAAAAAGAGTTAAGTACCACGGGTACTTTGTTGCCGTCCGGACGATGCAGCACCCGGGCGGAAGAGAAAGCCTGTTTTAAGGAAAGAAAGGCTTCCTCGGCTTCGGGCGGCCATTCTCTGGGATTAGTGCCCTTACGGGTGAGCGCAGAGATTGGGGCAGTCCGGGAAGAGAAGTGCGGTATGAAGAGGCGGTAGTAGTTAGCGAAGCCCAGGAACCGCTGAATAGCCTCCAACCCCTCTGGTCGGGGCCACTTCTGGATGGCAGACAGTTTCTCAGGATCCATTCGTAGGCCGGTCTGAGAGATTATGTAGCCCAAGAACGGAAGCGAGGTCTGCTCAAAGAGGCACTTCTCATATTTAGCGTAGAGGTGGTTCTGCCTGAGCCTGAGCAGGACCTGACGAACATCCCTCTGGTGAGTGAGAAGATCCGGAGAGAAGACCAAGATGTCGTCCAGGTACACCACTACGCAGGAGTAGAGAAGGTCCCGGAAGATATCATTGACCAACTCTTGAAAGACGGCGGGAGCGTTACAGAGACCGAAGGGCATTACCAGATATTCATAGTGGCCGTCCAGGGTGTTGAATGCGGTCTTCCATTCATCCCCCTGACGGATACGGACCAGGTTATACGCCCCACAGAGGTCCAGCTTGGTGAAGATTCTAGCCCCCCTCAGACGGTCAAATAATTCCGGAATGAGCGGAAGGGGGTATTTATTCTTCACCGTGATCTGGTTAAGGCCTCTATAGTCTATACAGGGACGGAGTGAGCCGTCCTTCTTTTTGACGAAGAAGAAGCCAGCTCCCGCCGGGGAGGTCGATTTCCGGATAAATCCCCGGACCAGATTCTCCTCAATATATTCAGACATGGACCGGGTCTCAGCAGTGGACAAAGGGTAAATACGCCCACGGGGAGGAGTAGCGTCGGGCATCAGGTCGATTGGGCAGTCGTATGGTCTATGAGGGGGTAATGTCTCTGCCTCCTTTTTATTAAAGACGTCCGCATAAGACCAATAGGGAACCGGAAGACCAGGTAGATTGGCTGGGGTAGGAGAAGGACGGACAGGGTGGATGGGAACTAAACAAGTCTTATGGCAGTCCTGTCC
The DNA here is from genome assembly GCF_046119375.1 of Phyllobates terribilis. Lineage (NCBI taxonomy): Eukaryota > Metazoa > Chordata > Amphibia > Anura > Dendrobatidae > Phyllobates > Phyllobates terribilis. Next base: position 343,294,066 of record NW_027362771.1, read on the forward strand.
CCAGCGAAGGACTTCTCCGGTCTGCCAATCAAGCACGGGTGCATGTCTCTGAAGCCAAGGTAGGCCTAGCAAGAGGGCGTGAGAGAGTCCAGGCAGAACATGAAAGAAGATGCTCTCAGAGTGCAGCATTCCCACCTGCAGGGTTATGGATTCGGTGATGAGTTGGATGGGATGTGGTAAGAGGCCCCCATCCACGGCAGCGACAGATAAGGGTACAGCCAGAGGTTTGGTGGGAATGCGGTATTTCTGTACCAGGGACTGAGAAATGAGATTTCCGGCAGCTCCAGAGTCAAGTTGGGCTAGTTCAAAATAACGGTTCTCCCCGCAGATGATAGAGACCGACAGCAACAGAGATGGACAGGGTTTACTCTTGGCTAGGACGACCTCTCTGAGTGATCCTAGACACAGGCGTTTCCCGACCTCTCCGGGCAGGAACGGATCCAGTGCTCCTTACTGCCACAGTAGAAGCAGCTCCCCTCGGCTCGGCGTAACTCTTGACGGGTCTTGACCATCTTGGTCTGGTCAACCTGCATAGGCTCGGGTGAGTGCGCCTGGGGAGTAGCGGGAGAAGTGACAGGTTTCTGAAAGGTTGGGGCTAGACGTGGAAACCTCCTCTCACGGGTGACCTCTTTGGCGCGTTCCTGGAACCGGATGTCAATCCGGGTGGCAAGAGTTATTAAGTCGTCGAGAGTGGTAGGTATTTCCCGACCGGCGAGTTCATCTTTAATACGGCCGGACAGACCCTCCCAAAAGACAGACACCAGGGCGTCGTTATCCCAGGCCAGCTCCGAAGCAAGGGTACGGAACCGTATGGCATATTGGCCCACGGTGAGATTTCCTTGATGGAGGCGTAGCAGAGATGATGCGGATGAGGTCTTCCGTCCGGGTTCGTCGAAGACTTTCCGGAAAGCCGTGAGAAAGGCTGGCAGGTTGGACACCAGGGGGTCTCCTCTCTCCCATAGAGGATTTAGCCAAGCCAGTGTCTCCCCCGTGAGATGGGACATGATGAAGGCTACTTTGGCCCGGTCGGAGATAAACTGGTGGGACAGGAGTTCAAAGTGCAGGGTGCACTGGTTTATGAAGCCCCGAGCTTGAGCGGGGTTGCCTCCGAAGCGAGGAGGTGCAGAAAGCCGGAGTCCGGGGCAGGATGCCATGGTATTGGTGGGCAGCGGCGCTGCCGGGCTGCGAGTCATGACACTAGTGGTGGTTGCTGGTGGAGCAGTCAGAGTGTCCAGGCGAGAGTTGACATTCTGCAGATGACTCAGGATGGACTCCTGTTGGGACCTTTGACGGGACAGTTCATGACATAGGTCCGAGAGCGAGGGAGCTTGGGTGCCACCGGGTTCCATGGCCCAGCCAGAGCCCTGACCTATACCCAATTGAGCACCTCTGGAGAGACCTGAAAATGGCTGTCCACCTACGTTCACCATCCAACCTGAAGGAACTGGAGAGGATCTTCAAGGAAGAATGGCAGAGGATCGCCAAATCCAGGTGCGAAAAACTTGTTGCATCATTCCCAAGAAGACTTATGGCTGTACTAGCTCAAAAGGAGGCTTAGACTCCTTACTGAGCAAAGGGTCTGAATACTTATGACCATGTGATATTTCAGTTTTTCTTTTTTAATAAATTTGTAAAAATTTCTACATTTCTGTTTTTTTTTCAGTCAAGATGGGGTGCAGAGTGTACTTTAATGAGAAAAAAATGAACTTTTTAGAATTTACCAAATGGCTGCAATGAAACAAAGAGTGAAAAATTTAAAGGGGTCTGAATACTTTCCATACTCACTGTAATAATGTATTATTTATATTTATCTAAGCACAGCCCTATGTTGCAGCAAGTATTTGAGGATACAGCTCCTGTAGAAGCAATGTGTTGTGCGCAGTGATTTTCTCCTATAGAGGTTGCCAACCAGTGTTGGGACGTTGTGAGGTGCACAATACTTTCTACTGTTGTACAGCATCAGGGGTATTTTTCACAGTAGAAAAGGGCAAGGGAGTGAGGAGCTAGCAGCCATGCACACCGCTCCCTGGACCTCCTTTAGTAATGAGCGCTTCTACCAATCTGAGGAGGGAGATGCTCATAGGTCAGTGTGCTCACCTGCCTAGCAAGCAGAATCCACTTACAGTATTAAGTGGTGCATTACTGCTTGGAGGTTTTGGCTTATTTTTTTAAAATAAAAATTCACCCCTTTCTACCTGTTGTGAGATGGTGCCTTAGGCGGTAGTTTATCACTGTCTAACTGTCTCCCCAGTTTTGTTGAATGGGTTGTCCACCTAGTACATCCACTGGTCAGCGGTTCGCGGTATTGGCAGAAGCTACTGTGGCACCCCAGGGGTCTGGTTTCCACAGTAACGGCAGTGTTATGTCTGAGAGCAGGTGGGAGGTCTCTTGGTCAGGAATCCTATGCAGCCACACCTCCTGCCCAGTCCTGGGAGGGGAAGGACTTCCCCTATATAAACCTGGGGCTGAGGCAGGGTTAGAGAGTTCAGAGGGAGAGTGCAGCCAGGAGGGCTGACAGGGAGCTGTGGCTCCGGCTGGGCCCAGCTCCTGGGCCATGCCAGAAGTAGAGAAGAGAAGCAGCATAGGAAGAAACAACAGGAGCTCTGTGGGAGCAGTGTTACAAAGAGTCAGGGGCTGGCAACTGCAGAGCTCGCCCTGACTGAGAAGATTTCTTACCGGACCCGGAGTCCGAGGCTGTGGGGACTAACTCCTACCCAGCAGCAGAATCCGTCAGGCAGGGGATTTCAGGTCCTCTGGCCAAGAAACCCGAAGGCACGGTCACACGCATGGGACCAGCACCGCCGTCGTGGAGCGGAAGCTACTAGAAGGCCCCGAGTCACCGGCCATACGGGTGAGCACCACACGGTACACTCAGGGACGTGGGCTACTTATACTCGCTTCTAGCAAGGTAGCCAGAAGAGTATCGTTAGTTTGGGAGGCCTACAACTCCGCCTGGCCAGGGGAGATCCCATCTGCTCAAGGACTGACCAGGCCCCAACCGCTAGCCAGTACTCCGGGAGGGTCTATCTTTGTCACCAGTAAAGACCCTGAACTACACCGCATCGTCTCTGAGTGGTTCCTGCTACCCCCATCAACCACGTCGGCTGCCCTGAGGCCATACCCCTCCCGTTGGGGGTTATACCATCCACGCTGCACCATCCTTCCACCGGCCTCAGCGGTCTGCCCTGCAGCGGCAGCTCCATAGCTGCATTCAACGGGTGGCGTAGTCGTCCATCATCTACCGCTGATACAGCGCCACTTATTCTGACTCCCTGGGCACGGACCGGATCACCGCCACGAGACTACAACCCTCAAGAGATCCGGCTCCGGGTAAGCTCCCGCGTGCGCAACGCAGCGCGACACAGGCCCAGGGGCGCGTCAACTTTTGGCGTAGTCGGCAGGATTTCGTGCCCGCAACCACCGGGTACTGCGTGCCTGAAAAAGACTGTTCAAACTTACCTGTGGTGAAGATTCCCGCCATCCGGCGCCATCTTCGGCCTTCTTCCCGCCATACGTGGAGTTTTCCCGCCATTGGACGCCATCTTGAGGACGCCGCGCGGGAAGAAGAGGGGCGTGGACTCCGAAAGCGCGTGAGAACTGAAGCCCCGCCTCACGTCCGGACGTTGCGTAAGGTCCTGGAAGGAGCCCAGCAGACGCCGACGTCACAGGAGCGCGACGGAAGGTCCTCAACCCTGACGATCCACTGCGGAGCCGCGGCCTACGGAAGAGGATCATCGCAAGGTAGGCCACGGTCCACTAGGGGGGAGAAGGATGTCGGATACGGAGGAGAGCTTCACCGCTTCAATCCCCGCCAGCGCCACCGCTGTTGCGGTCATGCCTTTCACCATGCCCTATATCCCGGGGGCAGCCTGGCTACCCCAGTACTCAGGGGAGTCACATACCCTGCATGACTTTAGAGAAAAGCTGGATAGCCTCTTCCAGGTGTACCCCCTCACAGAGGAGCAAAAATTGAGCATCCTGGTGGCCCAATTAACCGGGGCAGCCCAAAGGGAGGTAAAGTCCTGGCCACCTGGGAGGAGGACTGTCGCAGAGATACTAACCCAGCTAACCGAGGAGGAGCTGCAGTACTACCAATACGAGGAAAGCCAAGAGGACCCGGACGGGTCTGAGGACTACCCTCAGGAGGGAGCACAAAGAGGACATAGCTACTGAAGGGAAGTAGCGTGAATAAAGAGCTGTAAATAGTTACCCGTTAGGGTACAAGGACTGCTGCTAATTAAAATATGGTCCCCGTTGGGATTAGTGAATTGTTTCCCGTGTGTCCCTATCCCTTACCAGGCTGAGGACTGTGAGCAGCCATCCCCTATCCCTTACCAGGCTGAGGACTGTGAGCAGCCAATCCTTATCCCCACTGGCCGAGGACTGAGAGCGGCCATATCCTGTAAATAATTATGTGTTTCTAGTAATTTATAGGAGTCCTTGGTGGATTTACCGGGAATCTTTTGTACAGTTAGTGGAGCGTAACCCAGGATGGACTAAAAGACTGTTAAGGACTCGGGCAGGACAGACCCCTACCTGGTTACGTCTCCCTGTTTTGGTGAAATGGACACCTTTGTTTTCTTCAAAGACTGCACCCGGTTGCGGACACGCCGTAACCATCTTTATGTGTTTTTCTTATTGTATTATTATTGTTTATACCTTGTTATGTTTTTCTAAAAATATGTTTAGTCCCGGAGTACTAAATTTCACTAGGGGGGAATGTGGCACCCCAGGGGTCTGGTTTCCACAGTAACGGCAGTGTTATGTCTGAGAGCAGGTGGGAGGTCTCTTGGTCAGGAATCCTATGCAGCCACACCTCCTGCCCAGTCCTGGGAGGGGAAGGACTTCCCCTATATAAACCTAGGGCTGAGGCAGGGTTAGAGAGTTCAGAGGGAGAGTGCAGCCAGGAGGGCTGACAGGGAGCTGTGGCTCCGGCTGGGCCCAGCTCCTGGGCCATGCCAGAAGTAGAGAAGAGAAGCAGCATAGGAAGAAACAACAGGAGCTCTGTGGGAGCAGTGTTACAAAGAGTCAGGGGCTGGCAGCTGCAGAGCTCGCCCTGACTGAGAAGATTTCTTACCGGACCCGGAGTCCGAGGCTGTGGGGACTAACTCCTACCCAGCAGCAGAATCCGTCAGGCAGGGGATTTCAGGTCCTCTGGCCAAGAAACCCGAAGGCACGGTCACACGCATGGGACCAGCACCGCCATCGTGGAGCGGAAGCTACTAGAAGGCCCCGAGTCACCGGCCATACGGGTGAGCACCACACGGTACACTCAGGGACGTGGGCTACTTATACTCGCTTCTAGCAAGGTAGCCAGAAGAGTATCTTTAGTTTGGGAGGCCTACAACTCCGCCTGGCCAGGGGAGATCCCATCTGCTCAAGGACTGACCAGGCCCCAACCGCTAGCCAGTACTCCGGGAGGGTCTATCTTTGTCACCAGTAAAGACCCTGAACTACACCGCATCGTCTCTGAGTGGTTCCTGCTACCCCCATCATCCACGTCGGCTGCCCTGAGGCCATACCCCTCCCGTTGGGGGTTATACCATCGACGCTGCACCATCCTTCCACCGGCCTCAGCGGTCTGCCCTGCAGCGGCAGCTCCATAGCTGCATTCAACGGGTGGCGTAGTCGTCCATCATCTACCGCTGATACAGCGCCACTTATTCTGACTCCCTGGGCATGGACCGGATCACCGCCACGAGACTACAACCCTCAAGAGATCCGGCTCCGGGTAAGCTCCCGCGTGCGCAACGCAGCGCGACACAGGCCCAGGGGCGCGTCACTACAACTACTCAGTTACACAGCTGCACAGCACAGCTCTGTCAACAGAATAGTGCCGTGGCGGGGTACTCCACATCTGCCCCCTATGGACTTGAATAGATGGCTGGAGTGCAGCACCCATCTACAGCCACTATACAGTTAACAGAGCTGTGCAGCTCTGTAACTGAGCAGTTACGAAAGACGCTGACACCGGGAACAGTTGATTGGATGGGGTGCCGGGTGTCGCACCCCAACTGATCAGACATTGATGACCTATCCTAAGGATAAGCAATCAACGTTAAAGTGCCGGACAACCCCTTTAAAAGGAACCTGTTCCCAAACACTATTATTCTGGAGGTTATTAGTGTTACAAAGCTGACCTGCTGACTTATTGAAAGCGTGGCTACCGGGGAAAAAAAAAATTAAAGGGGCTGTCCATTACTTGGACAACCCTTCTTGATATAAATATTTGGCCCCAATGAAATCAAAAAGCCTATACTCACCTCCAGTGCCGGCTCCGTTCTAACGGTGTGAGCACTCGCAGTCCTGGGGCTCTCGTGCGGTTGTTGTAACACGTGCCCCGGTGACAATCAGCGCTGGTGTCACTGTCCCCCCCTTTAGACAAATCAAACATGAAAAGGAAGTCCGGGCTTCAGCTGATCTCTGACTTCCTCTTCATGTTCAGTTCGACATGAGGTGGGAACAGTGACACCAGCGCTGATTGGGCACCGGTGTCACGTGTCCCAACAACAGCACGGGAGCCCCGGGGAGAGCGAGTGCCGACACCGTGGGAACAGCGCTAGCATGGGAGGTGAGTATAAGCTTTTTCATTTTATCATGGCCAAGCGTGGAATATGATAAGGAGTTGTTCAAGGAGTGCACAACTTCTTTAAATTTATTCCTCCCAGGAGCCTCCAGCTTTCAGTCATAGAGGCTCCGGAATGGATTACTGTCTTTGCCTAACGTCTCTGCCTGACCATCTGGCTAGATCCCTGTATATGTTCCCCAGGGGTGGGGAACCACAGGCCACGGGGCCCTCAATGACCTTTTATTCGGCCCCTGGGCAGATTCCTGGGGGCCGCAGTACTTGGACTGACAGATGTATTTTAATATCTGCCAGTCCATTAATTTCCTCTTGCTCTGTGAGCACGCGTACATAGTGTTCACTACTGAACGCTAAGGTGCGTGCAATGAAAGGTTACGTCCTGATACCAATGCCAGCGTCAGGATGTACTTTGTGGGTGGAGTTAGTGCACAATTTGTACAGTCCCCAAAGGATGGTATAAATATCCAAATGGCCCTTGGCAGAAAAAAGATTCCCCACCTCTGCTGTATAAGGATGAAAAGGTAGACAAGACTGATCACCTGGGACATGATAAACTAAAGCCAAAACTGTATCTGATATCCATTTTTAGATGACAGATAGATAACAAAGGGTAAGTGTTCACTCATAAGCAACAGACGAGTGTGTTAAAATTTATGAAAAGTAGCAATAAGTTAAAAATAGGATTGTGTTAAAGACACGATTGCACTAGTGTTTAAATGGTACTAAAAGAAATTCACTAAAAACGACATTAAATCCAAAAGACATAGAAAAAAAGCAGTCATATTTACCAACACCAGGTCACAAAACTATTGCACTACAGGATGCAGTGGACCCAGATGATAAAGCGGGAGACAGAACATTTACAAAATATTGTGTGTGCCACTCACACTCCTACCAGTCATAGAGAGGGTGGTTGCCTAGTATTAAAAAGAAGTTTGATGTAAGTGCCGGCAGTGTGAATTGCCTAAGCCTCCAAAACAGAGGGCACCCATGCAAGTGATAAGGACTTCTGAGCCACTGGAAGTGTTAATGATGGATTGCCTCATGATCGGCTCATCTCATAACCGTTGTGAATATTGACAGGTGATGACGGACCACTTTACAAACTTTGCAGTCGTAACCCCGATACAGGATTAGACGACATGTGGAAGTGTGACCCTCACCAGAGTCACCAAACTCCCTGAGTCCCAAATTCCATTACTTGGTCATCGTCTCACAGTCATCTGGCACGCCTGAGGTCCCTCGCCAGGATGAGGAACAACACTGCAGGTAGTGTAGGAGAAGTATTAGTTGTGCTGGCCAATGCTGCAGTCCACCAGCCCTTGGCATTGTGGAGTCCGGTTCTCCTCCTCACATTGCCACTTAAAGAGACAGCTCCCAGCTCTCAGCGCTTCCTTCCCAGCTGCACCAGAAATGCCATAACTCCGAGGCAATGTCACTTTCCGGCCAGACAGCTCCGCCATGCTTTCAGACCACATCTGCAACACTTTAGCCACCTTTATCCAGTACATTAAATCCTTACACTGTAATCGCCTGTGCTCTCTAGGATTTCACACCTGCATTTCATCCACCAATAGCAGGAATTCACTCTCTCTGGTAAGCATTAGTCCTTAGGTAGCGTACACACAGGCAATGAGGTTTTGGTCCAAGCACATGCAGTTTTTATTGTTTCCACAGGTTTCCCAGAACCAAAACAAAATCATAAACATAAATCCCTAGCCTTGTCCAGGCGCTACCTAAACAGAACAGACCCGGGCTACTCATACACAGCTGAGCTAGCCCCAGTTCAGTGAAACAAAACAGCTATTGTCCATAGCAACGACTAATACTAACTTCTCAGATAGGGATTCGGGCCTGTTTCTCTGTTCACCTCCAAGACTCATCCAGTCTGGTGCACAAGACCTGTGTATTCACTAGCTAACACATTTGCCTCTGGTCCATCAAGCAGATGTACACTCCCTCAGGAGACTGGCACATAATAAACCTACTTCATGCTTCTTAGAAAATCAGTATAGGAGCTTCTAATCAAACACTACAGAGCTGGGATTTAACCCTGTCCGTCCCAGCTATGCTACTATACCAAAAAGAGACAAATCTAATTTGCATAATAGGTGCAGAAATGGTGTGAAAATCTGCAACATCAAAACCTTACCAAAAGCTCATAGTAGGAATGTAGCCTGTGTTACTGACGCGCCCCCTGGGCCGTAGGGTACTCGGTAGCCGGGCCGGTCGATGCTGTGGGATGTCACAGTGGCAGTGACCCGGTCCGTGACCCAGGGCGGTCAATTAAAGGGGAATAAAGTAAAAGGAATAAAGTTTTTATATATAATGTTCATGACGCCACCTGTGGTATGCGGCTATATGGGGCCGCCACTGGGGTGCAGATCCTCTGGAGCTGATGGTGACACAGCAGAGTTGGTTCAGCTCTCCACAGGCAGAGTTAAGCCCCAGGGCAGGAAATAGTGATGTTATGAGGTAGATTTTGCTATGCAGTGTAGTGTAGGGCTGGTGATGGCGCAGCAATAATTGTAGGACACAGTGGGGTGCAGTCTTCAAGGTTTTACTCACAGTTGTCCAAGACTCCAGGTTACCAGCGCCAGTGTGTAACCTCCCACGAGTCCTGCGTTCACCAAGGAAGGGGTTCAGCAATCTCTCAAGTATCTCAGAAGTACTTAAACGGGACCCCCTCCTGCCCTGCGCCTCACAATCAGTGTCCCAAGCCGGTAGCCTCGGATCGTGTCGGGCAACCTGCAGTCCCCTGCTGAATCCTATGCAGCTACCTTTTCGACTATATAATTGTGGTTTTGGGCAGCTACACATTGAAAGTACAGTAGCCTCCGGTTTTCTAGCTGAGCCTTGTAGTTCTCCACTAGTTAGGGGCCGGTCCCCTCTGCGGCCTGATCCCTCCACGTCCTTGTAGATTTGGGCGCACGGGTGGCTTCCGCACTCGCCGTGCCCCTGGGATCCCCTCTGTTTTTCTTGGAGCCTTCCTTCTGCTACCGTCCTCTCTCAGTCTGTCCTCCTGGGCCTCTCAGTCTAGGCCCACTCCTCTGAGCAGAGCTTCTACAGAGCTCCAGCTCCCACTCCTTCTCCTCTGTCTGACTTTTTCTCTTTGTCTGCTTCTAGATGGTTCCCCTGCTTTCTTATACTCCCACTGAAGGTGCTCCCCTGAACTACTTCCTCCACCGACACCCACTACATGGTTCCCCCTCTCTCGGTTCCCCCCAACTTCCAACCAGGGACAGGGCTCAGCATAAGCCAGTGCATCTTGCTCCGCCTGCTGGTCTGGAATGGTGTAGTGTTGGATGCAGGTGGTTGGGTAGTGGGCAGTACTCCCTCCTTACCTGAGAGTGGAATACCACACCTCTGGGTGAGATGCAGTACCTCTGTGGCGACTGAACCCGCAGGGGCGCCACATGACCACGATGCGTTTTTAGCGATTTTTTGACACTGCAAACATTGCAGCTTCTTATAGGGCCAGGAGAGTGTATGGGATTTATAGAAATCTCATGCCTGCTGTGCTTTTTTTTAAAATTCAACGTAAACTGGTGCGTGTTTGACATCTGTAACATGTAAATTTCTCTTGCGGGTATGCTGAGTTTTCTGTGCAGATTTTCCCCATGCCACTGCATTAGATGCGAAAAATCCATAGGTAAAAAACACACATGCTTTTTTAATGCGTTTCTTCAACTGATGTACAAGCACTCAGATGATCGAAGGTTCAAGTCCCCCACTCTCATCATGGGGGACTTTAACATCCCTATTGATGATCCCATCTCCTCATCTGCAGCTCATCTTTTATTTCTAACTCCCTCTCTCAGCCTTTCTCAACTTACTTGCCATTCCGTGTGTGGTTCTACCATTACTCATCAGCAACAAGCCCGATGTCTTGAGGTTATATTTGACTCCGTTCTTTCCTTCACTCCCTACATCCAATCACTCACTCGCTCATGTCACCTGCACCTCAAAATCATCTCTAGAATTCAACCTTTCCTTATTTTAGACTCTGCAAAAACTCTTACTGCTGCTCTTATTCATTCTGGTCTAAACTATTGCATCTCTCTACTAATTGGTCTCCCTCTTACTAAACTCTGCTTTCATAGAAGATATAAAAAAAATCTCTGAAGTCAATTACCCCCTCCCCCCTTTTTTTAATCACAGATTTCCAGTAAGACAAGCAGTTGACACTCTTAGATGAAGGATTGTACAATAGACAAAGAGATGTGAACCATCTTAGTCCTGTTGATGCCCAGATGACTAAAAGAAGATGCTTTTTTGTGAGAAAGACAAAGAGATTTAAATTAGACAGGAGAACTCTTTTCAATGTGTTTATACATGTGTTTATACATAAGCATGGCAGTGGAAGAAACCTTTTGTGCGCAGGAAATATATTGTCCTTTCAAGGGAAATAATTTACATTTATACTAGACACCTTTGTCCTTGTAAGAGAAGTGTTGCACCTGCAACAGACATATATGTCTCCTAAAGGAAATATTGAATATCAAAATTTGTATAAATTCGATATAGATGAAACATATATTTTCAGCACTGGGGCTAACAGGGGAAGAAGACGCATACCTTTTTATAAATGTAACCCCTGCCAATGAGCTACAAATCTACAAAGACCAGATAACTGACAACTGCTATGCCATGTTTACTATCTAAGTAAAGATAAAATCCTGATGGAAAATATGGCATCAATCTCGAACTTCTGCAATCATCCGGTGAGAAGTTATAGCATAAGCTGGGATTTCATAAAATCCTGAAGGGCTGAGGACAGCCCACAACCCTGCCCACGTGATGTCAACACGCGGAGGGTGTGTTGGGGGAACTCAACTCAGGGGCTGATAAAAGATCAAGCTGAATTATTATCTGCATTCGTGTAGAGAAATACACATCGTGTATGCAGGAATCCCGTTTACTGAACAGCCCCAAACTAAGTGCTGTCTTTCAGCGAAGTTGACTCGTCTCTGCAAGCGGCGTAGTAAGTTCTCTTGTTAATCCCTTTTATTTCTGTAACTGTATATGCTGTATAGTTTTGTCCCCTTTGTAAAATCTTTTGTATATTTTCATAAACACTGCCTCCCTTTGGATTAAATATAAAATTTAATAGTTCTGTTCCTTTTGTTTTGTAATCTCGCCTCAAAGCCATACGCTACCTATCAGGCCTCCAATCGGCCAATATAAACTATTGCTGGTGGCAGCGAGTAGTCTGGGGTTATTGTGGAGTTAGTGGTGATCATGCACATGATCATACACGTATATACACATATTCCATGTGTTGGAATTCACAGGTGTATATACCATATGCTGACTGTTAGTTTTCCAATAACCAGCCTGTTAGTATGAACAGCCTGTGGCCTCCTCCGTTGATTGTCGGCCAATAGTGTAATTGTCCAGACGATAGGGGGCAGCAGAGGGCTGTTCGCTCAAGAGATCACAACGGGTGGTTCTTCGTGACCTTCCCAGTCTTTGATATTTGTGATTAAATCTTGACATCTCTCCTCTCCAATCCGAACTGAATGCAGCAGCCAGAATCATATTCTCCAACCACTACACCGATGCCTCTATCCTGTACCAGTCATTGCACTGGTTACCCATCAGCTACAGAGTCCAATATAAACTTATTTCTCTCACCCACCCTAGATCTCCTCCCTCAGCTCTGTCTATCACCCTATCTATGGCCTCCGTTCCACTAATGACCTAAGACTAACATTGTGAATAATCCGAACCTCCCACTCCCGTCTCCAAGACTTCTTGCGAGCTGCGCCAATTCTCTAAAATGCAACACCTAGGATAACTAAATTTATTCCTAATACCCACAATTTTACGCGTGGCCTAAAAACACATTTCTTTAGACTGGCCTATCCCCTCACATCAGGACCCTCGTAGTATCTGTTTACACACCCTCCATGCACTTAATAGCCCTCTGTATCTGCATTGTACACATACTGGCTGGTGACTGGTTCATGCAGCATTATTTGAATACCCTATTTATTATACTATGGTTGGACCGTATAATACAAGTATTTTTTATCATTTACCTTTCGTGTCTCCCCTATTTCCTCATAGATTGGAAGCTTGCGAGCAGGGCCCTCACTCTTCTTGGTATCTATTGAATTATATGTGTACTCTGTTATGTTTTTATTGTCTCTACAAGTCCTATCTGAAGTGTAACATGATGCGGAATATGTTGGGGCTATAGAAATAAAGTTGTTATTATTATTATTAACTTCTATGTGGAGACTACAGCTTCATACGCCATACGTGAATAATTTAACATTTCTGATCAAAAACAAATTGTGTTTCTGTACTATATGCGGTAAAAGGATGACGCTGAAGGATCCATTATGTATTTCCTCATTCATATCTTTCTTGACATTTTTGCGTGTAAGGTAGAACAGGAGGCAAAATCTGTCCGTAATTCTAGCTTTGACAATCACATATTTTCTTTTCCTTTCCCAGTTAGCACCATAGTCAATCATGTACCCCCCGTGGTATAAACTTCTGGAATTAGAGTGGGCCATAGTCAAGGGAAGGAAAACTATAATATTGCAAAATGATGGGGGCTGTAATTACCAACATCTGGATAGCCTACATCTGACCCGCTGTCTTCAGATATGTATTACTGCTCTAAAAACCAGAGAAGAGCTGAATTTCCTTATATATATATATATATATATATATATATATATATATATATATACACATACATACACAAAAACTATCTATAATGAATCATGAAAAGATAATTGAGCGCTGTCATAGACCTCACAAATGCTTGAAGCAATTGACACCCCCCCCTCTTCACGTGCATGAGAACTAGTCACGCAAAGTCTTCATCAGTAAACTCTTAATCAAAGCACATCCTCCAGTGTATCATTAACCTTAAACCTGAAGATCAGTCACTCTTGGCAGCTAGAGAAGCAAGGAGTCTGAGGGAGGGAAGACATTAAACACTAAGTATTGTTTACTATGTCATCGTAGACACCCACCTAAGGGCAGAATTTTTCACCAGCAAGCTTCAGATTACAAAACCGGAGCAGATAATGTTAGATAGAATCAGCATTAAACATTACTTTTCTGCTCTTATACTGAAGACCTTATTTAAACTCTCATATGTGATACTTAAAGGCAACCTGTCAGGTCGGATAATGCTATTAACCTGCACATGTTGGGTGAATCTGCAGGTTAATAAAGAGATGGAGGTGCCCGGCCACTGAACTGAATTATTATTAGGCTATGTTCACACTAGGCGTTTTTTGATGCATTTTTTATGCACATTTTCAGCTGTGTTTTACAGTACCATCTAAGTCCGTGAGATTTCAGAAATCTCATGCACACACATTGTTTTTTGCGTCATCAGTATTTTGTGCTTTGCATGTTTTTTTGCACAATAGTCACTACTTTCAGCGTTTTTTCAGCGGTTTTGCAGCGTTTTTTCACCCATTGAAAGTAATGGACAGTGAAAAAACGCAGGTATCAGGTTTTGCTGCGTTCTTTGTACCAAAACCTGATGAAGTTGAATAGTTATTTTTTTCTTGGCACGGAACGTTATCAGCATGAAAAAAACGCAGGAAAAAAAAAACCCTGCGACAAAAAAACAAGGCTGAAAATGTGAAAATGGGAAGAACCCAAGAAAAGAGGGAAAGCCTAACAACTAGGGAAAGGCGGAGTGGAGACCCCTACGCAGATCTAACAACACCTTGACTCCCCTATAGTCCCTAAATGTTCTGCACCTATCGCCGTGCAGGATACCTTAGCCCTGCCTGACCCTAGAGCTAGGCCCTAGGTAGGGAGGGGGAGTGGTGAGCACTAGTCATCCCCACTGCAACTAAAGACAATCCAAGGAAACAGACAAGAGGATACACTTAGCTTTGAGAAGACATCAGAGAGATCACGACTACAATCCACAAAGGAACTCCAAGGAGAATCCAGCCGACTGCCAGAATTCCAGACCTGAACAGAGGAATTTACTCTATTACCAGCAACTCTCTGGGGAAACTGAGTGTATTTAAAGATCCAGCAAGGGTGTGTCAATAAGCAGCAGAAGATTGAGATCACCGTTGGGTCCTAAAGAGGGAGGGATGATGAAAGGATTAAGAAAGCAGGGGCGGACCTATCGTCGGTGCAGCCGATGCAACTGCACCGGGGCCCGGCGGTGCAAAGAGGCCCTTGCCAGGTGGCTAATATTGAGGGCAATCTGGCCTGCTTCTCGGTGCCCCAGGCTCTGGGGGGGCCCATGGCCAGATTGCCCTCATCATATGCGGCAGACAGGGAGTGATACCTCCAGTTCCTCTGCTGACAGGAGTAAAATGGCAGGGGAGCTGTCCTCACCTGCTTCCTGCCCGGTGCTTCATCCCTGACACAGGTTCGCGCTGCTTGATGTCATCATCATACTGCACGGGCCTGTGTCAGAGCGAAAGTTTCCGTCAACAAGGAGGATGCTACTGCGGGGGAGCGGGCTGAGAGATAAGTTGTGTTTTTTATTTTTTTTATATACTGAAATTCTGGGGAGAGGAAAAGGAGAATGATGGGAGGTGGGGGGGAGCAATGGTGGTGATGGGGAGAGCAATGATGGGGCTGGGGAGAGCAATGATGGGGCTGGGGACAGCAATGATGAGGCTGGAGAAATCAATGATGGGGCTGGGGAGAGCAATGATGGGGCTGGGAAGAGCAATGATGGGGCTGGGGAGAGCAATGATGGGGCTGGGGAGAGCAATGATGGGGCTAGAGAGAGCAATGATGGGGCTGGGGAGAGCAATGATGGGGCTGGAGAGAGTAATGATGGGGAGAGCAATGATGGGACTGGGGAGAGAAATGATGGGGCTGGGGAGAGCAATGATGGGGCTGGCGAGAGCAATGATGGGGCTAGGGAGAGCAATGATGGGGCTGGGGAGAGCAATGATGGGGCTGGAGAGAGCAATGATGGGGATGGGGAGAGCAAGGATGGGGATGGGGAAAGCAATGATGGGGCTGGAGAAAGCAATGATGGGGGTGCTGGGAGAAAGCAATGATGGTGGCGTGGGGAGAGCAATGATGGGGGTGGTGGAAGAACAATGGGGTTGCTGGGAGAGAGCAATGATGGGGGTTGCTGGGAGAGAGCAATGACAGGGGTTGCTGGGAGAGAACAATGATGGGGGTGCTGGAAGAGAGCAATGATGGGGGTGCTGGGAGAGAGCAATGATGGGGGTTTCACTTTGCTTGTACTGTAAAGCCATGTATATTTTCCATGTGCACATAGCCTTACAGTTAATTGGGGAGAGTCACAGAGACTGAATAATTTATATTATTGGCCGGTGGAGATTATAGTTAATGGGGGGCACAGTGCTGCTTATCACTTTATATTTTGAATACTAAGTGCCTAATAGTATATTAATGGGGGGGTACATGTCTGTATTCAGGGGCGCAGTGCAGGTAGACACATGTATGTATACAATATATGTGACCTTGTTATTTTCTAGGCTGGAGATCATCATGACAAGACGAGTCGTGGCTGGGAGATGTCGACATGAAGGTCTGACCAGACGGAGAAGAAGCAGCAGAAACACTCTGATCAGATGAGACGTCAGTGGTAAGTGCCTGGATGTAAATATTATTCTGTATCTGCGCTTGTATGACTTGGAGTGATAATGTTATATGTAAAATCCCTTAGACTGCATTCTCACATTTGTGTGAAATGTCTGTAAGCTGCCAGATTTTTTTATCGGATGATCCATGGATTCGTAGATAATGAAAATCACGGATCGGAGAATGAGATCTGTGAGGGTCAGAGAATGTCCTGTTCTGATCCGATTTTAAGGATCAGAATAGGACATGCTTAATACGTCTGTAAAAGCGGGCAGCACACCAACACTGCATACAGATACAAAAATGTAGCCTTATTATGTATAGCACAGTCCCTTAGTATATACTGTACTCACTTATTATGTATAGCACCATCCTTAGTTATATAGTATGATCTTTTATTATGTATAACACCCTCCTTTATTACGTACCATCCTTTCTAGTTATATAGTGCCGTCTCTTATTATATAGCTTCATAGAATCATAGAATGATAGAGTTGGAAGGGACCTCCTGTGTCATCTGGTCCAACCCCCTGGTCAAAGCAGGATTCACTAAATCATCCCAGACAGATGTCTGTCCAGCCTCTGTTTGAAGACGTCCATTGAAGGGGAACTCACCACCTCTCGTGGCAGCCTGTTCCACTCATTGATCACCCTGTCAAAAAGTTTTTTCTAATCTGTGTCTTCTCCCATTCAGTTTCATCCCATTGCTTCTTGTCTTTCCTTGTGCAAATGAGAATAAAGATGATCCTTCTACAATGTGACAGCCCTTGAGATATTTGTAGACAGCTATTAAGTCTCCTCTCAGTCTTCTTTTTTGCAAGCTAAACATTCCCAAATCCTGTAACCGTTCCTCATAGGACATGGTTTGCAGACCAGTCACCTTTCTGGTCGCTCTTCTCTGAACTTGCTCCAGTTTGTCGATGTCTTTTTTAAAATGTGGTGCCCAAAACTGGACACAGTATTCCAGATGAGGTCTGACCAAAGAGGAGTAAAGTGCGATAATGACTTCACGTGATCTAGACTGTATGCTTCGGTTAATACATCCCAGAATTGTATTTGCCTTTTTTTGCTGCTGCATCACACTGTTGACTCATGTTCAGTCTGTGATTTATTAGTATACTTAAGTCTTTTTCACATGAACTGTTGCTTAGCTCTATTCCTCCCATTCTGTATATGCTTTTTTCATTTTTATTGCCCAGATGTAGTACTTTGCATTTTCCCGGTTAAAAAACATTCTGTTAGTTGCTGCCCACTGCTCCAGTTTATTTAGGTCTTTTTGAATCCTCTCTCTCTCTTCTCTAGTATTAGCTATCCCTCCTAGCTTTGTGTCATCAGCAAATTTAATCAGTTTACCCTCAATTCCTTCATCTAAATCATTGATAAAGATGTTGAACAATACAGGTCCCAGGACAGAGCCTTGTGGTACCCCACTTGTGACATTCATCCAACTGGATGTGAAGCCATTTACGACCACTGTTTGAGTCCGATCACTAAGCCAGTTAGGAATCCACCTAACAGTTGCCTTGTCCATTCCATACTTGGTCATTTTTTCAATAAGGATGGTATGAGATACTTTGCTGAAGTCAAGATATACTATATCTACAGCATTTCCCTGATCCACCCAGTCAGTGATTCTGTCATAGAAGAAAATTAAGTTAGTCTGACATGACTTGTTAGTTACAAACCCATGCTGACTCTGGTTAATCACTTCATTCTTATCCAGGTACTTGCATACATGTTATTTAATAATTTGTTCAAAGATCTTTCCTGGTAAAGAAGTCAGACTCACTGGCCTTTTTGAAGATAGGAACAACATTTGCTCTTCTCCAGTCTTCTGGGACTTCTACTGTTCTCCAAGAATTTTCAAAGATTATGGAGAGTGGTTCTAAAATTTCTTCTACGATTCCTTCAGTACTCTGGGGTGTAATTCATCTGGACCTGGAGACTTGAACTCATTTATGTTAGCTAAATATTCCCTCACAATCTTTCTGTTTACAGATAACCTGGATTCTTCCATTCCTTTAATAGGACAGTGAAGATCAGTTGATGTTACATTTTCTTTCTGAGAGAAAACTAATGCAAAATAGGAATTAAAAAGTTTGGCCTTCTCAACATCCTTTCTTACCATTTCACCATTTTCATCCTGTAAAAATCCTATAGCATCTTTGACTTTTCTTTTACTTTTGACATACCCCCAAAATCCTTTTTTATTGCTTTTGACATCTCTTGCAAGCCTTAATTCATTGTTAGCTTTAGCTAACCTGATACATGCCCTGCAGGTTCTGCAGACTGCATTATAATCTTCTTTAGATATGCTTCCCTCTTTCCATTTGATAAACATTTCTTTCTTTCTTTTTAGCATGTGTGTAACATACCTGGCGGCGTCCTTGCATGGTGGTCCATCTCCCACTGTGCAAGAGGGCGCACTTGATCTCCTGTCCAGAATGTCTCTCTGGCTTCCCTCCATGCTGTCTGTTTGTGTCTGTTTCTGCTGCTTAAGGGCGGCGCCCGATCACTTCCTGCCTTTTGTACCTGCTGTGGGTCACACCCCTTGTGCGTCCTCAGCCTATTGCTGTCTGTCACTTGGTATATAGCTCAGCAGCTCCCTTCTATCCCTGCCTGAGCATAGTGTTTCCTTCAGTGTGTGCTTGCACTCTGAAGGTGCCAGGTCCCGTTCTTTGTTTCCTTGTCTGCCTTTCCTGGAGGCTGTATTTCCAGGCCTGTCTGAACTGAGTCCTGTATGTCTTCTGCTTTTCGGTATTAGTTCCCGTGTCTGAACTGAGTCCTTTCTGTGTTCTCTTGTCTGTCCTGTCTGAACACGCTCCTAGCCTGTTCCTCCTGCCTTCTAGGGGCCGATTACCTAGACCCGTTCCTGTATCTTGTCTGACCTGTCTGAACACGCTCCTAGCCTGTTCCTCTCGCCTTCTAGTGGCCGATTTCCTAGACCCGCTCCTGTGTCTGGTCTGTCCTGTCTGAACACGCTCCTTGCCTGTTCGCTCCGCCTTCTAGTGGCCGATTTCCTAGACCCGCTCCTGTGTCTGGTCTGTCCTGTCTGAACACGCTCCTTGCCTGTTCGTTCCGCCTCTCTGGGGGCCGTATTCCCAGACCCGCTCCTGTATCCCTCTGCAGTGTCGGTCTCCTCCGTACACTCAGTTCCAGTCTGAACTCTCTCCTGTCCTTTACCTGTTTTGCCTCTATGTCCGTTCCCTTCCTTTTTCTGCAGAGTCTGAACTCGTACCTAACTCCTGCTTGTTGTCTCTGCAAGTACTGTGTGAGTATCTGGCTCTGTCTTTCCCTTCCTGTCTGTTCCGTGTGAACAGAGCCCTGTCCTCCCTGCTCAGCCTTGTCTGCACTCTAGCTGTGCTTGCCTGTAACCCTCTGCCTGTATTGTTCCTGAGTCCCGGTGTGTACTGGGTCCTATCCCGCCTGTGTTCCTACCTGCTAGTGCCTCCCTGTCTGCACTCTAGCTGTGCTTGCCTTTACCCCCCTGCCTGCATACCCGCCTGCCTGCATACCAGTCGTGCCTGCCTATACCCTCCAGTCTGTGTGCCAGCCTACCAGCCTGTTCCTGTATTCCCCTGTGTGGGTCAACAGCCGTGTCCGGGGTCTGTCCTGGAGTAGCACCTGGTCCCTCTGCTCGGTTCCTCCTTGGTGCACTGGCGTCGTATGCCGTCGTGCGACCCTGGTCGGATCGGGTGAATACTTAGTCACGCCCCTCCAGGCATTCACTCTCCGGCACGGTCCAGTGGAATCACTACAATCACACGCACACGCCGCTTAGCCCGGGCGTGTGCATAACAATGTGTTTAAGTTCTGTGTTCATCCATCCTGGTTTCCTTAAATGCTTCCCATTCTTCCTAGTTTTTGGGATTGCTAATGATTGTACTTTGAGAATCTCATTTTTAAAAATTTACCATCCTTCCTGGAGATTTTTGTCCTTACAGACATCCAGCCATTGGATCCCTTCCTGAGTCGCTTAAAATCTGCCTTTCTGAAATCTAACCTTGAAGTTTGAGTCTTCACATGTCTTCCTCCTCTAGTTATCCAAAATTCTATAATAGCATGATCGCTGCCTCCAAGGGTCCCAGCCACTTTTACCTCCTCAATCATTTCATCCCTGTTTATAAGGATTAGATCCAAAGTAGCAGATCCCCTTGTTTTCTCCCCTACCTTTTGGAAGATAAAGTTGTCAGCAAGAGAGGATAAGAATTTGCTTGACCTGTTAATTTTACTTGAGAGAGATTCCCAACAAATGTCCGGATAGTTGAAATCTCCCATGACCACTACGTCATATTTTTTGGAGAACTTGGTCATTTGATAGATAAAGAGTTCATCCATATCTTCAGCTTGCCCAGGTGGCCTGTAGTAAATGCCTACAATGGTGTCCTTTCCGTTGTTCTCTCCTTGTATTCTTACCCAAACAGTTTCCACAGAACTCCCAGTCTCTGAAGCTTCAATCTCTGTGCAGATATACGCTTTTCTAACATACAATGCGACACCTCCTCCTCGTTTATCAAGTCTGTTTCTTGCAAATAAGTTGTATCCTTCTAGCCTTGTATTCCAATCATATGTATCGTCCCACCAAGTTTCAGTGATTCCAATGACATCATATTTCTTTTCCTGCCTTAGTAGTTCCAATTCACCATGTTGGTTGCCCATACTTTGTGCATTTGAATAAAAACATTTTAGTTTGTGATTGGTTTCTCTTCCTCCCATATTCTTATTATTTAGATTTTTTTGTCTGTGTTCTTTCATTCCACTTCCAATAGCATAGATCTCAATAGTATTTGTCAGCTGTATAGCTTTTTCTGGCCTTTTGCTTCCCTTCCCACATTGTTCTAGTTTAAAGCTCTCCTGATGGGTGTAGCAAGACGACTTGCTACACTCATCAGGAGAGCTTTAAACTAGAACAATGAGAGCTTTAAACTAGAACTAGAGCTTTAAACTGTTATGCACAGTGCTGTACCTTACATAGCATATTCTTGTTATTTTTGTCAGTCACAGCGCCCTCTTTTATTACATAGTCGTCTCTTGTTAGATATAAAATGACTGCTGATGGAGCAGTCGGTGACCAGAAGACCAGTCCATCAGCTCCTCCATTAGAAAAGAAGTTTTCTCATGCTCCATCAGGTGTTATTGCATTATATATCTAACAAGAGAGGACGCTGTGTAATAAAGAACAGGGAGCTATAGATAATCCAATATGTAAGGGACGATGTTGTACATAACAAGAGAGGTCACTGCGTAATAAGGGACGGCAATATACATAATAAAGGAGGCTATGTGAGAGGTATATATGTGTGTGTGGCTATATATACATCTGAAGCTTTGTTACCATAAAAGGTGGGGGTCCCAGACACATTTCTTGTACAGGGGCCCCAAGCTGTTAGTGTCCGCCCCTGTGTCTGCAAGGCCAAGCGCAGCGACCTTCTACAGCCAGATCCAGAATGACTGTCTGTCAAACCTGACACACCCGTGACACCTGCATGACTGAAAGCTGGAGGCACCCGGAAGGAATCAAGTTCATGTTCTCCGGGATGCAGCACTTTCAATACACCGGCCAGGCACCTTCATAACACTATTAACCTGTATATACAGCTCTGGCAAAAATTAAGAGACTACTGAACAGTTTTCTATTGGAAAGCATGGAAAGACTGGTGGAAAGCATCCCAAGACGCATGAAAGCCGTGATTAAAAATCATGGTTAGTCCACCAAATATTGATTTCTGAATTGTTCCTGAGTTAAAACATGAGTAATTTGAGGTCTGAAAGCACTGTTTCTTTTTTAGTATTTTGACGCTTAATCATTTGCTGCAAATAAATACAAAATTTTTAGCTTTGAATTTCGGAGACATGTTGTCAGTAGTTTATAGACAAAGGCTATGTGCCCAAGATGCAGAAATGCTCCGGATTTTTCATAAGCATTTTTGCATCTCCCTGGCAGAAAAAACGCATGCGGATTTTACATGTGTTTTTCCTGCCAGGGACAAGCGGAAGTGAAGCGTTTTTCACATGCATTTCTGCATGCGGGTTGTCAAGCGCTGTCCAAGCGATTTTAGCATCACTTGGAAAGTGTTTGACAACTTGGTCACACTATATAAATCCATGCAACCGGCATGGATTTATATAGTGTGATCGTAAAAGAATGGTAAAAAATAAAAAATAAATATTATATTTGCCTTCTGATGGCCCCTGGTGTCCTTATCCGATCCGTCCGGTGTCCCTGTTGTCTCGCGGTGGTCTAAAAGGACCTTCCATGACGCTATTTAGTCATGTGATCCGTCACATGACTAAATAACGTCATGCCAGGTCCTTTTAGACCATCGCGAGCTGCCGGCGAGCCAGGACGCATCACTAAGGAGACCGGGGGCCATCAGAAGGTAAGTATAATGTATATTTTTTATTTTATTCTTTTTTTTACAGGTACTATGGTACCCGGGTGTGGAGGAGAGTCTCCTCTTCTCCAAATCCGGGTACCATCCGCACATTGAACCGCATGATATCCGCATGATATCCGCATGTGCATGTGGCACCCCAGGGGTCTGGTTGCCACAGTGGTAGAAATACCATGTCTGAGAGCGAGCATGGGTTTTCCTGGTCAGGAGCACTATTGCATGCAACGCCTCCTGCCCCAGTCCAGGGAGGGGAGGAACCTGCCCTTTATAAACTGGATCTGGGGCGGGGTTAGTTAGTTAGTTCCAGAGGAAGGGACAGAGCAGAGCAGCAAGGAGCTCTGGAGGCAACACAGGAGCAGAGAGTCAGGGATTGGAGCTGATAGAGCTCATCCTGGCAGAAGACGCAGAGAACCGGACACCGGAGTCTGAGGTTGTGAGGATATCCACATCCAGCAGCAGAAACCACCTGGCAGGGGATTTCAGGTCCTCTGGCCATAGAAAGCCCGGAGGCTCAGTCACACGCAAGGGACCGGCACCGCCATCGAGGAGCAGAAGGTACCAAAGGCCCCAAGTCACCAGCCATACGGGTGAGCACCACACGGTACAATCAGGGACGTGGGCTACTACACGACTACAGCAGGGTAGCCAGGAAGAATGCAGTCAGACGGGAAGGCCTACACCTCCACCTGGCCAGGGGGACTCTTGTTCGCTCACAGACTGACCAGGCCTCTAATGTTAGCCAGTACTCCCGGCAGGGCCTTCTTCATTACCAACAGTAAAGACCCTGAACTGCACTGCACGGACTCTGAGTCATTTCTGCTGCGCCCATGCACCACAACCCTCACCATCTACACACGCTGCCTTGAGGCTATACTCCTCCCGTGGGGAGTTATACTACCCTCTGCTGCGCACACAACATCAGCCTCAGCGGTCTCAGTGACCGCAATCCACGGGTGGCGTAGTCGGACATTTTAACATTAAAAACCAAGTAAACAGGTCCGCCACTGGTTTGACCACCCTGAGCCACGGGACCGGATCGCCGCCACGGAGACTACAACCCCTGACATTACACAGAGACCCGGCTCCGGGTATTCCCCCACACACGGCCCAGGGGGCGCGTCAACTTTGGCGTAGTCGGCAGGATTTCGTGCCCGCAACCACCAGGTACTGCGTGCCTGAAGAAAGACTATGATACTTACCGTGGTGAAGTTTCCCGCCATCCGCAGCCGTTTTCCCGCCATTCGCAGTCATTTTGCCGCCATTGGGCGCCATTTTTGGGACGCCGCGCGGGAAGAAGAGGGGCGTGGATGCCAAAAGCACGCGAGAGCTGAAGCCCCGCCTTACGTACTGACACTGCGAAAGGTCCTGGAAGGAGCCCAGCGGACGCCGACGTCACCAGCGCGCGACGCAAGGTCCTCGACCCCGGCGATCGCCTGCGGAGCCGCGGCCTACGGAGAAGAAGCAACGGAAGGTAGGCCACGGTTAACTAGGGGGGAGGAAGACACCAGGAATGGAGGGAGCTCCCACTGCCAGCGCGGCTGCTGCCGCAGTGATGCCGTTCACGATGCCGTATATCCCCGGAGGGCATGGTTACCCCAGTACTCAGGGGAATAAAATACCCTGATCGACTTTAAAGAAAGACTGTATAGCCTATTCAAAGTATACCCCCTGTCCGAGGAACAAAAAGTGAGCATCCTGATAGGCCAGTTAATCGGAGCAGCCCAAAGAGAAGTGAAGTCCCGGTCAGCAAGGGAAAAGGGGACTGTAAAGGAAATACTGGCCTGTCTAAAGGACACTTTTGATACCCGCACCTCAGCAGAGATCAAGCTAAAATTTTATGGATACAAACAGCGGGCACAAGACAGTATACGGGACTATGCTTTGAATTTGCAGGAGGCCCTGAGAGCCATTAAGCAGGCAGACCCTGACAGCGTGCGGAATGAGGATAAGCTGTTGACTGAACAGTTAATTGAGGGTCTACAGTCCAGCGCCCACCGAACCCAGTTGCGTGTAATGGCCTTGCAGAACCCTGATTTGGACTTTGCGCAGTTTAAAGACAGGGCCATCCGGGTGCTCCAAGAACCGGCACCAGGTGGCGCTGTAACCCACAGGCGCCCTGCTATTACCTATCACCAGGAGGCGGCGCCCTTGTCAGCAGAGCCTGTGGGAGCTGATGCACAGGCTTTGGACAAAGCCCCGGCTGCAGACCTGCACCATCAGGTCCAAGAGCAGACCAAAAGCGTTGCCGCGCTAGCCAGAACTGTGCAGTCTTTACAGGTGTCCCCTCCAGGAAAGATCCAGCTGGCTTCCAGTCCGGAGGACGTCCCTTGGCGCCGACAGAGGAGGATCCCATCGTCCAGAGGAAGGCCCAGTGACCGCTACGACCAGGACGGACAACCCATCTGCCGTCACTGCAACCAACCAGGACATATGGCAAGGTACTGTCATTTAAACTGGCCCAACCTGGGGCAGAGGGCCGACCCCCAGGCATAAGACCATCAGGCCCATCGAGCTGGCGTAATAAGTACGTAGGGGGACCACCGGTCTTGCCTGTGGTGCTGGATGGCATTCCTATGAGTGCACTACTGGACACCGGGTCACAGGTAACCACCATCCCCTATGTGCTTTTTAAGCGGTACTGGAATGACTCAGATATTACCCGCTACCCAGATAACGATTTGAGCATCATCTCCAGCAATGGTCAGCCCGTACCGCAGGTGGGATTCAAGGAGGTGACCATCAAAATTGGTAAAGTTGAAATGCCAGCGCAAGGACTGATTATTGTGGACATTGACCGTCGTGAAAGCCACCCTAAGATAACCTTGGGTACTAATGTTATTGAAAATTGTCTTGCAGAGATAATTGTCATATTACAGCAGGTTGCGGTGAACCCCAGCTCCAGCCAGCAGCGTGTCCTACAAAAAGAGATCAGAGCCGAGATGAAAAGGCAACAGGTAGAACTGTCTGGTGGTGAGATTGGTAGTGTTAGGATGAGTGACCCGTTCCCTATCGCCATGCCCCCAAAAAGTGAGATGATGATCTGGTGCCGGACTGCAATCGGGTTAAGAGGAAGGGACTACCAAGCCATGGTAGAACCCGTCTACTCAGACAGTAGGCCCACCATTTTGACAGCACGGGGGGTGGTCGATGTACGCCATGGGAGGGTACCCGTCCGCATCCTAAACATTGGGGAAAGAGAAGTATACTTGCCCCGGTATGCCACTGTAGCCAAATTGTTCACCGTTAACCAAAACTCTGCAAAGGCCGTGAAACCCTTGCCTCATCTCAACCAGAGGAGGGTAACGGCTCCAAGAAACAAATGGAGGACTGCATGTGGGCACCGACTCCACTCCCTCACACCAAAAACAGGGAGTCTACCGGGTGGTGCAGGAGTATGAAAGAGTCTTTAGCAAACACCCGCTAGACTTTGGGCAAGTAAAGGGGGTAGAACACCACATCCCCACAGGAGACCATCCACCCATAAAGGAAAGATACCGACCTGTACCCCCTGCACACTATCAGAATGCCAAGGGAATGTTGCGAGAAATGAAGGAGACTGGGGTAATCAGGGACAGCTGTAGCCCCTGGGCAGCTCCACTAGTTCTTGTGAAAAAGAAAGATGGCACCATGAGAATGTGTGTAGATTACCGAAAGGTCAACGGTATCACACACAAAGACGCGTACCCGTTACCTAGGATAGAGGAATCTTTAGCTGCATTAAAGTCTGCTAACTTCTTCTCCACTTTGGATCTTACTAGCGGGTACTGGCAGGTTCCTGTAGCAGAGACGGACAAGGAGAAGACCGCGTTCACCACCCCGATGGGTCTCAGCGAATTCAACTGTATGCCGTTCGGGCTCTGCAACGTACCAGGAACCTTCCAGCGGTTGATAGAGTGCTGCCTGGGGCACAGGAATTTCGAGACGGTCCTGCTATACCTGGACGATGTCATTGTGTATTCCAAAACATATGAGGACCATCTGAAACACCTGGCAGAGGTGTTTGACGCCCTGGCAGGCTACGGCCTAAAGGTGAAACCCTCCAAGTGTCATCTACTGAAACAAAGGTACAGTACCTGGGACACGTGGTGAGTGCTGACGGAGTAGCTCCAGACCCTGATAAGATCACAGTGATTAAGGACTGGCCAAGACCCTCCAGCATAAAGGAAGTGCGACAGTTCCTCGGGTTGGTAGGCTACTACCGAAGATTCATCTCTGGGTTCACCAAAATGGCAGCCCCTATGCAAGACCTCCTGTTAGGTCAGTCAAAGACCAAGAATCAGAAGCCGCCCTTCAGGTGGGACAAGCTGGAAGAAGAGTCTTTCCGCCAGCTGAAGATGGCCCTCACGGGGGATGAGATCCTGGCTTACCCTGATTACGGCCAGCCTTTTATTCTCCACATGGACGCAAGCAACATCGGGCTAGGGGCGGTGCTGTCCCAGATCCAACAGGGCAGAGAACGGGTAATTGCTTATGCCAGCCGAAAACTATGGCCCACAGAGAGAAACCCTGAGAATTATAGCTCCTTCAAGCTAGAGTTCCTGGCAGTGATGTGGGCAGTGATGGAACATTTCAAACATTACCTTGCCTCTACCAAGTTCACTGTGTACACGGACAACAACCCGTTGACACTCCTGGACACTGCAAGACTTGGTGCCCTGGAGCAAAGATGGATGGCCCGGCTGTCCAACTATGAGTTTACCATCAAATACCGGGCGGGACGCACAAATGCCAACGCAGACGCCCTGTCCACGATGCCGAACTTGCCGGACGGAGGGGAGGATCCAGAAGAAATGGAAGAGATTGAACTCCCTGCGTTCCACTGTCATGGGATTACCCAGTGTTCCCACTGTGTAAGGGACAAGCACTCTGCCACGTTCAATCCCTTACCCCACTACAGCTGGGCGGAGACGCAAGACAGTGACCCAGCAGTCCGCTTGGTAAAAGAGATGCTGACACAGGCTGATGCCCGCCTTGACCCAGACGCTCCGGAAGAGACCAAACAGCTGTGGAGGGAAAAGAGTAAACTGTTTCTCTACAAGGGGAAGCTGTGCCGGAGAATTGTCAACTCCCGGACACATGAGCTGAGCTGGCAGGTAGTGGTCCCGAGACGAGACGCGGCTATGGTCCTGGAGGCATACCACGACGGAGCAGGGCACTTTGGGTGGAAGAAGTTGGAGTTCCTGTTGTGTGAACGGTTCTTCTGGGTAGGCATGAGAGGGGCCATTGAGAGATGGTGCAGAGATTGCGGCCCATGCAACCTAAGAAGAAAGGACCGTGCCAGCCAGAAGACTCCCCTGCAGCCCATCATCACCAAGCAGCCTCTAGAACTGGTAGCCCTGGACCATGTGAAGCTGGCTCCAAGTAGGTCCGGGTACATCTACGCCCTCACCATTGTAGACCACTTCTCCCGATTCCTGGTGGTGGTCCCTGTCAAGGACTTAACAGCTCAGACAGCAGCTAGAGCCTTCCAGCAGCACTTCTGCCATCCACACGGGTTATCTGGAGCAAGTGTTGACTGATCAAGGTCCAGCCTTCGAAGCGGAGGTATTCCAGGAGTTCTGCAACCTGTATGGCTGCAAGAAGATAAGGACAACGCCCTATCACCCCCAAACCAACGGATTGTGCGAGAAGATGAACCAGGTGGTGATAGACTTGCTGAAAACGTTGCCCCTGGAAGAACGCAGTCTGTGGCCTGAAAAACTGCCTGATCTGGTGGACTTGTATAACCACATCCCAGTAAATTCCACCAACTGAACCCCGGCTTACCTAATGAGAGCAAGACCTGGTAAGCTGCCTATTGACCTGGATATGGGAGTCCTGACACCCGAGGACACCTCGCCAGAGGCAGACTGGGATACAGAACGGCAGCAGCAGTACCGGAAAGTGCAGTAGAGTGTTGAGAGAAGTCTGTCTCAAGCGAGAGAAAGGCAAGAGAGAACCTACAACCAGCATGCTCCCGCTGTTCCCCTGGCACCTGGAGAGCAGGTCTTGAAGAGGAAGAGGCGGCTCCATAAGTTGGATGACCAGTGGGAGAAAGAACCGTACACAGTACTGCCCTCAAGCCATGAAAATCCGAAGGTATGGGTTATCAGTAAGGATGGAGGAGAGACCACAGCCACTGTCTCCAGAGACCACCTGAAGAAGTGTCCCGAGCAGCTGCAAAGCACTGATGAAGACCAAATAGCCCTCAACCCGCAGAGGAAAGGGAAGAAATGGTCAGTACAGTACTCAGAGAATTTCCCCGGTCCTGGACACAAATTAATAACGCTATTGTGGTACCCGTGCTTACCTTTCTCCAGCCAGCCCCTCAAGGGCCTACAGAAGAGCAAGTAGTGTTGGAAGAGCAACCGGCCCCGGAGGCAGAAGATTCCATACCAGCAGCCCAGGAGAATCAACCCTCTGCTAGTAGTGAGCCTGCCATGCCCGTGGTAAGCCAAAGAGTATACAGAAAGCTGCCCAACCTACTCGTAACATCTCCAAACACCTGTAGTGCAGACACTAGCGAGCCCACTACACAAGGGGTGGAAACAGGGGACCCAGAAAGAACACCACCAGATAGTGTGTTACGTAGGTCTACCAGGAGCACTAGAGGTCAGAAGCCCGCTCGCTGGAGAATCTAGAAAAATGATGATATATACCTGTATATTGCAAATGTTGAAATGTTTTATGTTTGTTGCATGAATAATAATTATGTTTCTCAAGTTACCCGACAGGGTTTATGGACTGACAGGTTATGGACAATGAATAACCGGAACTGTACCTTGTAAATAGTTGCACCTGTTAAGTGCCCCTTTTGTGCCGGACCACAGAACAAAAACCCGTGGAGGTGGCTGAAGACGTGATCCAACGCTGGATCATCGATGCCCTGTAGCCACCCCAGGGCCTACGTGGAGGGTTTGGGACGGGTCCCTCAAAATACATCTTGGGTGACATGGACACCTGGTTACGGAAGCGCCGTGACCTATAAAGACTGAACTCCTTGTACATATGTTGATGTGTTATTGCTTATACCCTGTTATGTATGTTTTCATAAAATGTGTTTAGTCCCGGAGTACTAAAATTTACCAGGGGGGAATGTGGCACCCCAGGGGTCTGGTTGCCACAGTGGTAGAAATACCATGTCTGAGAGCGAGCATGGGTTTTCCTGGTCAGGAGCACTATTGCATGCAACGCCTCCTGCCCCAGTCCAGGGAGGGGAGGAACCTGCCCTTTATAAACTGGATCTGGGGCGGGGTTAGTTAGTTAGTTCCAGAGGAAGGGACAGAGCAGAGCAGCAAGGAGCTCTGGAGGCAACACAGGAGCAGAGAGCCAGGGATTGGAGCTGATAGAGCTCATCCTGGCAGAAGACGCAGAGAACCGGACACCGGAGTCCGAGGCTGTGAGGTTATCCATATCCAGCAGCAGAAACCACCTGGCAGGGGATTTCAGGTCCTCTGGCCATAGAAAGCCCGGAGGCTCAGTCACACGCAAGGGACGGCACCGCCATCGAGGAGCGGAAGGTACCAAAGGCCCCAAGTCACCAGCCATACGGGTGAGCACCACACGGTACACTCAGGGACGTGGGCTACTACACGACTACAGCAGGGTAGCCAGGAAGAGTGCAGTCAGACGGGAAGGCCTACACCTCCACCTGGCCAGGGGGACTCTTGTCTCTGAGTCATTTCTGCTGCGCCCATGCACCACAACCCTCACCATCTACACACGCTGCCTTAAGGCTATACTCCTCCCGTGGGGAGTTATACTACCCTCTGCTGCGCACACAACATCAGCCTCAGCGGTCTGCCCCGCAGCGGCGGTTCTCAGTGACCGCAATCCACGGGTGGCGTAGTCGGACATTTCAACATTAAAAACCAAGTAAACAGATCCGCCACTGGTTTGACCACCCTGAGCCACGGGACCGGGTCGCCGCCACAGAGACTACAACCCCTAACATTACACAGAGACCCGGCTCCGGGTATTCCCCCACACATGGCCCAGGGGGCGCGTCATGCACATGTAGTGATGCGGATGTCATGCGGTCCAATGCAGGTCAATGGCGGCGAAAACGCCACAATTCCGCAAAATAATTAGTAGTGCTGCGGATTTTTCCGCAATGATAATCCGCAGCGGAAATCTCTGCAGCATGTGCACAGCACATGCGGATTATCATTGGGGAACATGGAAGACCTTCTACCAAGCATTTTTTAAGCATTTTTGCAGCGGAATTGCCGCTGCGGAAACACTTAAAAAACGCATAGTGGGCACACAGCCTAAAACAACAATCTACATTTTACTCAAAAATACATTTATAAAGAGAAAAATAAGAGAAACTGAAAATGTTGCAACGGTCTCTTAATTTTTGCCAGAGTTGTATATCTTGCAAATATATACAGTGGGGAAAATAAGTATTTGATACACTGCTGTTTTTTTTTATAGTTTTTATAGTAGGTACACTTCAACTATGAGAGACAAGATCTAAAAAAAAAAAAAGAAAATTACACTGTATGATTTTTACATAATTAATTAGCATTTTAGTGCATCAAATAAGTATTTGATACAATAGAAAAACAGAACTTAATATTTGGTACAGAAACCTTTCTTTGCAATTAAAGAGGCCAGACGTTTCCTGTTGTTGACCAAGTTTGCACGCACTGCACAGGGATTTTGGCCCACTCCTCCATATAGATCTTCTCCAGATCTTTCAGGTTTTGGGGCTGTCGCTGGGCAACATTGAGTTTCACCTCCCTCCAAAGATTTTCTATTGGGTTCAGGTCTGGAGACTGGATAGGCCACTCCAGAACCTTGAAATGCTGCTTACAGAGCCACTCCTTAGTTGCCCTGGCTGTGTGTTTGGGCTCAATGTCATACTGGAAGACCCAGCTATGACCCATCTTCAGTGCTCTTACTGAGGGAAGGACGTTGTTGGCCAAAATGTCACGATACATGACCCCATCCATCCTCCCTTCAATACGGTACAGTCGTCCTGTCCCCTTTGCAGAAAAGCACCCCCAAAGTATGATGTTTCCCCAACCATGCTTCACGGATGGGATGGTGTTCTTGGGGTTGTACTCATCATTCTTCTTCCTCCAAACACAATGAGTGGAGTTGATACCAAAAAGTTCTAGTTTGGTGTCATCTGACCACATGACCTTCTCCCAGATGGTCATTGGCGAACTTCAAATGGGCATGGACATGTTCTGGCATGAGCAGGGGGACTTTGCGTGTCTTGCAGGATTTTAATCCATGACAGTGTAGTGTGTTACTAATGGTAATGTTTGAAACTGTGGTCCCAGCTCTCTTCTAGTCATTGACCAGGTCCTCCCGTGTGGTTCTGGGCTGATTCCTGACCTTCTTAGATGTAACATCCCTGGCGGCGTGCTTGCATAGTGCACCACCTCCCACTATGCAAGACTGCAATCTTACCTGTCAGTCCAGCCTGCAAACCTTGCTCCGGTTCATGCTGTGTGCATGTCTCTTGTCTGATTGCTTAGGGCGGCGGCCCGGTTACTTCCTGATTCTTATAGCTGCTGTGGGTGCACTCCTAATGCGTCCCCAGCCTATTGCTGTGAGTCACTGGATATTTAAACCCCCTCCACCCAGAAGGAGGTGCCTGAGCAACACTAACTTTCAGTGTGCTCCTTGCCTCTGAGTTGCCAGGTCTTGTCTTGTATCTTGTCTGTTTCTGCCACCCTGGGGGCCGCATACCCAGGCCTGTTATCTTGTCTGTTTCTGCCACCCTGGGGGCTGCATACCCAGGCCTGTTATTTCTGACTTCTAGTCTGTTTCCGCCACTCTAGGGGCTGTATACCCAGGCCTGTTATCTCTGACTTCTAGTCTGTTACCGCCACTCTGGGGGCTGTATACCCAGGCTCGTTCTTGTATCTCATTGCAGTAGCAGTTCCTGTTTGAACTGTATCCTAGCCTGTTACCTGTTTGTCTCTATGTCCGTACCTTCCCTTTTCCTGCAGTATCTGAACCTGCACCTAACTCCAACTCGTTGTCTCTGTACTTCTGTTTGTGAGTTTTGTGTCCACTCGCTACTTCATAGTAAGTACCTTGTGTGTATCTGGTTCTGCTTGTCCCTTTTCCCTTCCTCCGTATCTTCCTCCTGTGTTCTAGCCATCTTCCTGTATTTTCCAGTCTGTTCCATGTGAACAGAGCCCTGTCCTCTCTGCCTGCACCTTCAGCCCTGTTCAGCTCTGCTTGCTCACCGTGCCAGCGGTTTCTCTCTGCTCTGACTTGCCCACCACTCCAGCGGCTTCCCTCTGCTCTGCCTTACCCACTGCTCCGGCGGCTTCTCTCTGCTCTGACTTGCCCACCGCTCCAGCTTCTCTCTGCCCTGCCTTGCTCA
The DNA here is from genome assembly GCF_046119375.1 of Phyllobates terribilis. Lineage (NCBI taxonomy): Eukaryota > Metazoa > Chordata > Amphibia > Anura > Dendrobatidae > Phyllobates > Phyllobates terribilis. Next base: position 343,326,947 of record NW_027362771.1, read on the forward strand.
CCGCGCCAGCAGTTTCTCTCTGCTCTGACTTGCCCACCGCTCCGGCGGCTTCCCTCTGCTCTGCCTTACCCACCGCTCCGGCGGCTTCTCTCTGCTCTGCCTTGCCCACCGCTCCGGCGGTTTCGCTCTGCTCTGCCTTGTCCACCGCACCGGCGGTTTCGCTCTGCTCTGCCTTGTCCACCACACCGGCGGTTTCGCTTTGCTCTGCTTGTCTACCGCATCTGCGGCTCTGTACCTGTCTCCCAGTCTGTACTGGACCCTATCCAGCCTGCGCTCCAACCTGCTAGTACCTCCCTGTCTGTACTCCAGCCGTGCTTGCCAGTGCCCACCTGTCTGACCAGCCGTGCTTGCCAGTGCCCACCTGTCTGCATACCAGCCGTGCTTGCCAGTGCCCATCTGTCTGCATACCAGCCGTACTTGCCAGTACCCACCTGTCTGCATACCAGCCGTACTTGGCAGTACCCACCTGTCTGCATACCAGCCGTGCCTGCCAATACCCACCTGCCTGTATACCAGTCTAACCTGCCTGTTCCTGCATTCCCCGGTGTGGGTCAACAGCTGTGACTGGGGTCTGACCTGGAGTAGCACCTGGTCCCTCTGCTCGGTTCCTCCTTGGTTCACGGAGTCAACTGAGCCGCCGTGCGACCTTGGTCGGATCGGGTTGATCCTTAGTTACGCCTCTCCAGGCACTCCTCGGTTCATGGTACAGTGGGATCACTAATCACGCTCACGCCAGTCAGTCCGGGCGCGAGCGTAACATTAGAATCATCCTTACAGCAAGAGGCGAGATCCTGCATGGAGCCCCAGACCGAGGAAAATTGACAGTCATCTTGTATTTCTTCCATTTTTTAATAACTGTGCCAACAGTTGTTGCCTTCTCACCAAGCTGCTTGCCTATTGTCCTGTAGACCATACCAGCCTTGTGCAGGTCTACAATTTTGTCTCTTGTGTCCTTTAACAGCACTTTGGTCTTGGCCATGGTCGAAAGGTAATTGACTGAGTGTGTGGTCAGGTGTTTTTTATACAAGTAACGAGTTCAAACGGGTTCAATTAATACAGGAAATGAGTGCAGAGTAAGAGGGCTTCTTAAAGAAAAACTAACAGGTCCGTGAGAAATCTTGCTGGTTGGTAGGTGATCAAATACTTATTTCATGCAATAAAATGCCATCAGGGTTGGACTGGTCCACCAGATAAATGGAGAATCTTCCGGTGGGCCCTGGTTTCTCCTTCAGGAGAGTTCATAGTGCAAACATTGCAGCTGCTATGGGGGTCTTGAGTGGGGGAGAAAGGTGGACCCTCAGAATCAAATTCTCTGGTGGGCCCAATGTTCTTCACTGCATGCCATGATGCACTGAACACCTGTTTTTGGTTTGAACAGTTATTCTGTGCTGACAGAGTCCCTTTAATCGCATTATCGGACCTGGCAGATTCCCTTTAAGGGGAAAAAAATGCTAATTGTTATGACCACAGTTTCATCCATAGATAAGCATACAGATTCGGAAAGCATTGTTCTTCACCTTATTTACTTCCCAAAGCATACCACAGGTTCATCTTGGGATCTATCTTGTTTGTTTATTGTGTTTCTCTACCTTCATGTTAGAAAATACTAGTAGGGCCGGGTCGATACTAATCAGGAAGATCAATCATTGTTTTCAAAACTTGTCGTTTCTTGTGACGCTTAGTCCATTTCTTTGTTCAAAACTTGTGTTGCTTGGTTGGCTTCATACCCAGGAATTCAATGTTGCAAGGTAACGGTGACCATTCAGCTTAATGCTTGATGTGAACCATAGGTAATTTTCTGATTACACATTCCTTTAAAAAAAACAAACCTTTTTTCTGGAAAATTATCGAATTAGATAAGCTCCTAAAGGGAGCTTAATTCATAATAGAAATAGATGGTATGTGTTTGAGGATGAAGCTAGACATACACAGTAAAGTTAGTTTAATTGGGATAGGCCAATTACCTGATGCATACGGGGGTTACCAGTCTCTCGTGCTAGGTAAGTAGCATGTTGCTAATTGTCAGTTCAGCTGCTATTGTCAGTAACCCCTTTCTTTGTGACTTCTATGTGTATTCCCTTCATGTTACAGCCTCATTCCATTGGGTATAGTAAGCCAAAGGCTAGGGTCACACGACAGTATAAAAAATCAGTCCGATTTTCATCCAGAGGGTGGGACGATTTTTTTGTCACTTGTCATCCGAATACAATCCGGTTTTAACAGTAGCAGCTATTAATCACTTACAGGACCATTTACAGTTTCCTATGTTATGCAATTACAATGTATCCACAAAAATAGCATGCCATAGTGTGGCATCTGATTTTTTTTTCACACCCATAGATTTGCATGGGTGAGTCTCATCCGATTTCAGAGTCAAATCGCAGAACGCTTCGATTTTTTTCATAGATAGATTCTGTCAGTGAATAAAAATTGGTCATCTGCACTGCCTAATTTAATAACATGGGTCAGTGTGCTATCCAATAAAAAATTGGATAGTATTCGTTTGATTTATTCGCTCATGTGCACGAGCCCAAAGCCTCATAATAGCCTTCCTAGAATGTACCTCTTTCCATTTATTGCTATCCTGGTTTTACAGGAACTTTATATTACATTTCAGACTGCTGATTCAAGGAAACTATTCTGTAGATTTATTACGTTATGGTGCTCAGGGACACAAACTATTGACTTAAATGTTCTAGTGAAACTGGGCTCATTGTAGATGTTATGCAGCTGCCAAATATAAAGGGAAATTCAGAACAGGACAGTGAATACAATCACAGTTAAAATAAAATCCAAGTGCTGGAACCCAGACTTCTATAGTAGTCATTGAATATAAGCCTTCATCCGGTGTCTTACAAAAACTAGAAACTTGAACTCCTTCAAGCCTGTAGGTCAATTGCGCTGCTGAAAAGTTGTCAGCATTGGCCAACAGCCAAAGAGCCCACACATCAGGAAGCCGCACACTTATGAAAACATGACTCTGTATAATATTACAGAAGCAATGAGAAGCCTGGATTATGTGCAGGATAACACATCACAATACAGATACATTGTTTTTGGGAACAAGAACAAAAAAATATTCCTGAATAAAAGATAAACAGCATGTATGTAATTACCGTCCATAGCAGAATCCCATTGTCATTTGTCCACTTTCTCCGATTATATCAAGATGTTCATGTCTTGCAACGATGTGATACTTTACAACATTGAGTATTATGCTGTTTGGAGGGCTATGTGGGGACAATTATTCTGTTTGCAGGGCTATGTGGAGGCCATTATACTGTTTGGAGGGCTATGAGGGGGCCATTATACTGTTTGGAGGGTTATGTGGGTGACATTCTACTGTTTGGAGGGCTATGTGGGTGGGCAATATACTGTTTGGAGGGATATATGGAGGCAATTATTCTGTTTGCAGGGCTATGTGGAGGCCATTATACTATTTGGAGGGCTATGTGGGGGCATTATACTTTTTGGATGGCAATGTAGGGGGGCATTCAACTGTTTGGAGAGCTACGTGGGTGGACAATATACTGTTTGGAGGGCTATGTGGAGGTTATTATTCTGTTTGGAGGGCTATTTGGAGGCCATTATACTGTTTGGAGGGCTATGAGGGGGCCATTATACTGTTTGGAGGGTTATGTGGGGGCCATTATACTGTTTGGAGGGATATGGGGGGGCATTATACTGTTTGAAGGGCTATGTGGAGGCCATTATTCTGTTTGCAGGGCTGCGTGGAGGCCATTATTCTGTTTGTAGCTCTATGTGGAGGCCATTATACTGTTTGGAGGGTTATGTGGGTGACATTCTACTGTTTGGAGGGCTATTTGGGTGGGCAATATACTGTTTGGAGGGATATATGGAGGCAATTATTCTGTTTGCAGGGCTATATGGAGGCCATTATACTATTTGGAGAGCTATGTGGGGGACATTATACTGTTTGGAGGGATATGTGGAGGCAATTATTCTGTTTGCAGGGCTATGTGGAGGCCATTATACTATTTGGAGGGCTATGTGGGGGCATTATACTTTTTGGATGGCAATGTAGGGGGGCATTCAACTGTTTGGAGAGCTACGTGGGTGGACAATATACTGTTTGGAGGGCTATGTGGAGGTTATTATTCTGTTTGGAGGGCTATTTGGAGGCCATTATACTGTTTGGAGGGCTATGAGGGGGCCATTATACTGTTTGGAGGGTTATGTGGGGGCCATTATACTGTTTGGAGGGATATGGGGGGGGCATTATACTGTTTGAAGGGCTATGTGGAGGCCATTATTCTGTTTGCAGGGCTGCGTGGAGGCCATTATTCTGTTTGTAGCTCTATGTGGAGGCCATTATACTGTTTGGAGGGCTATGTGGAGGCCATTATACTGTTTGGAGAGCTATGTGGGGGACATTATACTGTTTGGAGGGATATGTGGAGGCAATTATTCTGTTTGCAGGGCTATGAGGAGGCCATTATACTATTTGGAGGGCAATGTGGGGGCATTATACTGTTTGGATGGCAATGTGGGGGGCATTTAGCTGTTTGGAGAGCTATGTGGGTGGGAAATATACTGTTTGGAGGGCTATGTGGAGGTCATTATTCTGTTTGTAGGGCTATGTGGAGGCCATTATACTAATTAGAGGGCTATGTGGGGGAATTATACTGTTTGGATGGCAATGTGGGGGGGCATTTAACTGTTTGGAGAGCTACGTGGGTGGACAATATACTGTTTGAAGGGCTATGTGGAGGCCATTATTCTGTTTGCAGGGCTGCGCAGAGGCCATTATTCTGTTTGTAGCTCTATGTGGGGGCATTATACTGTTTGGATGGCAATGTGAGGGGGCATTTAACTGTTTGGAGAGCTATGTGGGTGGACAATATACTGTTTGGAGGGCTATGTGGAGGTCATTATTCTCTTTGGAGGGCTATGTGGAGGCCATTATACTGTTTGGAGGGTGATGAGGGGGCCATTATACTGTTTGGAGGGTTATGTGGGGGCCATTATACTGTTTGGAGGGCTATGGGGGGGCATTATACTGTTTGAAGGGCTATGTGGAGGTCATTATTCTGTTTGCAGGGCTGCGTAGAGGCCATTATTCTGTTTGTAGCTCTATGTGGGAGCATTATACTGTTTGGATGGCAATGTGGGGGGCATTTAACTGTTTGGAGAGCTATGTGGGTGGATAATATACTGTTTGGAGGGCTACGTGGAGGTCATTATTCTGTTTGCAAGGCTATGTGGAGGCCATTATACTATTTGGAGGGCTATGTGGGGGCATTATACTGTTTGGATGGCAATGTGGGGGGGCATTTAACTGTTTGGAGAGCTATGTGGGTGGACAATATACTGTTTGGAGGGCTATGTGGATGTTATTATTCTGTTTGGAGAGCTATGTGGGGGACATTAAACTGTTTGGAGGGATATGTGGAGGCAATTATTCTGTTTGCAGGGCTATGTGGAGGCCATTATACTATTTGGAGGGCTATGTTTGGGCATTTTACTGTTTGGATGGCAATGTGGGGGGGCATTTAACTGTTTGGAGAACAATGTGGGTGGACAATATACTGTTTGTAGCTCTATGTGGAGGCCATTATACTATTTGGAGGGCTATGTGGGGGACATTGTACTGTTTGGAGGGCTATGTGGGTGGGCAATATACTGTTTGGAGGGCTATGTGGAGGTCATTATTCTGTTTGCAGGGCTGTGTGGAGGCCATTATACTGTTTGGAGAGCTATGTGGGGGACATTATACTGTTTGGAGGGATATGTGGAGGCAATTATTCTGTTTGCAGGGCTATGTGGAAGCCATTATACTATTTGGAGGGCTATGTGGGGGCATTATACTGTTCGGATGGCAATGTGGGTTGGGCATTTAACTGTTTGGAGAGCTATGTGGGTGGATAATATACTGTTTGGAGGGCTATGTGGAGGTCGTTATTCTGTTTGGAGAGCTATGTGGAGGCCATTATACTGTTTGGAGGGCTATGAGGGGGCCATTATACTGTTTGGAGGGTTAAGTGGGGGCTATTATACTGTTTGGAGGGCTATGGGGGGCATTATACTGTTTGAAGGGCTATGTGGAGGCCATTATTCTATTTGCAGGGCTGCGTGGAGGCCATTATTCCGTTTGTAGCTCTATGTGGAGGCCATTATACTATTTGGAGGGCTATGTGGGGGCATTATACTGTTTGGATGGCAACATGGGGGGGCATTTACCTGTTTGGAGAGCTATGTGGGTGGACAATATACTGTTTGGAGGGCTATGTGGAAGTCATTATTCTGTTTGGAGGGCTATGTGGAGGCCATTATACTATTTGGAGGGCTATGTGGGGGCATTATACTGTTTGGATGGCAATGTGGGGGGCATTTAACTGTTTGGAGAGCTATGTGGGTGGACAATATACTATTTGAAGGGCTATGTGGAGGCCATTATTCTGTTTGCAGGGCTGCGTAGAGGCCATTATTCTGTTTGTAGCTCTATGTGGGGGCATTATACTGTTTGGATGGCTATGTGGGGGGGCATTTAACTGTTTGGAGAGCTATGTGGGTGGACAATATACTGTTTGGAGGGCTATGTGGAGGTCAATATTCTGTTTGGAGGGCTATGTGGAGGCCATTATACTATTTGGAGGGCTATGTGGGGGCATTATACTGTTTGGATGGCAATGTGGGGGGGGGCATTTAACTGTTTGGAGAGCTATATGGGTGGAAAAAATACTCATTGGAGGGCTATGTGGAGGTCATTATTCTGTTTGGAGGGCTATGTGGAGGCCATTATACTGTTTGTAGCTCTACGTGGAGGCCATTATACTATTTGGAGGGCTATGTGGGGGCATTATACTGTTTGGATGGCAATGTGGGGGGCATTTAACTGTTTGGAGAGCTATGTGGGTGGACAATATACTAGTTGAAGGGCTATGTGGAGGCCATTATTCTGTTTGCAGGGCTGCGTAGAGGCCATTATTCTGTTTGTAGCTCTATGTGGGGGCATTATACTGTTTGGATGGCAATGTGGGGGGGGGCATTTAACTGTTTGGAGAGCTATGTGGGTGGACAATATACTGTTTGGAGGGCTACGTGGAGGTCAATATTCTGTTTGGAGGGCTATGTGGAGGCCATTATACTATTTGGAGGGCTATGTGGGGGCATTATACTGTTTGGATGGCAATGTGGGGGGGGGCATTTAACTGTTTGGAGAGCTATATGGGTGGACAAATTACTGTTTGGAGGGCTATGTGGAGGTCATTATTCTGTTTGGAGGGCTATGTGGAGGCCATTATACTGTTTGGAGGGCTATGAGGGGGCCATTATACTGTTTGGAGGGTTATGTGGGGGCCATTATACTGTTTGGAGGGCTATGAGGGGGCATTATACTGTTTGTTTGGAGGGCTACGTGGAGGTCATTATTCTGTTTGGAGGGCTATGTGGAGACCATTATACTGTTTGGAGGGTTATGTGGGGACCATTATACTGTTTGGAGGGCTATGGGGGGCATTATACTGTTTGAAGGGCTATGTGGATGCCATTATTCTGTTTGCAGGGCTGTGTGGAGGCCATTATTCTGTTTGTAGCTCTAAGTGGAGGCCATTTTACTGTTTGGAGGGCTATGTGGAGGCCATTATACTGTTTGGAGAGCTATGTGGGGGACATTATACTGTTTGGAGGGATATGTGGAGGCAATTATTCTGTTTGCAGGGCTATGTGGAGGCCATTATACTATTTGGAGGGCTATGTGGGGGCATTATACTGTTTGGATGGCAATGTGGGGGGGCATTTATCTGTTTGGAGAGCTATGTGGGTGGACAATATACTGTTTGAAGGGATATGTGGAGGCAATTATTCTGTTTGCAGGGCTATGTGAAGGCCATTATACTATTTGGAGGGCTATGTGGGGGCATTATACTGTTTGGATGGCAATGTTGGGGGGCATTTAACTGTTTGGAGAGCTATGTGGGTGGACAATATACTGTTTGGAGGGCTATGAGGAGGTCATTATTCTGTTTGGAGGGCTATGTGGAGGCCATTATACTGTTTGGAGGGCTATGTGGGGGGACATTTAACTGTTTGGAGGGCTATGGGGAGGCATTATACTGTTTGAAGGGCTATGTGGAGGCCATTATTCTGTTTGCAGGGCTGCGTGGAGGCCATTATTCTGTTTGTAGCTATGTGGGGGACATTATACTGTTTGGAGGGATATGTGGAGTCAATTATTCTGTTTGCAGGGCTATGTGGGAGACATTGTACTGTTTGGAGGGCTATGTGGGTGGGCAATATACTGTTTGGATGGCAATGTGGGGGGCATTTAACTGTTTGGAGGGCTATGTGGGTGGGCAATATACTGTTTGGAGGGCTTTGTGGAGGCCATTATACTGTTTGGAGGGCTATGTGGGGGTCATTATGCTGTTTGGATGGCTATATGGGGGTCATTATATAGTGTGGAGGTTTGTTTAGGGTCAATCATACTGTGTGTGAGCCATCATATGGTGCGGAGGGCTGTGTTGGGGTCACATTTGAGGCATCATACTGTGTTGAGGTCACCATACTTTGCCGGGTGGGTACAGTAGGGTCATCATACGGTGTATTTGGAGGGTGCTGTGTAGGAATTCACTGTGTGGGTATTATACAGTGTTTGGGGGGTCACTTTTGTTGGCATCATACTTTATAGGGGCAATGAAAGGGGAATCTAGAGCATCAATAGGAGAAATACTCTGTAAGGGCTGTGAGATAGTCTCTTATGTGACCCAACAAATATATTTTTTTCCTTTTTTGTGGGGTGGGGGGGATTAAAACTTCTGCTATGGGGCACTATGATTTCAATGTAAGCCCCTGGTTGAGCACTATGTCGAGGTTTCTGTCAGAAGTCAGTATCCAAACTGACTCCGTCAGCTTCATTGAAGTGAATGACTCCATCGGGGCTCTGTCAGGGCTTCTGTCGTAATTCACAAAAAAACAAGATTCCAACGGAAACCCCAATGCAGTGCAAAGTGGAGCCCACTGTATGTCTGTGAACTTCACCTAATATGACAAATAATGAAAACAAATGAACAAACAATGAGACAAAAAGAGAAAGATCTCTGCTTCTTAGAGCTTACAATGTAAATAACATTGGAAGAGTGACATAATACATACAATGCTCTAAATTTTGTCATAGGAACGAGACTTGGCAAGTGGATGAGGAATATACATAAAGCTACATGAACCAGTCACCCAGCCAGTTTCTGAGCCAACACGGATATAAAGTTTAAGATGATGCAATATAGCAGCTAGTTGAGGACAGATCTGTGACCAGGTCACACTGTATACGAGCCAAGAGCTATGGTTATATGACATAAGTCTGTTTGAAAAAACAAGTATTTAAAGAGTTTGTCTCATCTTTCTTCAAGAGTCCACTGCTTCTCTGCCTCCCGGATACTCTGTGCACTCCTGAACATTGACCGTTCTTTCGCTTGTCCATATTGAGCAATCTCCCATGCTGTAAGCAGAAATTTGAATAGCATTACTGCTGTAGAAAATAAAAATAAATGAGAAATCTTAGCGCATAAATTGGCCAATTCATGTGTATAATAAGATTATGCTGTAATTAAAATCGCCTGTGGCATAGAGGCGGAGTGCTCAATCAAAGCTTATACATAGAAACAGAAAACTGACTGGCACTTCCAAAACAAGAAATAGGTGTGAACAGGTGCTTACTAGGAGCAGCCATCTCCATATATAACTAACAAAGTATCACTCTGTAACACTAAGTATGCGAACATGAAATATATGAAATATGAATAGCATTACTGCTGTAGAAAATAAAAATAAATGAGAAATCTTAGCGCATAAATTGGCCAATTCATGTGTACCTGGTAGCCACAATAAGGCATTTCTCAAACATATCAGGACCCTATCAATGTGAATACCTCTCCAAGAGACATCCGTCTGCTTATGTGTGGGATAATAAGATCCTGCTGTAATTAAAATCGCCTGTGGCATAGAGGTGGAGTGCTCAGTCAAAGCTTATACATAGAAACAGAAAACTGACCAACACTTCCAAAGCAAGAAATAGGCGTGAACAGGTGCTTACTAGGAGCAGCAATCTCAATATATAACTAACAAACAAAGTAGCACTCTGTAACGCTGAGTATGCGAACATGAAATATATGAAATATGAATAGCATTACTGCTGTAGAAAATAGAAATAAATGAGAAATCTTAGCGCATAAATTGGCCAATTCATGTGTACCTGGTAGCCGTGATAAGGCGTTTCTCAAAATACCAGGACCCTATCAATGTGAATACTTAAAGTATAGAGCCACCAAGTGGCACACACTCCTTGTTTAGGTAACTGCCCACACATCAGTATGTCTTTGGGGTGTGGGAGGAAACCCCTCGGCAAACATGAACCCTAGTCCTGCATAGCCACGGTGTCTCAGTGGTTAACCACTGAGCCACCGTGCTGCCCTATCGTGTCATCAAACCATCTGCTGAGAACAGATTTTAATCATCTGAATGTTCCACATTTGTTTTGCGCCATTTTTTTTGTTTGCACCCAATTCATTATTCTATTTCGTTTTTTGAAGTCTATTTTTTATGTCCTCACCTGTTTTTTTCCACTTTGTGGGCTGAGTCTAGCAATTCCAGGTGTTTTAGCCTGATACATCAATTGCGACATTTTAAAATGTCATAAAATTTGGCGCAACTTCACTCCAGTCCCCCCTGGTGTATTTTTTGCATATGCCAAAATTTTGGTGCAGTTTTTGTGACTTTAGGCACCAAAAGTTAAGAAAACAGTTCCCAGACAGGAAAAAAGTAACTTTGCGCCAAATTCATAAGTGGCATGTGCCATTTTGATGAATTTGGCACAAAAAACAGCATCTAATACCACAGGACAAAAAAAACACAAATGATGAATCCGGGCCAAAGTATATTAAAGATGTTGCAGAGCTTTTTATCATACAATAATTAAAGGGGTTGTATCATTGAAGGGTTGTCTAAGACTTTAATATTGATGACCTAGCTTTAGGATAGCTCATCAATATCTGATCAGTTCGGGTGTGACACCCGGCACCCCGGCTGATCAGCCATGACTGCTGTAAAGTTGACGGAGCTGTGCAGCTCCGCAACTGAGCACTTCTGGTCCCTGGTACTGGGAACAGTTGAATGGCGGGGGATGTCAGGTGTTGCACTCCACTGATCATATATTGATGATCTATCCTAAGGCCCGGTGCACACCACCATATTTTCTGTCTGAGTGCCAGCTGACAAAAGATTGTATCATCCTCGGACCAATGTTATTCTATGGGGCTGCGCATATGTCCGATTTTTTTCTTGGACTAGCAAAAAAATCGCAGCATGTCTGAGTTTGATCTAATCAGATCGCACTCGGCCATACAAGTCAATGAGTGCGTGCAAATCATCCGGCTGCACTCGGATGACATCTGAGTCCAGTCAGATTTCTGCGCAATCACAGAATGAAGAAGATGGAGAAATTTTGTTCTCCATCTTCTCCTCACAGTGTGCTCAGATTCTCTCATCCAAGAGAATCGTATCACACTATGCTGACACTCGGATCCAGCTCTGATCAGAGTTTGATCAGATTGTCATTTGCGCAATTGGCTCGATTATCTCAGATCCTAGCCTAAGGATAGACCATAAATGTAAATGTCCTGGACTACCCCTTTAAGTGAGTCAAGGTCCCTATGGCTTATTAGGGCATAAGGATATCATAAAGTGCAGCCCCCTTTTTGACCTTTTCTTTTAGTCTGACTTACAAAAAAAAGTATTCTTTGCATTTAGTTTTCCTTTGTCTAACATCTTTCAGAGCTTTTCATATATTATAAGGCTTTATTAAGATATTACTTTTCTCTATTACTGACAGCCATACATATCATTGCAGAGCTTGTTGAAGGCAGCCCTGGAAACATCAGTGTGTTGCTCTCCAATGTGTCCATACTGAGATGATAAGGTCCTTGCGTGTCAAGCAGTGAGTTGTGTCACTGCCCCTATCACATTGCATGCTGCAGTGTCATTTTAAAAGGTGCGTGTGTATGTGTGCGCTCTAAGGATAATAGTATGCTTGTCAACAGGATATTATTTAATCTTATTGCTTGTAAACAGGTCCACCCCTAGTCTTTTGATTTACAGCTTCTTCTACATTGTATGTTCTTTCTTAACCCTTTCACAGGTGCATGTATGAATATAATTTACTAGCCTTGACCACCCCCATCATACACCAGAGACATTGTATGTTAAACCAGAAATGTTAGATCTGCCCATAATCTTTCCTATTATATTGCATAAATATATTTTATGTTTGGATCTTTTGGCCAAATTCCCATGATGAAAATTGGTGCATTTTTGACTCGGCATATTTTTGCTGCACAAAAAAGCAGGTTGTTAGAGTTCCATCAAAGTGGATGGGATTTATAGAAATCTTATCACAACTGTCCTTTTTTACATAGCTGAAACTGAAATCCGCAACATATCAAATTCTCTTTCGGTAAGTTATTTGCGTATTTTCCCCAGAGACTTGAATGGGACATGAACAAGAAGAGAAAAATCCACTGGTAAAAAAAATGCGGTATTAGTGCATTTCCACAGTAGAAATACACAAAAAACACATGTTACTGAAAAGTGACTTTATCAAAGCTAAGTAACAGGACATATCCGAAAAAAAGAAGTTTTATTTAAAACATAACATACCAATAGGAAACAAAAACACAGCTAAAAAATACACATTAAAAATGCATGTAAAAAAATACCCTCAAAAATGTAAAGATCCAATTTAGCTAATAGAAATACTGCACAGAATCTGTAACATCAAAAACTCATCAAGCACTCATCATGGGAACTTAGTTTATACGTTTCTTTATAATAATGAATATTTGTAGCTAAATGATCTGCAGGCAATAATTTATTATCTGGAAATATCCCTCACTAGGTCACTGAGGGATACAATTCTGTGAACCAACATATACTTTGTGATCTTTTCCTCCTTTAGTTTTGTGCGGGGGGGGCTGTAGTATAGGCATAGAACTTATTTATTCTTTATGCCATGCACCATTCTGTTAGCAGATTTACTATATCTGGTAATAATTGGACATTTTTTCTCACCATTTGAAGAGTCCTAAAGTTACAAAACAATTTAGCTCCTTGAAGAAAAATGCACAATGATAATTGTCAGCAGCACAAGCATACTCACGCACACCTACGTGTTCCCTGCAGAGGCATGGGAGTACTCGATTTATGGACCAAATTGTATTGTTAAAGCTTTTGTTGAGTTTTTGATGTTGCAGAATTTCTGCACCATTATGTAAATTATTAATATCCATGATCCATGACTAAGGCTTCCTATAGCTGAAACACGTAGGATTATTGTTCCTAAAGTCTAGCCCTGTGGCTGCAACATTCTGCACTGTATTTTAATGTGTACAAAATAAACTGGACGTTTTACAAAATTCTACTGCCCACAGTCGCTGGATTAATCTTTCTGCATTACGTAATCTTTCCCACTTTCTGCATTATGTAGATTAGGTTACATGCATTTTTATTGGATTTTGAGTGCATTTTTTAACATGCGTTTTATTGCGTTTTTGATGCTGCGGTTTTTGTCTCTTGTTGGTGTGTTATGCTTTAAATAAAGCTGCTCTGTTTTTGATGCTTCCTGATATTTGGCTCTGACAAAACTTTATTGACATATTTAGGTGCAGAATACATACGTTTTTCATGCGTTTCCTCTGCGGAAATGCAGTAAAAGCGCATGTGCGTTTTTTACCTGCGTAATTTCTGCATCTTATGCAAATCTATGGGAAATTCCACACAGAAAACTCAGCGTACCAACAACAGAAATTGACATACTGTGGATGTGAAACACACACCGCAGGCTAGAATACGCTGAGTAATAAAAAGCACAGTGGGAATGAGATTTCTATTAATCCCATCCACTTGGCTGGATCTGTAAGACGCTGCGTTTATGACATAGCAAAAATATGCAGCGTCAAAAACGTATCAAAAGCTCATCATGGGAACGTAGCTTCAAGAACGTAGCACCCCCAAACCTGTGTAAATGTATACGTAGTGAAGTGTAGGTTTATTACTTTACTCACCGATTGCGGTCTCCTCAGTTTCTAGCGTTGCTCCTGCCTCTTCTTATTCACGTGACTCCAATTCCAACTCGCTAGATCACATTAGGGTTTTTGTGTGAGCCAGAAGTCACTTTAACCCCTTCACTTCGAAGCCTGTTTTCATCTTCCTGACCAGGCCAAATTTTCCAATTCTGACCAGTGTCACTCTGGAACGTTTCAACATATCCCAGTGATTCTGAGATTCATTTTTCGTGACACATTGTACTTTATGTTAGTGGCAAATTTAGGTCAATATTTTTTGCGTTTATTTGTGAAAATATCAGAAATTTGGCAAAACTTTCAAACTTTTAATTTTTATGCCTTTAAACCAGAGAGTTATGTCATACAAAATAGTTAATAAATAACATTTACCACAAGTCTACTTTACATCACTATGATTTTTGAAACATATTTTTCTTCATTAGGAAGTTAGAAGGGTTAAATTTTATCAGCAATATCTAATTTTTTCAACAAAATTTACAGAAAACATTTTTTTAGGGAACACATTCCATTTAAAGTGACTTTGAGGGGCCAATGTGACAGAATACACCCAAAGTGACACAATTTTAAAAACAGTACCCCTCAAAGTGCTCAAAACCACATTCAAGAAGTTTATTAATCTCATTAGCTGCCTCACAGGAATTAAAGCAATGTGGAAGGCAAAAATTAAAATATAAAATTTTCCTACAAAAATGTTGCTCTAGCGCCAAATTTTTAATTTTCACAAGGTAACAGGAGAAAACAGACACCAAAATTTGCTTTGCAATTTCTCCTAAGTACACTGATACCCCATATATGGTGGAAAACTACTGTTTGGGTACACAGTAGGGCTCGGAAGGGACGGAGCACCATTTGACTTTTGGAGTGCAAAATTGGCTGGAATAGATAGCAGATGCCATGTCTGGTTTGCAGAGCCTAAACAGTGGAGACCCCCACAAGTGACCCCATTTTGGAAACTACACCTCTCAAGGAATTTATGTAGTGCTGTGGTGAGCACTTTGAACCCACAGATGCTGCACTGAATTTGATAATGTTGAGCCATGAAAATGGAAGAAATACATTTTTCCCACAAAAATGTTGCTTTAGCCCCAAATTTTTCATTTTCACAAAGGTAGTAGTAGAAAACAGACCCTAAAATTTGTTGTGCAATTTCTCGTGAATGCACCGATACACCATGTGTGGTGGAAAACTACTGTTTGGGTACACTGCTGAGCTCCGAAAGAAAGGAGTGATGTTTTTGAGTGCAGACTTTGGTGGAAAAGTCTGTGGGTGCCATGTTGTGTTTGGAGAGCCACTGATGTGACTAAACAGTGAAAAACCCTGACAAGTGACCCCATTTTGCAAACTACACCCCTCAATTAATTTATCTAGAGATGTGATGAGCACCTTGAACCCAGACATGCTTCACAGAATTTTATAACGTTTAAGCGTTAAAATAAAAAAAATGAAATTTTTTCCCACAAAAATGTAGCTTTAGTCACAATTTTTTCATTTTTACAAGGGTAAATACCAGATAATGAATGGTAAAATTTATTGCACAATTTCTCCTGTGTATGCTAATACCCCATATGTGGTCACAGACTACTGTTGAGGCACAGTACAAAGTTCAGAAGGCAAGAAGCACAATATAATAATACAGATTTTGCTGTTATGGTTTGAGGGTGCCATGTCACATTGGCATAGCCCCTGAGATGCCAGAACACCAGAACCTCCCATAAGTGACCCCATTTTACAAACTACACTCCTTAATGAATTCATCTAAGAGTTCAGTGATCATATTGACAACACATGTGTGTCACAGAACCTTATACTATTGGGCGGAGAAGAACCGTGCTTTGATGCACGCTTAAAAAGACAGACGCCGCCGGATCATTGGCCAGACGGCGTCCACAGTGTCTGTCTTTGCCTCATTATAAGGAATCTTCTGCCGGGGGTTGTCTGAATCACATATTTCAGAGATTAACATGGAAACCCCGGTGCAAGTGGGATATATGTGAGCCAAGCCTTACTGTTATCTTTGGGAGGCAGCAGGTCAAGAGCTGTTTTTATTTATTTTTTACTCTGCATAAGTGATTAGACAACTTTATTCTTCGGGTCAGTGCAATTACAGCTATACCCAATTTATGTCTTGTTTTTAGGTTTTGCCGCTTTTACACAATAAAAACAATTTTATAAAAAAATAAAGAATTGTTCTTGCATCGCTATATTCCGAAAGCTATGGCTTTTTTATTTTTCCGCTGATGGAGCTATATGGCAACTTGATTTTTGAGGGACAAGATGACGTTTTCAGTGATACCATTTTTATTTACATTCAACGTTTTAATCGCATTTTATTCCACTGTTTGTTCAGAGCTATTATGAAATAGCATCGTTTTTTGCCACGTTTTTTATTTTTTTAAGGTGTTAACTAAGGGGTTAACTAATGTGACAGTTTTATAGATCTGGTCATTCCGGATGCGGTGATACCAAATATATGTACTTTATTTGTTTATTTTTGTTTTTACATTAAATAAATACATTTATTGGTATAATATATATATTTTTTGTTCTTTATTTAGTATTTTTTATATATATTTTTACAATTTTTAAAAACTTTATTTTTACTTTTTTTTTACCTTGTCCCAGGATGGGATATCAACTTTCTATTGTCTGATCGTTGAAAAAAACATCAGTGGTTTAAAAAAAATCAAGATGCTGTTAGGAAATGACAAAAAGAAATGCTAAAAAGGCTCTGCAGGAAAAAAAAAAATGCCAACATTTCCTGAAGCGTCTCCCTCATGAAAAATTCGGGAGGTTTGCCTGCCCTAAGATGTTGTGTGCACATATCCTGGGGGCTCATTCACACAATAGTATTTTCGGCAGTGGAAAAAATGTGCTATCCAGTAAAAAAAACTAATCACACTTGGACAAGTGGTATTCAATGGGGCAGTGCAGATGAACGATTTTTTTCACTGACCGAATCTGTATGTGAAAAAAATCACAGCAAGTACTAGTTTCTTCTGTAAATTGGATGAGAATCACCCATTTAAGACTATGGGTGCGCAAAAAAACCCGAATGCCATATGGAGCCACAGTATAGCATCCATTTTTTATAGATACATTGCAATTCTATTCTATAACAATAAACTGTAAATGGTCCTGTAAATGATTAATAGCTGCTGCTGTAAAAGAAATGGATTGCATATGGATGACAAGTGAAAAAAAAATTATCCCACTTTTCTGCATGAAACTCTGAGGCTGTGTGCCCACTATGCGTTTTTTAAGCGTTTCCGCAGAAATGCTTAAAAACTGGTTGGTAGAAGGTCTGCCATGTTCCCCAATGATAATCATTGTGGAAAAATCCGCAGCACTACCAATTATTTTGCGGAATCGCGGCGTTTTCGCCGATATTGACTTGCATTGGACTGCGTGACATGCACATCACTACATCTGGACATGCGGCTAAAATGCGGTTCAATGTGCGGATGGTACCCGGGTTTGGAGAAGAGGAGACTCTCCTCCAGACCCGGGTAGTACCTGTAAAAAAAAGAATAAAATAAAAAATATACATTATACTTACCTTCTGATGGCCCCCGGTGTCCTTGTCCTGGTTTGCCGGCAGCTCGTGGTAGACTAAAAGGACCTGCGGTGACGTCATTTAGTCATGTGACGGGTCACGCAACCGCTGACGTCGGCGTAAGTGTTTCTTAACCGGTTCCCGACCGCCCACTGTAGATAAACGTCGGCGCTTGCCGGGCTCTGTGCAGCGCCGACGTTTAAAAACGGTGGGTGGTCTCGCAGTGCTCAGGACCCCCAGGGTCCTGCAAGCACTGCGATTCCGGTGCAGAGCGTTAGCTCTGACAGGGTACATCATCGGGACCTGATTAGATCAGGTCCCAGTGATGTTAACCCTTTGCTGTCTTCTATATGCTGTGATCTATAGTGATCGCGGCATATAGGAGACAGCAGGAAGAGAGGGGGTCGTCTTACTTACCTCCGAAGACCTCCGTTTCGTTTGAGGACCTGGGGTTGCTATGGCAGCTGGAGGTCACATGACCGCCTCCAGCTCTGCCATATATGGTGTCCTTCCTGTCTGACTTCAGCCTGTATGTAGCTGAAGTCAGACAGGAGACTCTGACTGAAACAGTCAGTGAAGATCTCATATAATGTAATATATGTGTATTACATTACATGAGATCAGTGATCAGAAAAATAAAAATTAATGTCCCATACAGGGACTAAGTAAAAATGTAAAAAAAAAGTAAAAAAAAAGTTTTTAAACTTTTAAAAAAAAAAATCACAAAATAAATAAAAATAAATAAATAAAATATTAAACCAATAAATCCGTAAATTATTACAAAACCAAAAAAAGTACACATATTTGGTATCGCCGCATCCGAAACAACCCGAGCTATAAAACTGTCACACTAATTAACTCCTTCTGTGCACACCGTAATGAAAATAAATAAAAAACGGAGCAAAAAAATATGCTTTTTCATCATATCGCCAAACAAAAAGTGGAAAAAAATGCGATCAAAAAGCAGAATAGAAATAAAAATGGTACCACTGAAAACGTCATCTTGTTCCGCAAAAAAAAGCCGCCATACAGCTCCATCAGCCAAAAAATAAAAAAGTTATAGCGCTCAGAATAAAGCAATGCAAAAAAAATATATTTTTTTCTATAAAATTGTTTTATTGTGTAAAAGCGCCAAAACATAAAAAAAATACAGTAAGTGTAGTATCGCTGTAAACGTACTGACCCGAAGAATAACGCTGCCTGATCACTTTTACCACACGCAGAACGGCATAAAAAAAAACTCAAAAAACAATTCCTGAAGTGTTTGTTTTTGTTAACTTTACCTCCCAAAAAACGGAATAGAAAGCGATCAAAAAATGTCACGTGCCCAAAAATGGTTCCAATAAAAATTTCAACTCGTCCCGCAAAAAACAAGCCGTCACATGACTCTATCGGCCGAAATATGGAAAAATTATAGCTCTCAAAATATGGTGATGCAAAAACTAGATTTTGCAAAAAAAGCGTATTTTAGTGTGTGACAGCTGTCAGTCATAAAAACCCGATATAAATCTGGTATCTCTGTAATCGCACCGACCCGAAGAATAAAGTAATCTAATCAGTTATATCACACTAGGAACGGCATAAAAAATAAATAAAACAAATATTATTCACCTGCTACTGATTTGTTTATTATGTCTCCCAAAGATCCCAGTAAGGCTCTGCTCACATTTATCCTGTGCTCTGCGCTGAGCACTTACACCAGAGTTTCCGTGTAAATCTCTGAAATACGTGATTCAGCCAGAACCCATGATGGAAGATTCCCTGTAATGAGGCAGATATAGGCCACTGTGGATGCCGTCTAGCCTGGGATCCCACGGTGTCATTTGTTTTAGGCGTGCATAAAAGTGCGGTTGGCCACAGTTTTGTGCACTTCTGAAAAAAAGGACACCACTAAACAGAGGCCAGACGGAGTCCAGAGTAACTCTGCTGCCTCATTACAGTGAATGGATCCTGCAGGGGTTTCATCTGAATTACATCACTTGGAAAATTAGATGGAAACCCCGATGTAAGTGCTCAGCCTAGAGCGCCGGATAAATGTTACGTAAAATGTTCCCAATAAAAGCTTCAACTCAGTCCTCAAAAAAAGCTAGTCCCCACTAAGTTCCATCATCTGTTAAAAATATAAGGGACTTCCAAGTTACTGGTAGCAGAAAGGCTCTGGAAAAGCAAAATGGTCCTTGCCCCCAAAAGAAATTCAGAAAATTTTGTGCTCCCAAATCCAAATGCCTATTCTACAATAATTTGTTCTCCAATTGTCAAATAGCGCTCCTTCCCCCTCAAATCTCACCGTATGGCTAAGTGGTACGATACAGCCACATATGGGGTATTGACACTTTTAGAAGAAATTGTGTGACACATTTCGGCACCATTTTTACCCATTGCCCTGTGTGAAAATGTAAAATCTGAGGGCAAAACATTTTTTTGTGGTAAAAATATAATTATGCTTTTTTCACTGCCCAATGGTATAAATTTAAAAATTAAAAAATGCTCACTACTTCCCTAGATTAATTCCTTGAGAGGTGTAGTTTACAAAATGGGGTCACTTGTGGGGGTTTCTGCTGTTTTGGCATGTCAGCGACTCTTCAAATGTGACATGGTGTCTGCTGCCTATCCCAGCCAACATAGCGCTTCTTTCTCTTCCGAACCCTGCCGTACACCAAAGCAGTGGTTTTCCCCCACATATGGGGTATCGGCGTACTCAGGAGAAATTGTACAACAAATTTCATGGTGCAATTTATCCTGTTACCCTTATGATAATGCAAAATTAGGGAATGAAAAACATTTTTTATGGGAAAAATGTGAAAATTTTATTTTTACGGCTCAATTTTATAAACTTCTGTGAAGCAGCTGGGGGTGCAAGGTGCTCACCACACATCTAGATAAGTTCCCTAAGGGGTATAGTTTCCAAAATGGTGGCACTTGTGGGGGGTTTCCACTGTTTAGGCACATTAGGGGCTCCCCAAATGTGACATGGCGTCCGCTAATTATTCAAACAAATTTTACATTCAAAAAGTCAAATGGCGCTCCTTCCCTTTCAAACCCTGCCATGTGCCCAAACAGTAATTTGCCTCCACATATGGGGTATCGGCGTGTTCAGGAGAAATTGCACAACAAATTTCATGGTGCAATTTATCCTGTTACCCTTATGATAATACAAAATTAGGGAATGAAAAACATTTTTTGAGGGAAAAATGTGAAAATTTTATTTTTACGGCTCAATATTATAAACTTCTGTGAAGCAGCTGGGGGTGCAAGGTGCTCACCACACATCTAGATAAGTTCCCTAAGGGGTCTAGTTTCCAAATTGGTGTCACTTGTGGGGGGTTTCCACTGTTTAGGCACATCAGGAGCTCTCCAAACGCAACATGGCGTCCGCTAATTATTCAGAAAAATTTTACATTCAAAAAGTCTAATGGCGCTCCTTCCCTTCCGAACCCTGCCGTGCGCCCAAACAGTGGTTTTCCCTCACATATGGGGTATCAGCACGCTCAAGAGAAATTGCACAAAAAAATTTGGGGTCCATTTTTTCATGTTACCCCTGTGAAAATAAAAAAATTGGGTCTAAAGTAAAAATTTTTGTGAAAAAAAGTTAAATGTTAATTTTTTTCTTCCACATTCCAAAAATTCCTGTGAAGCACCTGAAGGGTTAATAAAGTTCTTGAATGTGGTTTTGAGCACCTTGAGGGGTGCAGTTTTTAGAATGGTGTCACTTTTGGGTATTTTCTGTCATAAAGACCCCTCAAAGTGACTTCAAATATGATGTGGTCCCTAAAAAAATGTTTTTGTAAATTTTGTTGGAAAAATGAGAAATCGCTGGTCAACTTTTAACCCTTATAGCTCCCTAACAAAAAAAAATTTGGGTTCCAAAATTGTGCTGATGTAAAGTAGACATGTGGGAAATGTTATTTATTAACTATTTTGTGTGACATATCTCTCTGATTTAAGGGCATGAAAATTCAAAGTTTGAAAATTGCAAAATTTTCACAATTTTCGCCAAATTTCCGATTTTTTCACAAATAAACGCAAGTGATATCGAAGAAATTTTACCACTATCATGAAGTACAATATGTCACGAAAAAACAATCTCAGAATCAGGGGAATACGTTGAAGCGTTCCAGAGTAATTACCTCATAAAGTGACAGTGGTCAGAATTGAAAAAATTGGCCTGGTCACGAAGGCAAAAACAGGCTCTGGCGCGAAGTGGTTAAAGCCCTGAAGTTGCCATTTGAAATGACTTTAGTTTTGTGCCATGTCTGTGATCTGCTTTTTTTCAACAACATTAAATAACTGAATGAACATCCTCCGAGCCCGGTGATTCCATAATTTTTGCCAGGGGTTGTAGCCTGAAACTCTGAACAATTTTTTGATATGCTCACATGAACCTGACCTTACTGTGATGCAAAAAGTTATTGTGCTGTGTGTGCTGCAGGGGTCAGGTCTGTTGATAAGAGGCCAAACCTGTGCCGCATCCCTGGATACTAGAGTGGTAACAGTGACAGGTGAGTATTTCTTTTTTGTTGTGGGGGTATTATGTACGTTCTCTATGAAGGGGCAATATGAATGGCTAATATGAAGAGGAGTTATTCAGGGCACTATATGCAAGCAATATGGGGGGCACTATAATGGGACATCATAGAAAGGTAATATGGGCACTATTCAAGAGCCCTATTACCATTCAAGAGGCTAATGTGTGAAACTTATCTTTCAGTGGTTTTTTGTGTGACACTTTTATTCAGGGGAACTATGGCACTATTTAATGAGGCTTGTGGCACTGTTATGTCTCAAAGCACTGTGGAGTGGTATTATATTAAAACAACAATATAGAAAAAATCCAGCTCACTGGCATTAAATTTCCTTATGGTTCGGAACAGGGAAGGCGTTACTGCCTGGACGCCGTGGATAGTAATGAAGTGCAGGAAAATAACATTTTAAAAATTCATGGCATGATCATGACTAAGGGTGCAATACATCCAAAACATGTAGATGGGAGGATGTCCTCTATCTTAACCCTGTTTTCCTTGGGCATACAATCATACCATGAATTTTAAAAATTAGATCTTTTTACTGGATTGTTGTTTTCATTATTAAAGAAAACCTTTTATGAGTTTGAGAAGCTAGATTTCCTGCACTTCCTTTATATTTAAGCGTCACCATTTGTGGTGCTACACTGTATATTCAAGAAGCACAGTGTGTGACACTATCAGGCCAGGGTCACACAAGCGTATATATTCTCTCATGCAAGAAAATTGGATCGATTATATTAATGACACTGTGCTCTAACTCTAATCCGAGTTTGATCAAAGTGTCAGGTTAGTGTGATCCAATTCTCTTGGATGAGAGTCTGGGGAAATCAGACTGCACTCAGATGTCATCCGATGATTTCCACGCACCCATAGACTTCAATGCAATTTTTTTCTCATGCCGATTCGGTATATTAAAAAAAAAACGCTGATCTGCACCGCCCCATAGAACAATATTAGTCTGATTGCTATCCGATAGAACATCAGATAGCACTCCGTCCAATGTATGAGCGAGCCCTTATTCTTAGTACAATATGGGGCTCTTGTATTTTGAAGGGACACAGAGTATCGCACTACGAAGAGGTTTTCTGATCGTAAAAAATAATTGTGTGAAAAAAATAAGGAACCTAAAACCCCGGCAAACCCTGGATCACTACGGTCACAGAGGTTTGGGCAAAATGGAGAAGAGAAGGAGAAACTCCAAACAGAGTTCTGTAAGTTACTGAATGAATGTAATTTGTTAATTCTTCCTCTGACTGCGTCATATCAGTAATTTTACCACTGGTATGGTCAACACAAGATGATGGGTGTTATATCTATTTTTTGTTACATAACTCCCAGCATACCCTTACTTTTATTCAGGTCATTCTGGGAGCTATAATGGTAGATTTGTTCAGCAGGAGCTAACCTGACTCTGCAATTTAGCTGGTATTTTGGTAAATGGTAAATTAATGACATTACATAAAACATTTTCACATCTTCTATTAAAAATTGAAAAATAGTAATTGTTTTATTGGATTATTAGTTTAGGGATAATTTTTTCATCTCTACAATACAGGCACCTCACACGTATATTTTAATCAGCCTTGATTATGGAATACTGCGAGTGTTGCAAAATTACCACTCTATAAAATATATATTTCACGGAATACCATATTGCTACAAAGCATTAGGAAACGCAACGTACACGTATTTACGATAGTAGTCACTGGTAAGAACCACCTTTAGCTCTTAGTGAATATTTTGGTTTCCAGTTTCTCAGTTTAGGCCATTTACATGAAGCATCTTGTATATAACGCTGGATGCGTCCTTCTGTATGAAGCCGAACTGGGCGGCACCTGCTCAGTGTGGGTGATTCAGCGCATGCGCATACCGCACTGCGGTGCCATTTTATTGAAGACACTGTGTATGCGAATTCGCTTCTTATTGAAGAATTCTACTACAACATCAACATAGCAGTGCGCACGTGCCAGTCGTCGCCATTATCCCTATGGCTGGCGCATGCAAACTGCTATGTTGACATTGTAGTACATTACTTCAATAAAATGGCGCTGGAGTCAGTGCGTGTGCATACGGTGATCTCTGGTGCCATTTTATTGAAGACACTGTATATGCGAATTGGCAGACATATTGTCTTTAAAAAAATGACACCAGATAGCGTAGTATGCGCACGCGCTGACTCCGGCGCCATTTTATTGTAAAAATAAAAATGTACCAATAAAAATTGTTTTAAATCTGTTAGCCATATTTATTTTGCAAACTTAATTGTGATTTAATGTCTATATGATTTTGTATATTTCTCATAATGCTGGCATATCCTCCTAATTCTAATATGAAGTCTTTGGTCTGATGTGGGTGCGTGTGTATGCCACCAAGTCATGTACTTCGCTCCCTCCACCCAGCGTTCAATTAAAGGTCGCGCTGTGCTGATATTCGCAGTGTGACTTCCATGACGCCGGCCACGACGAGAGATGTGGTGACTGGCTGCTGATATGCGCCAAATAACACAGGTGGGCCATTAGGTAATACAGGTACTATATAAACTGACTGATAGCAATGCCCCAGTAACTCCTGAAGGAGCTGACACAAAACTCTCGTTGGGGTACTGGGCAGTGTGGTCCCTGTTTCATAATAACACATTGTGGGTATGGTGGCTAATTTATGTACTACTTTATTCTATGGCCACCAATATAGGGGGTTGTCTCTCATTGCCTTAAGTTATATACATCTACTAGCTATTAAACCGTTTTACGCCCGGGTGGCAAGCATTTTTATTGGTACATAAAATGGCGCCGAAGTCAGTGCGTGTGCATACCGTGCTATCCGGCACCATTTTTTTAAAACACTCTGTCTGTAAATTCGCACATACAGTGTCTTCAATAAAATGGCACCAGAGATTGTGGTATGCGCACGCACTGACTATGGCGCCATGTTATTGAAGTAATGTACTACAACGTCAACATAGCAGTGCGCACGTGCCAGCCATAGGGTTAATGGCGACGAAAGGAGCGTGCGCACTGCTATGTTGACTTGTAGTAGAATATTATATATAAGGCTGGACGCATCCTTCTGTCTGAAGCGGGGATGAGCGGCACCTGCACAGTGTGGTGCCAGAGTCAGCACGTGTGCATACCGGCACCATTTTATTGAAGAATTCTACTACAACATCAACATAGCAGTGCTGTGGCCGGCAAGTGCGCATTGTTATGTTGATGTTGTAGTACATTACTTCAATAAAACAGCGCTGGAATCAGCGCGTGCGCATACCATGATCTCACCATTTCATTGAAGAGTTCTATTACAACGTCAACATAGAATTCTACTACAACAACATCATAGCAGTGCGCATGCGCTGACCGTCACCATTAATCCCTATGGCTGGCGCGTGCGTACTGCTATGTTGACGTTGTAGTGCATTACTTCAATAAAATGGCGCCGGAGTCAGCAGATACACATACTGCGAGGTAGTTATGCCAAAATAGCAGTTCCATCCAGTCTCTTAGTGCTTGAGGTGCCCAAAATATCCTCTTCCACATAAGAAGATATCAGTATTATGTATGGAACTTGAAATCGCCTACAGGTTTCATCGAGGCCCTGGAGTTGACTGGATGATGATTTTATCAATGCTCAACATTGTTTTTACTAAGTAGTACAGTGCAGAGCAGTCTATCACAGGTGGTTACAAGCTGACTTGAACAAAACTAGTGTTAGAACATCCACTTGACAGATGAGATTCAATGTGGATAAATGTAAAATTATGTATCTGGGTACTAATAATCTATAGGCATCATATGTTATAGCTTTTTGTAAAACTAGGAGAGTCACTTGTAGAGAAGCATCTGTGTGTATTTGTAGATCACAGTCTAAATTACAGAATGCAATGTCAATCAGTGGCTTCTAAGGCCAGCCAGGTATTGTCATGTGTTGAAAGAGGAATGAACTTGCAGGACAGGGAGGTAATATTACTTCTTTGCAAAGCATTAGTGCAACCTCACCTGGAATATGTAGTTCAGTTCTAGGCACCAGAAAATAGAAATGTACTGGAGTTAGAAAGGGTACACAAAAGCGCCACAAAGCTGATGGATATAGAGAAATTTAGTAATGAGGAAAGATAAAAAGAATCTAAAATGTATTTAGTCTTCAGACAAGGCATGACATCAGAAGGGGACATGATTAATTTATATAGGTATACAAACTACCCATACAAAAAAAGTCAAAACCTGTTCCATGTAAAAACCCTTCAAAAGACAAAGGGCACAACATTTATCTGGAGAAAAAAATGTTCAGAGGTGACAAGGCATCTTTACCTTCCGAGCAGTTAATCTGTGCAATAGTTTATCTCAGGAGCGAATCACAGTGGGAACCATCAATAGTTTAAAAAAATAATGCGATCTCTTCATAGAAGAAAATACTGTAATTAAAATACTTACGTCTTGTTCTGAATGATTATCTAGTAGTCCATTGACACTCAGGATCACAAGGGAATTTTTGCTTTTTTTAGAGTAGATTGGTTCTTGCATTATGGTTGTAACCTATCTCTTCCGATTATTCAATATACGCTCCCAACTGTTAGATAAACATGATGGAAATATGTCTTGTTTCTGCAGTACTACTTATGTAACTATGTCACTGACTGTTTTACTCATTTATCCTGCGCATTATTATCAATGCTAGTAGTGGTTGTGATGAGATCAATGATCAGTTTTGATCTTGTTCATTCCTACCATTTTAATAAATGGTTGTATTGACCTAGATCTGTGATGCCTATAGTAACCATTTACATTTCAACTTTCAGAGGTGATGTGATTGGTTACTATAGCAAACATGGATTGTTGTAACAAATTGTATGCATGGCATTTGTGAACACAAATGGATAGCTATAGGACAGTGCATTCTAAGTAATTATTTGTGAATTAAAGGGGATGTCTAACACTGGACAACCCAATATGAATGTCCCCAATGTGCTGCAAAAAATAAAAAGAAATACATATTTACCGCTGATGGGCACCTCTCCTCTGCTCTGTTGGAACTGTGCAGGCTGCAGACGATCAGTTGCTGTTGATAGGCTGCAGCATTCATGTGACATTGTTTATGTCACACAATCTTCAGGGGGACATGGGGCTCAAAGCTGAGGAGCAGTGTCGGTCCAGGAAGTCCAATAATAATCAGCGAACAAGCATTCATAAAAACACTAATTCCCTATCAATGTGTAAACATGCTGCCAATCAGTCAATAAACAAGCAAAATGCTTGTTCATTACTAGGTTCGGGTACCAGAACTGTACCCGAACTTGAACCAGAACCCGAACCCCATTGAAAATAATGGGGACCCGAACTTTTGAACTTGAAAAAAAATCTCTCTTTCTCTGCAACTCCGAATATTGCAACAGACGTCAGGGAGAAGCCCGTGTTCGGAGTTTAGCTCTGGACACTAACTGTCCGGTATGAACCCCAAACTTTTAAGTTTAAGTTCAGGTTCACCCATCTATATTCATCAGCTGATTTATGCGGGTCATTAAATCATTGTTAAAGGGAATGTGTCACCCCCTTGGGCGATATCAAACCTCTACTATGGGCATACAGGTGATAGAAAAGTAACTCTATACTTACCTGTATGGCCCATAGCAGAGGTCTGATTGCAGAGAAATCTGGTTTTATAAAGTCTGTTTTCCAGAGGCTTGGCGTCAAGCAAACCCCTCCTATCTGCTTACTATTCCCCTAAATTGCCACCACTGTGCTAAATTACCATATTCCCCCCTTCCCCTGCCCCAAACGGGGCCAGAGGAAAATAAAGCATGCTCCGTGGGAGCGGCACTTTGCACATGCGCTGGAGAGGAGGCAGAACAGGGCACGTCACAGGGTCTGTCACAGGGCCCTGTGACGTGCAGGGGAGGGGGGAATATGGTAATTGAGCACAGAGGCGGCGATTTAGGGGAATAATAAGAAGATAGGAGGGGTTTGCTTGGCGTCCCCAGGATGCCAAGCCTCTGGAAAACAGACTTTATAACACCAGATTTCTCTGCAAGCAGACCTCTGCCATGGGCCATACAGGTAAGTATAGATTTACTTTTCTGTCACCTGTATGCCCATAGTAGAGGTCTGATATCGCCCAGGGGGGTGACACATTCCCTTTAATGGGTGCAATTCGCATATGTAAACAGGGGATGTGCTGCTGAAAAGATGCCTGCTACTGCGGCTTGCGAATGTATTCACCCCCTTGTCTTTTTACATATTTTGTTACATTACAACCTGTGTTTAAATATTTTTGTAATCCGATTGGTTTGTGATGCATGAGCACTAACTAGTCTGTTGGTGAAGTAAAGTGAGAAAAATATAAGCATAAAATTAATTTATAGGATCAAATAACTAAAAATTGACATGTGCATATGTATTCACCCCTTTTGCTATGAAGCCCCTAAAAATTTTTGGTGCAAGCAATTACCTTCATAAGTCACATGCTTAGTGAAAGGAAGTCCAACTGTGCGCAATCTAAGTGTCACATGGTCTGTCAGTATATACACTTTACCTTTTCTGAAAGGTCACAGAGGCTGAAACACCATTACCAAGAGGCACCACTAACCAAACACCATGAAGACCAAGGAGATCTCCAAACAAGCCAAGGACAAAGTTGCTGAGAAGTCAGGGTTGGGTTATAAAAAATATCCCAATCTCTGATGTTCCCCCGGGGCACCATCAAATCCATTATTATCAAATAGAAAGAACATAGTACCACAAAAAAAACTGCCAAGACAGGGCCACCCACCAAAACTCTCAGCCCAGGCAAGGAGGGCATTAATCAGAGAGGTAGCACAGAGACCAAAGGTAACCCTGAAGGAGCTGCAGAGTCCCCAAGGAGAGACTGGAGTATTTGTCCATGCGACCACAATAAGCCATACACTCCACAGAGGTGGCCTTTATGGAAGAGTGGGCATTTAAGTTTGCCATAAGATATGTGGGACACTTCTCAAATGTATGGAGGAAGGTGCTGTGGTCAGATGAGACCAAAATTTAACTTTTTGGCCACCAAGAACAAAATCCCCACAGTAAAACATGGTGGTGGCAGCATCGTGCTGTGGGGATATTTTCCAGCAGCAGGGACAGTGAAAATGGATTGAATCAAGGAGAAGATGGATGGTGCAAAATCCAGGGATATTCTTGAGCAAAACCTGTTTCAGTCTGTCAGTGATTTGAGACTGGGGTGAAGGTTCACCTTCCGCAAGACAATGACCCAAAGCATACTGCTAAGGCAACACCCAAGTGGTTTAAGGGGAAATGTGTAAATGTTTTGGAGTGGCCTAGTCAAACCCCAGACCTTAATCTTATTAAGAATCTGTGGTCAGACTTGAAGATTGATGTTCACCAGAGAAAACCATCTAACTTGAAGGGGCTGGAGCAGTTTTGCCTTGAAGAATGGGCAAACATCCTAGTGGCAAGATGTAGAAAGCTCATAGTAATTTATCCAAAGCGACTTGCAGCTGTAATTGCCGCAAAAGGAGGCTCTACAAAGTACTGACTTTAAGGGGTGAACAGTTATGCACAATGAATTTTTCAGTTATTTTGTCCTATTTGTTGTTTGCTTCACAATAAAAAGCAAACCACATTTTCACAGTTGTAAGCATGTTCTTTACATGAACTGATGCAAACCCTCAAAAAAAAACAGTGAAATTCCAGGTTGTGAGGTAATGCCAAGGAGGGTGAATACTTTCAGAAGCAACTGTATATGGGAACAGATCGTATTATTGATTTTTTTTGCCCCCGAACAATGTGAATGGGCCTTTAAGCAGGCATCTGTTGACTTAAAGGGAACCTGTCATGTAAAAAAAATGGTATCAACCTGCAGATATGGGGTTAATCTGCACATTTATAGAATTCTGAAGCAGCCCAGTGCCCACAAAGAAAGCCTTGATACTGGGAGGAAATTAACATTATTCCTCCTGGAAGCCTCGGTGTTATGCGTCTGCCCCTGCTTGGCAGGGCTTCATCACCTTCTCCTATGGCCACTGCTCACTGATGTGCTCTATGCCAGGTTTTGCAAGTGGCCTGGCATGATCACATGTGATTATCTTCCCAGACCTCTGTAAGGTCCACGAAGATACACACCGATGTCTTGGTATTAAGACTCTTAGTTTTACGGTGTCCTGTCTGCCTGCAGCCTCCATTGCTTCTAGTATCTGCTTTCCAGTGTCCTGTCTGCATGTGGTCTCCAGTGCTTTTAATACCTACTCCATACCTGCTTTTCGAGGTCCTGTCTGCCTGCGGCCTCCATTGCTTCTAGTCCATGTTTACCGCGTGATTTGCCTGCCTGCTGTATCAACACCCGGAATCTATTTGCCCACCAGGACCTGGGCTTAGAGGATCCACCTCACAAGGTAAGCCCATAACACTAGGGTTTTCAGTAATAGGGGTGTACCTGAGCCGGCTTCAGTCACCGCTCGGTACATAGTGAGTGGCGGCTATAACCATGGCCCAGCACTTACTGACAGCTGGTTGTAATGCCAAGCCATCAGTCAGTCTGTGCCAGGGTGAGGTTACAGAAACTGCTCATTATGTACTGAGCGGTGACTGGAGCCTCTCCAGTTACACATCTAAGACTGAAAGCCGGAGGCTGCCAGGAGAAATAAAGTTCATTTCCCGGCAGCGGGGTTCTCAGTGCAGGCGCCGGGTAGTTTCACAATGCAATTAACCTGCAGATTCGCCTCATATTTGCAAGTTAATATTGTTTTTTTACATGACAAGTTCCCTTTAACTTGATAATGCTTTTAAATTATAACAAGCTCCATTCGTATGAATATTCAAAAGTATTTTGTCTTTACTTTATGTAGGTTACAAGTGAGCCCTGAATGTACTTGCAATTACTGTCTATATATTGACTTATGTAAAGGTTTACAAGGGAAGATGTCATGTATTGCTTCTTTATATCTTTGCATTTACATACTGTATATCTTACAATTGTGCTTTTAGATAAATTCCAACTTGGGTAAGGTTGTTATGCAATATGTTATATGGAGAATATCAGGAAAAGTAAGGATATCCACAAATATTCATCCGATAACCTCTATCAGATCAGTAGTACCTTAAAAGGGGTTTTCTCAAGTTCTCATGTTAAAATTGCAAATTACTTATAAAAACAAGCAACTTTGCATCTTACTTCTTATTAAAAATCTCCATTCTCAAAAATTAATTTGATAGTGTTCAGCTCATTGCCTAAGTTACCGGCCACTATCCAGGCTCAGACTGTCCGGTTGCCTAGGTAAGGTTGTGTGCCCACGATGTGGATTTAATGCGTTTCTGCAGCGGCATTTCTGCCGCGGAAAAGCATTAAAATCGCTTGTTAAAATGTCTGCCACGTTTCCCAATGATAATGCGCACGTGCTGTGCACATGCTGCGGAAATTTCCGCTGCGGATTATCATTGCGGAAAAATCAGCAGCACAACCGGGGGCCGCCGGAGAGGTGAGTATAAGGTTTTTATTTTCTTTTTACTTTTTAATTCTTTTTTTACTATAGATGCACCATTTGAAAGCAGAACTCTCCTCATAAGTTGGTCACACAATATAAATCCATGCCAGTTGCATGGATTTATATTGTGTGACCAACTTATATTGACAAGCCCTTTTCCAAATGCATTTGAGTGATGCTCAAAATCGCTTGGAAAACCGCTTGAAAAAACGCATGCATAAATGCATGTAAAAACGCTTAAAAAACGCATGTAACATCTGTATGTGTTTTTTTCTGCCAGGGAGAGGAAAAAATGCTCAGGAAATTTCTGCTTCAAATCTGCATCATGGGCACATACCCTAAAGGAGCTCACGCCTCTTGCCAGCTCTATGCATTACAGCATGCTCACGCCACTTTGAATCTGCCTGGATCCCTGGATAAAGGGTGACATAAAATAAAAATGTGTCTCAAGTTTTAAGTCGTGGGAGTCTGAATGTTGCAATCATGATACTAGAAATAAAAGAAAAGCTGCCGAGCCCTTTACCTCTTTGGATCGCAACAGCATTTACTGTCTCACTTTGAAGTTCTGCATAGAGATTCTTTCTTTCTGTATATTGCACATAGGAAAATGCCAAAAGGAGCCTAAAAGGGCACAGCTCCTTCAGAGATCTTGTAGTCCAGCATTCAAGTAATCTGTGGAGTTCCCAGCAGCTCAACTGCTCAAAGACGTTGCATAATTTCAAGGTGTTGGATGACTCAAAATAATATATTTTTTTATCCATAGGGTTGTAGCTGTTGAAAATGACAGACTCACACCCAACTTTTCCCGCTTCAGAGCTGCATCTCCACTTCTGCTCTGGTCTTTATAGACAGGCTGCAGTGGTCACATGGGCTTTAGTCATTACATCACCGCTGCAGCCTATCAATAAAGCAGTGGCGGGCAAGCAATGCTGAAGCAGTAGAAAGTGAGTAGAGCTGGAGCTACTGTTTTCAAAAGCAGCTACCCTATGGATAAAAAAATATCCTGGATTACACCTTTAACTGCTGTTGCTTTTATGATGTAATGCAGACAATGTGTTTTGTCATGAGCTTATATTCCATAGAAATTAATGAAATCCATTAAAGAAAGCACAGAACAATAATGAGAACTGCTACTGTGAACAAAGCCTAAAGCTGGACAAAGACTAATGAAAGATGTCATTTAAATGCCTCGAAAATAGGAATGAATTTAACTAACTCAATTTCCATTCCATTAAAACAATTTCTTGGGTTCATATCAGTTGGATCTCCATTGATTAGATACCAGTGTGGTTATATGACTATGCCAACATCATCATTTCAGAGTAACTGTGCAGCATGTAGATAACAGCCCCAAAATAAGTTATTCTGAGAACAGAATGCAGTTTCTCAACAGCATCAGATGACCACATGAACATAACACAATGCAGCACCTACAACCAGGTCATACTTAATTTTACCTGGGTTCACAGTAGCCTCTTTAATATTCTTGCTATGTTATACTAAATTTATCCTTATACATCCTTTTTGAATATTTATTCAATGTTACATCTAGCTGTGCAACTATGTAGATATAAAGTAGAAGTATGACCTGATAAGGCATTTAACATCCTCATAATCGCCATTTTTCTCATTGATGGATCCAGTACATTTTTTTGAGATGACTTCTCTCGTGCTGCACCAGTTTTCTGGAATGCACTACCTTAGAAGCTCCTATTAATACTTAGCCCCCCTCCATTTTTAAGCATGCTTTTATAACACATCTCTTTAGACAGACTAATCCCCTCACTTCACTAATCTAACCCCCCCCCCCCAATCACTTGGTAACTGTACTGTTTTTTGTTTGTTTTTTATTTTAACAAAATTGAAAACACATTTAATATTTACTGGTCCTATTACTAAAACTGACTAAACAAAAAGTGCATACTCGTTTATTAAACATCAGTATAGGTTAGTTGCAAAAGTAAACAAAAGAATTACAATAAAACAATGTTGATATTATTATTATTATTATTATTATTTATTATTATAGTGCCATCAATTCCATGGTGCTTTACATGTGAAAAAGGGGTATACATAGCAGACAACAAGTATAATAGTTTGAACAAAAACAAGTCACCGACTGGTATAGGAGGAGAGAGGACCCTGCCTGCCAGGGCTCACAATCTTGATATAAATCTGCTCAATATCAGTAATTTTTAGAAATTTGATTCTTTTCTAGAAAATCCTTCAAAAAAGTGCCATGATTTGTTGGGAATGTTCAGCCTGTCAGATTTTTTGTAGAAACTTTTAAGACTTTCCCATTCATTTAGAGATTGCAGAAATCCATGTATATAATACAGACATTAAGCCATTCTGATATATAAAACAGCTATTCAGTGGAAATTTCAGCAACATGTCTCCTGTGTGCAAAATTACCTTTTTGGCAATTTGCTGATTGTCTAATCATGTTTCTTTTTTTGTTCTCAATTTTATTAATTTTAAAACTATTGATATCATCAGGTTGTTGTCAAGTCTGCTGTAAACTTGTGATTTCACTGGACTGTGAAATGTTAAATGAAGTAAAAAACAATATTAATTAAAATGAATTGCAAAACGAGTCATAAATCCCTAAAATTAGCATCATGAAAAATGTAGTAAAACATTTTGTATGTCAACATAAAACAAATAACTTCCACGTAAATCACAATGCCTGTGATGATGATAATAATAAACAGGACTTTCTGCATCACCATTAACAAATTTCCAGGTCTTTAAAACACACAAAATGTGTTATCACAATTGATGGACTTAGAACCTACTGCTTGAAATCCTGATACAACCTTTATGCAACTGTGTAGACTTCACAAATTTGAAAAAAAAAACAATGAAAGAAAACTGTAACAAAAAGTTGCTATGTCATAAAGTAGAAACGACTTTTATAATTTCAGTTATGAAAATGCTATACTATTGTTTGGATGATGTGCTTTATCCTCTGCTTCGTGTAGCCTATATAACTAGCACAGTATATAAACTACAGCTGGCCTACAAAAGTGCAAAACATTCAGAAGAGTGCAGGTAAAATTAATAACTAGAGTCTGAAAACAACTTCCTATTTTCTAGGAGAATATTATTGTCTAGCCATATACAATGTCTGGTGTAGATTAGCAACAGTAGGCATTTAATATTGTGAACAATTACATTTTATGATATTTTTTATTATTTTCCTGAAAATGTGGGTAATTATTGATAATATTCTTAGGGATTTACATGTACCTTTGTCACCATGGTCTGTTATGTATGTAAACATGACAGTAACCACAAGTGGACATGGCATAATACAGTATGTAGTGATCATATGCAGTAAAACTTACGCACCACAGCAGCACCAGCACTGGATTCCACGCCACCTTAAATATTTAAGGTGGAGCTAGCCGTGCAAAAAGTGTAATCTCCTCCTTTGCTGTACTGTCTCTTTAAGTCCGCCCATTGCGTGACTGACCCAGGAAAGTTTGGCAAGTTTTGTCCTGAGAGTTAAACCATCTCCCAGTCCTCTTGTCACGCAATGCCCCAAACACAGTGACCTCTCCCCTCTCCCTGCCAGCACCTGGAGAGAGCCCTATCCCATCCCCCATCTAATGCAATGCAGAGACACAGCTGCAGGCACAGGGGTTCATATACATAGACACAGATACAAATACACACAAACACCCATATATATATATATATATATATATATATATATATATATATATATATATATATATATATATATATATATATAGTTATATATATATAGCAATATATAGTTATATATAGTTATAGATAGATAGATAGACATGTAGCATGTATATGTGTACATAGATATCCATAGATATATATATACATATATCTAGATTTAAATATATCTATACACACATATATACACATAAAGATAGGTTTGGATATATTTAAATATATATGTGTATACATATAGACAGATAGATAGATATACATCAATAATATATGTATCCATAGAGATGGAAATATATCTATACGCATATATATATATATATATACATGTATGTATGTAACCTAGTAGTAACCTAACACCACACACCAGGGAGTACAATCTTACATTGTGTTCACAAAGTAGTTTATACAGAATCCGATATAACTGATAGAACTGAAACAGTTAATTATAAAAACGTGTCATTATTATTTTAATACAAGTTTTTTATTACATTAATGTTTATAATTGATAATAATATTAATACTACCATCGCCACTTTTAATATCAATTATTCTTATTTGTATTATTATTACTGCTACTTTCTTTATTGTAAACTTTTTTCTTTTTCCCCCTTTATAAAATATGGCCTGTATAAAAGAGCCTGTGAAGGAGGTGAAATTAATACGTGTATTTATTTATAAGGACATAGACTACACAGTAAAATGTGCTGATGTGGTAATAGGTCTAATTTCTGTAAGTAGTAACATAAGATGATGATGATGATGTTGATTGATATGTACAGGTCATAATCAACTAAAGAAATGTAGAAGCAGCTGTCATGGATGTATTGATAATTGGTTTATTATCCTCATTCATCGCTAATGACATGTATATAGAAAGTAATATTTATTTTTGTTGCTATTTGTTAATTTTGTCATGTCACTTTAACCTGTATTTTGTTTGTCATTTCAACACGTCAGGACAGCAGGCCCTTATCAGACCTTGTCTGGGCACTACTACACCCTCAGCCAAGTGTCCCCAGAGTTGTCACGCACATTGGCCAATCTTTAACTGGTCTATGCAGGGTAAACGTTAACCAGGATACTTCTATGACATGTAATATAGTGCTATGACTGCCCACCTATTGTCAGCACCCCCACATCTACTGTAAGCCCCCCAACCACCTGCAATACTGGAGAACAGGAGTCAGTGTTTAGAACATATGAGACATGTAGCAGCACAATGCTCCACAGCACACATTTACAGCACAGAACATTTGTGGGTCTGGGGGTTCATATAGTGGTTTCCAATATTTCAGTGAAGTCATAAATGATGTAGAAAACTAAAAAGCCATGTGTCCAACGAGCAAAGATCTATCCATTCTTAAACTTGTACAGTTTACAGTAATTAAATAATTTTAGTATGACAGTATACTATTATATTATGGCAGTGTAGAGAAATAATGGAACAGTAAGAGAATACTATATAGTACGGTATATTGTACTTAAAATAGTATCGTTAAAACTGTATAGTTAATATAGTACAGTAGCTTTCATAGTATAACTGTATAAAATATAGTACAATATAGCACAGTGCACAGTATAGCATATGGCATAGAATCATCTCAACATATTAATGCAACTGTGTTTAACATAATTTCAAGATTTTGCAGAAATTCAGTAAGCAGTATCTATCTATCTATCTATCTATCTATCTATCTATCTATATATCTATCTATCTATCTGTCTCTCTGTCTGTCTGTCTGTCTGTCATAAACTGTAAAATATTTATTAGTTCCTGGAACTACACTAGAATATATATTCGTTTTAGAAGTGAAGCTTTTCGTCACTGACCTATTGATTATCATGCAATGCATGTTCTGCTATAAAAAAAAAAAGTTTATTGCCGTTAATTTGGTAAACTGATCTGTAAACAAAACTAAACAATTAATTTAAAAAAACTCTTAATTCGTTTTGGAACTAATTAATATGGGAATAAGTCAAGGTAAGCACATACTAATTAATTTCATTAAATACTTACTAAATGTGGTCATTTGAACTGCAGGATAAAAAGGGAGGTAACAGAAAGCTATTGTTTGTTGTATAGGTGAAAGAAATGCAAAGAACATAATTAGGTGGGATAATAGTTTTAGCAGGTGATTCACAAAATAATGTTAAACGAATATTGGTTGAAAAACAAAATGCTAGCAACCTAAATGAAGCAGGATCCACAGGCAATGTCCCGACAATTAATGTCATAGGGAGATGCAATGAAGGGTATAGAACCTTATAGAAAACAATATTACCCTATATACAATCATATATGTTATCACTGTACAGAAAAATACTCAGTACTATCCGAGGAGTGAGAGGATGCTGATATCACTTTTTTTTACTTATTTCCATGTCATATTTGTAATGATGACCATGTAACTAGACTGTGCTGATATTACAGAGCAGCTTCTCCCCTGCTATACCCGACTTTAGGTGTAACAGGTGAAGATGTATATGGACTGATACCCTAGACTTAAATTGTGCTCAGCACTATATACGAATTTTAGGAATTAGAGAGCTGAAAATCTTGCTCTGTATTCTACTTAGACAGTACCCTGACCATGTATATTACTAATATGTACTAATATTGCATACCTTCCTATAACCAAGTGTCTAGCACTATATACTAGTGTTAGAGATGATAGGATTTAAAGTGTCTATGGGGAATATGCTTTATACTATGAATGAAGCCATCTCCCATATGCACAATGAATCACCAACTGATATTACAGCCATGAATCATTCATTCATGTGTGCAGACTTCTCACTCTGGAGCTTTATGTCATGTAGTTATTGATTACACACATTGCATGGTTATAGTTTTGTTCTCTGAGCATTCGATTTGATTCTATGATCTCTACACACAATATAATCTAAAATATCTTGTTTCGTCCACGTCGTTTGATCCACAGGTGTATGTAGATCATGGCTACAATGCTGAGAGTCGTAGTCCTTAAACATGAAGTCAGATCATCGTTTAGACCAGTTCATGCACTTATGTATCAGATCCACTTCCCAGCAGTGGTGTGTAATGCAGACTAATAATGATGACTGTGGCAGATGCGTGCTGTGTGACCCCACTAATATCCCACTGCAGCCCGCAGCAGTCATTCCTAGCACGCTATAATGATGATCCCGTGCGCCTAGCCTGTAATGAATACTGTGAAAGAAGTAATTAAGTGTGTCCTTGGTAGGCTCCCTGTGCACAGGATGTCAGAGCTGGCAGCCTGCGCTGCTTATCTGCCTATTAGATCGCTTCTGAATACTTGGCTTCATGTTCTTCACGCAACCCTCTGCACTGGTGCCAGGAATTCGGGTGAGTGCAGCAGGCAGCTCTCCTGTACTGTGCTCACATGAGCTGGCTCCCTGGCCAATCAGGAGTCAGGGAGGAGTATATAAGAGAGTGCAGGCAAGTCTCACACTATGGTACTCCTGTGGGTACTTCTTAGCCCTTATTCCTGCTCACACCTAGGAGCAGCATCTCTGCAAGGAGCAGACGCAAGGTATGTACTGGGTCCTGCTTTTCATCACTTTGTCCTATGCCACTATGCATGGTACATTGCAGTGTCTGTCTCTTAGGCTGTTCTAATGTATGTCACAAGCATGACGTTTCCTGTGCAGTTAGGTGACTGCAATGCAACAAAGGGGATTGGGGGATTGTGCAATAATTACTTGTCTAATAATGCATGTCCATGCCTAGGATTTTAGGAAGGCAATGCCCAAATTAATTGCTGTTTATTGATACTGGCTTTTTCATTTTTACAAAGCATTGATGCTACCATGGGATATTAGTGTAAAATTATTAATTGCAGCATGTAGATGTCTCATCAGTTCACAGCACAATTGCACACAAAACCTAAAAATGTAGAAAAATCGCTGGCAAGGTTTTCATACTATGGGTCAATTGTGATTTATTTATTTATTTTTTTAAAATCTATAGCTCTGCAAAGTAGAATCACTGGAGAGCACAGCAATATATATATATATATATATATATATATATATATATATATATATATATATATATATATACATTTTTTTTTTTTCTGTGCACAGCACTATCATATTTCACAGTGCAGTATATTGTCTTGAAAGACACCAATGATTATTCATTATTTTTACCACAATAGCACAT
This sequence comes from Phyllobates terribilis, assembly GCF_046119375.1. NCBI lineage: Eukaryota > Metazoa > Chordata > Amphibia > Anura > Dendrobatidae > Phyllobates > Phyllobates terribilis. The sequence continues at coordinate 343,366,446 of NW_027362771.1, forward strand.
CTATCAGATGCTCTGGTCTTTTATACAGTGCTAATTGTAATGGCTGCAGTCCTTTTTGTTCATTTACCATATGTATATAGTTTTTATATATGTGATGTATTCTGTTACTCCTACATGCCGGTGTTATTTTACCCTACCATGCAATGTTTTCTGATGAAGTATACAGTGATATTAACTAAGTAAACAAATAATCTTGCTTTTGTTAAAAAAAACAATCCTAATGTATCATGTAGAACTGGATACCTGGGAAATATTGCACCTCTAACATATTAATAATTTCTGAAAACATTTCACCAGTTGTGTGTGTGTGTGGTACAGATACCTGTGTTGGCGTTTTTTTGACACTAGCATATTTGTCACCTGTATTTTATCCATTAGTCACAGAAAATATGGTACTAATGTAAATAGGGCTATTCACATGAGCATTTTTTTTTCACATACATTTTAAAAACTCAGCATATGCTATACCCATTAAAGTCTATGGAAAGTGCTTAACATACGGATGCGTCAATATTCCATCAGCATTTGATCAGTTTTGCATCCATATTCATTGCTATTATGTTCTTTTGAAGAAATGCAGATCTACTTTTGCTCAAGAGAAAAAATGACTGCTGAAATACTGATGCATACTGTTTAATTCTATGGATCTGTTTTATGGACGTATAACAATACACTCATTTGAAAATAGATTGTGGCTGGAATCTTACATGCAGTTTTTATGCTAAAGTCAGGAGCAGATTCAAATGGAATATGAAATGTGACGGCATCATATGATATAAAAAGTACATTCTAATATCCCAAATATTTTGACAATTGACCAAAACACACATTCCTCCCTTTGTTACAGGCGATTATATATGTGAACTGTCATAAAATGACCTGTGACTATATTTTTAAATAACCATCAAAGTACTGAAGTACTATTAATACTATAAGGCTTGGAAATTGGTTTTATGCTACTTCATAAGCTTTCACTATAATTCTAGTCTTTGATGAGGCTAGTTATTGGTGGCTTTCCTAATGTCCTACCGCAATTAAAGTAACGTGTATGAAGCAGTTATTATCCAGAGCCTCAAATAAGCCACTTTATTAAATTACAAAGAAAAACACAATACAATACTCAGATACAAAAACTACTAGCCTTTGTCTTAATGACCAAGATATAATTGAAATAACTTGGGTGAAATACTCCACATTCATCCTAATCATACATGCATACATCATACACTGATTTCATCACAAACCTGAGACTATTACTGATACATGGAGCTATGTCAAAATCATTTAATTGACAATTGACTTCATACTCAAAACTACACTACAGTAGTACAATACACTATGTATAACATATTATATAACGCATGATGATGTCTCTCATGATGTTAACCATCCTTCTTATTCTTGGTCTTTCTTTTTCTTTGTTTTTTTTTTTTAGACAAAATGACAATTTTGATCAACTCCTTTGGTGCAATATCTGCCACAGAGGTACTCATTGCCTCTGTGGTCTTCTCCATTGTCTTCCTGCTTATTAAGTCCTACAGGAAGACTATCCCCAAAGGAACAAAGCCAGTGCCAGGGCCAATGCCTTTACCACTAATAGGAAATTTACTCTCACTAAGCAAGAATCCACACCTTAGCCTAACCAAGATGAGTGAAATCTATGGAGATGTGCTCCAAATCCAGATTGGCACAAAGCCTGTTTTAGTGCTTAGTGGACTGGAAACACTCCGTCAGGCCCTGTTGAAGCAAGGTGATGTGTTTTCTGCACGTCCAGACCTCTTTACATTTCGTCTAATTGGTGATGGTCAGAGTTTAACATTCAGTCATGATTCTAGTGAAGTATGTAAAGCACGTCGTAAACTGGCCCACAATGCGCTCAAGACCTTTGCCATCGCTCCCTCCTTGGCATCGTCAGACACGACTCTAGTGGAAGACCATATATCTAAAGAAGCTGAGTATCTAGTGAGGAAATTTCAGCAGCTGATTGAAGAAAAGGGTTATTTTGACCATTATAGGTATGTGGTTGTGTCAGTGGCTAATGTCATCTGTGCAATGTGCTTCGGAAAACGATACAACCATGATGACCAAGAATTTCTAGACCTAGTCAATGTGACCGATGAGTTTGGAGCAGCTGCTGCATCAGGAAATCCAGCAGATTTCATCCCTATTCTTCAATATCTACCAAGTCGCACTATGAAGAACTTTGTTGATATCAATAAGAAATTTTCATCCTTCACACAGAAAATTGTGCATGACCACTACAAAACAATAGATAAGGTAAGTACTTGTTGGAAATTTCAACTGGTAGTGCAATTTCTAAAAAATAACATTTTATTTAGTATGTACTTCAAAGGCTTTATTACAAGTCTGTATAAATAACCTCAATTACCGATTGATGAATTGGCTTTGTTAAATAGATAGTACATAAATTTTGTGCAGAATAAAAAAAAAAAAAGCTTTCGTGTAACAAATATTGGTTTATTTATTTTAGAACGCCATTCGGGATATTACTGACTCCCTTATCCAGCATTCACAAGACAAGAAATTAGATGAAAACTCCAATGTCCATTTATCAGAACAGAAAATTGTCAACATTGTAAATGACCTTTTTGGAGCAGGTGAGTGTAAAGTCAAAATGTCATCACATTTTCCTGGAAATCCTTAATTAATACATAAGTAGTAGGGTTTCACTGATTCTGGCTTTATAGATCACCTCTTTTATGCCTATTAATAATAATTTATTAACACAATTTTTTTAAATCATTGATAATTAGAAACAATACTCAGAGTAGTGTTCTTGTTTTCTTCAAATTCTTACACTTTGGTACTGTCACGCCAGGTGTGAGTGCAACACAAAAGGTAAAGGGAAAGGGAGCCCAGACACTAGGGAAAGGGGGAAGAGGTGACCTCCTAATCTGGACTAGCGTCACCCTGTCTCCCCCTAACGTCCCTATACAGTCTCCGCAGCTGTCGCCGATCACGTGCCTCGTCCTACTATCCCTGGCATAAGGTTATAGCTGGGGGTGGAAGGAGATGAGCACTAGTCAACCTCCGCTAGCACTCTAAAGACAAAAGGGGAAGACAACATAGGGGAACAACAACTCAGCTTTAGAAGAACTCCAACAGGGCACACGGCTCAAGACTCCAGGGAGGACATGATGCTGCTTCAGCAAAGTTCCAAGTAGAAATAAGTATAACCGGCAACACCCACCTAGGCACACCAGGTATATATACACCCAGACTAAAGGGAGGTAGTCGCTGGGTCCTAAACACAGCCTCCTATCTAGGCAGCTGTCTGCATTGCCAAACGTGGAGATCTCCTGCAAACCATTGCAGGGCGACTGTCTGTCACCTCTGACACACTCGAGACAGGTACCTACAATGATGGCTTGCTTATAGTAAGTGATGGTATATCTAGTGAATTAATGTACCATCCACTCAGCAATCTGTCTCTGTTGGACACTACAGAATTCTTAGTCAACTTAAAAAAACAATTATAGCAATCATTCTAAGTGTTAATTTACTCACACAAGCTCACAACTTTAAGACTGCTCAATTTTCATGTTTTGTAGGGTTTGATACCATTACAACTGCTTTGTCATGGAGTCTCATGTATCTGGTGGCCAACCCAGAAATACAAGAAAAGATCCAGAAAGAACTTGGTGAGTTATTCTCCCCTGAATCTCCCTTGTGTTAATCAGAAAATCTAAAGTGGTAGTTCTTGGAGACACTTAAGCCCCCGTCACACTAAGCGAGATCGCTAGCGAGATCGCTGCTGAGTCACAAGTTTTGTGATGCAACAGCGACCTCAGTAGCGATCTCGCTACGTTTGACACTTAGCAGCGATCAGGCCCCTGCTGTGAGATCGCTGGTCGTGTCGGAATGGTCTGGATATTTCTTTGATCGTTGAGGCCCCGCTGGGTAGCATGCATCAATGTGTTTGACACCTTACCAACGACCTTGTTGACGACTCAGACACAGAAACAGATAGGCGTGCATCGTTATACAGATCGTTACGGGTCGCTGCATCGCTGCTGTGTCGTTAGGAAGATCTGACTGTTTGACATCTCACCAGCGACCACATAGCGACGCAGCAACGATCCCTGACAGGTCGTATCGTTGTCGGGATCGCTGTAGCGTCGCTTAGTGTGACGGGGCCTTTAAGGCTGTGTGCCCACGATGCGTTTATAATGCGTTTCTGCAGCGTTTTTGCAGCTGCGGAAACGCATTAAAAACGCATGGTATAGAAGGGCAGCAATGTTCCCCAATGATAATCCGCATGTGCTGTGCACATGCTGTGGAAATTTCCGCTGCGGATTATCATTGCGGAAAAAAAACGCAGCACTACCAATTATTTTGCGGAAATGCTGCGTTTTCGCCGCCATTGACTTGCATTAGAATGCGCCAATTCCGCAAGACTGCATCTGTACTTGCGTAATTGGCACGTTCTAATGTGCGGATGGTACCCGGGTGTGGAGGAGAGGAGAGTCTCATCCACACCCAGGTACCATTAAAAAATCTGTAAAAAAAGAATAAAATAAAAAATAAATGTATATTTACCTTCCGGCGGACCGCGCTGCGCTCCTACTTGCTTCCCGGCACTTTGCAGTGGATTGAAGGACCTGCGCTGACGTCAGAGTCATGTGACGGGTCACGCGACGCTGAGTTCGGCAGGTCTTTCAATCCACCACTGCCGGCACCGAGCGAAGCAAGCCAGCGCGGGCCATCGGAGGATAAGTATATATTTATTTTTTTATTTTTAACCACTCTCTCGGGTCACACTATATAAATCCATGCAGTTTGCATGGATTTATATAGTGTTACCTAGTTGTCACAAGCACTTTCCAAGTGATGCTAAAATCGCTTGGAAAGCGCTTGTCAATCCGCATGCGGAAATGTCAGTGAATAACGCTCCATTTCCGCATGTCCCTGGCAGGAAAACACATCTACAATCCACATGCGTTTTTTTTCTGCCAGGGAGATGCAGAAACGCTCAGGAAAAAATCCTGAGCATTTCTGCATCGTGGGCACATAGCCTAAGAGAAGTTTTAAAATTTGTGGATCAGATTAGATTTTCACCATCATAACATTTAAACACTAACATTGTAACAATAACTACTACTGATCAACATCTTTTAATCCTGTCCATGATGTTTTCTATTGTTCACTATACAAACACTTCTCACTATATATTTAATTATTGAACTCATTGTTCATATCCTCAAACCATCTTTGAGACCCATTTACACTGGCCGACAGCCTGTCAGATTCTAACGACGCATTGTTGACGATAATTGTGATTGGGTTGAGCGACTGAACGATGTGTCCAAAAACGCTTGTTTATCACGCATAAAATTGTTTAGGTGAGGAAAACAATTCTTTATCTTTTGAAGATTGTTTGCTCGTTCAATGATTAGACCAGCAAAAAGAGGAGTGAAACAATCGCTATTCAACCATTTCACTCACGATTCTCATCCTGTATAGACACTTATCTGACATTGTTGCTAGTCGTGAGTTAGGATTGCACTGTTTATCGACAAAACAAATATGTGCTCATGATCCAACAAAACATCGAATTGCACTCGGACCAATGTTAGTCTATGGGACTGTGCACATGCTCAGCTCTGATCCAATATTCGGATTGCACTCAGCCATGCAAGTCAATGAGTCCGTGGAAAACATCAGACTGCACTTGGAAATCATCTGAGTGTAGTCCAAATTTCACAGACTGACAGAATGCATATGGAGAAGGTTGTTTTTTTTTTTTTGTTTTTTTTTCTCCATCTTCTCATCCGACAGAATCGGATTGTACTCTGATCAGAGTGTGATTTGCATAATCGGCCCAATTCTCCCGGATGAGAGAATATATGCTCATGTGACCCTAGCTTTAGTAGAATAAGGAAACTGTATGTAATTACTTCTAATTAAGATATTCTTATTGTGTTTCAGATAGGGTCATTGGTAGAGAGAGACGGCCAAAGTTATCAGACAAAGCTCAGCTGCCTTACACAGACGCCTTCATCTTAGAGATGTTCCGCCATTCATCGTTCCTTCCCTTCACAATCCCACACTGGTAAGTGCTGATATTAAAATACCTTTAAATAAACTATTATGTTTAGATTTGCAGCATTACAGTGGCATGTTGAACATGTTTGCTCAATATAAACTCACAGAACATAATGAGGGACATACAGAAATATTAGAAACCTAACAACTGTTTTTATAGAAAAAAATTTTAATTTTAAATGTGGCTTTAAAAATGATGTACACAATTAATTGGCTCACCTGATGTACATTAATTTTCACAATATTGGAGTAAAACATTTGTCTTCATGTTACAGCACAACTTCTGATACCGTACTCAATGGTTACTTCATCCCTAAGGGCATATGTGTGCTTATCAACCAATGGCAAGTAAATCATGACCCGTAAGTATTGAAATATTCTAAAAATGTGTTATATACCCATTATGAACATGACCTTTTTTGAGTATGGTTACCTAAAAATTGCCAACATAAGACCGATCTGTAAACAATAGAAGTGCCTAACCCTGACCCTGACAACAAAAGTCAGAGGAAACAAATAATGTGCAAACAGTGCTAATACGTTTTGGTAGTAGAATTTAAAATGTTATAGACTATGTGATTTACTTTTATGTCATGTTCACATTCTAAAATGTGGTTAGATTTCTTTATTACACAGAAGTATAGGAACTTCTGTTTGAGAGATGTAAAGGTTAAATTATTTTTGATTACATTGTAAGTATTTGTTGGGTCTGTCAGTAGAATCTAAATACAGTTTTATACTTCTAGGAACCTATGGAAAGACCCATTCAATTTCTGTCCAGAACGTTTCTTGAATGCGGATGGCTCATCAATAAACAAAATAGAGGCAGAAAAAGTCACGATTTTTGGTCTGGGTAAGAGAAGATGTCTTGGTGAGGCCATTGGAAGAATAGAGGTGTTCTTATTCCTGACTACCATGCTTCAGCAGATGCAATTCTCCAAACAAGAAGGAGAAAAACTGGACATGTCACCACAGTATGGACTGACCATGAAACATAAGCGGTGCCATCTTACTGCCAAACTCCGTTTTCCATTAGTGACTACTAATTAGATATTCTGCTACGGTCTACCTGGATAGATTCAGAACTGTATTCACATTATTATCCTGAAATATGACATTTTTTTTACATACTGCATGAACAACTTGTAAGCTATAGTCTCTGGTCTATAGTCAACTCGTGAAGATACAATGTTGTAGTAATACCTAAAACATTGGGTGACCTTATAGACCTGAACAGAATCTTCCTGATATTACAGATAGGAAGAATCTTCTTCAGAGCTTATGCTAATCATCATATATGAAGGAACGTACATTTGAGCAAGCTATATATATATATTTTTCTTTGTCAAGCCATATCATGTTCAAGGTATTCTTGTAAAGTTGCGTATCATGCATCTATCATATTAACCAAATATTATAGAGTACTCATCTTTAAACATTCCTAAGGAGATTAAGAAGTAATCAGTTATATAATTTGTATCTTTATATATAACACTAGCCTTCCTTTTACTGCTAACCCCATGGAAGTCACAGGGGTAGTTCACCATTATTTACTGGAGTATTCTTTGAGACAAACTATATATATGGACTGGAGACGCATTAACTCAAGACATTAGTTTTAGAGTCTCTTACTCCTGAGAATCCTTCAAAAGTAGAACAACTTGCTCGTAAAGGGAGAATGCTTATTAACCATTGTATATAACAGTAATGCCAAATCTTGCCATACATGCTTGAGACATAACATAAACCATGTCTGCACATGTATATTCACAATTTCAATTTAGCTAATGTTATATGTCTCTTAGTAGAAGGGCCAGGTGAAAGTCTAATACGGGCAGAACATAATTACTACTTTTAGCTGGCTATTTTGTCCTTTTCATAAAATATTGAGAAATAAGCTTTTTGTGAATGATATATTCTTGTAATGATAATTTTAAATACTTTGTAAATATCTGTATCTTGTATGATCTCTGTGAGATGATAAAACAGATGTATAATAAAAGATGTTTCTGATGCAAGAGTGTGTTTTGTCATACGAATGTAGCTTATGTTTGGACCTACAGTATTTAGACATACTACTACATACACTGAACAGTCATAACATTATGGAGCATCTTTTTTTGAACTCTGCGTTGTCCCGTTCATAGGTTATACTTGCAATAACGTTAACAATCAATTGGAAACTTGATGTTGCCATTCGCGTTTTCCCTAGTCTGATACAGTCCAATCAGTGATGGTAATTAAGGGACACACTCCTTAGACAAAGGGAAAGATAACACACAGTTGTCAATTTAAGGCCCCGTCACACTTAGCGACGCTACAGCGATCCCGACAACGATACGACCTGTCAGGGATCGTTGCTGTGTCGCTATGTGATTGCTGGTGAGCTGTCAAACAGGCAGGCTCACCAGCGATCAGGGGAGCAGCGACATCGTGGAAAGAAGCTTTCCACGATGTCCTGCTCCTGGTTACCAGCCTGCTGAAGCATGAGCAGGCTGGTAACCATGATAAACATCGGGTTACTAGGGGCACACGCGCACCTAGTAACCCGCTGTTTATCATGGTTACGAGCCTGCTACGGTGAGCGGGAGGTTACCGCTCACCGTAGCAGAGTGGTAACCATGATAAACATCGGGTTACTAAGTGCGCGTGTGCCCCTAGTAACGCGCTGTTTATCATGGTTACCAGCCTGATCCCTGGTCCCGCTGGTCACACACAGCGATGTGTGCTGACCAGCAGGAGGGCAAAGACCAAAAAATGGTCCAGGACATTCTGCAGCGATCAGCGACCTCACAGCAGGGGCCTGATCGCTGCAAAGTGTCACACATAGTGACATCGCTGGTGAGGTCGCTGTTGCGTCACCAAAACCTTGACTCAGCAGCGATCTCGCTAGCGATCTCGCTAAGTGAGACGGGGGCTTTACTCATAGATATCTAGTAGGAATAATAGAGGATCGGCACAATGTAACGTTCTAAGAAAATAATGTTTATTTACTAAAATGGGCACATCAGGAGAGGTGGCATGTCTTTTTAAAACAACTTTACTTATACCGTATACTAAGCAGCTCCATACACAGCAATATACGATGGACTGTGTTCTGACACCAGTCTATTTTAGCCAGCATTAAAAGGGTTGCTCACTACTTGGACAAACCATTCTCAATCACTATGTTTTCCTCATGTTGTAATAATAACAACTATACTCATCTCCAATGCAGGCAATGTTCCAGCGATGTTGGCGCGTGCTCTCTTAAGGCTTGTGGCCACTCCACTCTCACTCCCTTTGGAGGAAGCCAGCTCTCACTTCTTCCGAGTGTCAATTTGGAGGAAGTGTGAGTGAAGTGGCTGATGATTGGCTGTAAGTCTAGCATTTTTATGTCACAGGCCCTAGGAGAGCAAGCACTGATATTGCTGGAACATCGCCCAGACCGGAGGTGAGTACAGCTATTATTTCACACGGGGGGACTATAGTGATTGAGAAGGGGAGGTCCGAGTGGTGGACAACCCTTTAACTTGTTTTGCAATTTGTGCTACAATAACTCTATAATTCTGTGGGATTGAACAATATAAGCTAGCTTTTGCCTCCATGCATATCAATGACTTTTAGGGTGCTTTCACATTGCACTTTTGTCCACGTTCGTTGGTCCCTGCAAAATGGGATTCGGACGTATGCACCGACAGGGCCATAGACTATAATGCTGCCGACAGGGTGACAATACGCTCTGCTGTGCATTATTTTCGGGAGTATATGTCTACTGTAAGTGGGCATCCAGATGCTGTCTACTACGTCTGGGTATCTGCCTCCAGTAGGCGTATACGCCCGAAAATGATGAATTTAGAAGTGTGGTGGGCACCTTGAACCCACAGTTGCTTCACAGAATTTTATAACGTTGAGCCGTGAAAATGAAACAATACATTTTTCCCACAAATGTTGGTTTTGCCCCAAATTTTTCATGTTCACAAGGATAACAGGAGAAAATTAACACAAAAATTTGTTGTGCAATTTCTCCTGAGTATACCAATACCTCATTTGTGGTGGAAAACTACTGTTTGGGCGCATAGCATGGCTCAGAAGGGAAAGAGCGTTATTGGACTTTGGTGCGCAAAATTGGTTGGAACAGATTACTGATAACATGTCACGCTTGCAGAGGCCTTGAGGGGCCTAAACTAGAAATCCCCAACAGGTGACCCATCTTGGAAACTACACCTCTCACGAAATTTCTCTAAAAAATCATCTAGGTGAGTAGGGTGCATTTTTAAACCTCTGGCAATTCACAGAATGGTATAACATTGGTGATTAAATGGAAAATTACCATTTTTTTTTTCCACTAAAATGTTGCTTTGGCCCAAAGATTTTAATTGTTACGTAATTTCTCCTGAGTATGCCAATACCCCATTTGTGACTGAAAACTACAGTGAAGGAAATAATTATTTGATCCCTTGCTGTTTTTGTAAGTTTGCCCATTGACAAAGACATGAACAGTCTATAATTTTAAGGGTAGGTTAATTTTAACATTGAGAGATAGAATATCCCCAAAAAAATCAAGAAAATCACATTGTATAAATTGGATAAATTTATTTGCATTTTGCAGTGAGAAATAAGTATTTGATCCCCTACAAACTATTATGAGCTCTGGCTCCTACAGACCAGTTAGACGTTCCTCATCAACTCGTTAACTGCATTAAAGACAGCTGTTTTACATAGTCACCTGTATAAAAGACTCCTGTCCACAGACTCAATTAATCAGTTAGACTCTAACCTCTACGACATGGGCAAGAACAAAGAGCTTTCTAAGGATGTCAGGGACAAGATCATAGACTGGCACAAAGCTGGAATGGGCTACAAAACCATAAGTAAGATGCTAGGTGAGAAGGAGAGGAGACAACAGTTGGTGCAATAGTAAGAAAATGGAAGAAATACAAAATGACTGTCAATCGACATCGATCTGGGGCACCATGCAAAATCTCACCTTGTGGGGTATCCTTGATCATGAGGAAGGTGAGAGATCAGCCTAAAACTACACAGGGGAAGTTGTTAATGATCTCAAGGCAGGTCAAGAAAACCATTGGTAACACATTACGCCTTAAAGGTTTAAAATCCTGCAGTGCCTGCAAGGTCCCCCTGCTCAAGAAAGCACATGTGCAGGCCTGTCTGAAGTTTGCCAATGAACACCTGGATGATTCTGTGAGTTATTGGGAGAAGATGCTGTGGTCAGATGAGACAAAAATTGAGCTCTTTGGCATTAACTCAACTCGCATTGTTTGGAGGAAGAGAAATGCTGCCTATGAAACAAAGAACACCGTCCCCACTGTCAAGCATGGAGGCGGAAACATTATGTTTTGGGAGTGTTTCTCTGCTAAGGGCACAGGACTACTTCACCGCATCAGTGGGAGAATGGATGGAGCCATGTACCCTAAAATCCTGAGTGATAACCTCCTTCCCTCTGCCAGGACATTAAAAATGGGTCGTGGCTGGGTCTTTCAGCAAGACAATGACCCAAAACATACAGCCAAGGCAACAAAGGAGTGGCACAAAAAGAAGCACATTAAGGTCATCGAGTGGCCTAGCCAGTCTCCAGACCTTAATCCCATAGAAAACTTATGGAGGGAGTTGAAGCTCCGAGTTGCCAAGCGACAGCCTCAAAATATGAATGATTTAAAGATGATCTGCAGAGAGGAGTGGACCAAAATTCCTCCTGACATGTGCAAAATCCTCATCATCAACTACAAATAACGTCTGACTGCTGTGGTTGCCAACCAGGTTTTTGCCACCAAGTATTAAGTGTTGTTTGTCAGAGGAATCAAATACTTATTTCTCACTGCAAAATGCAAATACATTTATCTAATTTACACAATGTGATTTTCTTGATTTTTTTTGGGATATTCTATTTATCAATTTTAAAATTAACCTATCCCTAAAATTATAGACTGTTCATGTCTTTGTCAGTGGGCAAACTTACCAAAACAGCAAGGGATCAAATAATTATTTCTTTCACTGTACTTTTGAGGCACAGTGGAAAGCTCAGAAGGAAAGGAGCGTCATATTTATGTGCAGATTTTGCTGGAATGGTTTGACGGTGCCGTGTTACATTGGCAGAGCCATTAAGGTGCCAGAACAGCAAAACCCTCTATAACTAACCCCACTTTACTAACTACACCTCCCAATGAATTCATCTAGGGGAGCAGTCAGCATATTGACACCACATGTGCCTCACAGAATTTTATAGCATTGGGTGAAGAAGAAAGAATAATTATATTTTTACCACTAAAATGTTGTTTTAGTCCCAAATTTTTAATTTTTATGAAGGCTAATAGGAAAAAATGAACCTCAGTTTGTTGTGCAATTTCTCCTGAGTAAGCCAATACCCTACATGTAATTAGGAACTACTTTTCAGGTTCAGTGGAAAGCTCAGAAGGAAAGGAGCGCCATATTATAGTGCAGATATTGTTATGGTTTGCGGGTGCCACGTCCAAGGCCGCCATCAGGGCATTACTGCCCTTACTACTGTATGGGGCCTGGTGACCAGAAGCAAAAAGAGGGGGCCTGACCAGCCCGGGCCCCAAGCCCACGGCCCCCTCTCTTTGCTTCTGCTTACTGGGCCTCTTAGGGACAACAGTTCGGCGCATGATGCACCCGGCGGACAGAAATGAGCGCTGTACCTTTAATCTGCGGCCAGGTGCATCATGGTTCTGACACCGGTCATGTGACATGCTGCACGCTCATCTTCAATCCGGAGTATAACAGCAGCGTGCCACATGTGTTGCGGGACGACGGTGGCGACGAGCGGTCAGATAAGAAAGTGTGTGTGTGTGTTGCGTTGAGGGGATACACTTATGAGGGAGGGGACACGCTGCTGAGGGGACGCGCTGCTGAGGGAGGGGAGGCTGATGAGGGGACACGCTGATGAGGGAGGGAAGGCTGATGAGGGGACATGCTGATGAGGGGACACGCTGATTAGGGAGGGGAGGCTGCTGAGGGGCCCGCTGATGAGGGAGGGGAGGCTGATGAGGGACCCGCTGATGAGGGAGGAGAGACTGATGAGGGGACATGCTGATGAGGAAGGGGAGGCTGCTGAGGGGACACACTGATGAAGAGACTGATGAGGGGACATGCTGATGAGGAAGGAGAGACTGATGAGGGGACATGCTGATGAGGGAGGGAAGGCTGCTGAAGGGACAAGCGGCTGAGGGAGGGGAGGCTGATGGGGGACCCGCTGATGAGGAAGGAGAGACTGATGAGGGGACACGCTGATGAGGGAGGGGACATGCTGATAAGGGGACACCCTGCTGAGGGAGGGGAGGCTGATGAATGGACACACTGATGAGGGGACACGCTGATGAGGGAGGGGAGGCTGATGAGGGGACACGCTGATGAGGGAGGGGAGGCGGCTGAGGGGACACGCTGATGAGGGAACACGCTGATGAGGGAAGGGAGGCTGCTGAGTGGACACGCTGCTGAGGGAGGTGTAGCACCCCGAGGGCTCGGCTGCTACAGGGGTATTGCACCTCGAACCAGAGGTGTGGTATTCCACTCCCGGGTAAGGATGGAGTGTGGACTGGAACTCTGTTAGCTGCATGCACCACATACATCCCATTTCCGGGGGACAGATCAATGGTACTCCCACTAGGTGAATGTGCAGGTACGACAGCGTCTGTCCCTGGCTGGAGTGGGAGGGGGGGAGGAATAGCCCAGTGGTGCAGGAGCAGAGAGGGGAGGGACTCTGGGCATAGGAAGGAGCCCATTGGTGGCTAGTCACCTGGGCTCGGGTGTCAGAGGGAGTATAAAAAGGTGGGCACCATCTTAGGGGGAGTGGAGTTAGACAGAAGAAGAGGAGAAGAGTAGTGACAGGGAGCAGCAGCCCTGTCTGGGTGCTGCTCCTGAAGGGAGCAAGAGAGAGAAAGACAAGAGGAAAGGAACAAGGAACAAGGAAGGAATGGAACCTGGAGAAAGGCCCAGAGACATGAAGGAAGAGGGAACCCTGAGATCCCACGAGTGAGCTAAAACGGGTGAAGGGTTGGCAGATCAGGGTACCGGATCCCGAACTGGTGGAGGCCACTTATCCTCAGCCAGGAACCGGAGGTCGTGGCCACGTCTTGGCGCGACCACTCACTACACTCACCACGAAGGCACGCCACATAGGGTCAGGGAAACCGGAGATAGGTTTCGCCACCAGAAGGCCCGAGGAAGCTGGACATGGGTGGGTCCCTAGTGGGGACGGCCAGAGAAAGGAACGGAGAAAGGAGTTCAAGGTCACACTCTGGAACTGCCTGGGGGTTGGTCGAGCCCCGTACCTGGTGGATGCAGCACGGCTCGGGTCGTCATCACCTGCAGGACTGACACTGATAACATCTGTGAGTAAAGCATTGAAAACTGCCATCAGTCTCTGTGTTCCATCGTACTACCAGCACTAAAGGTACCGGGACGCCCTTTCTATCACTTCCTTCACCCGCACCAGCTGCCCTGAGGCCATACCTCTCCCGTTGGGGGTTATACCACCATTGCTGCAATCCTATCACCGGCCTCAGCGGTCTGCCCTGCAGCGGCGGCCTCATAGCCGCAAATCAACGGGTGGCGTAGTCGACACTTAAACAACATCTACAAAGACTGCCACACACTTAGTTTGACCACCCTGGGCACGGATCAGGTCCCCGCTACTCGGAGACTACTACCCCCATCGGATCGGGCTCCGGGTATTCCCGCGCACACGTGCGCCGCACTACAGCACTGGCCCAGGGGGCGCGTCAGAGGGGAGGCTGATGAGGGGACACGCTGATGAGGGAGGGGAGGCTGTTTAGGGGACATGCTGATGAGGGAGGGGAGGCTGTTTAGGGGACATGCTGATGAGAGAGGGGAGGCTGCTGATGGAACATGCTGATGAGGGAGGGGAGGCTGCTGAGGGGACACACTGATGAGGGAGGGGAGGCTGCTGAGGGAACATGCTGATGAGGGAGGGGAGGCTGCTGAGGGGACACGCTGATGAGGGAGGGGAGGCTGCTGAGGGGACACGCTGATGAGGGAGGGTAGGCTGCTGAGGGGACACGCTGCTGAGGGGACATGCTAATGAGGGAGGGGAGGCTGCTGAGGGGACACGCTGCTGAGGGAAGGGAGGCTGATGACAGGACACGCTGATGAGGGGACACGCTGATGAGGGAGGGGAGGCTGCTGAGGGGACACACTGCTGAGGGAGGGGTGGAGCCTGGGCGGAGTCTCACGGGGGCCTGGAAATTTTGACAGTATGGGGCCCCGAAATTTCTAGTAGCAGCCCTGGCCATGTCACACGGCCCCTGAGATGCCAGAACAGAAGAACACCCCATAAGTGACACAATTTTACAAACTACACCTCTCAATGAATTCAAGGGTGCAGAGATCATATTGACACCACAGGTGGGTCACAAAATTTTATAAAAATTGGGCAGTGAAGAAAAAATAATGACATTTTTACCACAAAGTTTGTGTTAGCCCCAGATTTTACATTTTCACAAGGGGGAAATGGTTAATGAAGGAGGGGAGGCTGCTGAGGGGACATGCTGATGAGGGAGGGGAGGCTGATGAGGGGACATGCTGATGAGAGAGGGGAGGCTGCTGAAGGGACACACTGATAGGGGAGGCAGCTGAGGGGACACACTGATAGGGGAGGCAGCTGAGGGGACATGCTGATGAGGGAGGGGAGGCAGCTGAGGGGACATGCTAATGAGGGAGGGGAGGCAGCTGAGGGGACACGCTGCTGAGGGAGGGGAGGCTGCTGACAGGACACGCTGATGAGGAGACATGCTGATGAGGGAGGGGAGGCTGTTGAGGGGACACGCTGCTGAGGGAGGGGAGGATGATGACAGGACACGCTGATGAGGGGACACGCTGATGAGGGAGGGGAGGCTGCTGAGGGGACACACTGCTGAGGGAGGGGTGGAGCCTGGGCGGAGTCTCACGGGGGCCCGGAAATTTTGACAGTATGGGGCCCCAAAATTCCTAGTAGCAGCCCTGGCCATGTCACATTGCCCCTGAGATGCCAGAACAGAAGAACCCCCCATAAGTGACACAATTTTGCAAACTACACCTCTCAATGAATTCAAGGGTGCAGCGATCATATTGACAACACAGGTGGGTCACAGAATTTTATAAAAATTGGGCAGTGAAGAAAAAATAATGACATTTTTACCACAAAGTTTGTGTTAGCCCCAGATTTTACATTTTCACAAGGGGGAAATGGTTAATGAAGGAGGGGAGGCTGCTGAGGGGACATGCTGATGAGGGAGGGGAGGCTGATGAGGGGACATGCTGATGAGAGAGGGGAGGCTGCTGAAGGGACACACTGATAGGGGAGGCAGCTGAGGGGACACACTGATAGGGGAGGCAGCTGAGGGGACATGCTGATGAGGGAGGGGAGGCAGCTGAGGGGACATGCTAATGAGGGAGGGGAGGCAGCTGAGGGGACACGCTGCTGAGGGAGGGGAGGCTGCTGACAGGGCACGCTGATGAGGAGACATGCTGATGAGGGAGGGGAGGCTGTTGAGGGGACACGCTGCTGAGGGAGGGGAGGATGATGACAGGACACGCTGATGAGGGGACACGCTGATGAGGGAGGGGAGGCTGCTGAGGGGACACACTGCTGAGGGAGGGGTGGAGCCTGGGCGGAGTATGACGGGGGCCTGGAAATTTTGACAGTATGGGGCCCCAAAATTCCTAGTAGCAGCCCTGGCCATGTCACATTGCCCCTGAGATGCCAGAACAGAAGAACCCCCCATAAGTGACACAATTTTGCAAACTACACCTCTCAATGAATTCAAGGGTGCAGCGATCATATTGACAACACAGGTGGGTCACAGAATTTTATACCATTGGGCAGTGAAGAAAAAATAATGACATTTTTACCACAAAGTTTGTGTTAGCCCCAGATTTTACATTTTCACACTGGGAAATGGTTAATGAAGGAGGGGAGGCAGCTGAGGGGACACGCTGATGAGGGAGGGGACATGCTGATGAGGGGACAGGCTGATGAGGGAGGAGAGGCTGCTGAGGGGACACACTGCTGAGGGAGGAGTGGAGCCTGTGCAGAGTCTCAAGGGGGCCCGGAAATTTTGACAGTATGGCACCAAAATTTATCACACAATTTCTGGTGAACATGGCAATACCCCATATGTGGCTGTACAGTACTGCTTAGCCACACCGAGAGACTCGGGAAGGACAGAGTGCTATTTGACTCTTGGAGAACAAATTTTGTAGAATAGTTTTCGGACTTCATATACAGAGCCCCTAAGTGATAGAAGAGCAGAATTCCCCCTCATGTGACCCCATTTTGAAAATAACACCACTCTGGGAATTTATCTACAGGTGTAGTTATGATTTTGACTCCATGGGTCTTTGCCAGAAACAAGCAGCAATGGATGTTGCTGAATGAAAATTGCAAATCTGCCGTTGTAGTGCCCGTACGTTGTTGTGCCCATACATTGTGCCCAGCTCATACTTCTGAGGACATGGACCCCATAAATTAAGCAGGCTGTCATCGCTACAGAAATGCCAAACATGTGGATGCTAACCGTGGTTTAGGCACACAGTGGGGCTGAGAAGGGAGAGGGGCATTAGGATTTAGGAGCGCAGAATTCGCTGGATTTCTTTTGGAAGGTGAGGAGCCACTTTACTTTTCCTGAGCCTTTGTGCTACCAATAACGTGGAAGCCCCCTATATTTCAATTGAGAGATGACGAACCTGTGTGGGGACTTGTTTTTTTGTGTGGATTGAGTTGAAGCTTTTATTGTGAACATTTTACATAAAATTTTGGATCACATTTATTCTGTGCACTTGCACTAGGGTTTCCATCTATATCTCTGTGTGACATGATTCAGATGAAATCCCTGAGGGATCCATAAACTATAATGAGGGAGCAGAATTACTCTGGACTCAGTCTGTCCTCTGTTCAACGTTGTCCATTTTTTCATAGGTGCACAAAACTGTGGCCGATGGCACTATTATGAACACCTAAAATGACGGACACCGTGGGATAACAGGCCAAACGGCGTCCATGGTGCCTCCATCTGCCTCATTAAGGGGAATCTTCCGCCGGGGGGTTCTGTCTGAATCACATATTTCAGAGATTTACACGGAGACCCCGGTGTGAGTGCTCAGTGCAGAGCGCAGGATAAATGTGAGTCGAGCCTTACTGCGATCTTTGGGAGACAGAATAAACAAATCAATTGTAGGTGAAGAATTGGCTTATTTATTGTTTTACGCCATTCCTCGTGCGGTATAAGTGATATGACAACTTTATTCTTCGGGTCGGTGTGATTACAGAGATACCAGATTGATTTTGTTTTTTTATGCTTGGCAGCTGCCACACACTAAAAGATGTTTTACTTTACAAAAAAAAGTTTTTGCATCGTCATATTTTGAGAGCTTTCACTTTTCTATATTTCTGCTGACAGTCATGTGAGGGCTTGTTTTTTGCAGGACGAGTTGACGTTTTTATTGGTACCATTTTTGATTTTGATCATATAACATTTTTTTTTTCGATTTCTATTCTGATTTTTGGGAGGCAGAATGAAGAATAACCAGCAATTCTGGAATTGTTTTTTTTTTTTTTATGCCGTTCTCCATGTGGTAAAAATGATAACAACTTTATTGTTTGGGTCAGTACGATTACAGCGATACCACATTTATATCATTATTTTATGTTTTGCTGCTTTTCTTTTAGTAAAAAAACAATTGTTTTTGCATCGCTATATTCTGAGAGCCATAGCTTTTTTATTTCTCCGTCATTTCTCTGTATGACAGCTTGCTTTTTTGCGGGACAAGATGATCTTTTCAGCGATGCCATTTTTATTTACATTCGACTTTTTAATCGCGTTTTATTCCACTTTTTGTTCGGTGATATAAAAAAGCATAGCTTACCAAGTTTTTTTTTGTGCCTTTTTTTTTACGGTGTTCACTGAAGGGGTTAAATAGTGTGACAGTTTTATAGTTTGGGTCATTACGGACGTGGAGATACCAAATATGTTTACTTTTTTTGTTTATTTTTGTTTTTTCATAAATATACGTATTTATTGGTGTTTTTTTCATTTTGTGACTTTTTTTAAATATTTTTAAAAATTGTTTAAAACTTTTTTTAAACTTAGTCCCTTTAAGGGACTTTTATGACTGATTGCTGAAATAATGCATTGCAATGAATACCTGTCAGTGCTGCATTGACAGAAGCCTCTTAAACCATGCTCTCAGTATGGTCCAACAAGCTTGCCATAGATGGCAGACCCAGAGGTCGTCATTACTACTTCGTGCTGTCAAAACGACCATCGGGTCTTCACGATGATGTTTGCGGGGCACGGATTCAAAGGGAGCCCCCTCCCTTTCCTAGCCTCCTAAATGTTTCGATTGATATCAATGCAGTATTTAGGGGGTTAATGGCCCAGGGGCTACTGGCCATGACACCATGACATATGTTTACGTCATAGATCGTGAACCCCCCTCTCCAACCATGACATAAACTTATGTCAAATATTGTAAAGGGGTTAAAGAAGTACTCCCATGAAGATTATTTTTTTCATATAAATTTGTGTATGCACTCTGGGATCCATTGCCGTTCTACTCCTCAGTGACATCACCACTCTTCAGACTATCCGGCTCACTCTGTACTCTTTGCATGAGCAGGAAGTCTCTTTTACAATGTAAGCCTATGGAGCCTCGTTCTGACATTGCAAAAGCTACTTCTGGGTGACGCAGAGCGCAATGTGACCTGCAGAGTCTGGAGAGCAGTGACATCACTGAGGAGTAGAACAGTCCTGGACACTGGGGAGAGCAGGGTAGGTGAGTATATAAACACATATGGTACACAATACATTACAATTACATATACACAGGTTTACAAAAAAATCTTAATGGGAGTGCGTCTTTAATAATTTGGCTGACTCATGTTGATTGTCACACTGCTTTTTTAGGCTCATTAGAATGTCAGCCTAATTTTGCACTGGAGGTGAGTATACTGTGGGGAAAATAAGTATTTGATACACTGCCGATTTTGCAAGTTTTCCCACCTAAAAAGAATGGAGAGGTCTGTAATTTTTACCGTAGGTACAGTTCAACTGTGAGAGACAGAATCTAAAAAAAATCCAGAAAATCACATTGTATGATTATTACATAATTCATTTTCATTTTATTGCACAAAATAAGTATATTATACAATAGAAAAACAGAACTTAATATTTGGTACAGAAACCTTTGTTTGCAATTACAGAGGTCAGACGTTTCCTGTAGTTCTTGACCAAGTTTGCACACATTGCAGCAGGGATTTTGGCCCACTTCTCCATACATATCTTCTCCAGATCTTTCAGGTTTCGGGGCTGTCGCTGGGAATCATTGAGCTTCAGTTCCCTCCAACGATTTTCTATTGGGTTCAGGTCTGGAAACGGACGAGGCCACTCCAGTACCTTGAAATACTTCTAAGGTTATGGCTCCACTATCAGTACTTGGTAAGTATTTTTCCTCAGCATTTGGCAGCCAAAACCAGATGAGAAACAATCAGAGAAAAGGTGTAAAAGAAACAAGTGCACCAATTCAGCATTTTTGACCCACTTCTGGTTTTATACTTACAAATACTGAAGGAAAATACTGACCAAATACTGATATTGGGGCCGTAGCCTTATGGAGCACTCCTTAGTTGCCCTGGCTGTTTGTTTTCGGTCATTGTCACGCTTGATGACCCAGCCACGACCCATCTTCAATGCTCTTACTGAGGGAAAGAGATTGTTGGCCAAAATCTCGCGATACATGACCCCATCTATCCTCCCTTCAATACGGTGCAGTCATCCTGTCCCCTTTTGCAGAAACGCACCTCCAAAGTATGATGTTTAGCCCACCATGCTTCACGGTTGGGATGGTGTTCTTGGGGTTGTACTCATCCTTCTTCTTCCTCCAAACACGGCGAGTGGAGTTGATACCAAAAAGTTCTATTTTGGTCTCATCTGACCACATGCCCTTCTCTCATGCCCTTTCTGGATCATCCAGATGGTCATTGGCGAACTTCAAACGGGCATGGACATGTGCTGGCGTGAGTAGTGGGACCTTGCGTGATTTGCAGGATTGTAATCCATGACGGCATAGTGTGTTACTAACGGTAATGTTTCAGACTGTGGTCCCAGCTCTCTTCAGGTCTTTGACCGGGTCCTCCCATGTAGTTCTGGGCTAATTCTTGACCTTTCTCAGAATCATCCTTACCCCACGAGGCGAGATGTTGCATGGAGCCCCAGACTGAGAGAGACTGAGAGTCATCTTGTGTTTCTTCCATCTTCTAATAATTTGTGCCAACGGTTGTTGCCCTCTCACCAAGCTGCTTGTCTATTGTCCTGTAGCCCAGAGCCAGAATTCTTGCTGGTTGGTAGGTGATCAAATACTTATTTCATGCAATAAAATGCAATTTAATTACTTAAAAATCATACAATGTGATTTTCTGTTTTTTTATTTTTAGATTCTGTCTCTCACAGTTGAAGTTTACTTGTGATAAAAATTACAGACCTCTCCATTCTTTGTAGGTGGGAAATGCTGCATGTATACCAACTTAAACCAAGCTCAAATTTTGTGTTTTTTCTTTGTATTTTTTGTATTCTGTGCAAACCTGGGTGTGGCCTCCCTTCCTAGAGCTGGATAATACATTTAAAGCTTCTCTAGGCTGGTGTTCATAGTTCAGGGCTCAGTCCTGTGTCTGCCCTTATTCACACAGAGGTCAACTTTGACACATGGTAAGGTTTTTAATATTAGACAGTGTAGGACTATCCCGAACGGGTTCACCTTGTCGCTGGTGGGATGGCTTATATACTATTTTTGATCAAAAACAGTGTTACTAAGAGCCCCATTTTATTTAAATGCACTTGCTTTTTATTTATAGCATGGTTTATGTTCATTTTGCTTCTTGTAGGTTTTTCTGAACCCAATAGAAAATCTTTGGAGGGAGATGAAACTCAATGTTGCCCAGTGACAGCCCCAAAACCCGAAAGCTCTGGAGAAGATCCGTAGAAGTGGGCCAAAATCCCTG
Organism: Phyllobates terribilis; assembly: GCF_046119375.1. Classification (NCBI taxonomy): domain Eukaryota; kingdom Metazoa; phylum Chordata; class Amphibia; order Anura; family Dendrobatidae; genus Phyllobates; species Phyllobates terribilis. The sequence goes on from NW_027362771.1 coordinate 343,388,524, forward strand.
CTGCAGTGTGTGCAAATATGGTCAAGAACTACAGGAAACGTCTGACCTCTGTAATTGCAAACAAAGGTTTCTGTACCAATTATTAAGTTCTGCTTTTCTATTGTATCAAATACTTATTTCATGCAATAAAATGCAAATTGTGTAAAAAAATCATACAATGTGATTTTCTGGATGTTATTTTTAGATTCTGTCTCTCACAGGTGAAGTGTACCTACGATAAAAATTACAGACCTCTCCATTCTTTGTAGGTGGGAAAACTTGCAAAATCGGCAGTGTATCAAATACTTATTTTCCCCACTATATACGCCTGAAAATGATGCACGGCAGAACGCACGTTTGCTCTGTTGGCACCATTATAGTCTATGGCTCCGTTGACGCATATATGTCTGAATCCCGTCTTGTGTAAGCCCCAACAGAGGCGCTGAACAGGTGCCAGAATGCAATGTGAAACCACCCTGAGAAAATGGTGACATAAACCAAACTATAATATATATATATATATATATATATATATATACAGTACAGACCAAAAGTTTGGACACACCTTCTCATTTAAAGATTTTTCTGTATTTTCATGACTATGACAATTGTACATTCACACTGAAGGCATCAAAACTATGAATTAACACATGTGGAATTATATACTTAACAAAAAAGTGTGAAACAACTGAAAATATGTCTTATATTCTAGGTTCTTCAAAGTAGCCACCTTTTGCTTTGATGACTGCTTTGCACACTCTTGGCATTCGCTTGATGAGCTTCAAGCGGTAGTCACTGGAAATGGTCTTCCAACAATCTTGAAGGAGTTCCCAGAGATGCTTAGCACTTGTTGGCCCTTTTGCCTTCACTCTGCGGTCCAGCTCACCCCAAACCATCTCGATTGGGTTCAGGTCTGGTGACTGTGGAGGCCAGGTCATCTGGCGTAGCACCCCATCACTCTCCTTCTTGGTCAAATAGCCCTTACACAGCCTGGAGGTGTGTTTGGGGTCATTGTCCTGTTGAAAAATAAATGATGGTCCAACTAAACGCAAACCGGATGGAACAGCATGCCGCTGCAAGATGCAGTGGTAGGCATGCTGGTTCAGTATGCCTTCAATTTTGAATAAATCCCCAATAGTGTCACCAGCAAAGCACCCCCACACCATCACACCTCCTCCTCCATGCTTCACGGTGGGAACCAGGCATGTAGAGTCCATCCGTTCACCTTTTCTGCATCGCACAAAGACACGGTGGTTGGAACCAAAGATCTCAAATTTGGACTCATCAGACCAAAGCACAGATTTCCACTGGTCTAATGTCCATTCCTTGTGTTTTTTAGCCCAAACAAGTCTCTTCTGCTTGTTGCCTGTCCTTAGCAGTGGTTTCCTAGCAGCTATTTTACCATGAAGGCCTGCTGCACAAAGTCTCCTCTTAACAGTTGTTGAAGAGATGTGTCTGCTGCTAGAACTCTGTGTGGCATTGACCTGGTCTCTAATCTGAGCTGCTGTTAACCTGCGATTTCTGAGGATGGTGACTCGCATAAACTTATCCTCAGAAGCAGAGGTGACTCTTGGTCTTCCTTTCCTTGGGCGGTCCTCATGTGAGCCAGTTTCTTTGTAGCGCTTGATGGTTTTTGCAACTGCACTTGGGGACACTTTCAAAGTTTGCCCAATTTTTCGCACTGACTGACCTTCATTTCTTAAAGTAATGATGGCCACTTGTTTTTCTTTACTTAGCTGATTTTTTCTTGCCATAATACAAATTCTAACAGTCTATTCAGTAGGACTATCAGCTGTGTATGCACCAGACTTCTGCACAACACAACTGATGGTCCCAACCCCATTTATAAGGCAAGAAATCCCACTTATTAAACCTGACAGAGCACACTGTGAAGTGAAAACCATTTCCGGTGACTACCTCTTGAAGCTCATCAAGAGAATGCCAAGAGTGTGCAAAGCAGCCATCAAAGCAAAAGGTGGCTACTTTGAAGAACCTAGAATATAAGACATATTTTCAGTTGTTTCACATTTTTGTTAAGTACAGTAAAAACAGAACCGAAAAACAATGGTGAATTTGACTTTTTTTTAACCATTTCATGTCCAATTGGATTTGTTTCCCGTTTTTCAGTACATTTTATGGTCTAAAAAAAATTTCGGCCTGCAAAAAAAAAGCAAACTCTTAAATGGCTATGTTGAGGGAAATAAAGTAATAGCTCTTGGAAGGACGCAAGATAAAAAAAAAATGAATGAGCAAAAATGATAAATAAGAATCTCCCTCATGAGGTTTTTCCAGAAAACAACCACAGGAGGCCATTATGGTCATGTGACCGGCAGGAAGCGGGGACACCGCACACACGAGCATAAAGCGCCGCTACTCTGCCCCTACACCGAGCGACGCCAGGTAACTACAGGCAGAGGAGCCGCGTGACCCCTCGTTTCCATAACAACAGTCCACGTGCTTTACAAAACCGGCAGTGACGTCACGTAGCGGGCGACCGGAAACGGAAGCTTATGTGGAGACTTCTGTGTAGAGGAAGGTGGTAAGTGTGCAGCATCTCTCGGTGTGTTATACTTGTAGCCCGCGCTGTTTGCCGGTACCGGCCTGTTCTTCCCGGTGTTTACATGCGGCGCTTTCAATCCTCCCTACAGCACTCGGTAATGCGGAGAGGTTGTGCCGTGTGAGCCGCTGTTTTACCCACGTGTGGGTGCAAACTTCCCGCCCTGTGGGGAGCGATATATATATATGGATGAGCTGTGTTCACACACTGCGTGGTGGGTGTAGATCGCGGTTCTCCTGTTTGTCACATAATGTACTTTTCCCAAGAAGATAAAACTGTACAATGCCTACAGCCTCCTGTTTGCCGTCCATAGGGATCACATCACTCTCCTAAGCCCAGAGTAGAGAATCCTTGTAATTCTCAGTTCCATTCTTGTGCCTTGGAAAGCAGCCACAGTCGATACTTGTGGGAATTGTCATGGTGGCCTAATCATCCCGCGCACAGGTATCTCCTAATCTAAAGGCTTTGTTCATCATTGCGTTGGAGGCTTCGTTGCACGTTCCCCTAAGGAATACCAGACATCTCTGCATGCTGCGCTGTTCTGTTAGGTACAATATAGAAATCCAACAGGTCACCTTATAGGCATTGAGCACCACTGTTTTTATTCATGCAACCAATCCATAATTATGGTTAATTGTGATCTCCTGCACCCCTAATGGAGTATACATGTGAACAGAGGCTAAGAGTGCAGATGGCCGCACATGGCTGAGATTCTGCAAAGGTTAGTTGCCTATTATTTGGTTTCATAATTATGCAGCCATTGCCCTCATGCGGGTGGGCAGAGCTGCAGCCCTTGCACCGTTTGGCCTTATACTTAGGCCTCTATCACACATTCGTTTAAACCAATACCGATGTCATCCGTGTTTTCCATCAGTGTGTCCTCTGTGTACGTTTTTACCAACAGTGTTTGTCCGGTATGGATAAGAAAGAAATTGCCAAGCTTCTCCTACACTTTGCAATGTTAAACACAGATGCCATCCGTGTGCTTTACGTGTTTTTCAAGGACCCATATATTTGCATTGGCCCTTGTCATCTATGCTGCTGGGGAAAAAAGACATTTAAATAGCAGACATGTGAAAGAGGCCTAAGGCTGAACGTAATTTCTCCACTGTCTGAGTCTACAGATGTTGGACTGTACTCGGGTGGCAGACCGTTGTTTTACACGCACCCATAGACTAGGATGAGTGTGTGTGTGTGTGTCATCCGATTCCCGGATGACACACGGCATGCTGCGGCACCAGGAAACACAATGGGCAGCACTGCCCCATAAAATAACATTGGTCCGAGTTATGTGAGTGAGCCCTAGGATTCATTCTCAGCAGGACATCGTCTTGTGTAAACAGGACATGTGATTCTGAGGACAGTGCTGTTCTATGTGCACAGAAAGATCATCATGTTAATGATCATTCGGTGCACATGATAATGTGGTCAGTCTGCCTGTTCAAGATATTAAACAATTAAGGGGTTTTAGGCTACAATTGGCCAGTGTAAATTCACCCTTTGATCCAGGTACATTATAGGTGACATCTTCTCTGATTGTCGATGTTCTCATCCTTTACTACTTCTTCTGGTCCTGTCACCAGGGTATTCTTTCACAGGACTTACAATCTGCTATCTTATGCTGATCCCGACACTTAAAAATAACATTGTCATTATAGTGCCCCTGATTCATAATATGCGCTCATCTGTACGCTAAATGAGCCTTGTACTCTGCTTCTAAATAATTGTCCCTTTCTGCATTGACTGCACAAAAAGACTCCCACTCTGTCACTCATAAGCTACATGACCTCAATACTATCACCCCTTATGTACTATGATGACCACACTGTTGCCTCTTAAGAAATATAACCCCCACACCATCCTCCCTTATGAATATACCCACCACGCCATCTCCTCTTATGAGAAGACAACTATGAACTATGGCCTCCACCCTTTTCTCCCCGCACTGTCCCATAGAAGTGAATAAAAAGATCTACTCTCACATGTAAATAGCACTCTAATCATTCTTCTCTTGAGTTCTGTAGCCACTTTAGCAGGAGGAACAATGGACCTTTAATCCGGAGATTGGTTTAAATATGTAAATCACAGGAAGCAGTTATCAGTCGATTACTTATATGTACAGTAATTGTCTTTTTGTGATGCTATACATTTTATTTACTCGCTGGCTCCCGGTGTGGGGAGGATGAACATGAAAACGTGTATTTTCTTGTTTAAAAAAATAAAATTTGTAGAATATTAATATTGTCTCATAAGCAAATATTACTGAGAAATGGTGACGATGACTATTTACCTACATTGTGGTACAATAATGTACTTGCTTCAGTAATTCTAATGCCATAAAAGCCTGTGTGGGGGAACATAGTATAAGGACTCTCGTCAGGTGTGGTAAAAGGTCAAATGTGACCTCTTAGCCTTTACATGGTGTGATATTGTGCACTGACACCTTTTTTTATGGACTTATATACTTTTTCTCTTCCAGGAAAAGCACTTTGGATAATTTAAGCCTACACAATGGCAGGAGATTGGCTGGGGAGCATTGTATCCATAAATTGTGGAGACATCCTTGGAGTGTACCAAGGCCTTGTATCTGCTGTTGATCAGCGCAATCAGACAATATCACTCACACAGCCCTTCCATAATGGAGTTAAGTGCCTCGTTCCAGAGGTTACATTCAGGTTAGTTGACACCTCTTTCTCCTAAGCTTCTGCCTTTGGTGACAGTACTTGTTAGTGTATGTGAGCAGTAAGGCGGCTGTATATTGGCGGGTAAGCTCACTGTGTGGTAATAGTGCAGCATGGAGGCATTTAATTTGTGCATGCAGTGGATATTTTCCATTACCATGCTTGCCTTTATCGCGTCACACCCAGCATCCACTGCGCGCTTTCACAATGAATGAGGAGAGGGAAAGCGTGTGGTGGATGCCGGGTGTGGCGCATGGGGTAATCCCTCCCACAGCCCAGCATCCACCGAGGAATGCAGAAGTGAGTCACCCCCGGCTGCAGCAGGAACTTGACGTGACATCAGCTTATGTCAGAGCCTTCTGCAGCCGGGGGTCACATGATGCCTGTGATAGCGCCGCTCACAGGCAGTAACTGCAACGCAAGGTATTTACAAAATCCCTTATGGGCCCTGGGGGAATACATTAGGGGGATAATAAAAAGTAGTGGACAACCCCTTTAAATATTTTTATGTATATGCCATTCACTGTTAATCTCCAGTTGCTAAAGTGAGTGGCACTGAACAATCCCTTTAAAGCAGATCTGTCAACATCTTTCCCAATCGCAACTGTATGCATTCTTAAATGGATCTGTCAGACCTAATAAGGTTGGTGTACTTGCTTTAAAAATACTTGTCGGAATAGCTGTATAATCTTGATGTTAAAATGAGCCTTTTATGAATCTATCTATCTATAGAGTGAGAGAGCTCATTAGTCCAAGTGTATTCAGTTTCCACTAACCTATGGTCCCTGACTGCTACAGCATGTATTGTGAAGTGTGATATTTTGTCTGTGTGCCCATGATCCGGATCCGCTGCGGGTTTGATGCTGCGTATTTATGCAGCGTCCAGATGTTACAACATAGTGGATGGGATTTCTAGAAATCCCATGTCCACTATGCGTCTGCTGCTCACCCGCAGAAACTGACATGCGGCATGTCTTTCCAGACCGCAGCAAGTCAATTTCTGCGGCGGGTCCGCATGCGGGCTTTCCCCATAGACCTAACCTATATGAAGAAAGTCCGCATGTGAATAAAAAAAAATGGTGGAGCTCATTTGCATAGATGAGTAGAAGCCGCCGGCGGCTCTTCCGCAGCGTCTGGGCCGCAGGTCTGAACACATCGTGGGCACATATCCCAAACTGTATCAAGTATAGTATAAGATATTGAGATGCATATTACATAAAAATATAAACCACAATGTAGCTGGAATGTTGTGATGGCTGGAAAAGGTTTCAAGGCACAACAGAGGCAATGATGTGGGAATCCTAACCCATTTATGTGTACATGTTTAATAATGAGTTCTGTTTTTTTTTTTTATCTAGGGCAGGGGACATTGTAGAGCTGAAGATTTTGGAGATACCTGTAGATATCAAACGGCAGACAAATGACCTACCTGAGAACACAATGGGTATGAATACAGACTACATAAATGGTACAGCAAAGCAAAGGCCAGTAGAGACAAGTAATGCACAGAACATCCCTCGCAGATCAGATGCGAGGAGCAATGATTCTGTAGGCACTTCCCCACAACCCTGCTCAAAAAGTTATGTGGACAGACACACTGACGGCCTTAACCCGCCTAAGAATTTTCGCCGTAGGCACAACTCATGTGAGTACTGACATAAATAGGAACAATGTCATTTAACCATGAGTGGATATATTTTTGTATTTAAGAAGGACATTAATTGTAGATTAATATCGGTTCACCAAAACTCCCCTTACGTTTTCTCTTTCTGCTTTTTGTATTTCATGGTCTGTCATATTTCTTGATATGTTTTTTTTTTTTTTTTGCCCTCATCATTTCACGTGATCCGGTTAGGTTCAGTCTTCTGTCCATATTTATTTTCTACAACTTTTTGACATGAAAGAACAATATTGTATTGCTCTGATTATTGAAATTAGCTTTTTAACCAGATATAATGTACTGTAGGATCCCCTTACTCCTAATTAAGTTCTAGGCTAGATCGTTCATAATAACCACATTTTCTAAAGTGGTTCCATGGTGGAAGTTCTCCTTTAAAAGTACCAAATTATCATTTTAGTCATATTATTGTCGGTAAAAAAATATATTGGAAAATTGTATACAATTTTATTTCATATAGTGTTTCTGTATCTGTTCCTCTCATTCATTCATTCACAGCCTTCACCTTTTAGCTTCAGTGCCTAAATATCTGTTTTGACCTGCTCGGCTTCTTACATTGTGCAACTTAAACACTTAGGTGCCTTCACAGTACTTAATATTATATGACTGCAAGCTGAGATCCTTAAAACTGCAGGGAATTGATATTGCATTACTTTAAAATATACATCAAATAACAGTTATTGGTGCACTAGCATATGCCTTTAGAAACTATCTAAGTTAGATCTGAAAATCTTTCACTGAGCCAGCCCAGGCCGTATACTTGAAAATTGTAACTGGATATACATAGATCAGCCCTACCAGTAAGGGGAGTCTTTCAGCCCAATTTACTCTTTTATAGGGGATGGAAAAATAATAAATTGTTTTAGTTTTTAAACCCTTTCCTCCTTTGTCCACCACAAAGGCTTTATTACAATATGCAAACTAGGATGTCCAGTACTCCATTGGTGTGGCCCCTTTGCACTATACCACTCCCATATTTAGCATGACGTCCCTTCATATGTTGATTGGCAGTGTTGGATTGCCCAGAGCTGGTGGAAGAGCATTCTATAGAATGCATGCTTGATTTTTATTTTTGCTCCATTCCTGTGGAGACTGGTCAGTTTGAAGTGTAAATTTGGGCTTACAGTCTCCGATTTTGTGCAGGTTCCCCTTTTGCCCTTAAAACTGTTTTGAGTCTTTGTTGCATTGCCTCAAAAAGACTTCTTAAGGTGGCATATGGTATCTTGGCACAAAGACTTTAGCGGTCTTGTATGGTTGCCATCATAGCCACCATTAGCTTTTTGAGCTATTTTTACCACAGTAGCTGTTCTGTAAAATTAGACCATATTGGCTAGCCTTTGCTCCCTATGCCCATGAGGGAGCAATGGGCACCCATCACATTGTCACTAGTTTACTGGTTGTCTTTCCTTGGATTGTTTTTGGTGATGAAAACCAGTGCATACAAGAAACCTCTCGCAAGACCTGCCTTCTGCGAGATGGAGCATCTCCATCATAACTTTGCCCCTGTCAGTCACTCAGATCCTTATGTTAGTCCACTTTTCTCATTTCCAAATCATGAACTTCAAGAACTGACTGTTTACTTGCTGCCCAATATATTTCACCCTTTGCCAAGTGCAATTGTCACAAGATAATCCGTCTCCTTCAGTTACCTATAATGTTATGGCTGATTGGGGTACACATCAGGGTTTGCCATATGTGGAGTCTAGTTAGTGAAGACCCAGCTGTGATAGATGGGTACTATTAGTACTTTAAATTGCCCATATAAAAATTACCTAACTATGCAGTCCATTTTGAAAGACTTGTCCTTGAAGAGAAACTATAGCTGAAGATTAGGACATAAGATAAAGGCTTGGCCCGGTTGCCTGGAAGAAAGGCTTTGTGTGTAGCGCTTGTGTCGGGTCCTGGAGGCGCCGCTGTATGTCCACTGGGGACTCGCGCTGGCGTTCGGACACAAGATTCCATGTTAATGCTGGCCGTCTCTGCGTCGTCCTGGGTTGTCCTTAGGGGTATTGTATAACGGTGACCTGGGGATGGATAACTAGATTTATTAAAGCATGTGATAGGTCAAGGCCAATTCCTAGTCCAAAGATTCCACCTTGGGATCTGAACCTGGTGCTGTAGGCATTAACCAACACCCACTTTGAACCGATTGATGTCTTATCTATTAAAAATCTTACCTGACTGATTTTGGTAGCGCTTACTTCAACCCATAGTCAGTGATATCTAGGCTTTGTCAGTTAATGCCCCATTTACACAGACTTTGGAAGATGGGGTTATTCTAAGACCAGATCTTATTTTTATTTTACTCACTTTTATAGCGCATTAATTCCACAGTGCTTTACAGTCCTTATTGGAACTGTCCCCATTGATGCTTACAATAAAGATTCCCCTTCAGTATGTTTTTGGAGTGTGGAAGGGAAATGGAGTACCTGGAGGAAACCCATACAAACTCCTTGCAGATATTGTCCTTGGTGGGATCCAGCATTCCTTCCAAAAGTAGCCGTGAAATTTCATAGGAGTCAGGAGATTATTCTTCCCTCCTTTTGCATTAATCCTAAGAACCCAAATGAGGAAAAAATTCACATCCTGGACATTAAGAGGTTTTTATTAAATTACATGTCAGTAACAACACAATGGATTCAGAGACAGTTGTTGTTTTGTTTCCTTCCAGGGCTCTAGGAAAGGCCTAAAAGTATTGAGGGGTGCCCTAGCTAGATGGATTAGGGAAGCCATTAGGTTAGCCTACTCTTCTAGTGGTAGTTCAGTTCCAGAGAGCAGAAAAGCTCATTCTACTCAAGCTGTCACAACTTCCTGGGCAGATAAGGGGCTATCTATCGACCAGATAGGTATAGTGGCAACATGTGCCTCTCCTTCAACTTTCTTTAAGCACTATAGGCTTGATCTGAACTTCTTCTGCTGACCTATTCTTTAGGAGATGGGTTCTATAAGTGGTGGTCCCTCCCTAGGGTGGGTTTGTTTTATCTGTAAATCTCTCGTGTGATGCGGTCATGGGGGGCGTGGAAAGGAAAGGACAAAATTACTTACCAGTAATGGGATTTTACAGAGCCTATGATAGCACCCTTATATTCCCCCACCCCACTGGTATTGGTGTGCACTAATAGTTTTAGGTGTATAGTTCAGATGGTGTTGTAGCTTATGGTCTGGTGATGATGGTATGTACATATAACTGTCTTGGAGGTCCACTCATTCTCTGTAACTCAACTAATGTGGGGGACAGGATCCACCCTTTTTATTCAGTAGGTTCCTGTTCTTGATGGGCTGATTCCCCTTCCCGCGTGGTGTTGTCATGGGGTCTGGAAAATCCCATTACCGGTAAATAATTTTGTTTTTCATTTGTCTTCTCCCTATTCCTTTATGGCAGCGCCCCCCAAAAGCCTCGGACATTCTGTGGGGAGGAATTAGGAAATGGTTGCTTAGGTAAATTGCCCAAACGGTAGTGTTTGGAATAGATAAATTATGTTCTAGGGAGTTTTATGTCCCTTTTTGTTTAACAAAAGCACAGTGATTTCATGTGCTTTATTCCCTCTGCAACAAGAAAAAGCCTGGTGCTAGAGTTCAGCTTAACACTATGGGAACAAAGGTGAACAATGGTGCTATCACACTCTGAATATGGAACTTTCTTTGACTGTTTCTTTCCTTTGCCTTCTGACAACTTTCCAATATTCTTTTCACCTTGACCTTATCTATAAGTTGTGCAGTTAACAATATATTGTCTTGGATATATGAGAGATACGTGCTTTAAGTCAAGAAGCCTAGTAGTATAAATCTTTATTAATGGTGCTGAACTGCTCCACCAAGGTAGTTCACTGGGTCACAGCAGAGGGAGGTCATGACTGCCAATATGATCTTCTTGAGGGTTTATTCATATTGATATGTGATTTTTGGTCAAATATATAAAATGTTTTTATATCTGTTGTAGACCATTGTGTAATTCTAACTTTTTATTGATCCTCTGACACTCTCATTTTCTATTAGACTGGTGGTCTCTGAGTTGGCAAAGTGTTAATAATCACTCCAGCTTTCTGCTGCTGCGTACCCTCAGCCAACCCTATAGGATATTATTACGTCCACAAAGTTATAGCACAAGAAAGAAAGCCAGCCAGTGGTAGCCAAGACTAACCAGGACTGCTGTGTGTTGGTGTTGTTGTTGTTCTTTCCCAATAGAATCGTATAAAGTGCTGACTTTGTGGCAATTTAATTGAGACGTGGCCGGAAGTAAGGCTGACTCGTATTTTACTACATGTAATCCGTACCGGCGGTAATTATATTTGACATGTTAAGGCTAGGTTCACACCATGTTTTTCCCATACAGCTGAGGAAAAGGTTTTAAATACTTCTTGGCAAAAATTGAGTATACCAAGACTAATTTTGTGCTGCTAGACAACCCATTGTAGTACCTATCCGTGGTGGAGAGGAGTCTATTTCAGTTGTCCGTATTGGATTATATAGGTGCCCACCTTAATCCCTAATGTCTTCTTCCAGCGTATATAAAATAAAAAGAAGCTTCTATGGTGACCTGCTAGACTATTTGATCTAAAGTATGTCCACACCTTATCTTCACACCTTTATGAGCTTGCAGGAAATCCCATACCAAAACTATGAATGGTAATATGGTGTTGGGCTTATTTTTGAAATACACTCAACAGAGTGTCCATATAAATTTCTACCATGCAAACAAAATAGCGTTTGTGCGTTCAGGCACAGATGTTGTGTGAGGAGAAGGTCTCCCTCACAGTTGCCTTTTCTAGTTCATCCCAAAAGTGTAGAATAGGAATGAGTTCATGTAGACTATTTTAGGCCCTTCGATACCAAGCCTATCAAACTTTGTCCATGGACATTTCTATGGAAGAGGGGCACAGTGGTGCTGGACTCGGAAAGAGTCTTCCCCTGAATATTTTCAAAAAGTTAAGAGCATTTCCTAAAATGTCTTTTGTATGTTGCATTAGTATTACTCTTCACTGCAAATAATAGGCCTAACCTAGACCGTCTGCCCGATTATATAACTTTTCCTCTGCCAATACATTTTTAAAGCCCTACTCCAGCATATTTATTTATTTTTTTTTGTCACCGCTGGAGTGGTATCCATAATGTAAGTTCCCTAACCCTATAATTATACTTACCAGCTGCCATCTAGTGTTCCCTGCTCCGGTCCCACGCCGCCATCATGTGACTGCAGCGAAGTCATAGTTAACAATCACAAGCTCTCAATGTAAGTCTGAGGGCCTCATTCTGGCTCTCATAAACTTGCATTGAAAAGTGACATCTGGCTCACCCAGCATCCACATATTACTATTAGTTACTGAACTCCGGCGGTGAAATAAAAGAAAAAAACAGCAAGAAAAGGAAGGGTGGTGCTTTAAGAAGGCACTATATATTTCAGTGCTGCAAAAAGGAGATTTTTCCAGCGATGATAAAAATCAGTTTTCTTAATTTAAATCACTTTAAAACAGTCCTGAAGATACGAGCCAAAAGCTACCACCTGCCACATTCCCATAAGATCCTAAAAAAAACCAAATTTTTCTCTTTAACATCGCTGGAAAAATCTCCTCCTCTTTTTGCTGTCACTCGATCTGTACAGTGTGTACATCTGTACCCCCCCCCCCCCCTTTTTTTTTTTTTTTTTTCCCCTTTCTTTTTTGAACATATATTTCAGTGGGTGGTGGTCTCAAGGCACCCACCAATCTACCAGACTTCCAGATTTGATTAAGCTTCCGGTGCTCCATTCTTGCGTGTGCACTTCAGACTCATTTTGTAACTCTGTAATGAGTAATGCAACAGAAGATAGTTGATTTTATTTTTTAAGGGCCACACAGTTTGGCACTCACCATCCCCACTCTGTTTGCTTGTTCCACCTTCTTTGTGACTAAGTTATTGTTGCTTACACTTAACAAATCAGGGCCTAAGAACTAATTTTAAGACTAGCCTGTACACCAGTCTTAATGAGAGGCGTGCAGGAATAAGATGTGCCAAATTCATTAAGTGACACTCACCACTTAAAAGGGTTGTCCCACTAACCAAGTTCATTTTAACCAATCAATCATGGACTAATAATAATTTCTACAATTGGATGTTTAAAAAAAAAAAAAAAAAAAAACAACTTCCTGTGCTAAGATAATCTTATACATGTGCCCCTGCTGTGTACTGTGTAATGACTGTGTCTGACTTTACAGGGACATGGTCTGATCATAGCACAGCTCCTGGGCAGGGAGGAAGCAAAAGATTATACACGGCTCATGTTTAAGTGATAAATTTACTGCAGCACAGATTCATCTCAGCTAAAAGTCTAGACCCTTAGATCAGGAATAGGACAGACATTTATAGGACATTTCCGAACTTTCACAAATTCTTATGAAAAAAATATTCCCCACAAACTGCATTGAATTACTGTACTCAATTTAGTATATATTTTAAGAGTTGGAGTCGGTCCATTTTATTCTGACTCCACCAAAATGGACACCGAGTCCACGACTCAGACTCCACGGCCCTGCAGACATTACAGCACGGTGTCGCAAATAATTATTTGAGGTAAAACATTTTTTAACATCAGGCAGGGAAATGTTTTACCTCACAGAAAGAATGGACTTGGATCCCCTGCTGTAATGTCTGTATATTCTTCCTTTTTTTTTTTTTTTTTTTTTTATAAAGCTTCTTCCCCTGCCCAGGAGATGTGGTATGATCAAACCATGTTCCTGTACGGTCAGACACAGCCATTAGACTCTAAACAGCAGGGGCACGTTCATGAGATTATCTCAGCACAGGAACAATTTTATTTTATTTCTTTTTAAACTCATACAATTGTGGAAATTATTATTATTCCAAGATGTATTGATTAAACTTAGCTTTGTTCATGGGGAAAACCCCTTTAATGAATTTGGAGCGTCTTATCAGTGGTTTGTGCCTCGCCAAAAATATTACTCCATTCAGGGACTGGAGTAATATTTCTGACTTAAGAAACATTGACATGTTTGATGGCTGTGCATAGCCATGCTGTTTCCCAACCCGGCTTCTCCCCAGCTCCAACCATTTTGGCAGAGCTGCTTGAAACTGGCATGAAAATGCCAAAAAGTTACAAAATGTTTGCATCTCCACGCTGCAAAATTGTTGCAACTTTATACCAGAAAACAAACACTTAGTTCAATCGACCCCATATACTTTATCAGCCTTGATTTTGAAGATCAGCACCTTCAGATCGCGTCTTATGACAGTGCCTCGTTTAAAGTCAGTAACATGTACGGTTGTGTTGACAAGTTTACTTACCAGTGTCTGTATATGGCGATTGCATGGCGGTGTACTGGATTTTATGTACCCATTTGTAGTGTGTCCTATGATTACCTACCAAATCCAGGTAAAAACCATAAACATAAGATAATGATAGACTTTATTAAATTGTTGATATCTGATTTAAGGGCTTATTCTCACAAGAATTATTTTTTTTTAGTCCATATGCAATCATACAAGTCAATGGGGCGACACATCTGTGCTTTTTTTTTTTTTTTTGTGGAACTGTCGGTCAGTGTTCTATCCAGTTCTGAAAAAAAAGTAATATCCTTTTCTGATCCAATGGACATTCAAATGCATCGGGCTCTAAATCGATGGCACACAAAATCCTTCAGTGTGCCATAGTTTTTATCAATAGGTTTTCACGGAAAATCGGACACCATCATGTGAATAAGACCTAAAAATACTGCTGTTTCTAAAAATTGAACAGCAAATGGTCACTGCAATATGGCTGTCTCAATTGGGTCTACAGATGAAAACTTTGCAGCCAGTTAGTAAACAGCAAATTTGAGTACGGTAGGTACACTGCATAAATGGTATACTGGTCAGGCAATTGCATCTGTTTTATATTAATCCTACATGCTGAATAAATGCAGACTAAAGGTATAGCAGGATGTATGCAAGTCAAAGAATGTAGACCGACCAGAAACAGCAGTGCTCTAGTTCTTGCCAGCATCGATCGATACTTGACTTTTGTGATGTGCATTGTTTTTTGATCACTGTGGGAATTTCCTTGCCTAAAATTAAGTGGATTTACATCAAAATTCATAAAAATAGTGTGTCAATAAAAGCAAACAGGTTCCCCAAAATTATGCCTGAAAAGCTGCAGTTTTTCACAGAAAAAGCAAGCTTGTATAGTTCTATATAATTAAATGGTTAAAAGGGTTTTCCAGTTTCGGTAAACCCTTCTCCACTGTCTGTAGCTTGCTGTAAAAAAAGAAACAAACAAAAAAAGCAGATAACAGACAGCAGGAGCAGCACTGACCTCACATTGACAGCACTGCAGCCAATCGGTGAGCTAAGCATCTCTAAGCGGTTTGTGCTTTAAACTCCGGCTCATTTATTGGCTTCTGCACGGTCATCATGTGCAGAGAGTTACACACAAGGAGCAGCTTTGGAGAATAAATGCTGGACCCAAGGACGGGGAGTAAAGAACTTTTTTTTTTTTTTTTTTAAGAACTGTAGCTGGGGAAGAAACGATTTCTGAAACCAGAAAAAAAATATTTTTAAAGACGCACTGCCACGAATATTGTTTCTCTGGTGTGTAGTGTGAGAGTTTTAATATACTAACCCACCACCGCCTTCTCTGGGATCCAGCATAGTTCTGGTCCTCTTCTCAGTGACATCACTGCAATTCAGACCATCATAGACATATACACACTTTTAATTTAAAATATCCATGGGAGTGCTATGTGAGTAGGTAATAATAAATGTTAATTATATTGGTCCTATTGGCCAAGCTTGGCTTTATCTTTATTATTTCCTCTCTTAGCCACAGTTAATGTGTGCCCAGTGGATGCATTAAAATACTTATGAATCACTGCTCCGGTCCTTTTATACACCATGTGACCGCAGTTCTGATCAGGTGGATCTCGCATCTTCTCTTGTGTGGACTGGAAGTTGCTTTCTTAAATTAATTCTGTTGGAGCCTTGATGCAAGTCTCATAGGTTTACATTGGTGTGGACTGGAAGTCACTTTCTCAAACACTCTGAGAGCCGGTTAGTCATCACTGCTGTTGTGTGTAGAGGTTTGGAACGTCGTTGGAAATGGAGAAAACAGCAGTCTGTAAGTATTTTATTACATCCACTGTGCACATAACTGTGGCTAAGGATGTAAATAAATGCTGAATTGCAATTTTAATCCTTAATTCTCACAAGAATTAGCACATTTGTCATAACTTTATTTCTCCTTCCCCCATGACAGCACCACGGAGAGAGGGGATCTGCCCTTCAAGGACAGGAAACCTACAGATAAAAGGGCGGTACCTCTCCCGCATCAGTTGGTTTCCTGTCCTTGACGGGATCCTACAGTTCTGGAAGGAGGCATACCTGCGGGGTGCCTGAAGATGATCTTCATGGGATGCCAGGTGGTTCCCTGCCTCGACTGGTGCGGTGCCCTGATGCGCCACCGCTGGGGTCAGTGGCCTTTAGGGTGTGCGAGGGGGGTCCAGACGAAGAGTTGGGGGCCTGTCGGGGCCCGCCGAGGTGTTATGCTGGACCCCCCCTGGTTGTGGCAGGTGGAAGCGCGGCGCTGCCCTGCGGCTTTCTGATGAACTTCCGGGTCTGCCGCGTATGCGGGAGCGCCTCCTGATGTTGCGGCGCCGAAATGCATGACTGGGAAACCAGTCTGCGCGAGCGTCCCCCCGCAGGTGCAGGGGAGGAGGGGGCACTGGATCACCGCAGGCACTATGGGAGGGACTTCCAGTGGCTTAAAAGACAGCTGGGGACGCCACGAAATTGGGTCTTGAATATCTGGCACGCTGTCTAGGGGAAAATAATTAAATGGGGAGATATATACAGTACAGACCAAAAGTTTGGACACACCTTCTCATTTAAAGATTTTTCTGTATTTTCATGACTATGAAAATTGTACATTCACACTGAAGGCATCAAAACTATGAATTAACACATGTGGAATTATATACTTAACAAAAAAAAGTGTGAAACAACTGAAAATATGTCTTATATTCTAGGTTCTTCAAAGTAGCCACCTTTTGCTTTGATGACTGCTTTGCACACTCTTGGCATTCTCTTGATGGGGGGTGAGTTAAAACCTGCGGTAGCTGCCACATGTATGGCCAGGTCATTAATGGTCTGGCTAGACCAGCTTGAAACACAACTGCGGCAGAAAAAATGTAGAGACAAAATTCTAGAAATCATCCCGGTAATGAAAGGAGCAGCGGCCTTCCTAGCGGACGCCTCGACGGACTCCGTCAGATTAGGAGCTAGGGCGACAGGGCTCGCTAACGCGGCCAGACGAGCCCTCTGGCTCAAATGTTGGCCCGGGTATCTACAGACTAAATTGCGAATGTGCTCTATCCCCTGTGAGGGTGAATTTCTATTTGGGCCCACCCTTGATGACATCTTAGAAAAAGCAGGGGACAATAAGAAGCGGTTCCCTACCCTGTTTTACACTGCTTACAGAAAACCTTTTCGGAGCAAAAGATTCATCCGTAGAAAACCCCCTAAAGAGCAGGATAGGTGGGAAGACAGGAGAAGGAAGACCAAAGGGTACCTATTTAACAAACCCCCCCCCCCCCCCCCCCCCCAACGATAGCAGAAAGCCCTCCCAATGTGGATTTTCCCCGGGTGGGGGGAAGGCTATCGGGCTTTCTCCCGACCTGGGAATTAATATCCAACAACTCATGGATTCTGAGCCTAATACAATTGGGCCTGAAACTCCAGTTCCTCACATTTCCTCAGCCAAACTTTGTCGTAATCCCCAAAAGGTCATCAAATGAGGAGCAGCTGGCCTTGGAGCAGGAAATCCGGGGATTGGTAAGGAAGGCTGTCCTTCAGGAGGTCCCGTGCGGGAAGGAAGGCAAGGGCTTCTATTCTCGTTTATTCCTAAGAAAAAAAACAGATAGGACTTACAGGACGATTGTAAACCTAAAAAAGCTGAACAGACTTTTGAAGGTGGAAGCCTTCAAAATGGAAACAATAAAATCATCAGTAAAATGCGGTTTCCCGATTGTTTCATGGCCGTCCTGGATTTAAAAGACGCTTATCACGTCCCGCTGCACAAAGATTACCAGAAGTTCCTCAGAGTAGCAGTTCCCATAGGTGGAGTGGTCAAACACTATCAATATACGGCCCTCCCATTCAGCATCGCCATAGCTCCAAGGGTTTTCACCAAAGTTATTGCAGAGGTGATGGTTCATCTAGTGCAGTGATTTTCAACCAGTGTTCCGCGGCACACTAGTGTGCCGCGACACACGGTCGGATGTGCCGCGGGGAAAGTTCCCCAAACTATGGTGCCCCCTGTGTTTTGTTTCCCGGCAATGCGCTCGATGTACAGTCACGCCTTCTTACAATGTAGGAGACGTGTACAATAACACATGCGCAAGCTTTGAACCTCGCGCGACTTAATGACGTCACCGAGGCCGGCGCGTCATCCTGAGAGCGGAGTGACTCTCGCATTTGCCCGCCGCCAAGGTAATGCCCGCCAATAATGCTGACTATATAAGCTTTTGCCTGAGTATATGAACTGTTGGCAGAATACTCAGCATATGAGCTGGTACTTTTAGTACTCCAGCAGTATACTGCATATAACAATGAGAAATGTAAAATGAGAAATACTATAGTCATGAGGCTGGAGTACTACAAGTACCAGCTCATATGCTGAGTATATGAGCTGGCACTTGTACTCTGGCCTCATGGCCATAGTACTTCTCATTGTACCCCTTTTATATTGCAGTATATGAGCCACATAATAATCAGCACCATATACTGTGGCGCTGTACAGTGCACATCACCACAGTATATGATGCTGATAATCATGTGCTCATATACGTGGGACTGTATTTATGAGGTTACATGGGATTGAATATATGAGGGGGTTATCCTTTTTTATTTCACTTTTTTAAAATAAATAATTTATTGAAAGGACCTCTGCCAGGCATATTTCACTCTTGAGGGCTAAAAAAGTAGCTCTTGTGGTGGTAAGAAGCTGATTTAAAACCCCAAGAGTGAACTCCGTGAGAGTTGTATGTATGGAATAATAAATGATATTAGTACCGTTCTTCAGCAGTCATGTCCTGCTTGAATTGACTAGTGGCGTAGCACTTGGCAGCCGGCTCTATTCTACTTATAGAGAAAGCTGAGTGCTACGTCACTAGTGTCTATTCAAGCAGGAAATGCAGACCGTAGTAATATAAGTTATTATCACACACATACAGCTCTCGCGAAGTTCACTCTTGGGGGGGGTTTAAATCAGCTTCTTGTCACCACGAGAGCTGCTTTTTAAGCCCTCAGGAATGAAATATGCCTAGCAGAGGTCCTTTAAGTGTGGCAGATAATGTAATACTCTTCTATTTTAGTGTGTGGCTGCGCACACTATCTCAGCAGTGATGGAGAAGTATTTGAGAATGGAAAAGGCAAATGCCGAACAGGACCCTGGACACAATTCTAACCCAAATGAAGGCCCTAGTATGAGAGTTCAGCAAAAGAAAAAAGACAAGACGGTGAGCTCAAGGCAATACAGTGAAAGCTATCTTTCATTTGGATTTACTTCCACTGGGGATGCGACAGCACCAACACCACTGTGCTTGGTGTGTGGTGAGAAGCTTTCCAATAGCGCTATGGTGCCAAGCAAACTGAAACGCCATCTCCAAACGAAACACCCTTCCGTTCAAAATAAACCGATGGAGTATTTTGTACGCTTACGTACAAACAATGAGAAAGGGGCAACTTTTTTGAGAAAAAGCACAAAGGTAAATGAGAGAGCCCTCAAAGCTAGCTACCTTGTTGCTGAACTCATAGCTAAATCAAAAAAGTCCCACACTGTGGCAGAAACATTAATACTACCAGCTTGTAAAGCTATTGTAAATGAGATGCTTTGCCCTGAAGCAGCTAAAGAGATAGCTAAAGTGCCTCTCTCTGATAACACAATTGCCAGACGGATTGATGACTTGTCTGCGGACATTGAAACAGTTGTTTTGGAAAAGGTGCGCATCAGTAAGAAATTTGAGTCGACGGATATCAGTGGACATTGTCAGTTGTTGGCCAATGTGCGTTTTGTGGATGGTGAAGCCATTAGAGAAAACTTCCTATTTTGCAAGGCACTGACAGAAAAATCAACAGGAGAGGCAATATTCCAAGTCACATCGGAATATCTTGATAAAAGTGGACTTACATGGGAAAACTGCACAGGTGTCTGCACTGATGGAGCCGCAGCCATGGTCGGGCGCATCAAAGGCTTTGTAAGTAGGGTTAAAGAAAGAAACCCAGATGTTCTTGCTTCCCACTGTTTCTTGCACCGTGAGGCCCTCGTTGCAAAGACCTTACCAGCAGATCTAGCTCCTGTGTTGGATGATGTTGTGCGCATAGTGAACTTTGTGAAAACACGACCTTTGAGATGTCGCTTATTTGCGTCTTTGTACAGAAATGGGAGCGGAACATAAAATCTTATTGCTCCACACGGAGGTCAGGTGGCTGTCACGCGGCAAAGTGCTGGCCCGTGTGTATGAGTTGCGAGAGGAACTTAAAATATTTCTTACAAACGAGAGGTCCGATTATTCAAAGCTGCTTGCAAGTGATGAGTGGTTTGCAAAGCTGGCATACCTGGCTGATATATTTCAATATCTGAATGAACTAAACATACGGATGCAAGGTCGAAATGAAAACCTGCTTACAAGCACTGATCAAATGAACGGATTCCGTTTAAAGGTGCAGCTCTGGCAACAACAACATGTGCAGGGTGGCAACCTTCAGATGTTCCCACTCACCGAGAAACTGCATGATGACAATACTGCTGCAATGTGCGAAGCGATTGGCAGACATTTGAAAACTCTTGAGGAGAAGTTATCGTTCTATTTCTCTTCAGCCTTCACAGAATGCCTTGACTGGGTTAGGGACCCATGCAGCTCATTATCCGTTGCTGGAAAGGACATGACTTTAAAGAAGCAAGAGGAACTCGTTGAACTGAAGCAAGATCGCGGTTTAAAGCTAAAGTTTGCTGATCTTCCTTTGGACAGTTTTTGGTTATCTGTTGCCAAGGAGTTCCCCATTCTGGCCAACAAAGCTATTTTGACATTGCTCCCATTTTCAACCACATATCTATGTGAGCTGGGCTTCTCAAGCTTGACTGCGATAAAAACTAAACAGGGAGAAACTGAGAACTGTTGAGGAAGAGCTTCGTGTGTGTCTTTCCACCATTCCTGCCAGGATATCCCTTTTGTGTTTATCGAAACAGGCCCAGGTTTCACACTGAGTGAGTAAAATAAATTTAGAATCTATATTATTAACTATATGTATAATATGACTGTTTTAGTGTCATTTTGTGCTATTTTGGTTGGTGTGCCCCAGGATTTTCTAAGTATAAAAAGTGTGCCGCTGCTCAAAAAAGGTTGAAAATCACTGATCTAAGGGAACAGAACACCCTAGTCGTCCCATATCTGGACGACTTTCTGGTAATAGGCAGTTCCTTCCTAAACTGCAAAACCCATCTGGAAAAGGTCATGGATTCTTTGACACACTTGGGATGGCTTTTGAATCTGGAAAAATCCAAAACAGAACCATGCCAGATACAGGAATACCTAGGCATAGTGCTGGATTCAAAAAGACAAGAGTGTCGTCTCCCCACAGGGAAAATTCACAAAATCATAGACCAAATATTGCGGGCAAAGTCCCACCCATCTATGTCCCTACGGAAAGCCATGTCCCTTCTAGGCTCCCTGACAGCATGTTTCCCGGCCGTCCAATGGGCCCAAATACACACCAGGGTCATACAGTGGGAAATCCTAGACACAGAAAAATCCCTAAAAGGGCATTTAGAAGGGCAGCTAATGCTATCTGCAGAAACCACACTTTCCCTAGAGTGGTAGAGGAAGATGGACAATCCCTACACCTCAAATCCTGACCACAGATGCAAGTCCTGGGGGCGGTGGGGCTCACCTCAACAACCTTGTAGCTCAGGGGGTCTGGACAGAACGTCTAGCTTCCCCAAACATGAAGGAGCTTTTAGCAGTAGAGTGGGCACTCTGGGAATTCATGCACACACTACAAGGCCACCACGTGAGGGTCTTCTCAGACAGCCGAGTAGTAGTGGCGTACCTGAACCACCAGGGGGGTACACGGTCTCATTCCCTGATGCAGGCAACAGAGGTCATCTTTCGCTTAGCCGAGGAAAACTTACAATCCCTATCAGCCCTACACATAAAAGGGATAGAAAATCGCACCGCAGACTTCCTGAGTCGGACACAGTTAAAGCAGGGCGACTGAGAGTTAAATCAGTCAGTTTTTCGTCCGATTGTATGAATGTGGGGACGTCCCTCCATAGATCTGCTCGCCAACAGTCGGATCAAGAAAACACACTCTTTCTGCTCCGTAAACCCCATAGCTTTGGATGCCTTCATGATCCTATGGAGTTACCCTCTAGCTTGCGCTTTTCCTCCGACCGCCCTGACTCCAGCTGTTCTGAGGAAAATCAGGGAAGAGAAAGCGAGAGTAATCTTGGTAGCCCCCTTTTGGCCAAAGAGGGTTTTGGTTTTCTTGGCTGAGGATGTTATCAATCTCCGACCCATGGGTGCTTCCGGACCTTCTTTCTCAGGGTCCGGTTCTCCATCCTCGGGCATCAAACTTACACTTGACAGCCTGGAATTTGAGAGGGCTCTTCTGAAGGACAAAGGTTTCTCCCCAAATCTTATCACCACACTACTTCAAAGTAGGAAACCAGTGACCACCAAACTTTACTGGAAAGCCTGGAAGAAATTCCTTTCAGTCTCAGGTTCCAGGCTGGGAGGGGAGGTTCCATTGACAGCTATCCTGGAATTTTTACAGAGGGGTTTGGAACAGGATCTGGCCACAAGTACCTTAAAAGTTCAAGTTGCGGCCCTGGAAGCCCTCTACAGTTTTGATCTGGCTAGGGATAGATGGGTATCTAGGTCCATTAAGGCATCATCCAGATCCCGACTCATCCCCTCCCGAAATACTACACCTTGGGATTTAAACTTGGTCCTTTCAGCTTTAACGAAGTCCCCTTTTGAACATCTGTCAGAAGCGTCCATAAAAATTCTATCCCTCAAAACAGCACTCTTGGTAGCTCTCACATCTGCACGTAGGGTTAGTGATATTCAGGCCCTATCGGCAGGCCCTCCCTTCACACAAATCTTGGAGGATAGGGTTACTCTGAGAACTGACCCTGCCTACCTGCCAAAAGTGGCGTCAAGATTTCACAGGTCCCAGGAAATCACCCTCTCTTCTTTCTGCCCCAACCCTAGGAACACGAAAGAGAGAGCCTTGCATACCCTAGATGTCAGAAGGTGCCTAATCCGTTACCTAGAGGCAACACGAGTGTAGGGAGGCTAGTTCTCTCTTTGTTTGCTTTCAGAGCCCTCGTAAGGGGAACAAAGCTTCCAAGGGCACTCTGGCCAGGTGGATAAGGGATGCCATCATACTATCGTGCTCCTCACGCGGAGAAGCTGCCCCGGAGAAACTGAAGGCCCACTCAACGAGCGGTGGCAGCCTCTTGGGCGGAGAAGGCCTGTGCTACAATAGAGCAGATATGTAGAGCGGCAACCTGGTCTTCCCCCTCTACCTTCTTCAATCACTACCGGCTAGACTTAACCTCTTCTTCAGATCTTACTTTCGGGAGAAGGGTTCTGGAAGCTGTGCCCTATACCCCCCCCCCCACAAATGAGTCACTTCTCTGTAATTCTTTCCGTGGTGCCGTCATGGGGGGGAATGAGAAAGACGTAATTACTTACCAGTAACGGGATTTCTCAGAGCCCATGACGGCACCCGTACATTCCCTCCCTTCACGTGTGGGTGCACACACTTATTAGTTACCTGTTGTAGCCACGTGGTGTTTCTGTCAATTTCTTAAAATGTAAAATTTTGTGTTACTAACCTGGTGGTCCTCTCATTCTCTGTAAACAACTGATGTGGGAGAGAGGTACCACCCTTTTATCTGTAGGTTTCCTGTCCTTGAAGGGCGGATCCCCTCTCTCCGTGGTGCCGTCATGGGCTCTGAGAAATCCCGTTACCAGTAAGTAACTACATCTTTTTCAAGTTTTATTAGGGTACTACCCCAGTTCTTATGTACTTTCTGAATGTTGACATTTTAAAAGTGGCAATGGGTATTTATTTACCATTCACTATTGCCTTAATGCAATTTTGCATCAAAGTGAGACATTTAGTATAAAAATAAAAAAAGAGGCAAAAGAAAAAAGGTGTGCAGCTAAAAGTCTGACCAAAGCATAGTTTGAGATGCACAACACCTACTAAAAATTAAATTGTACAGAGTTCATACATGCCACCTCTTCACGTATCATGCATGCGTTATGTAATATCCAAAATGATCTATTGTACAAGTGCTGGTAAGCATCTGAATCATGGAGTCGAGACATGGGTAGATTAAGCAACGTCAGTGATAAATTGTGCAACTGCACATAATCTCAGCCCTCATTAGTGGAACAAAAGTGCCCCCTAAGTGTGACCATTGGAGAGCACATGCACTTACAGGAACTTTTTCCTTATGATTAATCAGTATCACTCCCCCCCCCCCCCATCCTTCTGGAGTCGCTGGAGAATGCACTGATGAAGAGCTGACATGCTGTGATCTTTGTTTCTGGTGTCACTTTCAGCACCCTTCCTTACCGTCACCCAGAAGAGGGAAGGAAGACTCATGATCCTGCTCCCCAAAATCCAGACTATTATACCTAGGCTTTGAACCTGGACAATGAGCTTGAAAGTGATTAGGAATACCTACATTCTTTGCAGTTAAATGTTAATGGGTTTCCCTCCATCTCTCCTTAGGCAGATCCCATTCATGTGGCTCTGTCTGGTCATTGAATATTGTTAAAATAAAGTCACTATTAACATAACAGTAGAAAAGCATGCTTGAGAAGTGAGCCTTGAGACTTTGGACTTCCTCAGCTGATGACTTTATTTTACCTTCTTCCAACCTCTATATTCTAGGCTGTTCCCTTCCAAAATTATTTTGTTTTTGCTCATAAGACCCTATATTGTATTGCATACAAGTTTCCTAATCCCTTGAGTGTCTGCAGGGTGAGGTGACTCGGTTCCTTTACATTAATAACACTATATATCAGTTACTTTTTATTTCTGCGTGAAGTGATTTTTGAAGTTTTGTTTTAAACTCTTATCAAACGCTAGATAAGTGATTTTCCAGGGCATTTCAGGCTTTGATATAGTTTCCGACTACTGCAAATGAGCAAATCCTTGCACGCACCCTTCATGAGGGAGAGAAGGCAATGTTTGTTTTTGCTATTTCTTCAGGGATTCATTGAAGACCTATTTCTGCCAAAAAAAAAAAAAGAGAATGCTGCTTAATAAGCTCTACACAAACACAATTAGATTAAACATTGCCTGGGCTAGGGTAGACAGAGTTCTTGTCTTCATGCGTGCGCTGCCTCCCAGCTCACTTATACTGTCACGGAGATACAGTACTGCAGTTCATCCCCCAGGAGGTGGGAATTCCTTCCTTAGCACGAGATGTGAACAGGTTGTAAGCCACAGGCACGTACACTGTCACTCAAAAGTAGGACACTGCTGTACTTTATTCTCGATATATGAAATTCTTTACCTTAGAATGCAGAGGGGAACAATCTGAAAAGCAATCTTTTTTTTGTTCCAAACTTAAATGGGTTCTCCAGAAATATAACAAAACGGCTACATGAATGAGTTGTCATTTATAAATTACAAAGTTCCTTAAATTAGCAAATCACCATTGTGCTATATAGGGAGGTAATAACTATAGTACTTTTAAAATTGCTGCCATCTTGGTAGTGTCCAGAAACTTGTCCTGTAATGATAACAGGACAGGTGCCTCTGAGCATATGCAGTAGGAAGCACTTTTTCAGCTGTGACCTGGCGATAGCTTGACAGTACGTGTTTGCGATAGGTTATCTCCCGATTACAGCAGCTGCTCAGCATTCAGAAAGACATGGTTGGCGTCGGTGTGAGTGGCATCTTCTTACTTCAGTGCCCTTGATATCTCCAGTATTTGATCAGAAATGGCCTCTTCTTACCACAACAGCACTGGTATTTCCAGTATTGGATCAGATAGACATGGTGGACAGCAGTGTGAGCAGCCTCTTATTAACTCAGCACCCCCAGTATATCTGTTATTAGTTCAGAAATACATGGTGGACAGCAGTATGAGCAGCCTCTTCTTACCACAGTACCACTGGTATATCCAGCATTCAATCAGAATATCACACCTACACATGGCAGGACAGCGATTCCTACTGCACATTCTCACAGGCAACTGTACCATTAAACTTTTTGGGACTGAAAACAGACAAAATCGGCCTATTTAATTAAATGGGGAGGAGGAGGAGGAATGAGTACAGTGAGACAGACAGGGCATGCTGCGACTTTATAGTAAGTATATACCTCGCCCCAGTCCTGGATTCTGTTATATTGCTCTGGACTGCTGTATAATGTCCTCCATGTTGTTGCAGCTTCTGAATATTTGTTTGGAGAATAGGAATCTCTTATGTCGCTATGTACTGTGTTTAGGGGACACTGTAGTTTCCAATCTCTATTCTCTAGCTCAGAGACAACTGAATATTAAAGAGAACGTGCAGAGTTAAAACAGGTTAAAATGCCATTTGCCAGACATATAGTGGACAAGAAATAGTGTTATCCCTCCTGTGCATACAATAATGAATTCTGACTTCATTCTTTCCCATATAATCAAAGGGAGTTATGGGAACCTGAATGTTCTCAATTTAGACTGCTATCACTACAGCTTGTCTTCAGGAAATCTAAACCTTTATTAGGTTTGAAGGTGGCTTTCAGGTGCTTATATTGACAACATGAATGAACATGTACAACATCAAGTTTTATGTAAAGTTTGTGTAACTTGGATTTCTATAACTATTGTGAATAGTGTGACTCAGCAAATGACCTTACTTACCACAGGTTCCCTGAGGACATCAGTTTGTCTGTTAACTAATGGGCTGTGCTTGAAAGACAGATCTATGTGTAGGAGATGTGTTAAAGCACACATGTCAAACTCTGGCCTGTGAGCCAAATCTGGCCTGCAGGGTGATTATATTTGGCTCGCGACACCAGAACAGCCACCCTTATGTGGGGCTCATTATTCTGCATTGGAGGACTGTGTGGGGCCCATTATCCTATATACTTGTTGGCCCTCGACTTTGTCCCAAGTTTTTCATTTTAGCCCTCTGTGTGCTTTAACACAGGGATGTCAAAAGAACAGTGGAATGACTGAGTACAATATGCAAAATGAATCCTCGCAAGTCTTGTAAAACTGCCTCACATACATAATGTATGGCAGAAAGGAACAGAAACTGTTACTCGTGCATTATATGAATATATAAATTATTCATATTAAGTACAAAATTCACAATTGACTATACCATTAAAACCATTGCAAAGAGTTTTGTTATCTATAGTTTGCGTTCTTTGTTATTGTTGCTTTTTACATCTAGGGTCATCAAGCAGTCGGTACCCTAACCAAGTGACACCTAAAAAGAGTGGACCTAAGAATGGGCAACTGAAGGCTCGGGATGATGAGTGCTTTGGAGATGACCTAGAGGAAATTCCAGATACAGATTTTGACTTTGAAGGAAATCTTGCTCTCTTTGACAAAGCAGCAGTCTTTGAAGCGATAGATACTCATGAGAGAAAGGGTGGAGGCACTGGTGGAGGTTCCAAGACTCGTGGAACCCCAAATGAAAGACCCCCAACATACAGACATGATGAAAATATACTTGAATCTGAGCCAATCGTATATAGGAGAATTATCGTACCACAACCAGGTGGTAAGGAATACTGCACGGGTAAGAAAAGAGGGCCTGTTTCTCTAATCACATCTGTGTCAACTCTGATTTTGACCTCAATTTTGGCTATCTGAAATCCTAGCGACTGCAGCAGGTGCCCAGCTGTCAGTCTTCAGGATATCCCATACATGTCTAACGGATGTGGCTGGGATCCACATTTGCTTCCATAACATGAGTACCACAATCCCCAATTGCTATGCATGTGAAGCCCTCTCCATTCACTACTATGAAAGTTCTGATTTCAGTAAAAACTTGCTCCAATAGCCATGCAAGTTGGCAAAATAGCTCTTTAGTCTTTGCTGATGACACAAAACTTTGTAGGATCATAAAAACTGAGCTTGATAGTGTAATATTACAAATGAATCTGGATAAGATATCTGCATGGGCAAAACACTTGGCAGATTAAGTTTAATGTTAATAAATGTAGAGTAATGCACCTAGGCTGGAGTATTCATATTAATGCATATACAGTACATTACATGGAAATATACTCGAGATTACAGAACAGGAGGAGGACTGGGGTATTTTGATTACAAGTAAGCTGAGCAGCAGTACTCCATGTCAAGCAGCAGCTGCAAAAGCAAACAAGATTTTAGGGTAATTTTAAGAGCAAATCCCATTACCCATCTATAAATCACTGGTAAGGCTATATCTTCAATATGGGATCCACATTTTAACCCCTTCACGACATATGACAAACACTTGCGTCATATGTTCTGTCCTTGCCTTTGATGCAGGCTTGGCTTGCATCTTTCCCTGCAGATGATGGCTGATTTATTCAGCCATTATCTTCCTCTAACAGACACGGGTGGAGCGGCATTTAACAGGCACCGGCAGGGGGATGTATCATTCCATTTTCCCATCAGCCTTCCCATGATGATGGGGTGCCATGACAGCTGGGAGTCTGCTGAATACCCCCGGCTCTGTCATTACGATATACCTGTGAGAGCAGTGTTGCGTATTGTACAAGCGATCCGATGAACACATATATTCAAGTACTATTACATACGGTAAAAAGTGAGGAAAAAATGTCTTAAAAATGACAAAGAAATACAAAAGTTCAAATCGCCACCCCTTTTGCCCCATTAAAAAACAAATAAATACACATTTGCTATCACCGCGTTCAGAAAAGTTTTCTCTATCAAAATATGAAATTAAATCGGTAAACTTTGTAACGAGAAAAGAAATTTAAACTCCAAAATTAAGGTTTTTAGTCGCTGCAACATTGCGATAAGAGGCAGTCAAAACATTGTATCTACTCCAAAATGGTGTTGGTAAAAACGTCTGCTCATGGTGCAAAAAATAAGCGCTGACATAGCCCAATATCCCGAAAAATTGAACGCCAGATTACTTGCCTGAAACCTGTAATAGTTTCAGTCACCTCTGTGTGTCTATATAGAGTGCCAGCTGTAACCACGCCCCCAGCACTGACTAACAGCCAGCCCAAATGTTGAGCAGCTGTCGGTCAGGGCCAGGGGTGCTGTTTACAGCCACCACGCTCCATACATAGAGCAGTGACTGAACCCACACCGGCGTCACCCCTACGGCTGAACACCAAACAACGATGGGAGGAATAAAGTTCATTTTCAACTGGCAGCGGGGTCTAAGTGTCTTAAGGGATCTTATCTACAGGTTAATGGCGTCTTTTCACGTGACATGTTCCCTTTTAGGCTATGTGCCCACGATGCAGAAATGAAGCAGAAAATTTCTGCAGCATTTCTGCATCTCCCTGGCAGAAAAAAACGCATGCAGATTGTGCATGCGTTTTTCCTGCAGAATACATGCGGATCCACATGCGGGTTCACATGCGTTTCCGCATGCAGATTGACAAGCACTTTCCAGGCGATAGCATCACTTGGAAAGTGCTTGACAACTAGGTCACACTATATAAATCCATGCAACCGGCATGGATTTATACAGTGTGAACCGTAAAAATAAAACAAATAAAGCTATACTCACCCCCGATGCCCCGGCGTGGCTGCAGCGCTGCTTCCTGGCTGGTTCCCGGCTGCCGGCATATCGCGAGACAGAGCGGTGAAGGGCCTGCGGTCACATGACTGTGACGTCACCGAAGGTCCTTCAGCGCTGCTGGCATTCAGAGAGAAGACGCCGGACAGGTGAGTATAAACTTTATTTGTTATTTTATTCTTTTTTTACAGGTACAATGGTACCCAGGTCTGGATGAGAGTCTCCTCTCCTCCAGAACTGGGTACCATCCGCACATAGAGACGCATAGAAGCCGCTTGTACAAATGTACAGTCGCGGTTTCTATGCGTCTCAATGCAAGTCAATGGCGGGAGTTCCGCTGCGCTTCCGCAAAATTAAATGACATGCTGCGGATTTTTGTACGTAGCATAAACGCTGCGGAAAAATCCGCAGCATGTGCATAGAACTTGCGGAATCCCATTGGGGACCATGGGGTGCGGATATACTTGCGTTTTTCAAGCGTTTACGCTGCGGAAATTCCGCAGCATATACGCTTGAAAAATGCTACGTGGGCACACAGCCTCAAAAGCAAAGCTGCTAGGTGGTTGATGCAATCTAATCTAAGGTATAAAAAGGTTATGTGCAATCAATGTTATTTTTAGACAGTACTGCTCTAAAACCTGCCAGGAGGGAAAAACTGCTAGCTAAATGGTCAAAAGAATGAGCATATGCATTTCTAAGTAAAAACGACAGTTTGTTTTTTTTAGCGTCTTTTTAATCGTTTCAGGTTTTCAAATACGACAAGCGATTTTAAAGAAATAAGCAGGCCATTGTTTTGTTTTGATATAGACATTTTCTGCTCTGAAGGGGCTCTAAAATTTAAATTTACAATAGGAAGTCTCAAAAGAAGCCTAGAATATGGCTTTTTGCCAGCTTTTTAGCTTCAAAAATTGCTATCTATTTCTTCATTGTTGAGTTTAAAAAATGTCAGGAAACTCTGCAAGATTACAAGACGCTAGAGAAAAGCAGCACTTCCTGAAGCATCTTCGTCTTGAAAAACTCGGCAGGTTCGACAGCCTGAAAAATAACTTTGTGTGCACATACCTTTTAAAAGAGA
Organism: Phyllobates terribilis; assembly: GCF_046119375.1. Classification (NCBI taxonomy): domain Eukaryota; kingdom Metazoa; phylum Chordata; class Amphibia; order Anura; family Dendrobatidae; genus Phyllobates; species Phyllobates terribilis. The sequence continues at coordinate 343,419,254 of NW_027362771.1, forward strand.
GAGAGAAGTGGCATCCTGCCTGAGTAAATACACCTAGGAGAGTTTGTTTGAATGTTGTGTACCCCACCCACACAGGATGATTGACAACCCTCTCTGTACACACACTCTTTTAGCCCGCCCCCCCTCCTCCGCTTAATACATCCTGATGATTCCTGTACAGGAAAAAACAGTACTGGAGAGGTGCTTGTCCGCGTGACATCCGTTTGGCATACAAATGAAATCAGTATGTCCGTGTAAAACATCCATGTGCTGTCTGTGACATGTACCGACTCCTGGGAAAAGCTTTACAGTTCGTGCTGATCCCAGGTGCCGGCTGCTGAAGGCAGCTTTCATCATTGTCCCCTGCTTGTGCTGAGATCAGCGTGAGCAGTAGACAATGATGGGAGTTATATTCAGCATCCGCTGTGTAAAATGAAGAATGAAATAAAATGGCTTGGGCTCCTGACTGTTATTCCTAACCAGCAGAGAGATCTGTCCGCTGGGGGCTGATATTACTAGGCAGGGAAGCGGCCATTAGCCATAAATGTTCCCTGGCTATTAATAACCAGGGAACATTTTTTTGGCTAAGGGCCCTTTCCCTGGCTAGTAATATCAGCCCACAGCGGGTGGTTTTTCCCTCTGCCTGGTATGAATAATCGACAGGAGCACACGCAGTTTTATTTAATTTCCTTCATTTGCACACCATGTATTCAGCACCTGCTGAATACAACTCCCATCATTGTCTCCTTCTCGCGCTGATCTCAGCGGGAGCAGCCGACAATGATAAGAGCTGCCTTCAGGCATCGGAGAACAGCACAAACTGTACCGCTGATTTCCAGTTGCCGGTATGTGTCACGCTGATGGTACAGGGATAAAAAAAAACTGACATGTCTGCAGGTTTTACACACGGTCCATGTGAAAAACCTAACGTGCTCACACACATTGAATTTGCGGTCCTTTAAAAAACAGACCGCATACAGACCTACAAAACAGACATGTGAAGAGGGCCTTACAGAGAGAACTGCCAGTTGTTCTATGTGGACTGGTTATGTAGGACTCTTACTATCTCCCCCAGGAGTCCTGTCTGGACTTACTCAGCTTTTTATTTATAAATCCTGCTTCCAATCACACAAACTTGTTTATCACAAAGCTTACCTCCAATCCATTTATTTTTTTTTCGTCAGGGCAGCAGAAATCCCTTTATAACTTATTTGGGCTATCTAAACTTAACTTTTGGCCTGGTTTCTTCCCATGCCTTCCATTTCTCACTTGCTGCCCCTTTGTTATATGGGAAAATTTATTGTTGTAATGTCAATTTTAACCTGACACGTGCACAAGTAAGAGGTTATCTTTCATTCCATAAGGAAAGCATTGCCAAAGATGTGTTGCAAGCACTGATCATCTAATCATGAGGCAAACACCTCTTAACTGTCATCTTGTTGGGTAACCTGGTAATGGGATTGCTAGAAGATACCTAAGATATTCTTAAAATATTTGTCCAAGTGAATTGCAAGTTTTAATGGTGTTGATTTACATAATAAGCAATATATCTAATGAGAAAGAAACCATATTCTAAGATGTTCCTGCAATGGCAAGAACCCACACTAATCACACTATATAGAAATACAGTAGAAAGATTACAATAAATGGCCAACAATAAAGCAAAGAAAATGGTATTCTGCATTAATTCTTGCTCTGAACTTGCAGCTCCTATGGAAGCCCGCATTGGGCTCTATGTATAATGAAGCCATTTTACGTCGGGGTGCACAAACCCTGGAGCCTTTATCAATGTGCTCCATTGTATTTCTGGCCATAGGTCGTTTGAACTTTTCTTCTGCAGTATAATAAATCTGTATCATTGTGGAACTTTTCATTCCATGGAAATGTTCATATGTGACATAGCTGAACACGTTGGAGCTCGGTGCTGTGTACATCTACATGTATGCTGTTGCACAGACTGCACTTTGGACTGCCTTCAAGAAGCACGGTATAGTCACGTAGTAGCATTACGTGATACAGCATGCATTGGAGCATGTAACGTGGTATGTGTGAGGCCATAGGGTTTATTCACATGACCTTATACCGGCTGTATTTTACAGTCCATGGTACAATTGCAACTCCCAGACTAAGCGCTGGTCTTCTGACCCAAGCTAACAGTGTTATATCTGCCTATGAGGCAGTTAGTTCAGGTCAGGAGACCCGCAGTTGGGCTGGGAATTGTGAAAGTAAAAAGTGTGAATAAGCCCTAATTCTGGTTTCATCTAAATGTTCTGAAGCCATGTGATTGTTACAGACAGAAATGGGTTACTGGGTATTGTATGTATTACAAGTGACCCTTGCTCCTTCCCACAGTGTGAATGATTGCGTTGCATGTGTTGCGTGTTAAGAGTGCTGCTCAATCAGTATCTGCCCAGCTTCACTACCAGCTGTAAAATCTCATAGTAAAACTTTTCAAACAGCCCCCAGCCCCCTCCTCCTTTCAGGGCCTCTTTAATTACTTGGCTTCCTGAGCAGCCAAGCCTCCCCCCAGCTTCCTATCCACAGCATGCCCCATTGTGCCTGAGGTTCAGCTTGTTTAGAAGAACATATAGCGCTTTGCCAAGCTCCCCCATATTTTACTTCATATTTTATGTTTAACTTCACCTTCCAGCTTTCTTGCCTCCCCGAGGAGCGCCTGCTCCTCTCTTTACCCCACTGTAAAGTTTATATTACATCCCTTATTACTTCTGCTGTGGTTTGACTAGCATTGCCTTGCGTGTGTGCGTGAGGCAGGAGGCGTTCCTTCTTCACTCGCACATATGTCATCCAGTAATTAAAAATCTAAACATTAGCTTTAGATTCTCCCTCATTGCGTGACAGGACTTTCTCCTTCACCCTCTCTGTCCTCGATTAGGTTGTGTGCGATGGTTCACCTTGGCAAAAGTTAAGGAGTTAAATACATTGCCTGCCAGTTCCTGAAAGCTACCTTCCTGTCTAGTGTGAGCAATGCCAGCAGGATAGTGTTGTATGGCACGCAAAGTGTCAGGAATGTGGGCATCGGTTATTAGGTGTAATTACATCATGTTTATCTTGTTTGCAATCCTTAATCATAATTACCCTTTCCAACACCATATCTAGAACTACAACACATGTCTCTGTATCCAGCATCTCACGACAGGGACCTAATAGTCATGGAGAGTAAAAATCACTTTAACAAGAATGAAATGTCCAGGAGTATTGATAAAGGAGTACGGGTAAATCTAACCTCCGAAAAACACTGCGACATGTACTTTACAGCCAATTTGCAATTTGTAAATTGATACTGTCCATGCAGTTTTTCAGGTAAATTTCAGTTTCATCTCCAAAGCTGCACAGAACTAATCAGTTTGAAGAGTATTTAAACTGCATGTCGGTGTGGATTTCAGCAGCATCACACTCACACATGGGGTTAAAATATATTTCTGTAAATTTTCAGTCACTGCTTTGTCTTTTGTAGCTTAGATGACTATGTATTAGAAATGCCAAGGTGCATAGATGGAGTGAAGCTAGGTCTGTTAAATGTGATTCGAGCTTTTTGCATGAACAAATAAACATGAGTACGTATTGATTACATCCTTTTATATGGTACAGGAAAGTATGGCATCATATATGGGGTAATGCCTAAATACATCCCATTAATTTTGATGACAGAAGTAGAGGACACCAACGTGGTTAGCTTATTGGGTTGTGAGAACACAATACGTGGTAAAGCACTCTCTTAAGGCAATTTTACACAGGATAATCATTGGACCGAGAGCGGATTGTATCCCTAGGACAAATGTTGTCTGAAGCACATATCTCCACATAAACAGATGAATTCTGGTTGATATAGTTTAGACCAGATGAGGACTGTGCGATCCTATTAAAGGGAAGCTGTCACTTGATGCATACTACCCAAAACCATGGGCAATTACTTCGGTCAGCTACCTGGCGCAATGAAGTGAAAAGCCAGCCGGGTCGGCGCTGGACTAGGCTTTCCTCTGCCAATGGTCCCCACACAAATTCTTCTATTTATATTTCCCCTGAAATGTCAGTGTGTTTCAGAGAAGCATATACCTGGCTGCAATCGTGCAGCCATGCTCTGATTTATGCTGCCTGTGGTTTGAGCAATATGAACCAAGTGACAAATACCCTGTAGTGATTGTTCATCCCCATATAATTTGTATTAGTCCATGTAAAATGTTTTTTAAATGAGCTTAAGGTCCCTTGTATTCTGAGACACTGTTTTCAAAATTGGAAGAACTATTAGCAGATTGAGCTAATACACAACTGCAACTGCACATGTGTGAATGGGTTAAACCTAGAGGTTTGGCTGTGCTAGGTAACACAGTAGATGAATGAGGCCTCATATGAATGGAGGGTATGTTGCGTGTGACTATTGAACAGCTGGGGAAAGCAGGTGCAGCTGGAGTAACCTGTCTGACAACACATTATTATTTATTTATTTTTTTGCTTGCATTTACCTTGTCAAGGAAGTCAATATTTGGTCAGATTTTATATGTTGTGCACATAAGCTGATATTGGGATCCAAATTTTCAAAGGTGCCATAGTATAGCAAAAGTACAGAGATGTAACAAGGTGGCATATAGCATAAACAGTAAGTGGAGTTCAAGGGGTTGGCCACATTCCCTTGTTATTGCATCTTTCCTTACTGAGTAGCACTTCTTTATGGTTGGAAGAGGCTGATGGACAAGTCTTGTCACCTGCTCCTCCATCAGCAGCCTTTTAATGGACAGAAGTGCTGGTCAGTTTGTAAGAAGAAGCACTAACAAAGTGGATGACCTCTTAAACTCTTGTTATGGTAAATTTATTGAGAAGGTTTGCAAACCGTGATGGGTAGAAAGATAGTGATGAAAAAAAACAAGTACACCCTCTATTAATTCCATGGCTTTAAGTATCACGACAACAAAAAAATCTGGCATTTAAAACGTAGTAAACCCAACATCAGATGAACAACACATGACAAATTACACATTTAACAAACTAATCCAAAATGCCTGAGCAGTGTTTGAAAAAATTAAACACTGATAGGAATTAATAGGGTTAAGACGCTGTCAGGTGCTGCTAATGTAATGTCATTGAAATATTGGTCATCAGCAAGTTTTGACCACCTCTAAAAAATCTGAAGTTATAGCTGTTTGCTTTTCTAGAGCATTTCCAGTGTGTCTTTAAAACAGTGCCAAAGAGGTAAGTAATCAGCAATGATCTTTGAGAAACAAATGTTGCTGTCCAGCAATCCGGGAAACGTTTTGAGGCCAATTCTGAACATGTGTTGATTAATAATTCTACAGTGAAAAAGATTATTCCCAAGAAGAAAACTTTCCAGATAGACTATCGACAAAGTGGCTGTTCAAGCAAATGTTCCTCAAGATCAAACCGTGCAATGCTCGAACAAATTGCAAAACGCCCAAGAGCTTAGGCTCAGACTCTAAAGGCCTTAGTTAGCATGTAAAATGTTCATGACCGTACAATTAAATAAAGACTGAACAAGTATGGTTTGCTTGGAAGGGTTACCAAGAGAAAGTCTTCTTTCCAAAATTAACATGGTAGCACAGCAAAAGTTTGCAAACTTAAACAAGTCGCAAAGAAAGAGGGGTCAGAATTCCTCCCGAACAACGTGAGAAACTGATGATCATACCAAAAAAGCACCATTTTAGTGTATATATGTGTGTGTGTATATATATATATATATATATATATATATATATATATATATATATATATATATATATATATATATATATATATATATATATATATATATATATATATAATTTATATAATTTGTGAGAAAGGACTTAGTATAACCTGTGTATTATTCAGTTAATCCTCTGCTCTTTCTGGGATTTTCATTCCAGCGTGCGGTTGTATCAGTGACTGACAGCTTTCATTGTATAGATGAACATCCAGAGATAGCCGTCAGTCACTGATCGGATCACCCACTGGACCAAAAATCTTAGAAAGCACAGAGGTTTAAAATGAGATAGATAGATATAGATATATATATATATATATATATCTCATTTTAAACCTCTGTGCTTTCTAAGATTTTTGGTCCAGTGGGTGATCCGATCAGTGACTGACGGCTATCTCTGGATGTTCATCTATACAATGAAAGCTGTCAGTCACTGATACAACCGCACGCTGGAATGAAAATCCCAGAAAGAGCAGAGGATTAACTGAATAATACACAGGTTATACTGAGTCCTTTCTCACAAAATTATATATTCCTCTGCTCTGTAACATGGTGCCTGCAGATTGGACTGCATTTTAAGTGTCCGGTTCCCTTTAATTCAGAAGGTGCACTCAATGTGTCACACTATGTCTTCTACATTTTGGCCTAGGTTTTTTTTCTTCTTAAATAATGACAGTGTAATTTGTCATTCTTTTTTTCTTTTCTTCTATTTACCGTACTTAATTTCAAGACCTTCTAAGGACCAGACATTTATAATAATAATAATATTATTCCATAGACTTAAAAGATGGTGTATTTAGTTTTTCCCATGATTGTATATAAGCTAATTATATGCTCTAGTGATATTCAGTAACCATGGTTCCAGGATTCGCTTAACACTGTATGTGATCTTTAAAGTTGCTCAACATATATTGTAATGGATATGGTTGCTTTTTGGTGTTTGTGCTACCTTTACCCTCTTTCATCTTGGTAATTGATAAATAGTGCTGGTTCGTAAGGGCAGAGGGCAGAAGGGGGGAAGCTTTGGCTCCTGGTCAGTTCCATGAACATAACGTGACAAGCAAAGCTGCTTGTGCCAGAAGTCGCCAGCTGCCTCTATCTGAGGTGAGAGGCTTGGCTGCTTGCCTTAGCCTTTGTGCCAATTCCTAATCACAGCTGCCAGGCTTTCGTGCAGTAGAACAACAGACTCTGCTCCCCATGGGACACGGGTGGCACCCATAGTCAAGTTAGTCTGCAGTGTATTGCACGCAACTGTGAATTGTGTGAATAAACACATTGCCATATCTTTCCTTATCAGAATGCAGGAGAGCTAGGCCCTTTGCCCCTTTAGTTTATATACATCATTTAAGTATTACAATCAGAGCTTATTACGTAAGAGTTCAGTTTTAAACAACTCATAGCCATATTAAATTCACAGCAGAACACAGATCAGAAGTTGAACGTTAAGACCTTTTTCAATTTCATTTGAAAAAAAAAAACTCATTTAGAAATTGATGGCGGCAACACTTCTCAAAGTTGAGACCGGGTCAACTAAAGGTTGGAAAATTAAGTGATACTAATGAATTGATAAAAAGCACATGGAGGGTCAATCTTCAACTAAGTCAGTTGACTGCCTCTCTAACAAACTCCTTTTTATACACAGAGTTTCTCAAGAACAAAATTCGGCAGAGGTTCACCAATCTGAACAATTTCAGAAAAATGTTCCGTAATGTAAAATTGCAAACACTTTGAATATCCCACCAACTATAGTACATAATATCAAAAATGCTGGAGAAAGCCATGTGCACAAGAGACCAGGCCGACTATCAATATTGGATGCTTGTGATCAATGGGTCCTCAGTCGGCAGTGCATTAAAGAAAGGGCATTAATTGGTCGTGAACATAACTCATGGACTAGGGAATACTTTCAGAAATTATTGAATGTGAAGACAGTTCGCCGTGCAGTCCAGAAATACAAATAAGTCATCTATCCACACAATTCTGAACGCTGCTGTTCTCTGTGCCAAAGCTCCTCTGACCACAGACCCGGTTTCCATTTTGCCTCAACCCATTTTAAAGGAATCAAAATTTGAAATTCTTTATGCAAACCACGGACGCTGTGTCCTGTGGGCTCAAGAAGGGAGGGAACATCCAGCTTATCAGCACACAGTTCAAAGCCTACATCTCTGATGGCATGGGCTTTCATTAGTGCCTATGGGGAGTGCATTTTGAAAATCTAGCTCGGCATTGAGTGCCTTTGATTTAGATGCAGGCTTTAGAGCTACATGTACTTTCATCCAGACAACGTCTATTTCAGAGAAGGTCTTGTGATGGATGCAAAGATATACAACAGCTTGGCATCACAGATTAAGAGTTAAGATGAACTGGCCGCCAGCAGTCTAGACCTTTCACCATTAGAAACATTTGGCACATTATGAAATGAAGAAAGATAGACCCAGGACTGTTAAGTAGCAAGAATCCTACATTAGACAAGAATGGACCAACATTCCTCTCCAAACTCCAGCAATTGGTCTCCTCACAAGTTAAGACTGTTGTAAAAAGAGGAGGGGATGCTACACAATGGTACACATGGCCCTGTCACAACTTTTTTTTGAGGTGTTGCTACCATCTACACTAATACATTTTTCCTTTTCTGATACATGTTGTATGTTCTATTGAGATTAAAATATGGCTGAGAGATTTCCAAATCCTTGCATTCTTGTTTACATTTTACACAGCATCCCATCTTTTTATGGAATTGGGGTTGTACATTTTTGTTTCTTGTCCAATGTTTTAAAAGTGCAAAAAAGATACATGGGATATGTTGGGGATTGTATCTTGCTATCATTAAGTTGAGCTACAAAGGATAGGTGAATCTACGCTAAACATGTCTTTCTTACATGGCTACATCCAAATGGGCTTGTTTTGGTGGGAATTATCTGGATTTCTACAAGCCCAGGTCAGATGAATGTGTGGCTTTTCTTAAACTTTCCCCTTAGGTTTGCTTTCTTTTTTCTCAAACTCTTCTTTATTCTCCAGATTCAGGTCTGGTGGTACCCAGCATTTCATATGGATTGCACAAGAAGCTCTTAAGCGTGGCTGAGAAGCATGGTCTATCAGTTGAGAAACGGTTGGAAATGTCAGGAGTTTGTGCCAGTCAGATGGCACTGACGCTACTTGGTGGTCCAAACAGGTGAGCTGAAAAGAATGACTTGGCATATGAACGAATGTTTAACGTTTCTGTTAACAGATCTGGCAAATGTGATTTAAAGATCTGGAAACTCTTAAAGTATTACATTTTGCTTTTTGTTGTCTGAGATGAAACAGTTATTTAGGATAGAAAAAAATGCTAATTATGAGTATTTAGGTAACAAAAAACAAGGTATTTATTAGGTCAAGAGTAGGATAATGTTTCTTAGAGCAGGACTATAGTTAAGGGGTTGCCATGAGGCAAAAAAAGTAGGTGTCAGGGGAAATCAGGCCATCCCTCCAATGCCTGCGATTTTTTTTTTAAAGGCGCTCTCTAGACCATGAGATTTTTTGTTTTTGATTTATATTCTCCTCCTTTCTTCCAAAACACTTAGATTCAGTAAGACTATTACAAGAACTAATACAGCCCCCCCTCCTCCCCTAGTTCAGCCTACCCCACCTAACCTTCAGCCTTTTCCCCCACTTTGACACTTTGTCCCCCCTCAGTCTGTGTTGGGAAATTCCCTTGCGTTAAACCCTTCGACCATTGAATGCACTTTATCTGCTTCTCATGTCATAAGATTTTGCCCAATTTAAAACTACAATCTAAGGCCAGCATAAGGTATAAGATACAATTTGGGTGAACTAGTTTATCTATATGCAGTGTATATACTGACTGCTCACAGGCACGAGGTGAAAACAAGTTGAATAAAACCATGAGTGTCTAACTGCATCATTATTAGAGTTGCCAAGCCAATGTCTAGTCTTAAAACTGGGAACTCGGCCACCAGGCGTGCAAGATAAGAAGAGGAATGAAGCCAGTTATACAACCAGGCCTCTATTTCCCACTGTTAAAGTGATACAAGTCTGTTAGGAATGTTCTTCTCACACGCGATGCCGATCTTCTGCCCTCCTCTCTTCCTGCTCTCACACCACACCAGTAATACCAGTTTTACGCAGGGTACTAGAGTACAAACCAATTTAGCAAGGTCCTGCTTAGCAAGCCTTGCGTGTGTATAAACAGGCACAAATAAATTACTAGGTGTGGGTTGGTCTTCAAAGTGTGAATAAACCGGATATCATTACTTCTGCATGAAACACACCGACATCTATTGGGACTTAACATCCAATGCTTTTTTATTGCCTTGTAACATAATCTGTAAATCATTTTACTAATAAAATATCCCATCATCATGTGCTATGTAGTAATTTGTATATACTATATAGCGGTGTCATTTAGACTGATAATATATACATTCGTTATCTCTGTTTTTGCTTTTTATTGTTAGTGAGAATATTCCTTCTGCATAAGGAAATTAGATTGTAGGGACTAAAGCTGACTTTACATACGGCGATTTGTAAATATTGTGTTGAAATTATAGTCTTGGTCAGATTGTACATGGGCTGGGACCACCCCAAGTGTAGTCAAGTGGTTTTCAGGCCCACCCTGTGAGTGACTGAATTAACTCATAGCGATTCTTAAACAGGACAAAACAAAAAGTGATAGTAGTTGAAACTCGAAGACTTTTGTCAAATACATGTGATTACCCAATCACCAGTCTGGGGCTGCCCATCGTGTGTGCTGACAATCAAAGTGCCAGGGAGTGATTACAGCAGCCGCCCACAATGAGTGGTGACTGTAACCATTTTGTACCTGCCCCTATAACTGAAAGCAAGTGGCTCCTAGGAGGATATAAGCTCATATCCTCCTGGTAGCCTGTTTTTAGTAATGCGGCCAGGCAGCATTTTTAACACTATATTTACTTCACCTCTAGAGAATCCAGTGAGCAACGCCCCTTTGCTACATGCCAGGGCAACAAAGTACAAAATAAAAAGGCCCATATCTCTGATACCATATGGCGGGTTTTAAAAAAACTAACTTTGAATACTTGGGAGTAGGGGGAATAAAGTAAGAGCAAAAACTGGCCACTTTTGACTTGGTCACACAACCTCTTAAATAAGAGTGGGGATTCTTGCATTAGTGATTTTACTACGAGGGTCCGTCAATAAGTAATGCCTCCTATTTTTTTTCTCCTTTTAATTGGCAAGAAATTCAAATGCAATTACATAGGTTGAAAACCACAACATTAACGATTAATTTGTCACTTTTCAATATAATCTCCATCCATTTCCACAGTCTTGGTCTACCGTTTAACAAGGGCATGTATTCCAGCATGGTAAAAAGCATTCTTGGGACCCACCGTGCACAAACTTTTCATCACACTGCCTTTACTGAGGCAGATAATGGCACACAATTCATCTGCAGTCACCCGGCGGTCACCACGAATGATGTCATTGACTCGCTGAATGTTGCTTGGAGTCACTGCGGTTACTGGCCTGCCACTCTGCATTTTGTCAGCCAACGGCGATGGCCCTTCAGCTGTGTTACAGCGACGAACCCATCGTCTAACAGTACGGACATCCACTGTTGCATCACCGTACACATTTTTCAGTCTCTCATGAATTCGAATGGGCGTTTCACCTTCTGCATGCAAGAGTTCAATCACAGAACGTTGTCTAATACGAACATTGATGTCAGCCATTTTGCAAACAGATACAGTCCGGCCACCTGTTGGTGCAGGAAGTTGCAATTGCTGTGGATTGGAGAAGAAGGTTTGAGGAATTGTACCAAATTCGAATATTTAACATAACTGCCTTATTTAAGGAGAAAAAAAATAGGAGGCATTACTTATTGACTGACCCTCATAAATATGTTATTGTCAAAAGTAACAAAATTCAGGCCTGAACTTCTGGGTTGTGGGATCCCACAACAACTAAAATAATCCCATACTAAAATAATTTGGTTTCATAAATATGCACACCCTTAAACTACTACTTTGTTGAAGTCTCCTCTGAAATTATGGCAACATTCATCCCTTTGGGTAGGAGTATTATCAGCATGGCACATCTACAATTGGCAATCTTTGCCCACTCCAAATCTGTCTCGTAAAGCTGACAAATAGTGAAAAAATGTAATTTGAGTAGTTATTGTTAATATAGAAGTATATTGCCCTGTTTATTAATTTGTTTCTGTAATCTATTTATAGGCTTAATCCTAAAAATGTTCACCAACGACCTATTGTTGCCGTTCTGTGTGGACCACACATCAAAGGGGCTCAGGGAATAAGCTGCGGTCGGCACTTGGCCAATCATGATGTAGATATTCTCCTTTTTCTACCAAATTTTGTGAAGATGTTGGAGCCGGTTACCAACGAGATAAATCTGTTTTGTCGAACAGAGGGCAAGCAGGTGTCAAATGTAAAAGGTCAGTGCTTGAATTGGATAATGAGACATTGGGTCATCCGATGGTATTTGAATAGTACTCTTTTTTTTTTTTTTTTTTTGGTGAATGCCTGTCAAACGCTTACTTATAGAAGCACTCTCACAAAACTAATGCCAAAACCTGTGTAAGTGCGGTAATATACTCACCGATTGCCATATTCCCCAGCGCTGCTCCAGTCCTCGTCCTGGTCACATGACGACTGTTCCGACTTGCCAAATCACACCCGGGTTTGCGTGTGAGCCAGAAGATCCATAATGCATAGACTGCTTCTTCCTTACTTATTCCTGGTTTCCCCTCCTAATAAATATTTCCCTTTATCCACATGTTCCTTAACTTCCCTTTCCCCCTTTTCCTTCTCTTTTATAATTTTATAAAAATGATTAAAACACAAAATGCAGAGACTGGCTGCGGGTCTTCTGAACTGGATTCTGCAGCATATATGCATCTCATACCACGAAACACCGATTTTTGAACCTGCGCTTACCCATAGTCAGATTTGCTGTTAATTTCCACAATTTAAAGTTCTAATCAGCAGCTGTGTGCCCATAGCCAAATACTTAGTACCACTACTGAAGCCGTGAGCCCTTTTCTACTGCTTAGCCAAGAGTTGCCCTCTCAGATTTTTAATTGCCCAGTAAAGTAACACAATTGCACCAGTGAGCTCCCAAAAATCATCTCTCCTCTGACTGACAATTTCTTAGTTTTTTTAGCTTGTCTATGCCTGAATACAGATTTAGACTTGGTAAGAATATATTGATTGGTTTAATACAGTTTGCATTAAAGCATCCAAAACCCCTCAAAGCAAGTAGTTGGTATGTTATATATGTAATAGCTGACGGTCAGATATGGAAAACAATTTGTTTGCATGTTTCCTTAGGCATAATCTAGGACCCTGTAACATTTGCATCATGGTCTTCATTTACGAGGCAACAATGATCTGTTGGTGCCCAAAGAACCCAATTGGCTCGGGCTCCGAGAAGGCGTTCATCATTTTTAAAAGTAGTACAGTATGATAACCTATTCCAAACAGATGTGAACAGGATCTAAGATTTGGCAAACTTAATTGCGCCTTCTCTACTTTGTAATCTGACCGAAAGCCCTTTTTTCAAGGGGTGTAGTGTATAAGAACTTCAATGAATAGACTGCAGTTTTGTGAGTGTTCTACAGCTGCTTTTATAGATAATGTATATGTGGTTGTTTTTTTTTGTTTTTTGTTTTTTTTTTAAAGGGCTTTATTTGTCCATTTTTAAACGCAATCAAAAAAAGGTTTGCATCATGGAGTCAAACTCTGGCAATATGGATGACACATGATAAAAAAAGTGTCCAATTTGCATGGATGTAAAAATACACAGATGTATGAATGTAGCCCCAGGTTAAAAGGATAAGTCTGCTGAATTGGATAGCATACAATGACTCTTCAAAGTTCTGTAAAGCAAAATAGCACGATCATGTGTCTTCACATATCATATATGTATAAGGTATACTTAGCCAGACCATTAAAAGAAAAGCAGATTGGTGACAGCCTTTATGTGCCTTAATGGAGAAAAAACTGCAGGCGTTGCCAAATTAAAAAAAACACAAAACATTTTATGGGTACATTGGTCAGAGCCACAAGCAGAAGGTGTAATTATGTTTAAGTGGAGCAGAAGAAATCTCAGCATTCTGTTATGCATCTCTCAATGCAATACTGCCATCTCGTGGCTTTCTATGAAGAATGCAAAGCATTACCAAATCTTATCCTTCATTTTAAGCTTTTTTTTTTTTGTACATTTGGGGACCCAACAAAGTTTACATCTTGAAATATGATGTGTTACCTTACATACTGTAATGTATTATATGTATTCTGGCAGAAATATATTAAATTTAGCTATTCTATCTGTTTCAGATCTTCCAGATTGTCCTGTAGACCTGGTTATTAATTGTCTGGACTGCCATGAAAATGCCTTTCTACGAGACCAACCATGGTACAGAGCAGCTGTGGACTGGGCCAATCAGAACCGAGCCCCAGTGCTTAGCATTGACCCTCCAGTGGCTGACCAGGAGCAGGGTATCCATGCCAAGTGGTCACTACAGTTGGGTCTCCCATTAGCCCTCGGGGAGCAGGCTGGGAGAGTTTACCTGTGTGACATTGGCATTCCTCAAAAGGTTTTCAGAGAAGTTGGAATCAGCTATCATTCACCTTTTGGCTGCAAGTTTGTCATTCCTCTGCACTCCATGTAGGCATAATCCGAGCATCAAGTGCTTAATAATGCCGCACAACCTTCAAGACTGTGCCTTAATATGGGCACAAGACTACCATTGCTGTCCATTTCTACCACAGTGGTAAATTTCTGGCCACAATCAAAGGTTATTGAGGAAACAAAAATGTTTTTTTCTTTTTTTTTCGGATCCTCACATACCAGCCATGAAAACAATGCCAGAAGTGTTCTTCCTATAAAAAAAAAAATTTAAGGAAGTTTTTTTTATTTGTTTTACTTTTTAAGTTAATACTGTCTAAAACAGTTTTTGTATTCACATTGTTTGTGCAACACAATCCTGTTACCGTGTAGCATTACCAGCTGTTCATTGCCATGTTATCACTTGACTCATGTGATATGTACCAAATGAAGCACTTGGTGTTCTGTGTATATATGGTGTGTTTTTTTTTCTTAATTGTTGGATGGCAAGTTTAGCAGAGCTCAGTTCACCATCATATCATTTATCACAAGAGGAGCCATGTTCACATGTGGAAGACTTGCTTTTATTTCTACAACAGAAATTCCGTCCATAAACCTGAATTGGGTTGTTTCTGTAGTCAGTACATGGCTTTCTGAATTTCCTATTCAGATGAATGGGATGGCCACAGAAATCTAGATATTTAGCTATTAATTAGATACCTGATATTACGAACGCTATCAATTCTTTCAAGTATTACTTAACCCCTTTACCCCCGAGGGTAGTTTGCACGTTAATGACCGGGCCAATTTTTACAATTCTGACCACTGTCACTTTATGAGGTAATTACTCTGGAACGCTTCAACGGATCCCCCTGATACTGAGATTTTTTTCGTGACATATTGTACTTCATGATAGTGGTAAAATTTCTTCGATATCACTTGCGTTTATTTGTGGAAAAAAATGGAAATTTGGGGAAAAATTAGCAATTTTCAAAATTTTAATTTTTATGCCCTTAAATCAGAGAGATATGTCACACAAAATAATTAATAAATAACATTTCCCACATGTCTACTTTACATCAGCACAATTTTGGAACCAAATTTTTTTTTTTTATTAGGGAGCTATAAGGGTTAAAGATGACCAGTGATTTCTCATTTTTCCAACAAAATTTACAAAACCATTTTTTTTAGGGACCACATCACATTTGAAGTCACTTTGAGGGGTCTTTATGACAGAAAATACCCAAAAGTGACACCATTCTAAAAACTGCACCCCTCAAGATGCTCAAAACCACATACAAGAAGTTTATTAACCCTTCAGGTGCTTTTTGGAATGTGGAAGAAAAAAATGAACATTTAACTTTTTTCACAAAAATGTTACTTTAGACCCAATTTTTTTTTATTTTCGCAGGGGTAACAGGAAAAAATAAACACCAAAATTTGTTGTGCAGATACCCCATACGTGGAGAAAAATCACTGTTTGGGCGCACGGCAGAGTTCGGAAGGGAAGGAGCGCCATTTGACTTTGATTGTAAAATTTGCTTGAATATTTAGCGGACGCCATGTTGCATTTGGGGAGCCCCTGATGTGCCTAAACAGTGGAAACCCCCCCACAAGTGACACCAGTTTGGAAAGTAGACCCCTCAGGGAACTTATCTAGATGTGTGGTGAGCACCCTGAACCCCCAAGTGCTTTGCAGAAGTTTATAACATGGAGCCCAGAAAATAAAAAAATCTAACTTTTTCCACAAAAATGATGTTTTAGCCCCAATTTTTATTTTCACAAGGGTAAGAGGAGAAAATGGACCCAAAACCTGTTGTGCAATTTCTCCTGAGTACGCCAATACCCCATATGTTGGGACAATACAGTGTTTGGGCGCATGGCAGAGTTCAGAAGGGAAGGAGCATTGTGTGACTTTTTGAACGCAAAATTGGCTGGAATTGAGAGCGGACGCCATGTTGCGTTTGGAGAGCCCCTGATGTGCCTAAATAGGGGAATCCCCCCCACAAGTGACCCCATTTTGGAAACTACACCCCTTAAGGATTTTATCAAGGGGTATAGTGAACATTTTGAACCCAGAGGTACGACACAGACTTTGATAACATTAGGTCATCATATTGAATAAGTTGTCATTAGTCTTGAGTGCAAGTGCTCGCTACTTGAATTTGCATCTGATACACTGGTATGCACCATGTATCACGTGTGCTTGAGTGACATGCTCGAGTACCCGTTCGCATGTTTCATGGTTATTAGACATCCAGAAAAAACATGCGGGGATCGCTCGTGCATGGCAGGCAATCCCCGTGAGTTTTTTTTGGCCATGATGCATATGGGGCGGAGACTCTAGCATGTCACTTGAGCACCCGCGATACTCAGTGCATACCCGAGCACCCGATGCAAACTCAAGTAGCGAGCACTTGCGCTCAACACTAGTCGCCGTATCGGCATCTTTTTTTTTTTTTTTTTTTTTTTACTTTTGAAAAAAATCCCTAGCCCTAACCCAACCCTAACCCTAGAGTTTATTTTTTACGCCATTCCTCGTGCGGTATAAGTGATTAGACTACTTTATTCTTCTGGTCGGTGCAATTACAGTGATGCCAGAATCATATGGGGTTTTTATGATTGACAGCTGTCACACACTAAAAGACGCCTTTTTTTTTTTTGCAAAATCTAGTTTTTGCATCGCCATATTTTGAGAGCTATAATTTTTCCATATTTTGGCAGACAGTCATTTGACGGCTTGTTTTTTTGCGGGATGACTTGACGTTTTTATTGGTGCCATTTTCAGGCACTTGACATTTTTTGATCGCTTTCTATTCCGATTTTTGGGAGGCAGAATAAACAAAAACCAGCAATTCCAGAATTGTTTTTTTTTTTTTTTTTTTTTTTTTTTTTTTATGCTGTTCCGCTTGTGGTAAAATTGATAAGGCAGCTTTATTCTTTGGGTCAGTATGTTTACAGCGGTACCACATTTATATCGTTTTTCTATGTTTTTGCGCTTTTAAACAATAAAAGCTATTTTATAGAAAAAATATTTTTTTGCATCGCCTTATTCTGAGAGCTATAGCTTTTTTATTTTTCGGCAGATGGAGCTGTATGGCGGCTTGTATTTTGCGGGACAAGATGCTGTTTTCAGCGGTATCATTTTTATTTATATTTGTCTTTTTGATCGCGTGTTATTCCATTTTTTGTTTGGCAGTATAATGATAAAGCATTGTTTTTTGCTTTCGTTTTTTTTTTTTTTTTTTACCATGTTCATTAAAGGGGTTAACTAGTGGGACAGTTTTATAGGTCAGGTCGTTCCGGACGCAGCGATACCAAATGTGTACTTTTTGTTGTTTTTTTTCATAATAATATTTGATGGGTACATTATATTTTTATTTTTGGTGGGGTGTTTTTTTTAATATATATTTTTATAATTAATTATTATTATTATTTTTTTTTTTTAACACTTTTTGACTTTTATTCTGTGTCCCACTCTGGGACTTTCACCTTTTTTATTCTAATCGCCTGTATAGCACAGGAATGCAGCACCATCCCTGTGCTATACAGGCTGTGAGTGCTGCAGATGCAGAAGATATTTTGGTCATGCACTGCGCATGACCAAAATATCTTCCTGGTGACCCGGATGGAGGCCGGGAGAGGAGGTGAGTATTGCGATCACCTCCCCTTGCCCCCGTAATGCTGCGATCGACTTCGATCGCAGCATTGAGGGGGTTAATGTGCCGGGAACGGTGCGGGACCGCTTCCTGCACATAGTCACAGCTGACGCCCGGTGGCGATCGCCCCGCACCGCTTGTGTGCAGACGCGATCGCCATATGACCTAATAATACGTCATTGGTCCAATCGGCCCAGGTCACGATGACGTACTATTAGGTCATACGTCAGAAAGCGGTTAAAGGGAACCTGTCAAAGCATGGGCAGCATGAATCCAGACACTGGCTGTGTTTATTGCAGTTGTGTGTGTGTGTTACTGTAAAACGCTGCGCTGTTTCAGAGAAGGCATACTTTGAAAAGCTGTCCGGGTACTCTCTAGCTGACTAGTCCTTGGCAGACCCCCCTGAGGCTTCTCCCAGTCCTGCTTCCTATGATGAGCACACAGGGAGGGGGGCCTGTCAATCTAAGGCAGTGGGGTAGGGAGAAGCCACAGGGCACCAACCACAGACTAGTCATCCAAGACACAGATAAACATAAATGTTCTATTACATGTGTCTACTAGCAGGAAGAAGGGGTTAGGGCAAGAAATTATGGGAACAGTAAATTTACTTCACCGTAGTGTTAAAACCAGGAAAGATTGTGCAATTAAATGATAAAACAATCAGCTTTTTTTTGGGATAAGCCAAATGAAGAAGCCGAGTTGCTGTGGTTTTTGGCCATCCGGCTGCTTGTCTGGTCTCATCCTTTCTCGTTTTAGTCAGTAGTATGTCATTTGTGATTGTTGAGAGGTCTGAACATTCAGGCATCTGCAAATCTCAAGAACAGATGACCACACTTGTCCATGTAGCTCAACCTTTTTCCTATTCTTCATCCTGTCAGGTGAAATCCCACCAATCACATATTTTCAAAAGACATATACTATGTCATTATAAAATAAATTCCTAAGTTCCCTTAATTAAGAAATTATACTTGTTTTGACGAACAAGACAGTGGGTATTTTAATTTTATAGTGCTAACCTTTCTACACTGGCAGAAATCTGCCTTAGGGCTCTTACTCATCTGAGAGAAAAAAGATGTTGTTCCTGAAAAGTAGGACGAGTGTCATGCAAGTACAATGCGATTTTTATCTCACATAGCATCCGTATGCAATACTGTTTTTTCTCTGCAACTATTCTGCAATCATTTACAGGACCATTTACAGTGTTCTATGCTACAGAATGGTAATGTATCTGTAAAAATTGGATGGCATACGGATGGTCCGTATGCCATCCTTTTTTTTTCCCTTGCACTCATTGACTTGCATTGGCGAGGCTCATCCGATATACGCGACAAATCGCAGCATGCTGTGATTTTTTTTTTTTTTTTTCTCAGTCCGATTTCAGCTCAGAAAAAAAATTGCAGATGAGCTGTAACTCATCTGACATTTGTCAGAGTGCAATCCGATTTTTTTTTTTTTATTTATTTATTTTTTTTTTGGATTGCACTCATCCGTTTTTATTGCAAATGAGTATGAACACTTAGGCCACGGCCCCCACTATCAGTATTTGGTCAGTATTCGGTCAGTATTTTTTCTCAGGAGTGTGAGCCGAAACCAGGAGTGGGTGATAAATGCAGAATTGGTGACTTGTTTCTATTATACCTTTTCTCTGATTGTTCTTCACCTGGTTTTGGCTCCCACTCCTGAGAAAAATTACTGATGGTGGGGGTCATGGCCTTAAAATGTAAATTGTGCAGGGGTAGTAGGAAGTTTAACTGATGTGACCTGGTCATAAGATTGCCAATATGTAGTATAGCTTATCACCAGGTCACAGCAGCCGCTTAGCATTTAGAAAGCCAATTATGTACTGCGGCCTCTTCTTGCTTCAGTACTCCTGGTATCTTCAATATTTAATCAAAAATACATGGGGACAGCAGTGTTGGCAGCCTTTTCTTACCTCCGCACTCCAGGTGTTAGATCAGAAAGACATGGTGAACAGCAATGTGAGCAGCCTCTTCTTACCTCAGCACCTCTGGTATCCTCAGTATAAGATGAGATGGGGTGGACAGCAGTGTAAGCAGCATCTTCTTACCTCAGCATCTATGGTATCTCCAGTATTAGATCAGAAAGACAGGGTAGAAAGTAGGGTCAGCACCCCTAGTATTAGAGGAGATAGGCAGGGGCGAAAGCAGTTTGTGCAGCCTCCTCTTAGCTTAGGTGTTGAGGTATCTAGTTTTACATCAGAATGTCCACTGTGAGCACATCTTCCACATGAAGGACAAGGGAAGAGCTTCCTACTGCACATGCTCAGTCACCTGTCCCATTCTTGGTTTCTGTCAGTATAACAAGGTATAGTCCATTTTAATTATTACCTCCAAAGACAAAATGAGTGTGATATGCTGAATAAAGGTATTGAGGAATTAATAATTTTATTTAGGGGTTTTTTTTTCTTTCAATTCCTGGACAATCCCTTCAAAAGGGCTCTCTACATTTTAGGTATGTACAAACGGAGGCATACTCAACTGCTTCCACTTCTGTGCATTCAGTACCTGCTGGGTCCTAATGTCACAGGAACGTTGTAATCTGTGATTGGCTGCAATGATCAAATGACTAGGAAAGCACATCATCAAACATCTGATGACCCACAGTTCTTGTCACCTGACTGCTGTAGCCAATCTCAGACAGTCTTGTGATATACAGATGGCATAATCAACACGTCCCGAGGAGATCACGTACTCTAGATCCACCTGAATGGCAGCAAATAAGCATGTTGCTCTTTTAATTTTTTTTTTTGTTTGTTTTGTTTTTTAACTAATCCAGGCATAAAAAAATATTTATTACCCATGGCTTTTTGATTTTCTGTAACATATGACAGCACCAGATGGAGGGAAAGCACCCCATGGACAGGAAACCTAACGGTAAAAAAGGGTGTAGCCTCTCCCAACACATCACCTTATTCATTAAGATAAAAATGTAACCGTTTGGTTTATCTTTTGTTATCTTTCTGCAATTCCACATGAAACACAAGAGAAGCAACCAGCACCCAAAAGGGAGGTGACAAATGGGTGCTGTCATGGGTTCTAAAAAAAAAAAAAATATCAAGCTACTGCTGAGTGTAATTATCATCTATTCTCTTAATTTGGGATGGTACCAGAGCATTAACCAGGAGTTTTTATTTTTAAGCAAGGTCCCACCTCCTGAGGGATCTTCTTTCTTCTTAAGGAAAGATAAAAGGGAGATCCCAAGTTTCACTTATCGTGGATGGTAAAGGGTGATTACTAAGTAGCAGTTTTACAAACATGTTCAATTGATGTATTTGTTGTCAACCCAGATGGCAGAAATTACTCCACCGGAGTGAGCCTTTATCTACATGCATCTAATGATCTCCAATGGTGTCGCAAATGTTTCCAAAGGTGTTAGAAAATCAATCACTGGTAACAAATCAAACCCAACTCACTTATAGACTTTAATTCAAGTCACATGCGACTTGTGTACAGCTTCTGCAATTTGGCTATTTGCTGTCACTAAACACATTTCGCTATGTAGCCTTAGCGTAAAGCCGACTGGAAAACTTACCAACTGAGGAGCATGATAGGGAAATTTTAGAGGTGTATCTAGGTTTTCTGGCAACCAATCTCCACCCATCCCATCAAGCTCCCAGTGTAATTTGCACACTTAGGCACATGCCGACTAGCTGTTCTCCCTAATTCAATGTTTAGTGAAAAACTGAGAGAAGCAGGAAGAGAAGCTCTTTGTCACATGACTAAGTATGAAAATCACATGAGTGAAGTGGCCATGTGATTACTGCTGGAACCAGCAAGCAGAGCTGAATGCTGACAATGAGTATATTGCACGCTGTTCACATTGGCACGCTACAGTGCTTTATTTTATAATTAAAGGGCTTGTCCGGGTTTGAGATGAAAGTCTGCAATCACTCTATGTGACTGCAGCTTTCTGAATTTTCACAGCACATGCACTGCACACTTTTAGGTTTCTTCCTTGCTGGTGGCAAGCGCAGACAGTCATGTCAACACA
Source organism: Phyllobates terribilis (assembly GCF_046119375.1). Taxonomy (NCBI): domain Eukaryota; kingdom Metazoa; phylum Chordata; class Amphibia; order Anura; family Dendrobatidae; genus Phyllobates; species Phyllobates terribilis. The sequence goes on from NW_027362771.1 coordinate 343,441,223, forward strand.
AGTATGCGATTTGTATACTTCTAGCCACATTCCAACTAGACGTGTCTAGCCTCACTCAATTCATTTTCATTGAGGCAACGCAGGTCTAGTCAGCATGTATGCAAATCGCTGGCACTAGAGAATCCTGACAGCGTGCAGTTTATGCGCTGTGAGAATTCAGAAGTCTGCCGTCACATAGAATGACTGCAGACTCATCACAAACTTGGACAACCCCTTTAATGCTCCTAACATAAATAAAAATGAGAATTTCTTTCCTTCATCTTTTCCAGACTCCATGATGACTTTTTTTCATTCACACCTTGTCTCTACAGACTTCCATCTTCTCTGGTCTTCTGCAGCACATCCCCACACGATGCCCTTAAAGATAGCAGTATCATTATAATGCTCCGGAATAAAAATATCTGTCCTACACTGCGCCCTGAATAAATAGTTGCCCCTCACTATATTCCTTGCTCAAAATATGACCCTCACTCTGTCCCCCTTATGGTACATGTCCTCCACACTGCCCCCTCCTTTCCATACTGGGCCACCTCTTCACATTGTCCTCTCACACTGTGTCTCTCCCTATAGGGCCCAGTCTCCATACTGTGCCCCTTCATCACACAATCACACCCCCCCCCCCCTTTGCATACTGTTACCCCCTGGCTGTCCCCTTACACTGTTCCCCCATGCTACCTTCCCTTCCACACTACTCGGTCTCTATTCTGTGCCCACTCACATATTCCCCCCTTCTTCCTCATACGGTCTCCTCACGTATTCCTGCTAACCATACTGTCTCCTCATATTTATCCCCTCGCTCTCCATACTGCCTCCTCACACATCTCCCCCCCCCCCCCCCCCGACTCCCCTTACTGTGTCTGCACACATGCCATCATCCTCGCTTCCCATACTGTGTCCACACACATACAATCACCATCACTTCCCATACTGTCTGCACAATCCCCCCCACTCGCAATACTGTCCGCACCACCCCCCCACTCATCATACTGTGTCCGCACCATCCCCTCGCTCACTATACTGCGTCCACACCCATCCCCCCATACTGTTTCCTGATTACATGCCATTCATCCCCTCCCCCCCCCCCCCGCTGCTCCTCATACAGTGTCTTTAAATCTCCTGATCCCCATATTGTGTCTGCACCTGTCCCTTCCTTGCTCCCCAAGCTAGTGTCCTCAAATCTCCCCTTCATACTAAAGCTCCCTAACCCTTCCCCCGTTACACTAAATCACCCACACACACAAAAATACCCCCATCCTAAATCACAAGCACACTAAATCCCCCCCCCCCATCCTAAATCACACGCACACTAAATCCTCCCACGTTACACTGAATATTCGGTGTCTTCAGCTCTGGAGCACAGAGCACTTACCACCAATGCGCACCTCTCACCGCCGATGAGAGACCTCAGCAGCATGATCACATGACCTGCTCACACTGCTGATGTCACTCTGACCCGGCGGTCAGAGCTTCACTTGTACTTGTACCGTTTGCATGGATTTATATAGTGTGACCAAGTTGTCAAGCACTTTCCAAGTGATGCTAAAATCGGTTGGAAAGCGCTTGTCAACCCGCATGCGGAAATGCATGTGAAGAACGCTTCACTTCTGCATGTCCCTGGCAGGAAAACGCATGTACAATCCGCGCACATTTTTTTCTGCCAGGGAGATGCAGAAAATCTCAGGAAAAAATCCGGAGCATTTCTGCATCGTGTGCACATAGCTTAAGTATGGTTTTTTAGGTAAGAATCCTTCTTCCAGATTTAGGCCCCAATGAGGAACTTTGACCAATCTGGAGTCCAAACCTAAAGCCAGCCATCAAGAACCTCGAAACACAGGGTTTTTTTTTTCAGGTAGATTACAATGAAATAAAACTTCCAAATCAGATGCCTGAACTGAGTTTTGGTGCCTAACCCCTCCTTCCACCTTTTAACCCCTTTTTGAAGAAGGCTTCAAAGATAACACGTAAAGTCAATTCAGGAACCGCTGAAGGGTGCAACTTAGAGGACAATAGAAATCTCATCCAGATTTTATCATAAATATTAGTGCTCACCTCTTTTCTGCCATCTTAAAGCATAGATATAACGTTTTCTGGAAATCCCAAGCATGCTATCATTTCCCTTTTCATATTCCAGGCTGTTAGATATAAACTGGGTATTTGAGGATGAAACATTGGACCCCGGGACGATAGGTCTGGGAGCTCGAAGCAGGGCCGGCGTCGGCACCCGGCTCACCCGGGCAAGTGCCGGGCCCTGAGCAGGCAGGAGGGCCCACTGGCGGTCGCGCACCCCGCCGGGCTATGGGCGGAGGAGAGCGGTGTCAGCGCCCGCCCTTCTCCGCCGCTTGCTCAGGGCCCCGGTAGCCAGATACTTACCTCTCCCCGTGCCTCCGCAGATCCGCTGTCTTCCTGCTCTGCGCTCCCTATGACGTCTCAGGTCAGAGGGCCCCGTGACGTCTTTCCACCGTGCGCTCCCCTGAGCCGTCACAGAGAGCGCAGAGCGGGACGACGACGACGACAACGCTGGAGTCCGGACCCGAGCAGCGGGCAGCAGGTAGCAGGTGAAAAGGAGGGAGGTGAGTATTTGATTTTTTTTTTAATGTATGGAGGCATGGGGCATAATATGGGGGGGTGACATCTTGCATGGGGCATTATAAAGAGAGGGGGGGTGACATCTTGCATGGGGCATTATAAAGAGAGGGGGGGTGACATCCTGCATGGGGCATTATAAAGAGAGGGGGGTGACATCCTGCATGGGGCATTATAAAGAGAGGGGGGTGACATCCTGCATGGGGCATTATAAAGAGAGGGGGGGTGACATCCTGCATGGGGCATTATAAAGAGAGGGGGGGGTGACATCCTGCATGGGGCATTATAAAGAGAAGGGGGTGACATCCTGCATGGGGCATTATAGAGAAAGGGGGTGACATCCTGCATGAGGCCTTATAAAGAGGGGGGGTGACATCCTGCATGGGGCATTATAAAGAGAAGGGGGTGACATCCTGCATGGGGCATTATAGAGAAAGGGGGTGACATCCTGCATGAGGCCTTATAAAGAGGGGGGGTGACATCCTGCATGGGGCATTATAAAGAGAGGGGGGTGACATCCTGCATGGGGCATTATAGAGAAAGGGGGTGACATCCTGCATGAGGCCTTATAAAGAGGGGGGGTGACATCCTGCATGGGGCATTATAAAGAGAGGGGGGTGACATCCTGCATGGGGCATTATAAAGAGAGGGGGTGACATCCTGCATGGGGCATTATAGAGAGAGGGGGTGACATCCTGCTTGAGGCCTTATAAAGAGGGGGGGTACATCCTGCATGGGGCATTATAAATAGAGGGGGGTGTGACATCCTGCATGGGGCATTATAAAGAGAGGGGGGGTGACATCCTGCATGGGGCATTATAGAGAGAGGGGGTGACATCCTGCATGAGGCCTTATAAAGAGGGGGGTACATCCTGCATGGGGCATTATAAAGAGGAAGGGTGACAGCCTGCATGGGGCATTATAAGGGGGGGGGACAGCCTGCATAGTGCATTATGTGGGGGGAACAGCCTGCATGGAGCACTATAAGCGGGGGGGACAGCCTGTATGGGGCATTATGGGGGGGGGGTAACAGCCTGCATGGAGCATTATAAGGGGGGGGGACAGCCTGTATGGGGCATTATGTGGGTGGTAACAGCCTGCATGCAGCATTATATGGGGGCCAATATCCTGTATGGAGCGTTATAAGGGGACCAGTATCCTGTATGAAGCGTTATATGGGGGCCAGTATCCTGTATGGAGCTTTATAAGGGGACCAGTATCCTGTATGGAGCGTTATATGGGGGCCAGTATTCTGTATGGAACCTTATATGGGGGCCAGTATTCTGTATGGAGCCTTATATGGGGGCCAAGTATTCCGTATGGAGCCTTATATGGGGGCCAAGTATTCCGTATGGAGCCTTATATGGGGGCCAAGTATTCCGTATGGAGCCTTATATGGGGGCCAGTATTCTGTATGGGGGCCAGTATTCCGTATGGGGGCCAGTATTCCGTATGGGGCCTTATATGGGGGCCAGTATTCCGTATGGGGCCTTATATGGGGGCCAGTATTCTGTGTGGAGCGATTCGCTGGTTTCTGAGCTATTGTGGAATTTACAATAGATATCGCTCATGTAATGTAAGAAGTGAAATCTTTGCATTGTACTATATATATATATATTTCTCTGCTGTATCTGTGCAACATGAATTGTGGTATGTATTAAAGGGGCCCACTGAGACTCTTTCGCCCGGGGCCCAGAAAAACCAGAGCCGGCCCTGACTCCATCATTTGCAGTCCCTCGTTCCCCTCGTCACTCCATTTGCAGTCCCTCATTAACCCACTCATTCCGTCATTTCCAGCCCCCCTCACTCCATCATTTGCAGCCCCCATTCTCCCATAATTTTCAGTCCCCCTCACTTCATCACTTGCAGCCCGCCTCACTCCATCATTTGCAGTGCCCCACCTCTTTCATCATTTGCAGGCCCCCCACTCCATCATTTGCAGTCCCTCGTTCCCCCCCCTCACTCCATCATTTGCAGTCCCTCACTTCATCATTTGCAGTCCCTTGTTCCCGCCCTCACTCCATTATTTGCAGTCCCTCGTTCGCGCCCTCACTCCATCATTTGCAGTCCCTCGTTCCCACCCTCACTCCATCATTTGCAGTCCCTTGTTCCCACCCTCACTCCATCATTTATAGTCCCTCGTTCCCACCCCTCACTCCATCATTTGCAGTCCCTCGTTCCCCCCCTCACTCCATCTTTTGCAGTCCCTCGTTCCCGCTCTCACTCCATTATTTGCAGTCCCTCGTTCGCGCCCTCACTCCATCATTTGCCATCCCTTCCACCTCTCACTTCATTTGCAGTGCCTATCCCCTTTCATCATCTGCAGCCCCCTCACTCCATCATTTGCAGTCCCTTGTTCCCCCCCTTACTCCATCATTTGCAGTCCCTCCTTCCCCCTTCACTCCATCATTTGCAGTCCCTTGTTCCCCCTCACTCCATTTGCAGTCCCTCGTCCCCCCCACTCCATCATTTGCAGCCACCTCCCCTCACTCCATCATTTGCAGTTCCTCGTTCCCCCCACTCCATCAATTGCAGTCCCTCATCCCCTCCTCACTCCATTTGCAGCCCCCATCACTCCATCATTTGCAGCCTCCCTTCTCCCATAATTTGCAGCCCCCACAAACTCCATCATTTGCAGCCCCCCTTCACTCCATCATTTGCAGTCCCCTCCCCCTCTAACTTCATCATTTGCAGTGCCCCTCCTCTTTCATCATTTGCAACCCCCTCCCCTCACTCATTTAATTCATTTTATAAAGAAAAAGGAAAAAAAAAGTTCATACTTACCTCACTTATGATCACCTCTAGGCGCAGCTTGGTTTCTGGTGTCCTAGCAACAGCCAGTGGCACGCGTAGGCGATGAGGTCATCGCGTATGCAACGTCACCTGACCAAAAGTCCGGAGAAGTATGAGGGAGCTGGGGCTGAGCGGCTGCGGAGCTCCAGGGAAGTACCTAGTGCCAAAGGCAGCGCCCCGGCCCTCGGCACTTTGTTACATCGTGACTGTGACTGCCCGGGACATTGTAGTTTCCAAAATGGTGTAATTTGTTGGAGGTTTCCACTGTTTAGGCACATCAGGGCCTCCCCAAATGCAACATGGCGTCCGCTAATTATTCAAGCAAATTTTACATTAAAAAAATCAAATGGCGCTCCATCCCTTCCAAACCCTGCCGTGCACCCAAACAGTGTATTTTCCCCACATATGGGGTATCGGCTTACTCAGTAGAAATTGCTCAAAAGTTTTTGGGGTCCATTTTCTCCTTTTACTATTGTGAAAATAAAAAATCTGGGGCTAAAACATCATTTTTGTGGAAAAAGTTTTTTTTTTTATTTTCACGGCTCCATGTTATAAACTTCTGTGAAGCACCTGGGGGTTCAAGGTGCTCACCACACATCTAGATAAGTTCCCTGAGGGGTCTAGTTTCCAAAAAGGTGTCACTTGTGGGGGGTTTCTACTGTTTAGGCACATCAGAGGCTCTTCAAACGCAACATGGCGTACGCTAATTATTCAAGCAAATTTTACATTCAAAAAGTCAAATGGCGCTTCATCCCTTCCAAGCCCTGCCGTACGCCCAAACAGTGGTTTTCCCCCACATATGGGGTATTGGCGTGCTCAGGAGAAATTGCACAACAAATTTTGGGGTCCATTTTTTCCTGTTACCCTTGCAAAAATAAAAAATTGGGGTCTAAAATAAAATTTTTGTAAAAAAAGTTAATTTTTTTTTCTTCCACATTCCAAAAGTTCTTGTGAAGCATCTGAAGGGTTAATAAACTTACTGAACGTAGTTTTGAGCACCTTGAGGGGTGCAGTTTTTAGAATGGTGTCACTTTTCAGTATGTTCTGTCATAAAGGCCCCTCAAAGTCACTTCAAATGTGATGTGGTCCCTAAAAAGAACGGTTTTGTAAATTTTGTTGGAAAAATTAGAAATTGCTGGTCAACTTTAACCCTTATAACTTCCTAACAAAAAAAAAATTTGGTTCCAAAATTGTGCTGATGTAAAGTAGACATGTGGGAAATGTTATTTATTAACTATTTTGTGTGACATATCTCTCTGATTTAAGGGCATGAAAAGTCAAAGTTTGAAAATTGTGAAATTTTCAAAATATTCGCCAAATTTCCGATTTTTTCACAAATAAACGCAAGTGATATCGAAGAAATTTTACCACTATCACGAAGAACAATAAGTCACGCAAAAAACAGGCTCAGTATCAGCGGGATCCGTTTAAGCGTTTCAGAGTTATTACCTCATAAAGTGACAGTGGTCAGAATTGTAAAAATTGGTCGGGTCATTAACGTGCAAACCACCCACGGTGGTAAAGGGGTAAATATTTGATTTTGCTCAGTATTTTTGTGACTTTTGTGTTTACATAAATATTGCTTATGGATTAGTACCTTATACACTGCAGCTATAGGTGGTTTATACACATAGTTATATAGACATAGTGACAGGAAAAAAAAATATTTTATAACAATCCATGAGAATGTAATATAGAAAACAAGTATAAGGCTATGTGCCCACGATGCAGAAATGCGCCGGATTTTTTCCTGAGCGTTTCTGCATCTCCCTGGAAGAAATAACGCATGTGGATTGTACACGGTTTTTCCTGCCAGGGACATGCGGATGGGAAGCGTTCTTCACATGCATTTCCGCATGCGGGTTGTCAGGCGCTTTCCAAGCGATTTTAGCATCACTTGGAAAGTGCTTGACAACTTGGTCACACTATATAAATCCATGCAAACGGCATGGATTTATATAGTGTGACCGAAAGAATGGTAAAAAATAAATCTATACTTACCTTCTGATGGCCCCCGCAGTCTTTATTCGCTCCGTCCTGGCTTGCTGGCTGCTTGCTGTACACTGAAGGACCAGCCGTCACATGACTAGATGACGTCCGCGCAGGTGCTTCAGTCCACCGCGATCTGCCGGCAAGCGAAGACAAGCGCACCGCGGGCCATCAGAAGGTAAATATATTTATTTTTTATTTTATTCTTTTTTTTTACAGGTTCTATGGTACCCGGGTCCGGAGGAGAGTCTCCTCTCCTCCAGACCCGGGTACCATCCGCACACTGAAACGCTTGAATTCCGCATGTACAGATCCAGTGATGCGGATTCCATGCGTTCCAATGAAAGTCAATGGCGACGAAAATGCAGCGCTTCCGCAAAATAATTGGTAGTGCTGCGTTTTTTTCCGCAATGATAACCCGCAGCGGAAATTTCCGCAGTATGTGCACAGCACATGCGGATTATCATTGGGGAACATGGCAGACCTTCTACCATGCAATTTTTAAGCGTTTCTGCTGCTGCAGAAACGCTTAAAAATCGCATCGTGGGCACACAGCCTAAGAGTGCATATGAAGATTCAGATAATAAAATATCAATTTCAGTAATCAGAAGTGCACAAGTTAATTAAAAACAAGAAGTACAGTACTAAGGTGGTTAGTTCACCAAAATGTTTTAAACAACCTCCCTGCCGAGTTTCTTCAAAAACTGCTGGCAAGTGTATGCAGAACAATTGAAAGTTTGATGCTGTTTGAAGGCAAAGGGCAGTCACACCAAATATTGATTTGATTTATATTTCTCTGTTGTTCATAAACATTGTATTTTATCAACATGTTAGTCTATGGGTTGAACTAGATGGACTTAGTTTTTAAGGTTGTAGGAAGTCTATGTTACAATGTCTTTTATAGAAATAAACTATTAACATTTCTATTTTTAAAAGCATTCTTACTTTACAGCATTTTTTCCACCCCTGCCCAAAACTTTTGCACAGTATTGTATATACATACAGTACAGACCAAAAGTTTGGACACACCTTCTCATTTAAAGATTTTTCTGTATTTTCATAACTTTGAAAATTGTACATTCACACTGAAGGCATCAAAACTATGAATTAACACATGTGGAATTATATACTTAACAAAAAAGTGTGAAACAACTGAAAATATGTCTTATATTCTAGGTTCTTCAAAGTAGCCACCTTTTGCTTTGATGACTGCTTTGCACACTCTTGGCATTCTCTTGATGAGCTTCAAGAGGTAGTCACCGGAAATGGTTTTCACTTCACAGGTGTGCCCTGTCAGGTTTAATAAGTGGGATTTCTTGCCTTATAAATGGGGTTGGGACCATCAGTTGTGTTGTGCAGAAGTCTGGTGGATACACAGCTGATAGTCCTACTGAATAGACTGTTAGAATTTGTATTATGGCAAGTAAAAAGCAGCTAAGCAAAGAAAAACGAGTGGCCATCATTACTTTAAGAAATGAAGGTCAGTCAGTGCGAAAAATTGGGCAAACTTTGAATGTGTCCCCAAGTGCAGTTGCAAAAACCATCAAGCGCTACAAAGAAACTGGCTCACATGAGGACCACCCCAGGAAAGGAAGACCAAGAGTCACCTCTGCTTCTGAGGATAAGTTTATCCAAGTCACCAGCCTCAGAAATCGCAGGTTAATTGCAGCTCAGATTAGAGACCAGGACAATGCCACACAGAGTTCTAGCAGCAGACACATCTCTACAACAACTGTTAAGAGGAGACTTTGTGCAGCAGGCCTTCATGGTAAAATAGCTGCTAGGAAACCACTGCTAAAGACAGACAACAAGCAGAGAGACTTGTTTGTGCTAAAGAACACAAGGAATGGACATTAGACCAGTGGAAATCTGTGCTTTGGTCTGATGAGTCCAAATTTGAGATCTTTGGTTCCAACCACCGTGTCTTTGTGCGACGCAGAAAAGGTGAATGGATGGACTCTACATGCCTGGTTCCCACCGTGAAGCATGGAGGAGGAGGTGTGGTGGTGCTTTGCTGGTGACACTGTTGGGGATTTATTCAAAATTGAAGGCATACTGAACCAGCATGGCTACCACAGCATCTTGCAGGGGCATGCTATTCCATCCGGTTTGCGTTTAGTTGGACCATCATTTATTTTTCAACAGGACAATGACCCCAAACACACCTCCAGGCTGTGTAAGGGCTATTTGACCAAGAAGGAGAGTGATGGGGTGCTACGCCAGATGACCTGGCCTCCACAGTCACCAGACCTGAACCCAAACGAGATGGTTTGTGGTGAGCGGGACCGCAGAGTGAAGGCAAAAGGGCCAACAAGTGCTAAGCATCTCTGGGAACTCCTTCAAGATTGCTGGAAGACCATTTCCGGTGACTACCTCTTGAAGCTCATCAAGAGAATGCCAAGAGTGTGCAAAGCAGTCATCAAAGCAAAAGGTGGCTACTTTGAAGAACCTAGAATATAAGACATATTTTCAGTTGTTTCACACTTTTTTGTTAAGTATATAATTCCACATGTGTTAATTCAGAGTTTTGATGCCTTCAGTGTGAATGTACAATTTTCATAGTCATGAAAATACAGAAAAATCTTTAAATGAGGTGTGTCCAAACTTTTGATCTGTACTGTACATGTCTATATACACACACACACACACACACACACACACACACACACACACACACACACACACACACACACACACACACACACACACATACACATACACACACACACACACACACACACACACACACACACACACACACACACACACACACACACACACACACACACCAACACCAACAAAATAGAGTAAAGTTTAAAAAAAAAAAAAAGTTTTGACGACTATAAGATAGGCATCCAAAAATTGATGTTGTAGTTTGTGTGATGTTTTGGGAAATCTATACTTCCGTTTGATGTCATGGGATTGCTTAAAGATCCCTAGCAAAGAAAAGCCGATAGCTTCTTAAAAAGAACCTAGGAAGTAACTGAATCTACGACCACGGCAAGGTCTCATTGTCTGGTTTGAACAACTGAAAGCACAAATTAGAGTTAAACATTGGAGTGAATATCTTTGCCTCCTTACCAAACATCCAGTAGGCAGATTTTCTCCCTGATTAGGTACCTGGAAATGTTTGTCCAAACAGTCATCTGTGCTCTACTCCCAGCACGTTCTAATCATGCATGAGGTTTAACCAAGAGATCAGGGCTTTACCATTATACAGCTCTTACTGAAAAACCTGCACTAAGCTATTGTGGGGGCATATTATTTTTCTGCTGTGTTGCTGCTTGCTTATGATTGGTCAAAATCATGCAGGGGGGAGAAGTACACGCCTCAGTGAAAACTGTCTGATAACACCCACTTGGACTTATCGAAAATTAACTCATTTTGCCAAATACTTTGATAATATCTCTGCAATGAAGAAGCAAGATACAAAAAAAAATAAAAACACGTTTTATTCCGCTGTGAAGCCACTATTACCTTGTGTGTCCAGATTAACATGAAAGATCCTCTTTAAAAGGATAGATGTGGTTCTTCACAGATGGGACTTTTATCTAGAATATACTTTTTCACCAGTCTTCTTAATTTTGGCTGTTCTAAGCAAGATCAGGCAATGATTTTGTCAGTTTTCAACCCATGGATACTTCGAGCCAGGGCCGGCTCCTGGTTTTTCTGGGCCCCGGGCGAAAGAGTCTCAGTGGGCCCCTTTAATACATACCACAATTCATGATGCACAGATACTGCAGAGAAATATATATATATATATATAGTACAATGCAAAGATTTCACTTCTTACATTACATGAGCGATATCTATTGTAAATTCTACAATAGCTCAGAAACCAGCGAATCGCTCCACACAGAATACTGGCCCCCATATAAGGCCCCATACGGAATACTGGCCCCCATATAAGGCCCCATACGGAATACTGGCCCCCATATAAGGCCCCATACGGAATACTGGCCCCCATACAGAATACTGGCCCCCATATAAGGCTACATACGGAATACTTGGCCCCCATATAAGGCTCCATACGGAATACTTGGCCCCCATATAAGGCTCCACACAGGATACTGGTCCCCTTATAAAGCTCCATACAGGATACTGGCCCCCATATAACGCTCCATACAGGATACTGGTCCCCTTATAATGCTCCATACAGGATATTGGCCCCCATATAATGCTGCATGCAGGCTGTTACCACCCACATAATGCCCCATACAGGCTGTCCCCCCCTTATAATGCTCCATGCAGGCTGTTACCCCCCCCCATAATGCCCCATACAGGCTGTCCCCCCCCTTATAATGCTCCATGCAGGCTGTTCCCCCCACATAATGCACTATGCAGGCTGTCCCCCGACCCCCTTATAATGCCCCATGCAGGCTGTTCCCCACCTTATAATGCCCCATGCAGGCTGTCACCCTTCCTCTTTATAATGCCCCATGCAGGATGTACCCCCCTCTTTATAAGGCCTCATGCAGGATGTCACCCCCTCTCTCTATAATGCCCCATGCAGGATGTCACCCCCCCCCTTCTCTTTATAATGCCCCACGCAGGATGTCACCCCCCTCTCTTTATAATGCCCCATGCAGGATGTCACACACCCCTCTATTTATAATGCCCCATGCAGGATGTACCCCCCCTCTTTATAAGGCCTCATGCAGGATGTCACCCCCTCTCTCTATAATGCCCCATGCAGGATGTCACCCCCCTCTCTTTATAATGCCCCATGCAGGATGTCACCCCCCCTCTATTTATAATGCCCCATGCAGGATGTACCCCCCCTCTTTATAAGGCCTCATGCAGGATGTCACCCCCTTTCTCTATAATGCCCCATGCAGGACGTCACCCCCTTCTCTTTATAATGCCTCATGCAGGATGTCACCCCCCCCTCTTTATAATGCCCCATGCAGGATGTCACCCCCCCTCTCTTTATAATGCCCCATGCAGGATGTCACCCCCCCTCTTTATAATGCCCCATGCAGGATGTCACCCCCCATCTCTTTATAATGCCCCATGCAGGATGTCACCCCCCTTCTCTTTATAATGCCTCATGCAGGATGTCACCCCCCCTCTTTATAATGCCCCATGCAGGATGTCACCCCCCCTCTCTTTATAATGCCCCATGCAGGATGTCACCCCCCCTCTCTTTATAATGCCCCATGCAAGATGTCACCCCCCCATATTATGCCCCATGCAGGATGTCACCCCCCCCCCCCCATATTATGCCCCATGCCTCCATACATTAAAAAAAAAATCAAATACTCACCTCCCTCCTTCTCACCTGCTGCCCGCTGCTCGGGTCTGGACTCCAGCATTGCCGGCGTCGTCCCGCTCTGTGCTCTCTGTGACGGCTCAGGGGAGCGCGCGGTGGAAAGACGTCACAGGGCCCTCTGACCTGAGACGTCACAGGGAGCGCAGAGCAGGAAGACAGCGGATCTGCGGAGGCACGGGGAGAGGTAAGTATCCGGCTGCCGGGGCCCTGAGCAAGCGGCGAAGAAGGGCGGGCGCTGACACCGCTCTCCTCCTCCCATAGCCCGGTGGGGTGCGTGACCGCCAGTGGGCCCTCCTGTCTGCTCAGGGCCCCGGCACTTGCCCGGGTGCGCCGGGTGCTGACGCCGGCCCTGGATGGAGTGAGGGGGGAATGAGGAACTGCAAATGATGGAGTGAGGGGGGCTGAAAATGAAAGGGGAGGGGGACTGCAAATGATGAATTGAGAGGGGGAGGGGGACTGCAAATGCTGAAGTGGGGGGACAGCTAATGATGAAGTGAGAGGGGAGGGGGACTGCAAATGATATGGTGACATGAGAGGGGACTGCAAATGATGAAGTGAGGGGTGGGACTGCATATGATGAAGTACAGAGTGGGGGCATTGAGGATGACGGAGTTTGACTGAATTGGTGGAGAGAGTACAGGTGTTAACCAATTTATATATTAGGTGGGGAAAGTGGCTATTTATAGTTAGTGGGGGCACAGTGGTGAATTACAATATATATTTGAAATGGTGGGTTGCATAATAACTAATGATATATTAATGGTGGATGCACGTCTGTATTCAGCTGATGTGATTGCTGATGTCACTTCTGTAGAAGTGACCCGGATCGACGAGGGACAATCTGGATTACGTCATGACGGTGGACAGGTGAGGGATATGGTTGTTTTTTATTTTTATTTTTTTTACAGAAGATTAAGGGAATTGGGGACTGGGCATGCAATAAAAAAATTATTAAAACCGTATGTCATTTTATTTCAATAAAATACTTTATTCTGGCGGTGTCTTTTATTGAAAAAGCGGAGAAAACTTTACTATGGGGTTAGTAAAGGGGCGGCTTATAGGCTTCCTCCATTACTAACCTGGACTTCACGTCAGCCACCAATACAGGGCTGACATGAACCCCAACCACATTACCCCACTCGTCACCGCTACACGGCAGTGGGAAGAGCGGAGGCTAAGCACAAGATTTGGTGCATCTTATGGATGCGCCATTTCTGGGACTGCTAAAGGGTGATATTAATAGCCATGGTCCCTTCCCTGGCTATTAATATCTGCTCACAACTGTCTATTTAGCCTTTCGTGGTTAGATTTTATAGGGGGATCCTATGTTAATTTTTTTCTTGGGTCCCCCTGTAATCTAGCCAGTAAAGGCTAAGAAAACAGCTGTGGACTGTTATTAAAAGCCAGGGAACATTTTTGGCTAATGGCCCCTTCCCCGGCTACTAATATCAGCTCCCAGCGGTTGGCTTTCCCTCTGCTGGTTATGAAAATGATGCGGGAGCCCACGCCATTTTTTTTTTTAAACTTTAAGCACTGTGCCCATGATTCAGACTTAGCAGACGCATATTTTTGCTGCTTCTAAAACGATGCATTCTATTGAACGCAGGTAAATCCACATTCTATACATTCTAGTGGTCAAATTTCTGTTGCGGAGACTAGCGACTCTGCAAGAAATTGACATGTGGCGGTCCTGAAAGATGCGCCACATGTGAGTGTCCGCAGGTGATACATAGTCTCAGATACACGCATAGTGGACATGGGATTTCTAGAGATCCCATCCACTATGCTGTAACATCTGGCCGCTGCAGGTTTGACGCTGCATTAGTCCGCAGCATCAAGCCCGCAGCTGCTCCGGATCATGTTCACACAGCCTAAATATCACTCTTCACAATACAAGCTGTAGCTGTCAGGGACCATAGGTTAGTAGAAACTGAATACACATGGACTAATGAGCTCTCTTACTCTATAGATAGATTTATAAAAGGCTCATTTTAACATCAAGATTATACTAGAGATCCCATCCACTATGCTGTAACATCTGGACACTGTGGGTTTGACGCTGTATAAACCCGCAGCTTCAAACCCACAGAGGCTCCCGATCGTGCGCACATACCCAAACTCACCTGCAGCATGTCAATTTCTGTAGCGGACACGCTAGTCTCCGCTGCAAATTTTGACTGATTGAATTGTCATTATATGTGATGGATCCGCAAGTATTGACATCAAAAGTGCAACATTAGAACACAGTGTTTTAGATGCAGCAAAAATACGCTGCATCCAAAGCGCTGCTTGTTGCTGTTCGTGGGGATTTTTCCTAGGCTTTTTTCCTAGGCTAAAAATAGCAGCTCCCCAGAAATTACATGAATGGAAATGCTAATGAAGATTGGGTATATGGGATTAGTTGACACCTAACTCTTTCGTTTGGTGACGACAAGGTGTCAATCAGGCCCTTTCAATACCAAACCTAATTAAAGTAAAGTAAAGAGTTAAATAAACACACAGACACAGAGCAAACACTTTATTTGAAATACAACAGACGCATTCTTAAATTAACCAATATACTCACCCCAGTTCCGAGGGTAATCCAAGGGTTAAAGCAATCTCCCACGTTTCTTTTTTCAAATAACTTTATTTAGCTCCAAAAAGCAATCGTTGATGTACAGAAATGCATTAAAAAAACGCATTAAATCATAGCAAAGCGTGCGTTTTTTTCTGCCGTGGAGATGCAGAAACGCTGCAGAAATTTCTGCTTCAAATCCTGAACGTGGGCACATAGCCTGAGGGGTGGGACTTTGTACGTTTCGAGGTGTGGAGGCAGAGATGGGGTGGAGCCTGGGCAGATTCACAAGGTGGCCAGAAAATTTGGCCAGTATGGGGCCCTGAAATTCCTGGTGGCAGCCCTGCCTCACTCCATCATTTGCAGTCCCCTGTCCCCCTCCCTCTCAATCATTTGCAGTCCCCTGTCCCCCTCACTTCATCATTTATAGTCCCCCCCCCCCTCACTCCATCATTTGCAGTCCACCTCGCTTCATCACTTGCTGTCGCCCCCACTTCATTTGCAGTCCCCTGTCCCCTTCCCACTTCATCATTTGCAGTCCCCCCCCACTTTCACTTCATCATTTGCAGTCCCTCCACTCACTCCATCATTTGCAGTCCCCTGTCCCCCTCCTCCTCTCACTTCATCATTTGCAGTCCCCCCCTCACTTCATCATTTGCAGCCCCTCCCCTCACTCCATCATTTGCAGTCCCCTGTCACCCTCCCCCCTCACTCCATCATTTGCAGCTCCTCCCCTCACTCCATCATTTGCAGTCCCCTGTCACCCTCCTCTCACTTCATCATTTATAGTTTCCCCCCTCACCCATTCAATTCATGGGTTTTCATACTTACCTCACTTACGATCCCCTGCAGGCGCGGCTCTGCTTCTTCTGTCCTGGCAATGGCCAGTGGTGCGCATACATGACGGTGTGTATGCGATGACGTCATCGCATATGTGCAGTAACCTGACCAGAAGTCTGGAAAAGGCGGAGGGAGCTGGAGCTGAGCAGCCGTTCAGGTACTTTGATGGCAGCGGAGCTCTGGGAAAGCTCTCAGTGCTGAGGTGTGCGACCTTGTTACATCCTGGGGCCCAGTGAGCAGAAGCACAAGAGGGGAGCCCTGACTGGGCCGGGACCCTCTGCTCACCAGGCCTCATACAGCAGTAAGGGCAGTAATGCCCTGATGGCGGCCCTGGGTCTCCACTTCAGTCAGCTGGGGTATAGAGTATTATTATAAGTGGATTTACATATACAGTACTATATAACCTATATAACCCATATATTCCATATGTGTATATCCCTACACAAATGGATTAATATTCCAATTGAAGAGGCAAAGCTTCCAGAGACAACATTTTGTCCTCCCTTCTGTTTATTAAAAAGCTGACTATTTTTTAGCCAATGCCTCGGCTGATGCAATCAGATTAGCGGCCATGTCCACCTCACTTATTAATTGAGCCCGTAGGGACCTGTTGTAGCCTAGAAATTAGAAAGGAGATCATGCATCCAAATCCTGGTTATGCGCCATTCCCTGTCAGGGGGTCCATGTATTCGGTTCCTCCTTAGATGACATTCTGTCTCAGGCTTCAGATAGGAAGAAACATTTCTGAAAGGGAGTGAAGGGAAAACCTAAGAAATCCTTTCAGTGAGAGAAGATTTAATAGGGATAAAAGCCCTAGGGAGAAAGTTTTATAAGGGGGAAATAAATAGGGGTTTCTTGTTTGAAAGTCACCCGAGGGGATTCCTCCCATAAAGGCAGCCCGCAATGGCACCAAAATATCAGGTCAAGGGAAGATTAAGGTTTTTTTTTTTTTTATCCTTGCTTGGGAACATATTTCAAGAAATTCTTGGATTCTAAAATCATTGTCTAAAGGACTGAAATTGGAATTGAGATCCTATCTCCCTGAAGATTTCTAGTGACCAAACTCCTGGGTCAAAGTCAATCTATTTTAGATAGTTTTCTTTTGATGAGGTACGGCATTAAAACTCACTTTTCTAAAAGAGAATCAAAGGCTTTTACGCCCCCTTTACAGTAAAAAAGACAAGTGGGGAAAATAAGAATGATTATAAATTTAAAGTCAAAACAAGCATCTGGTATGTAAAAAATTTAAGATGGAGACTGTAAGGTCAATAATAGACCATTTTCAGATCTGTCATGTCAGTCCTAGACATAAAGAATGCATATTATCATGTACTGATTCACAAAAAATTTCCAAAAATTCTTGAGTGGCAACACTGTTTAGAGGGAAGATAATTCATTTCCATTACCTTGCTCTATCATTTGTAATACTAACTCCCAGCATTTTTACCAAAATTGGCATAGAAGTTGCAGCCCACATAAGAGAGAAAGATATTTTTATTCCTTATTTGGATGATCTTTTAATTGTGGTGCCTATAGTAGACAAATTCTGTCTCACCTGGCATGGACAATACATGTCCAGAAATCCCATCTAATCCCTCTTAAAAACTCATGAACGGTTTCCTTCCTCAGGCTGAAATACAGAAGATTTCAGGCATCCACTAGGAGAATTTTTATGAGCTTTGTTTGTTTTTTTTTAAAATGTCCATTTATTACGTCATGTCGCTGCTCTTTTTGTGTATACATAGTCATGGCCAAAAGTGTTGGCACCCTTGAAATTGTTCTAGAAAATAAAGTATTTCTCCCATAAATTTATTGCAATTGCATATGTTTTGTTATACACATGTTTATTTCCAAAAATGGGCAGGACAAAATTGTTGGCACCCTCAAATTAATATTTGGTTGCACACCGTTTGGAATAAATAACTGCAATCATTCGCTTCCTATAACCCCATTAACAAGCTTCTTACACCCCTCAACTGGAATTTTGAACCACTCTTCTTTTGCAGGTTTTCAATGGGATTTAGATCCAAACTCATTGCTGGCCACTTCAGAACTATCCAGCGCTTTGTTTCGCATCCATTTCTAGGTGCGTTTTGAAGTATGTTTGGGGTTATTGTCCTGGTGGAAGACCCATGACCTACGCAAACCCAGCTTTCTGACACAGGGCACTACATTGCGTCCCAAAATCCTTTGGTAATCTTCAGATTTCATAATGCCTTGCACACAGTCAAGGCACCCAGTGCCAGAGGCAGCAACACAACCCTAAAACATCTTTGAACCGCCACTATATTTGACTGTGGGTACTGTGTTCTTTTCTTTGTAGGCCCAATTCCGTTTTCGGTAAAATAGAATGATGTGTTTTACCGAAAAGCTCTATCTTGGTCTCTTGTGTCCAAAAGACGCTTTCCCAGAAAGATTTTGGCTTACTCACGTACATTTTGGCAAACTGTAGTCTAGCTTTCTTATGTCTGTGTCAGCTGTGGAGCCCCCTGAGTCTCCTGCCTTAGAGATTCATTTTATTCAAATGTTGACAGATGGTTCGTGCTGGCACTGATGCACCCTAAGCCTGTAGGACAGCTTGAATTTCTTTGGAACTTTATTGGGGCTGCTTATCCACCATCTGGACTATCCTGCATTGCAACCTTTCATTAATTTTTCTCTGCTGTCCACATTCAGGAAGATTAGCTACAGTGCCATGGGTTGTAAACTTCTTGATTATGTTGCGCACCGTGGACAAACGAAGATCAAGATCTTTGGAGATGGACTTGTAACCTTGAGAAACTGATCTTGTTCAGCAATTTTGATTCTCAAGCCCTTAGGCAGTTCTCTTCTGTTTGTGTTCTCCATGCTTAGTGTGACACACAATGCAGAGTTAACGTCTCCCCTTTTTATCTGATTTCAGGTGTGATTTTCATGTTGCCCACCTGTTATTTGCCAAAGGTAAGTTTGAATGAGCATCACATGCTTAAAATAAAGGTGTCTACCCACAATTTTGGAAAGGTGCCAACAATTTTGTGAGGCACATTTTTAGGGTTTTGTGTGAAATTATGTCCAATTTGCCTTTTTTTCTGTTTTTTTTTGTGTTGTTCCAATACACACAAAGGAAATAAACACGTGTATAACAAAACATGTGTAATTGCAATAATTTCATTTTCTGGGAGAAATACTTCATTTTTTAGAACAATTTCAAGGGTGCCAATACTTTCGACCATGACTGTATTAGTGTTTCTTCAGATACTAGTTATACCATGCCTGATGAAGAGAGCTAAGTAATTTCGAAAGTTTGCTTTGCAATATCACTTATTTTATTTTTGTTAACCATTAAAAGGTATCGGAACTACAAAATTATTATTTTGTTTCTCCCACTGAGAACAATCTTATTACACTATATAACATCCATGTCCTCAGAAGAAAAGTGAAGATTTTTTGATACCATAAAATCTCTCTCTTAGTCTTCATTGGAGGACACAGGAATCATAGGTTACTTTGCTGCTGCCTGGAGGCTGACACTAAGGGTATGTGGCGACGATCCAGAGTAGCAGCGGTTTGGACACAGCTCACCCGCGCTGCGTCCAAACTGCTGCGTTGTACAGTACAAGCACAGTGGATGGTATTTATAGAAATCCAATGCCCACTGTGCTTCTATTTGCCGCCGATAAACTCATCGGCGGTGCGGCTTTAGGAGCCGGAGCATGTCAATTTCTGTTGCGGAGACACTAGTCTCCACAACAGAAATTTCCACAATAGGATGCGTTAAATCCACATGGTTCAGTGTACACTTGCAGATTTAACTGTGTGATTAGATCGCAGCACTTTGGACGCAGTGAATATACGCTGTGTCCAAAGCGCTGCTACTTCCTGATGGTGGGAACCTAATCTAAGAAAATAAAAGTTGGCTACTCACCAGAAAACTATACCTTACCTGCTAGCACTAAATCTCCTAAGTTAGTGAGAAAACAGTAGGAGCAGCAAAAGAATTAAAGCCTAAAGGAATGAAATGATAAATATAACCACCTAAAGAAGGAAAAAACAACTTAAATGCATGCCCATCCAGGCAACCAAGGGTGGTGCTGTGTCCCCCAATGAAGACTACAAAAAAAAAGATTTTACAGTGAGAACCAAAAATTTCCATTTTTCGGTTGCTTCATCGATGGACATGGAACCATGGGACATCCTAAAGCTTTCGCTAGGGTGGGAATAACAAAACAACATTCTGTTACCACAAAAGTATTCATGCTGGCGCCTATACGAACTTTGTCTGCAGTACCTTCCGGCCAAGACTTGCATCAGCCGAAACAGAGGTGTGGACTCTGGTTCATACCTTTTCTAGATTTAACAATGACCAAGTAGCTCCCTTGCAGAATTTCAAAATAGATTTAGATTCTGGAGAAAAAAAACCCATCACACCCCTGAAAGTTGTTAAGTGAGCTCTACTCGAATGTTTCATTCACTAAATAAACCAAATGCTTGAATGACAAAATGGGATACATTAATACAGTTTAAAAATGTGGTTGTGTGTGGAAGATTTTAAAGCAGTCAGTGAAGCATAAGGCTGGCAATGATGGACATTGTGGGCAATAATAGTGGGTATCATGCCTCATTCCTTTCTTGGTACATACATGACATCTTCTATGGGAGTTCTTTCTTGTTTCTGTTGCTGGAACATGTTGCTCAGCGAGTTTTTTCACATCTTCAGATTCTAATGGATAAGCGGGGCTAACATTTTCAAAAACCAAGATTTTCAATTACCTTTTCCTGATAATCAAGGAAAGTATCTGAATTTCCTGCTTTTTTGTATAGCACAAAAGAATTGTATGTGACCACCTGAAACAAATAAATGACTAACTTTTTATACCAGGTATATGATTTTCTTAATTCCTGGTATGGCTGTAGAACCTGGTCTGCAAGGTCCAAACCCCCCATGTGTTTGTTGTAGTCAATGATTGACACAGGTTTTTGCTTTGGAGTAGTGGATCCTAGTTCTACAATGGCTCTTGTGGCATCTGTGGATCGAGCGGAGGTTAAAAATATCCTTCTTATGCTTATACTTGAGGGCAAGCAGTTCTCCATTGCATACAGCCCCTGACTGCCCTTTTGGAACTTTTCGTTGACCAAATTGTCCCACAAGCCTCTATGTTGTATTCAGCTAGACTTTTAAATAGGGGTATGCTGGTGTAGTAATTGTCCACATACAGATTGTAGCCTTTTTGTAAAAATGGATTTATCAGCTTCCAAACGATTTTTCCAGATGTCCCCAGATAAGTATGGCATCCTGGTGGGTTTAGTTGGCTATCTTTCCCCCTAATAAATGCGAAAAGCTGATGTGTATCCGGTTGAACTCTCGCACATTTTATACAGCTTTATTCCGAACCTTGCCCTCTTAGATGGAATAAATTGCTTGAGGTGCAGTCTTCCTTTGAATTTTACAAGGGACTCAATAGAAATGTTTTGTGTTGGGGTGTAGAGCCTTAAGAACTTTTCTGTCAAGTCTTCAATGATGGGTCTGATTTTATATAATCTGTCATGTTGTGGGCAGGCATTGACTATCGTCGTTAAAATAGCAAAACCTCATGAGCATTTCATAATGGCTCCTAGGAAGAAAACAGAAAACATAGGGGTGGCTTTAACAGGGCGGAAGGACCAGTAGGACCGAATGCTTCTTTTTTATTTTTAACAAGCCCCATGGCAAATGTAAGTCCTAAAAAAAAATTTAAATTCATTACATTAGTTGGCGTCCATAAATTGAACCTAGCATAATAGGAATGTGGATTCTGGCTGATAAATTGGGACGCGTATAAATTTGTTTGCACGACAATATGCTCTAGCAAGCTATCTGTCAAGAACAAATTAAAAAAATTAATTGGTCCAAAATCTTCCACCTCTACATTTATACCAGGAATGGCATTAAAATCAGGGCTAAACGGAGTAGCCGAATCCGATGCCTCCCATCTGGGAAATGCTAGATCAAATGGCAAAGCCCCTCATACATTGGCGTGCGCCAATTCACTAGTAGCAGGGACAGCACTTGTACTGGGCAGTGTTCCCTGATTTGGAGACGTTTCTCCAGTAGCGCTATTTACCCCTTTTGCTATACTGGTCCTCGTGTTTGAGGATGGACCAGAATCACTGCTCATTTCTGAGCTATCACTGCCGCCGCTACTAAAGCCCTCGAAATCCACATCTCCATCTGACACTGCACTTTCTGTCAGAACATAACAGGGCATACGCCTCCTCTGCAGTATAAGACTGACATTTTATTAGTTTTTATATTTTTTGACGTGACTGACCTGGCCGACGAGATTATCATCAAATTATTGGTGAAACAATTGCGATCAAGCCAAACCCTAACTTTAGCCTAATCCTAACTTGCTGTATCTGTTTTTTTTTACTTTATATCAAGATCGCTGACTGACACAGCTCTTGTCAGCCGCACTTGTCACACTGTTTCTCCTCTGATCTCTCACTGACAGGACATCAAAAGGAGAAACAGCGGTTTTATGAGGCAGATCGCCTAGGAAAGTTTGTTGCTACAAAAAACTTTCCCAGTGATCGCTCTCATTGGCTGGTGTGCCGCTGACGTCATCGGGACCTGAACCAATCAGGTCTCAAAGAGGTCAGGGGTCACAGCCAGCATTCTGCACCGGAATCCCAGCGTTATAAGGTCCCGTTCAGCAGGAAACCGGCTGTCACTATCTTCTAAATGCCGCGATCGCTATTGATAACGGCATCTAAAAGATAGCAAAGGGTTAACATCATGGGGACCTGATCCAATCAGGTCCCGATGATGTCACCTGCACCAGAATCGCAGTGCGTGCAGGACCCTGGGGGTCCTGAGCACTCCGAGACCGCTGCACAGAGCCCTGCAAATATGGACGTTTATTTACAGTGGGCGGTTGGAAAGCGGTTAAGGTTAAAACTGGCTCTGTCACTAAGGGATTAAGAGTTTCTATAGTTTGGATTACTTATAGGAAGATACCTGGGACTTACAACAAGATCATCCAAGTGGAGGATGAGTCTCCTCACATCCAGTCCATGCTGCATACACCCAGATCAGCAAACACATTGGGGCTAGAAAAGAAGGAATGCTGCGTACCACAAGTGTTCGAAATCCAGAAACACTTATCTCTTGGCAAAACTGGAAGTGCGTCATTATTAAAATGGGAAATGCGTTCCACCACAGCCCATAGAACACAACTGGAAATGAATCCATGTGACCCCGTTGCAAGTTTGTGAGAGAATGGCACAGTGGGAGAAGTCTGGCTGTGAGCTCAGGGAGGATTGAAGCCAGGGATAACCATCGCCACGGCTGCATTACATGCAGTGCTTGGAGAGACATGGTGGTGGAATCCAGAGAAGACAGGAGCAGCTCAAACAGGAGAAAAGCAAGGGGATCAACCTGGGCTGCTCGGAGAGCAAAAAATACCTTAAAAGTATGTTAAAAAAACCCAGCACAGACTCTGTAATACAACACTGTGGCCACAGAGTGCTGATAGATAATTTCTACATTCCCCACAGAGACAGGTAAAATACTCAGGACTGATAGTAGGGAGGAACTACACTGCTCAAAAACATAAAGGGAACACTTAAACAACAGAATATAACTCCAAGTAAATCAAACTATTGTGAAATCAAACTGTCCTCTTAGGAAGCAACACTGATTGACAATCAATTTCACATGCTGTTGTGCAAATGGAATAAACAATGGATGGAAATTATTGGCAATTATCAAGACACTCAATAAAGGAGTGGTTCTGCAGGTGGGGACCATAGACCACATCTCAGTACCAATGCTTCCTGTCTGATGTTTTGGTCACTTTTGAATGTTGGTTGTGCTTTCACACTCGTGGTAGCATGAGACGGACTATACAACCCACAGAAGTTGCTCAGGTAGTGCAGCTCATCCTGGATGGCACATCAATGTGAGCTGTGGCAAGAAGGTTTGCTGTGTCTGTCAGCGTAGTGTCCATAGGCTGGAGGCGCTACCAGGAGACAGGCCAGTACACCAGGAGACGTGGAGGGGGCCGTAGGAGGGCAACAAGCAAGCAGTAGGACCGCTACCTCCGCCTTTGTGCAAGGAGAAACAGGAGGAGCACTGCCAGAGCCCTGCAAAATGATCTCCAGCAGGCCACAAATGTGCATGTGTGTGCACAAACCAGGGCTGTGGAGTCGGAGTCGGTGCTCATTTTGGTGGAGTCTCCTAAAATATATAATAAATTGGGTACAGTAGTTCAAATGCAGAATGTGCTGAATATTTTTTCATAGAAATTTGGGAAAGTTATGAAATGTCCTATAAATGGCTGTTCTATTCCTTATCTAAGGCTACATTCACACACAGCGTTTTTGCTGCGTTTTTTGAGGATACGTTTTTCAGCTGCAAAAGCAGATCAGCTTTTTAAAAAACCGCATCACCTGAAAGATTTTTGAGCTCATAGATAATGTTTTCAATAGCAAAAGCAGATTAGAAAAACGCCGCACAAACCGACATGCTCATTCTTTGTGAGGATCCGTTTTTGAGCCCAAAAACGGATCCTCACAAAATGATGTGTCTGAATGTCATATCTTGAAACCCATTGACTTTGCTGGGATGCCCAGAGTCCCTGCATTTTACTGCAAAAAAACGGATCCGCAAAAACGCTGTGTGTGAATCATGGCCATAGCCAGCGAGGGGCAGCTGCCCCCCCCCCTAGAAGCAGGGGCACGCACCTACTAAAACTCACTTAGATGCTGCGGTGCTCCCGTCCTGCACCGGCTCCAGACTGCAGGGGGCAATCTCCCCTCCTCTGTCCTGTCTTCTGCAGTCTTCACCAGAGAGAGGAGGGGGAGGGGTGCCTGCCCTGCACAGGATCCAATTCCTGGGCCCCGAGCTGGAGAAAGTGAAAGTATTACTGCTCATCTCTGTCACAGGAAGGTAAATAATGCTAATATTGTAGGTGATTATTATGTGCTCTCTGTACAATGTGTGAACTATATGTGTGATATGTGCAATGTACTATTTGCTGTCTGTAGCTGTCATCTGTCTATCACACTCTATCTATCCCTCCATGTATTCATCTATCTACCTACCCATCCCTCTATCTATCCCTCCATCTATCCTTTCATTTATTGCTCTATCTATCCATCATTTCACCTATCCCTCCAGCTATCCATCCATATGGCTATCTATCTATCCATATATTTATCCATCCATCCCTGTATCTATCTCTCCATCCCTCTATTTACCTATCCATCCCTCTATTAATCTATCTATTCCTCCATCTATCCCACTATCTATCCATCCCTCCATCTATCTATCTTTATCTAACTTATCTATCTTATCTATCCATCCATATGGCTATCATCTATCTATCCATATATTTATCCATCCATCCCTGTATCTATCTATCTCTCCATCTATCCATCTATCCATCCATCCCTCGATTTACCTATCCATCCCTCTATTAATCTATCTATTCCTCCATCTATCCAACTATCTATCTATCTATCCATCCCTCTATGACTTTATCTATCTATCCATCCATCCATCCATCCATATCTTATCTGTACCAAAAAGAATGAAAGCCGGGTAGCACACAGACTAACACTCCTTTTTTTTTTTTTTAGCACCAGTCAGGTACACCTCATAGCTGCCCAGGACAGGCATTGCTCGTCTTCTGTAACACATCAACATCAATTGATAGTTGGAATAAACAGACTGCATTCACCACATCTTCTTAAGGTGCAGGCTTTATTTTCAAGTGTAGGGGTGTGCAGTATGAGGTTCTGCAGCAGCTGAGGTGTGCAGTATGAGGTTCTGCCCCAGCACTAGTGTAGCTCCTCCTCTACAGACAAGGGTAAAAAGTAAACACTCAGAAAGAAGGAAGGCCTGCACTCATCGCAGAAGAATTGCTAGAGTGAACAGGATAAAAAGATTAAGGTAATTACTTCTTAAAGCATATTTAAACTTTCAATAAACTGTGCATAAATCAATAGTCCATTATACTGTATGTTCTCTCTGTATGCTTGATGCTTGTTTGTTTTTTCTTTGAGCTCATATACTTTTGCAAAGCCAGCTTCTATACAATATACATACAATATACAGGGAAATACAGCAACAGGATTGATGAGGACTTGTATAGGTATAGAAGCCAAAACATCAAGTTATTAGCTCTGTTATCAGTTTCTTTGTTCCTGGAGTATGATACACAACAAACTTGCTCACTCCCTCCTCCCCTCTTCATAGACTGTGAAGCATTTAGTGAGCTGTCCCTAAGAAAAGCCGGAGATTGGAAATTCAAAGTAAAACTATCTAATGACAAATATAAAGTTTGTAAAATATGTTATCTGTACTATTGATTTATGCAAAGTTTGTTTTATGTGTATCTAAAATTATACAGTGGGGAAAGTATGTATTTGATACACTGTCGATTCCCACCTACAAAGAATGGAGAGGTCTGAAATTTTTAATCATAGGTACACTTCACCTGTGAGAGACAGAATCTACAGGAAATGTCTGACCTCTGTAATTGCAAAGGTTTCTGTACCAAATATTAAGTTCTGTTTTTCTATTGTATCAAATACGTATTTCATGCAATAAAATGCATATTATTTAAATCATACAATGTGTACAATTACAGACCTCTCCATTCTTTGCAGGTGGGAAAACTTGCAAAATTGTCAGTGTATCAAATTCTTATTTTCCCCAGTGTACATGGTTCCCTGTTCTAGCTGGAATTATAATATACATTATTTTATAGGACAAAATTATTTTGAGAGTGAATTTATATGATTACAAAATGTCTAAGAAGCTCCCCATGAAGTCAGCTGTGTATTTGAGCATTTCACAGTGACTCAAGATTAAAAATATTTTGTGTGTCAATGTATGACAAGTGACCCAGAGGAAAACAAATGCTGTGATGCCAAAATCAGCGCATACTCAGGCAGTGATAAAAATGCTCCTACAAAAACTTCCAATCGAAAAAGACATTTACAATTACAACGCTTCCACCCAGAAGTTTTCAAAGCTGTGACTGAGAAAGATAACAGCAGCACCAAGAAACCGGCGCCTAGCACTTCCTGCCAGGCAATGGAGGAGGAAAGAGCATCTCAAACATCATTAAGGCTGTGTGCCCACGGTGCGTTTTTTAAGCGTTTCCGCAGCGGCAAAAACGCTGCATAAAATGCTTAAAAATCGCATGGTAGAAGGCCTGCCATGTTCCCCAATGATAATCCGCATGTGCTGTGCACATGCTGCGGAAATTTCCGCTGCGGATTATCATTGCGGAAGAAAACGCAACACTACCGATTATTTTGCGGAAGCGCTGCCTTTTCGCCGCCATTGACTTGCATTGAAACGCATGGAATCCGCATCACTGTATATGTAGATGCGCATTCCAATGTGCGGATGGTACCCAGGTCTAGAGAAGAGGAGACTCTCCTCCGGACCCGGGTACCATAGAACCTGTGAAAAAAATAATAAAATAAAAAATGTTATATTTACCTTGACGTCCTCCCATGCCGGCAGATCGCGGTGGACTGAAGGACCTGCGCTGACGTTATAGTCATGTGACGGGTCACGCGATGCTGACGTCGGCAGATCCTTCAGTGTACCGCGATCTGCCGGCAGCCAGGACAGAACGGAGCAAGACTCCGGGGACCTTCGGAAGGTAAGTATAGATTTAGTTTTTTATTTTTAACCGTTCTTTGGGGTCACACTATATAAATCCATGCCGGTTGCATGGATTTATATAGTGTGACCAAGTTGACAAGCACTTTCCAAGTGATGCTAAAATCGTTTGGAAAACGCTTGTGCAGAACGCTTCACATCCGCATGTCTCTGGCAGGAAAAACGTATGTACAATCCGCATGCGTTTTTTCTGCCAGGGGAGATGTAGAAACTCTCAGGAAAAATCCGGAGCATTTCTGCATCGTGGGCACATAGCTTAACAAGATATTTTGTAAATGACAAAGTTACTGTAACAATGACAGCAGATACAGTATGTTTAAAAGACAGCTCATACAGCTTGTTGTGAAGGACGGTGTACCATTATCATTATTTGCACGACCAGCTTTTACAACTCTTAATGGAGAAATTGCCCGCAAAATTGGTGTTTCTCTGGAAAGAGAAAGTATTAGAAAATTAGTGATTGAAGAAGCCCTTAAACAAAAGGAAGATCTTAAAAAGACTCTCAAAAGACGCTTCATGTTTCTTAAAATGGATGCCTGCACACATCAGAGTAAACTATTTTGCCATCAATGTCCGATATGTTTGTGACCACAAAGAAATGGTTACCAAGACACTGGCAGTAAAAGATACTAAAGCTCATCACACCAGCCAGTTTCTCCAGGCCTTATCGGAAAAAGTTCTGCAAGATTACGAACTCAAAAAAGAACAGGTTCTTGCTATTGTAACGGACAATGCTTCAAACATGATAAGTACAATTAAACTGATGAATGAGAGTAATGAACAACAGCTAGAAGAAAATTTAGGATTCAGCATGCTTGAGATGGAAGGCCACAGTGCTGTTCATGTAACTGAGGAACAAACAGATATTACAACAGAAGAACAGTAAAATTATACTTTAGAAATAGATGATCTTGTTGAAGCAGCTTCAAAACACCTTCATATTCATCACATGCGCTGTGTTGTGCACACACTGCAGCTGGCAATAAGAGAGAGTCTGCAAGAGAAGAGGGACATGCTGGAAATCTGATTTGTTATTGCCGCCAGAACCCCTAAAATTGATTCCATCTTGAAGAGACGTGCTGGGAAAGGGACAATTGTCGATCAAGCCACTCGGTGGGGCAGCACTTATTTAATGATTGAGCGATTGCTTGAACTAAAACAGTTTCTTATAGATATGGCGAACCCTCAGGTAACCCTAAATGAAGGTCAATGGACACAGGTGGCTGAATTGAAGGAATTGCTTAATCACCCATTTACCGTGACTAAAAAACTACAAGATGAGGATTTAACTCCTGGTATTTTCATAAGGGAGTGGAAGAACTTGCCATTTTGCCTGTCCCAAAGAGGAGGTTTAATCGCAGATGGCATTTCTGCTTGAATGAAACGGAGAGAGACACAGCTATTGGAAAATAATTTTTTTCTGGCAGCTGTTTATTTGGACCCAAGTCATCGTATACTGCTGGATGATCAACAGCTTACTAAAGGAAAGGAAGCTCTGACTGAGGTAGCAGTTAGGATGAGTGGCCTACAGGAGGACTGCCAGGCACAAGAGGACTTGGGTCCTGACAGTGCTACTGCTGCCATATCTTCATCCTCATCAGAAGAGGAGTTTGACTTTGAATTTAAAGATAATAAGGCCTACACCTTTCCAGTGATTAGAAATACAAGGACCACTGATATTGACCCTTCTTCTTCGGAAACTGAGGTATCGGAAACTGAGGGGAAGGGTAAAAATCACAAAATTAGGGGGAGAGGTAGAGGATTTAATCAGGGGAGGAGCTCCAGTAAGAGATCACCACAGAGGAGCAATTTTTTAGACCCACAATATCCTCTCAGAAGCAGATTCAACAACCCCAACTAGAGCTTCAGATTATTAATCTCTCTAAAAGACAGTTGTTAGAAAACGAAATGTGTGTCCTCAGCAAGGGCCTATCCTTCGTCCCTACTACCGATTTTGATGCTTTTGAAGTGGTTAAGGATTTACATTTGTTTGTTCGTAAATTAAAATGGAAAAAGCACTTTATTAGGGAAGGCAAGAAAAGTAGTAGGGACTTGGGGATTGAAGAAGATCTACTGGAGGACGTTAGACTTCTGTACCACTTGGGAGATTTAAACCCCAATATTGATGGAAAAGGCCCATTTACGGCCTTAAAGAATAGGAGTCAGAAGATACCACCATCATTTGGTGACATTTGCTCTATAGACGTATTTTTAAATCTAGTGACAAAAGACTTGGTTGACCTTGAATACGGTAGAAACGATCGAAGCCATAATCTATCTAAGGGGGAAATGGAATGTTTGCTGAGATTGGAAGGGGACAAAAATATTGTAATAAAACCGTCTGACAAAGGCGGGAATTTAGTCATCATGGATACTGACCATTATCGTGCAATGTGTTTGGGGTTACTCGAACAGAAGGAGGGTTATCGGAGACTATCACATAACCCAACTAAGGATTTACATAACAAACTTAGGGAGTTGGTACAGGAAGGTTTCATTAACAAAGTGATTGATAAAAATGAAAAGGACTATCTGGTCCCAGCCTACCCGATCACAGCGACTTTTTATGGTCTTCCTAAAGTCCATAAAGGTCTGGAACCACTAAAAGCAAGACCCATTGTGTCTGGAATTAACAGCCTCATACATAAGGCAGGCACATATATTGATAAAATTCTGAGACCATTTGTGATAGCTTTAAATTCGTATGTGCGTGACACAGCGGACCTCTTGAGGAAACTCGAGGGTGTTGTATTGGAGCAAGACATGATTTTGGGGAGTGTGGATGTAGAAGCCTTATACTCCTCGATCCCCCATGAATTTGGTTTAAGAGCCGTTGACTACTACCTAAGATCAAGGGGTAGACAATTCACTATGCATAATGAGTTCACCTTGAAACTCCTTGAATTTTGTCTCAATAACAACGTCTTCACGTTCGATGGGGAATATTTCCACCAGCTCAGGGGCACAGCAATGGGGAGCCCATGTGCTCCCTCTTATGCTAATTTGCTCCTGGGCTGGTGGGAAGAAACCATGGTTTTTAATGAGTGTGACCTAGCCAACGGGGTTGTCATGTGGCTGCGATTTATTGACGATGTTTTTGTGATATGGAACGGAACACCGGATAGTTTCCGTGAATTCGTCGTAAGACTTAATGACAACCCGATTGGTCTACTATTTACATCGGAAGTGAATAGAACAAAATTGGCCTTTTTAGATGTATTGGTTCACAGAGAGGCTAATGGCGAATTAAGGACAGAAACCTATAGAAAACCAACAGCAACTAATACCCTCCTGAGATGGGAAAGCAATCATCCAGTCCCACTCAAGAGAGGTATCCCAAAGGGTCAATTTTTAAGGCTCAGGAGGAATTGCTCTGATGTTAATGACTATGAAAGACAAGCTTGGGACTTGAGAAACAGATTTCTAGATAGAGGATACCCTAAAAAGGTTCTGAATCAGGCCTATAGAGAGTCTTTGGTGAGAGAGAGAAGTGAGCTATTGGTTCCAAAAGCCAAACATCAAGAAGAGTCTACAATTAGATTCATAACACGATTCTGTAATAAATCTCAACAGGTCAAACAGATTTTTAAGAAACATTGGGGTATCCTTCGTATGGATGAGGACGTTGGAGATAAATTGGCCTCACAACCACAAATTACCTATCGTAGAGGGAGGTCCCTTAGGGATCGTCTCGTCCATAGTCATTTTATGTCTGAGCGTAGTCCCACATGGTTGGATCGAGGGGTTTCTGGCTGCTATCGGTGTAATAACTGCAAGGCATGTTCTGCCATGACCCAGGGTAATACTTTCAGGAGCTTTGTCAAGGGGAGGGAGTTCAAGATTAGGGAACTCATAAATTGTCGATCAAAGGGAGTGATATACAAAGCGACTTGTATATGCAAATTGGAATATATTGGGAAGACACGAAGGGAGTTTAAGAAAAGGATATTAGAACACTTACGTGATATAAAAAACAAGAAAGATACCCCAATAGCTAATCATGTAAACACTATGCACCAGGGGGATGCCAATGTCATTAAATTTATGGGCATTGAAAAGGTGACACCTTCGATAAGAGGAGGAAACTGGGATTTACGCATTTTACAAAAGGAAACTCGTTGGATCTTTACCCTGGGCACCACTACCCCACTTGGTATGAATGAGATTCTTTCCTTTGCCCCATTCCTTCCAGAATAGGGACAGAATAGGGTTAAGTAGATAGGGAAAGCCACCGTAGAGTGGGGGCGCCATTTGCGCAGGATTTGTAGGGTGCCAACCTCCACGTAGGTAGGGTAAGCAGATTAGTTATCACTATAGTTGTTTCATTAGGGCCTCCCCCCCACTTTTTCTTCTGTTTCTCTTGAGAGGTCCGCTGTGGCTTTGGTGATTGATTAATATATTATTCTTTGAAACTATTTGTCCCACGGGAACCCCCATGTAACATACCGAAGCATTGCACTTATATGGTCTTTTCTATCTCGATAAAAACCTTTTTAATCCATGATCTATTTGTATAAATTTATGGAGAGAACTGTACGTGTTTACTTAGACAATTAGGCAGTTTTTCTGGTGACTAACAGATAGAGCCTTCTTACACATTATTATTATTTGGGGTATTTGTTTTGATAGAGATGTGGACAACGGAGGGTGGCCTTTTCCCGCTGTTGAAAATCCTTTATCCCACTTAATATGATTGCTGGATCGCATGGGGGAGGAACCTGTGGGTTCCAGCATGGCGTGAGGCGGCACCACGTATTGGTAAGGTGATGCGTGTTTCCTAGCAGCACGCTTGCGTTCCATATCCATGGGAACGCGTGACGTTGACTTCCGGTAACGGGGTATTCTGGGACCGGAAGTGCGTTCCATGCCCATGGTAACGCGTGATGTTTACTTCCGGCAGTGTGGTATTCTGGGACCGGAAACACGTCACGGTCAGCGCGGTAATTATGAAGGAGCGCGGCTTAACGCACGCATATAAAGCAGGGCATAATGTGTACCCACTTGAGGCATTAGGATATGATTAAGGAACCAATGCAGGAATGAGGAATGATATACCCTTAATGAAGAGGAACTATATACCCCTGATGAAGGATTGAAACGCGTCGGAATGTTCCGTGGACAAACTGATCACCTATAATGTAAAGGGGGAGCAGACATAAAAAGACCCCGGGTGAGATGTTTCCATGTTCTATGAGGATTTAAATGCCTGGATGGTAATAGAAGGCTCCTCATAGTTCTATTTCTGTATACATACCTACCATTTAATAATGGCTTGTTATGTCTATGGGTATATGCAGATATAGGTATGATCACCGTATATATTGCTATATGGGTATTTGGTGAGGTATACCTCGGCTTGGGATGTTCCATGGATTAACTCATCACCTGGAATGTAAAGGGGGAGCAGATATATATAAAAAGACCCCGGGTGAGATGTTTCCATGTTTTATGAGGATTGAGTGCCTGGATGATAATAGAAGGCCCCTCATAGCTCTATTTGATTGTATACTTATTTACCATTTAATAATGGCTGGTTTTGTCTATGGGTATACACAGATATAGGTATAATCACCGTCTATATTGCTATATGGGCATTTGGTGAGATATACCTTGTTTTTTTGCGTATCTGTGGGGTTCTCTTTTTGGACTTCATAGCTTGAATACCTTCATTATTCTTACTTATGCTGGACCTAATAGGGCCTGATATTCTGTCCAGCTATATCGTAGATATTTATATCTTTTTACTTATGATACACCATATGGGCATCATGTTATAAATTTCTTTTTAGACTTTTCATTAATAAAAGTTATATTTTATGTACTTATTTGCTATATCGAGTTTGACTTTGACAAGTATTTGGATGACATGGAGCAGGCAAAGCGTTACCGCAAGGAAAAAGATTTCACGCCGTCTTCTATAGCAAGCAGATTGACCATATTTCAGCAAAATGTTTCACTTGCTCTCAAAGAAATAGAAAAATTCAACCATTCATCAAAACTGACTGCATGAGGCAATTCCTTTATACCTGGAAATTGTTCAACATGTTGCCCATGTGGTTACGGCTTTGCCTCCAACCCAAGTTAGTGTAGAGAGGTGGTTCTCTAGCCTTAAAATTATTAGGTCAGATTTGAGGTCATCTATGAAGGAGGATCTGATGGAGGCAATTCTATTTCTTAGAACAAATTCATAGACTGCACAAATGTTATTTAGTATGTTTTTGTTGAAAACTTTTTTTTTGCCACTTACATAGTGTTATATATATATATATATATATTCGATATTACATAGTGTATGACATTTACAATTTATTACAGTTTTGTGTTCTAAAGTTGTATTCCAATAAATATTATGTTCTATCTAAATATCTTGATTATTGTATCATAAAAATGATTAAATCTCTGATGTTCACATTGTACTACAATAATTTTTTCACTTAAATATAAGCAATATATGTGGGAGTCAGTCGTAAGGGAAATTGAGGAGTCAGAGTCACAGGTTTGGCTTACCGACTCCACAGCCCTGGCACAAACGGTTAGAAACCAACTCCATGAGGATGGTATGAGGGCCCGTACACAGATGGGGGTTGTGCTCACAGCCCAACACCGTGCAGGACGCTTGGCATTTGCCACAGAACACCAGGATTGGCAAAGTCGTTACTGGCGCCCTGTGCTCTTCACAGATGATAGCAGGTTCACACTGAGCACGTGACAGAGTCTGGAGACGCCGTGGAGAGTGATCTGCTGCCTGCAACATCCTTCAGCATGACAGTTTTGGCAGTGGGTCAGTAATGGTGTGGGGTGGCATTTCTTTGGAGGGCCGCACAGCTCTCCAAGTGCTCACCAGAGGTAGCCTGACTGCCATTAGGTACCGAGATGAGATCCTCAGACCCCTTGTGAGACCATATGCTGGTGTGGTTGGCCCTGGGTTCCTCCTAATGCAGGACAATGCCAGACCTCATGTGGCTGGAGTGTCAGCAGTTCCTGCAAGATGAAGGCGTTGAAGCTATGGACTGGCCCACCCGTTCCCCAGACCTGAATCCGATTGAGCACATCTGGGACATCATGTCTCGCTCCATCCACCAACGTCACGTTGCACCACAGACTGTCCAGGAGTTGGAGGATGCTTTAGTCCAGGTCTGGGAGGAGATTCCACAGGAGACCATCCGCAACCTCATCAGGAGCATGCCCAGGCATTGTAGGGAGGTCATACAGGCACGTGGAGGCCACACACAATACTGAGCCTCATTATGACTTGTTTTAAGGACATTACATCAAAGTTGGATCAGCCTGTAGTGTGTTTTTCCATTTTAATTTTGGGGGTGACTCCAAATCCAGACCTCCATTGGTTAATAAATTTGATTTCCATTGATTTTTGTGTGATTTTGTTGTCAGCACATTCAACTTTGTACAGAACAAAGTATTCAATGAGAATATTTCATTCATTCAGATCTAGGATGTGTTATTTGAGCGTTCCCTTTATTTTTTGAGCAGTGTATTTGACTCCACATCCAAGTAGGGGCAGGAAATGCAAGCTCATGTGATTGGCAATTTGAGAAAAACATTCTTATATGGTGATAGGCAAAACATTCATCACTTCCTTTTTTTAAAGTGTGAAAAACATGTATATATCTTTTCCAGGTTTATTTATAGCAAGTAGCACAATTACAAAAATATTAAGACGGCTCCAAATAACTGTCACATTTGCAACAGTGGGATTTTCATACAAAGTAAAATCACTGTATCCATGATCAGTCTAAACATCCCCCATATATCCCTGAGTTTACAAATGTACACATATATACAGTAGACTTACACAATATATCAAGTGTTCCGCATAGTCTTCTCTATATGCTTTCCAGCACAAGCCGTTGAAGACAAGTAAAATAGTTTAACAGTTATTTTTGAAGGGTGCATGGTTCACTTGGCAGTCTTCACATCTGAAATACTGAAAATAATGCTTCTAACAAGCCTTCCCTTAAAAACATTGCAAGTTTTTAGGATATTTAGAAAAGTTTAATAGAAGAATGCTTGGAGGAACATGTCATAGCTGATTCTTCTTCCCACAGTCTGCTGAAGAGAACGTGTCCGAGAAGTACCAAGATTTTTTTTAGAATACTTGTAAACTGTAATGCTATAAAAGGTTAGCAAATTACAAGAAACCAACGGGTCATGTTCTTCATCTGCTAAGATCTCTGGATGTTCTGCTTCCTAGTTTCCTTTCTTCTGGTGTCATTCTAGCAAAGAAGGGATGTTTGAGGGCTTCATCAAGCGTAATTCTTAGTGTGGGGCTATATTCCAGCATCCGTCGGAGCAAATCAAAAAACTGTGTGTGCTCCGGGGAATCTTCATTTTTGTATGTCTAACAAAAGAAACAGATGGAAATGAAAATAAATGTTCTGAAAGTAATAAAAGATCTGCTCAAAACCAGCTTATGACATTTTCCTACATCTTTAAGGAGGTTGTCCACTGCAATAAATAATGCCATCATCGATTTAAACAGTAGAAAGAAGTCTTTTTGTAAATGCCTTCAATTGTCATTTTTGCCTGTGAGCGGCGCTATTGCTGACCACTCACAGGCATCACATGACCCCGGCTGCAGCCGGCTCCGACATCCGCTGATGTCACGTCAAGTTCGGGGAACCCAGAGGTGTGACCCAGTGGACAACCTCTTTAAGAGTCATCATATCTGCATTACAATTATTCTGCCTTGATTC
Source organism: Phyllobates terribilis (assembly GCF_046119375.1). Lineage (NCBI taxonomy): Eukaryota > Metazoa > Chordata > Amphibia > Anura > Dendrobatidae > Phyllobates > Phyllobates terribilis. Next base: position 343,477,633 of record NW_027362771.1, read on the forward strand.
TTCCCTCTACTTGTTTTCACATTCAGAATTTTTTTTTGGTGTTTACATTATCATCCAGATTAAAAATATTCTACCTCCCATTATATAGGCAAACGGTGACATTTATATTGTACCTGTATGGTGCATTTTTTAACTAGGTACTTCTGTAATAGAACAGCAGTCTGATCTAATCCATGCAACAGAAAAAAGTAAATAAAGTATAAATACAGTGTGAAAGCAGACAAAGCTTTATATGTAGGGGGTTGAGAAAAAAGGCTGATTATATTGCAGATGCAGTCAAAGTTATTCAAACCATGTAGATTACATTTATTAGGAAAATTTACTGCGGTTTGCAAGAACAATTTAAATACCTAACCACAACTAACAAGTGATTTCTCCAAATTCAACACAAAGTGCCACTTTTCATGACTACTGAGGTCTCAGAATTATTCTACCCCTTCAAAACAAACGTCTTTAGCACTTAGTAAAGCACTCTTTGGCTGTTATGACCGGCTGTATATGTAATGCATAGCAAGACACCTGTTTCTGGCAGCTGAGAAATCTTAGCCCATTCCACTTCGACAATGGTCTCCAGTTCATTAACCCCTTCACGACCTTTGACGTACATATACGTCATTGGCATCATTTTGGGGTTTATAACAATTAAACTTTTGTTAAACACTTTATGGAAAGGAATATAAACAAAAAGATAATAGTTCAGCAATTTTTTTTCCATTGTACACATTACACCATGCTGCATAAATGTGTTCTGTTGATAAAAAAAAATAAAACTATGTAAATTTGTTATTACTTTTGTAAAATGAATACACTTAAAAAGAAAAATCATTCGTGTTTGGGTCACCAAATTCTGAGAGCCACAAGCTTCACAATTTTCCGTCAGTGAAGATATCTGTGTGGTACATTACTTATTGATCACTTTTTATTAACTCTTTCAGAGGCAAAAAACACCAATTTTTTTTTGAACATCAATCACTGTTTAATATATCTTTATTCTGTGGTTCGATAAAATCAAGGCAATATCACAATTATATAGCTTTTTTTTATGATTTTCTACTTTTGAACAAGAAATTGCTTTCTAAAAAAAATAGATTTTTTATCATCATTCGGACACTCTTAACACTTGTATTTTTTTCATACATGAAGTTGTAGAAGGGTTTTCTCTTTGTCGAACAAGCTGTAGTTTTTTTTTTTTAATGGTACGAGAGCCAGATTATAGATCAGAGAGCCAGATTATAGATCAGAGAGCCAGATTATAGATCAGAGAGCCAGATTATAGATCAGAGAGCCAGATTATAGATCAGAGAGCCAGATTATAGATCAGAGAGCCAGATTATAGATCAGAGAGCCAGATTATAGATCAGAGAGCCAGATTATAGATCAGAGAGCCAGATTATAGATCAGAGAGCCAGATTATAGATCAGAGAGCCAGATTATAGATCAGAGAGCCAGATTATAGATCAGAGAGCCAGATTATAGATCAGAGAGCCAGATTATAGATCAGAGAGCCAGATTATAGATCAGAGAGCCAGATTATAGATCAGAGAGCCAGATTATAGATCAGAGAGCCAGATTATAGATCAGAGAGCCAGATTATAGATCAGAGAGCCAGATTATAGATCAGAGAGCCAGATTATAGATCAGAGAGCCAGATTATAGATCAGAGAGCCAGATTATAGATCAGAGAGCCAGATTATAGATCAGAGAGCCAGATTATAGATCAGAGAGCCAGATTATAGATCAGAGAGCCAGATTATAGATCAGAGAGCCAGATTATAGATCAGAGAGCCAGATTATAGATCAGAGAGCCAGATTATAGATCAGAGAGCCAGATTATAGATCAGAGAGCCAGATTATAGATCGAGAGATATATATAAAAAAAAAATTTTTACACATGAAAAAAAACAAAACAAAAAAACGTTATATTAAGAGCCTTTTTCTGTTCTAGACCAGTATTACAACTTGTATTAGGTGTCATGAGCTGTAGTTTTTATTGGTACCATTTTGGAATACACATGGAATTTTGATCACTTTTTTTTTTTTTTTTGGAGCCAAGATGAACAAAAATGGAAAATATGGCACGGTTTTTGATTTCTTTCTTTTATAGCATTCACCGTATGGGATAAACATGTATATATAGTTTCATGGTATGCAGGAGCGTACATAGAAGTCATGGGGCCCCATAGCAGAAGCTCTAATTGGGCCCCCCCCCCTACAAAAAAATACTTATTTGTCAGTGTCACAGAAGAGCAGATCTCATAACTTTCCAGCCTTTACATAGTAATTTACCTCCTTCTGAAGTCGTAGATTCCTCCTTCATTGCCTCCATAAAGTATGATGCCAACAAAAGTGCCCCCCAAACAGTATGATATCCCTATGGTGCATTCCTCCACATGCACAGTATAATGACCCTATTGTACCCCACTTCAACTCCCACGGTAAAGTATGGTGACCCTAAAGCAGTATAATCCCCCAACTGTGAACCCCACAGAGCCCTCCATACACTCTCATGGCCCCCACACAGCCCTCCAAACAGTATAATGACCCCACACAAACATTCACACTGTATAATTGCTTTCCTACAGTATAATGCGCCCCCCATAGCCCTCAAAATAGTATAATGCGCCCCCCATATAGTATAATGCGCCCCCCATAATCCTCCATATAGTATAATGCGCCCCCCATAATCCTCCATATAGTATAATGCGCCCCCCATAATCCTCCATATAGTATAATGCGCCCCCCATAATCCTCCATATAGTATAATGCGTCCCCCATAATCCTCCATATAGTATAATGCGCCCCCCATAATCCTCCATATAGTATAATGCGCCCCCCATAATCCTCCATATAGTATAATGCGCCCCCCATAATCCTCCATATAGTATAATGCGTCCCCCATAATCCTCCATATAGTATAATGCGCCCCCCATAATCCTCCATATAGTATAATGCGCCCCCCATAATCCTCCATATAGTATAATGCGCCCCCCATAATCCTCCATATAGTATAATGCGCCCCCCATAATCCTCCATATAGTATAATGCGCCCCCCATAATCCTCCATATAGTATAATGCGCCCCCCATAATCCTCCATATAGTATAATGCACTTCCCATGGTCCTCCATAGAATATAATGCACTCCCCATAATCCTCCATATAGTATAATGCGCCCCCCATAATCCTCCATATAGTATAATGCGCCCCCCATAATCCTCCATATAGTATAATGCGCCCCCCATAATCCTCCATATAGTATAATGCGCCCCCCATAATCCTCCATATAGTATAATGCGCCCCCCATAATCCTCCATATAGTATAATGCGCCCCCCATAATCCTCCATATAGTATAATGCGCCCCCCATAATCCTCCATATAGTATAATGCGCCCCCCATAATCCTCCATATAGTATAATGAACTTCCCATGGTCCTCCATAGAATATAATGCACTCCCCATAGTCCTCCATACAGTATATTACACACCCCATAGGGTAAAATGCAGCCCCCATATAGTATAATGCACACCACAGTCCTGCAGTATTATGGGCACCACGTACTCACTGATTTTAAAATACCGTATATTTTAAATAAGCCGACCCGAATATAAGCCAAGGCCCCTAATTTTACCACATAAAAATGGGAAAACCTATTGACTTGAGTATAAGCCTAGGGTAGGAAATGCAGCAGCTACTGGTAAATTTCCCCATCCTGGTATGTGTGGCCCCCACAATCCCCCTGGTATGTGTGGCCCCCACAATCCCCCTGGTATGTGTGGCCCCCACAATCCCCCTGGTATGTGTGGCCCCCACAATCCCTGGTATGTGTGGCCCCCACAATCCCTGGTACGTGTGGCCCCCACAATCCAAGTATCCTGGTACGTGTGGCCTCCTCAATCCCCTAATCACTGGTACGTGTGGCCTCCTCAATCCCCCATTCCTGGTACGTGTGGCCTCCTCAATCCCCCATTCCTGGTACGTGTGGCCTCCTCAATCCCCCATTCCTGGTACGTGTGGCCTCCTCAATCCCCCATTCCTGGTACGTGTGGCCTCCTCAATCCCCATTCCTGGTATGTGTGGCCTCCTCAATCCCCTAATCCCTGGTATGTGTGGCCTCCTCAACCCCCCAATCACTGCACACAAAACAATAAACACATACTCACCTTCCTTCCTCACCTCTGCTCCAGCGCCGAGTCCTGTCTGCAGCAGCTCATGTCGGCATCTGAGCTGCGCACGCTCTCAGAAGCCGAGGTCACAGTAAGCTGCTGCCGGCACATTCACTCCTCTGCACTGACAGCAGGAGATGCGGCTCAGCGCTCCTCCGTGCCCGCTACTAAAGAGAATGAATATTCCGTCTTCTCCACGCCCATGGGAGTGGAGAAGAGGGAATATTCATGTCCCTTTAGCAGCGGGGACACGTGGGGCTGCAGCAGCCGGCTACTGCATGTGCACCGCTCCTCTGCCGCCGCAACCTCCTACTCATCTATCCTCCTCACCTATCCTCCTCGTTCCCATGCTGCTTGGGGGCCTCACGGGCCCCCTTCCGGCCACAGGCCCCATAGCAGTGGCATGGTCTGCCACCATTGGCGGTACGCCACTGATGGTATGGGTCGTTACGAATGTGGGGATTCCAAATGTGATGTTTTTTGTGGATGGACCGGAGATCCTTTGATTGAATTGATGATACAGTTTAGTACTTATGTCCTACAGCATCTGATTGGCTGAAAGGAAAGCCTGTCAGGCCTCCCTGTTGCCATGGCAGCCAGCAGCACCTTGAGATCGTGCTGTGGGGGCTGACAAAGGGAGTAAACTCCCTTTGTCAGATCCCTCATACGCTGCTGTCACTACTGACCGCAGCATATGATGGATTAAAGTGCTGATATTGGCATGATGTCCGGTCTCTGCACATACAGCTAAGCTCCTGCTGCGGATAACACGGTCACGTGATTTGTCATGTGGCCTTGCCATTCATCAGACATAGCTATATGTCCAATTGCAGGAAATCACCCAAGATATGGACATACAGTACAGACCAAAAGTTTGGACACACCTTCTCATTTAAAGAAATTTCTGTATTTTCATGACTTTGAAAATTGTACATTCACACTGAAGGCATCAAAACTATGAATTAACACATGTGGAATTATATACTTAACAAAAAAGTGTGAAACAACTGAAAATATGTCTTATATTCTAGGTTCTTCAAAGTAGCCACCTTTTGCTTTGATGACTGCTTTGCACACTCTTGGCATTCTCTTGATGAGCTTCAAGAGGTAGTCACCGGAAATGGTTTTCACTTCACAGGTGTGCCCTGTCAGGTTTAATAAGTGGGATTTCTTGCCTTATAAATGGGGTTGGGACCATCAGTTGTGTTGTGCAGAAGTCTGGTGGATACACAGCTGATAGTCCTATTGAATAGACTGTTAGAATTTGTATTATGGCAAGAAAAAAGCAGCCAAGTAAAGAAAAACGAGTGGCCATCATTACTTTAAGAAATGAAGGTCAGTCCGTCCGAAAAATTGGGCAAACTTTGAATGCGTCCCCAAGTGCAGTTGCAAAAACCATGAAGCGCTACAAAGAAACTGGCTCACATGAGGACCGCCCCAGGAAAGGAAGACCAAGAGTCACCTCTGATTCTGAGGATAAGTTTATCCAAGTCACCAGCCTCAGAAATCACAGGTTAACAGCAGCTCAGATTAGAGACCAGGTCAATGCCACACAAAGTTCTAGCAGCAGACACATCTCTACAACTGTTAAGAGGAGACTTTGTGCAGCAGGCCTTCATGGTAAAATAGCTGCTAGGAAACCACTGCTAAGGACAGGCAACAAGCAGAAGAGACTGGTTTGGGCTAAAGAACACAAGGAATGGACATTACACCAGTGGAAATCTGTGCTTTGGTCTGATGAGTCCAAATTTGAGATCTTTGGTTCCAACCACCGTGTCTTTGTGTGACGCAGAAAAGGTGAACGGATGGACTCTACATGCCTGGTTCCTACCGTGAAGCATGGAGGAGGAGTGATGGTGTGGGGGTGCTTTGCTGGTGACACTGTTGGGGATTTATTCAAAATTGAAGGCATACTGAACCAGCATGGCTACCACAGCATCTTGCAGCGGCATGCTATTCCATCCGGCTTGCGTTTAGTTGGACCATCATTTATTTTTCAGCAGGACAATGACCCCAAACACACCTCCAGGCTGTGTAAGGGCTATTTGACCAAGAAGGAGAGTGATGGGGTGCTACGCCAGATGACCTGGCCTCCACAGTCACCAGACCTGAACCCAATCGAGATGGTTTGGGGTGAGCTGGACCGCAGAGTGAAGGCAAAAGGGCCAACAAGTGCTAAGCATCTCTGGGAACTCCTTCAAGATTGCTGGAAGACCATTTCCGGTGACTACCTCTTGAAGCTCATCAAGAGAATGCCAAGAGTGTGCAAAGCAGTCATCAAAGCAAAAGGTGGCTACGTTGAAGAACCTAGAATATAAGACATATTTTCAGTTGTTTCACACTTTTTTGTTAAGTATATAATTCCACATGTGTTAATTCACAGTTTTGATGCCTTCAGTGTGAATGTACAATTTTCATAGTCATGAAAATACAGAAAAAAATCTTTAAATGAGAAGGTGTGTCCAAACTTTTGGTCTGTACTGTACATACAGTTACGTCCATTTGGAGGAATGGGGTAATAGTGTCATTTTGTACTGAATTTGAAAAAATCACTTGTTATATTAGTTATGTTGAGTTATTTAATTTTATTAAACAGTAGAAAGTTTGTAAAATGTGCTATGGGGGATGAATAATTTAGATCTATGCAAATATTAGGACTGATATTTTTGGCATTTTAGCTCTTTACCAAAATATTCAATATACAGTTATATTAATATGGGCTTAAAGTGAAGACTCTCAGCTTTAATTTGAGGGCATCTACACCCTAATTGGAGTAAGGGTTTAGGAATTGCAGCTCTCTAATATGTAGCGGCCTCTTTTTAAAGTGTCCAAAATTAATCGGACAGATATCTCAAAAGCTCTTTAAAAGGGCTGCATGGGCGATTCTCTCATTAATCCATCATCAATTAAGCAGGTAAAAGGTCTGGAGCTGATTCCAGGTGTGGCATTTGCATTTGAAAGCTGATGCTGTGAACCCACAAGCAGCGGTCAAAGGAGCTCTTCAATGGAAGCGAAACAGACTGTCATTAGGCTAAAAATACATAATAAAAAAAAAGAAGAAATCCATCAGAGAAACAGCAGAAATGTTAAGAGTGGCCAAATAAAAACAGTTTGGTACATTCTGCAAAGAAAAGAGTGCACTGGTGAGCTTGGGAACTCAAACCTAGACGTCCACGGAAGACAAGTGGTGGATGACTGCAGAATCCTTTCCATGGTGAAGAAAAACCCTTCACAACATCCATCCAAGTGAAGAACACTCTCCAGGAAGTAGATGTTTTAGTATCTAAGTCTACCATAAAGAGAAGACTTCATGAGAGCAAATACAGAGGGTTCAACAAAAGGTGCAAACCATTAATCAGCCTCAAAAATATAAAGGCCAGATTAGACTTTGGCAAAAAAAAAAAAATCTAAAGACACCAGCCCAGTTCTGGAAATGCATTCTTTGAACATGTGAAACTAAGATCAACCTGTACCAAAATGATGGAAAGAAGAAAGTAAGGAGAAGGTTTGGAACGGCTCATGATCCAAAGCACACCACATTGGTGGACGACGAGGTCACTTTTGGTGGCCAGTGTCAGGCAGCTGCTGCAAAGGCAAATAATATAATGGGATGCATTAAAAGAGGCATAGATACTCATGAGGAGAACATAATTTTACCTCTATACAAGTCACTAGTGCGACCACACTTAGAATACTGTGTACAGTTCTGGTCTCCGGTGTATAAGAAAGACATAGCTGAACTAGAGTGGGTGCAGAGAAGAGCGACCAAGGTTATTAGAGGACTGGGGGGGGGTCAGCAATACCAAAACTGGTTATTACACTTGGGGTTATTTAGTTTGGAAAAAACGAAGGCTTAGGGGTGATCTTATTACTATGTACAAGTATATGAGGGGACAGTACAAAGACCTTTCTACTGATCTTTTTACTCTGAGGCCTGAGACGGGGACAAGGGGGCATCTTCTACGTCTGGAGGAAAGAACGTTTAATCATAATCACAGACGCGGATTCTTTACTGTAAGAGCAGTGAGACTATGGAACTCTCTGCCGCATGATGTTGTAATGAGTGATTCACTACTAAAATTTAATAAGGGCATGGATGCCTTTCTTAAAAAGTATAATATTACAGGTTATATATACTAGATTACTTGATAGGGCATTGATCCAGGGAACTAGTCTGATTGCCGTATGGAGTCAGGAAGGAATTTTTTACCCCAATGTGAAGCTTAGTGTTTGCCACGAGGTTTTTTTTTTTTTGCCTTCCTCTGGATCAACATGTTAGGCTATGGGTTGAACTAGATGGACTTAGTCTTCCTTCAACCTTAAAACTATGTTACATCCTCTGTAACATGGTGAAACCAGTGTGATGGCATTGGGCATGCATGGCTTCCAATGGCACTGGGTCAATCGTGTTTATTGATGAGATGACCGAAGAGAGAAGAAGTCGAATGCATTCTGAAGTGTACAGGCCTAAACTTTCTGCTCAGATTCAACCAAATGCAGCATGGTTGATTGAACAGCGCTATATAGTACAGATGGACAATGACCCAAAACATACTGCAAAAGCAACCCAGGAATTTTATAAGGCAAAGAAGTGAAATATTCTGCAATGGCCGAATCAATCACCAAATCTCAACCCCAGAAGCATGCATTTCATATGATTTAGATAAAAGGTATGGCAAAAAGACCCATAAACAAGCAACAACTGAAGTCAGCTACAGTAAAGGCCTGGCAAAGCATCATAAAGGAAGAAACCCAGCGTTTGGTGACCATGGTGGTCAATAGCTTCCAGACTTCAGGCAGTCATTGCCTGCAAAGGATTAAAAATTAACATTTTATTTTGGTAAAGTTAAATTTGTCCAATTATTTTTGAGTCCCTGAAATGAGGCGTCTTTGTAGAAAAATGGTTGCAATTCCTAAACGTTTCAGAGGATATTTTTGTTCAACCTTTATAATTAAACCTGAAAGTCTACACGTCAATTGTATCTCAGTTATTTCATTTTAAATCCAACATAGTAGCAGAGCTGAAATCACGGGGACTCTGTCACTGTCCAAATATTTTTTGGACCTAACTACAGCTGCTATTTCATATAATAAGAAAAAGTGAGACTATAAGCCTAGCTCATAAAAGCGCAGTCCTGACATAGTAAGAAACCAAGTTACTGCTTACCTTCAAAGGATGGCAATTTTTATTGACGTATCGACCATCAGCAGATGTCTCATCCCAGATTATTGATCCATTTTGGAAATATTTTTGTTTCCTTTTAAGAGAAAGCAAAAAGGAAAAGACACTTAAAATTTAACATGTTCTACAACATCACTACTTCGTTTGGTATCCGTAATGTTTTTACTTCTTGACTTAAAGAGATTCTCTTCCGCTTTTTACTTCTGCATTGGGAGGCAATAGATGCTAATGACATTGTGTTCACAATTGCCTGCCAAGATGCATGAGCAATAATGGCCACAATACATGAAATATAACAGGCAAATTTCGATACATTCTCAGCACCTCACGTATTTAATCTTTGTAGGTATAATGAAGTAATTTGAGTATGTATTAAACAATAAGGCAGAAAATGTTAGCATAGTATCTATAGTTGCAAACAATATTAAAATCAACCACATTGAAAATTAGGTTAATTCGCAAAATGTACAATTTGTTTGCAATACACCAAATCAAGCAATAGAAATGTAAGTAGCTTAAAGAAGCATTCCAATGAAAATTTTTATTGGCTAAACCTATGTAAGTGTTTATGTTGTGTAGTGAAGGTGCATTAATATACTCACCGCATTCTCCAGTTTCCAGCAAGTCATAACAGCCAGGTATTCCTATACTAAGTACTAAAGAGACTGGTCATGAAGGGGTTGAATAATTCTGAGGCTGCAGTAGCCCATAAAACTGGCATTTTGTGATGAATTTGGAGAAACCACTTTTTAGATTAGTTGTATTTTTTGTTTCATTGGTTACTTTTAATGGAAGCTACATGAAGTCAGCAGTTTGCTGTGTCAGGCATATTGTTTTGGTTAGCTGCAAACAGCAAAAATTTACAAACGTTGTGCTAATAAACCTAATTTGCAATGGAGATTCATTAATTTTTATTGCAACTGTACATTATTTAAGTTTACTTTCTACTTACTTTGTTTTGTACACCATGCGACGAGGTAATAGTCCAAGGACTTTCTCCATCATAACCAAGTGTTCTCGATTATCATGTGTCTATTCAAAGAAACAATGATGATTCAAGATATTATATGCATGTATTTAGATAGAGACATACAATTTGTAAAAGTGTGCACATATACGTGAATACATACACACATTTTTACAAATTGGATCATCTAGAGCAGCTTTATTCATGTGCAGGATGTGGAATGTTACAACTATAGAGTCACCACTTCAAAACACATTTAATATGCACTTTTGAAGTACTGACCCAATTAAGTTATGCTCTCGGAAATCTGTTTCATCACACTACAACAGACATGCAGCATGTCCATGTATATTATATGAAAATTACAGAGATTGATATGTGATTATGTAAAGATATGATTGCTCATATAGGATCTGTAATTGTATTAGGTTTTCTAATGACACCAGACAGATAAATTACCTGGAAGAGCGTAGATCCAGTGTAAAACTCAAACAAGATGCACCCCAGGCTCCACACATCACAGGGTTGAGCCCAGCCTAGCTCTGAAGTAAAAGAAAAGCAACTTAGAAAGCGCTACCCTATTACATGCCAATTGAATATACCATGGACAATTAGGGTGACATAAGATTGACTAAAACACAGAATATAGTTAAAAAACATCTAAATTCTATTTAGTATTCATCAATTACCTAATGGACAAGAAGAGTTCACTGCAGGAAATTACAGGGTGAGAGTTATTTGGATAATTTTTGGATAACAACAATACTTTCTAAACGATGCACAGATCTAACATGATAGACACCAGCAAAAATGGGGCATATGCAACAGAAAACAAGATGGCTACTGATAAATACAATTTTATTAGTAAATCTACTACTCGTACAGGTTACCTTATATCAAAATCCATTTAAACTAGGTCAGGAGCCGATGCTATAGAAATCCATTGCAGAGTAGTGAGCAAACAAGAAATCTAGACAATTATGGCATTTACTATTGTTCTGAATCCTTCAGTTCTAGATCAACATAAAAGAAAAAAATAATAATAAAAAAAAATAAAATGATAAAACCTTACCCAAAATAACCTCTGGAGGGCGATAATGGCGTGTGGCAACAATCGTGCTATGATATTCATGGTCAAAAGTAGCACTGCCAAAATCTACAACCCGGATGCTGGAATTTGTTACACATTTTTCTTCACAGTTCTGTTATAAGAGGAAAAATGATTTGATATCTGTCTTCCAGTGTGTGTTTTTTTTTTTCATACACAATATTTCATTTGAATTAGGCTAGGTTTACACAACTACTTCACACAGTTGATGCATACATTTTTTAAATTTGCTATATACATATATTAAAATACTGTTTAAACTATATAAATTACAAAAATTTTAATATTTTCTATTGTCATGTCAAAAAAAGTCTGATCAAAAATCATTTAATTCATACGTTAAACGAAAAAAAAAAAAATAGTTGTGGCTCTTGAAACAGGCGAAGAAAAAAACAAAAAATTCCGTGGTCCTTAAAGGACTAAATGTATTATGACTGTCAAACTTTTTTTTTTTAACCCCTTAATGGCCAGGCAATTTTTCGTGGCCATACATTTTTTTATTTTTACATAGACAGCTATATATGAGGGATTGTTTTTTTGTGGGAATAGTAAATATTTTGAATGACACCATTTACTTTATCATATTGGGGATGGAAAAAATGGCAACAAAAAATTTCAAGTGAGGTGAAATTGTAAAAAAAATAAGCAAGCAATTTTTTGGGGCTTTGTTTTTATGACGTTGTATGGTAAAGATGACCTGGCAACATTATCCTCCATGTTAATACAATCAACGACAGAAATACAAAATGTGTATAGTTATTTTATTTGAGAGGCTTAAAAAATGTTGAACTTTGTAAATCGAAAATAAAAATTGTGTGAATCTCCATTTTTTGAGACTTATTCTTTTTCCATCAATAGGGCTTGTTTTTGCGTCCAGGGCACCTCAAAATAGCACCATTAGAGAACGTTTTGAACACTTAAAACAGCATTTTTTGTTGATGTGGCGACCAAAAAAATGGAAATGTTAAAGAGTTTCGCTATTTTTTTTCCCCCTGTGGTCAGTACTTGCTATTTAAAGGGTTAACAGCAGTGATTGGATCTTGTTTGATAAATGCTGTTATAACCAGATACAGGCTGCTTCATTTTTATTTTATTTTTTTAAACCCGACCAGGAAAATTCAATGTGATCATTCTTAAGCGCTTTAGAATACCAAATCAACATTGCATATTAGTGTAAAACTGACATTCAACCTCTTTAGGCCTGATTAGCATATAGCCATTGCAGGCCTAGGGGCTCATGCCTGCCGGGATAATCAACAGAAACCCACATTCATGTTTGGGCAGGGGTGAAAACCACAAGCATCTAAAAGAAACAGTTGGAATCCGATTTAGCTCCAATACCTGACTGTCAGTCAATCACCGATTTGCTCTCCCACTCAGTGCATGGGGCACATGAGCCCATGTAATGACCGTGATGTAATAGTATGTCTAGGTGCAGAAACTACCTCAGCATCCTGATGAACTGTTATCAAGCTGTTATAAATTGTTAGTATGATATCCACTACCTCAGTATTGGCAGAGTTCAAAGCAAAATGAGGGATACAGTGTTGTCTGTGGAAAGGCTAAGGCTGGTTTCACATGTCCGTACATTTCCGGTACCGGAGATATCCGTATCTCGTGTCCATGTGTGGAACAGTGTGCCGCATCAAGATCACACGTACTGGCGCTTAGGAATCAGCGCAACAGTTAGCACTGTTCCCAAGCGCCAGGTGCTGAACGCTGCACTCATTATGGTTCCCTGCCGGCGCTGCGATCAGCACCAGCAGGGACAATGATGAGAGTAGTACTGTCTGCTCCTACAGTGTCCCCACTGTAAAAATAAGAATACAATAAAAAAAAATCCTTATACTCACCTGTCCCAAGTGTCCCAAGCTGTAAACAATGCGACCGATCAGCACAGGAGAATGAGCCGCTGCAGTGAGCGGTGTTCTGTCACTCACTGAACACAGCTCGCTGCAGCGGCTCATTCTTCCCGGCTCCTCTGCTGAGCAATTGCATGGATTACAGCGGGGACACTTCGGACAGGCGAGTATATGGATTTTTTATTTTCTCCTCATCTTCACAGGTGGACACTGCGGGAGCAGAACACTACTACTCTCATCATTGTCCCTGCTGGTGCTGATTGAAGCGCCGGCAGGGAACCATGATGAGGACAGCGTTCAGGGAACATCGCTAACTGTACACTGATTCCCAAGCACCGGTACGTGTCACACGGATGGCATCCGTGTGCAGTACATGTTTACACAGACCCATTGACTTGAATGGGTCCATGTGATCAGTGCGGTCGTCCAAAAACGGACATGTCTGTGTGTGGAGCACACGGACACACAGTCCGTGTAAACACATTGACATGTGCACAGACCCATAGATTTGAATGGGTCTTCGTGTGTCAGTGTCTCCGGTACGTGTGGAAACGGTCACCACATGTACTGGACACACGGCCTAACAGAGTGGCAAAAGGTAATGCTAGCCCCCTACACCCCACATGGCACAAAAACTCCTATACACTACAGTGATCAATCCCACAGAAATAGACCGGCTCTGCTGACCCTGATCTAATCTGTATGACCAGCTTTAGGCCCTGCAGGAAATAATTTCAACTCACCTTTGCTTCATTGTAGGAAGAGGTAAAATCAGAATTCACAAAGAGAATATTCTCAGGCTTTAAATCTGTATGTGTCAGTTTGTTCTCGTGCAGGACTGAAAAATTAAGAGATGTAAAACTAAGTGCCCAAAGTCACAATGTAAGTTAGCTATGAATTTGCATTTTGGGGTAAACTTAAAATAATTTGTTAGCACCATTTGATATTGAACTATACAAACAACACCTAAGAAGAGAAAGGGAATAAAGAATCATAGGAGATAAAGGAGGAGAATATTTTCAAATACACGTAATTACAAAATCAGATGATTTCGCACTGTATGAAAAGATGCAGGTTTTACAATTTTTACTAGTGAGCAAAAAATATCTGGTTCTCTCTTTTACAAGAGATACCAACTAAAAAGGGGAGCTAACTATATGCAGCATCAGAATGAAAAGTGGAAATGTGGCAGGATTTGGCCTATTTTGTGGTTTTATTAACTCGTTTGTCCATAAAATATAAAGGGAGTATTGATTCACCCACTTTTTCATACTCACCAAAAAGAAAGTCACAAACATAGTAAATGTACCACGACATCCCAATGGGCAGTGAATCAGAGAACTGCAAATCAGGCGATGATATACCTCGCCTCCAGTCAGAAGCCTGAACTTCATACAGAATTTTTATCATCCATGTCATAAGAGGTCTAGGTTTTACACGGAAGTATGTAGTCATTCTGTATGACTGCAGACTTGTGAATCCTCACAGCGCTCACATCACATGATGTGAGGATTCTCCGGTGCTGGCATTGAAACAGAGTGGTCATGTAACTGCAAGTATGCGAGTTACATACTTTGGGCCACATTCCCACTAGAAATGCACAGCCAAGCTCAATACAAGTAAATTGAGAGAGGCCAAAACATGTCTAGTCAGAATGCCTAGACAGCCCCTTTATGACGTGGTACATAATAGTACGCACTTCGCTCAGCCCGCACTGAATCGGGCACATGTCAGTTGATTTATACAGCTGACATGTGCCCGCAACAGCTGCAGGTGGAATCACGAGCCACCCGCAACTGTTAACTAGTTAAATGCCGCTGTCAATCTGACAGCAGCATTTAACAGCGCTGTGCCAGAAGCATGTCACTTATCTCGCCCATCGGTGACCATGTCACATGATTGCGGGTCACTGATGGGTTGGCATGACAACTCGGGGTCTCCAGTAGACCCCTGTGGGTGTCATGTCCAGATTGCTATGAGCAAATCTGCTACATACAGGCGATCTGCTCATCGCCTGTATGTAGCAGAGCCGATCAGGTAATTGCTGCTTCTAGTCTCCCATGGAAGCAAGCAAAAATAAAAAAAGTTGAAAAAATAATAATATATATTTGGTCAGTATTTTTTCTCAGGAGTGGAAGCCAAAACCATGAGTGGGTGGATAAATGCAGAATTGGTGACTTGTTTCTATTATCACCCACTCATGGTTTTGGCTCCCACTCCTGAGAAAAAATACTGACCAAATACTGATAGTGGGGCCATGGCCTTACATAGTTTATATTTTGATCTCTATTTCATGAACTGTTCCGGGAGGGGATAGTCATTATCTGGTTAAAGACGACCTAAGTGCTGTAAATTTATGCCACCAAGTCCTGGGATTTAACCATGTGCCACTGAAAATTTCGGTGTGTGTGGGGGTTAAAGCTCCTGCAATCTAGCAGGAGCATGTCCGGTCGCCAGTTGTTAGATGCAGACAGGGACCTTGGGGACAAAATAGAAGTGGTTTATTACTGTTTCTATATTCTCTTTTGCCAGCTACATCACGCCCCACAAAGCCTGATCTCAACATCTTCAAGACTCTCTGGGATTACATGAAGACACAGAAAATTTGCGTAAGCGTACATCCACAGATCAGAGGTTAGTTCTCCAATATGTTTGCAACAACCTCCCTGCCAAATTCCTAGAAAAAACTGTCAAGTGTACCTTGAAGAATTGATGTTGTTTTCAAGGTAAATGGTGGTCACACCAAATACTGATTTGATTTAGAATCCTCTTGTTCATTCACACTGCATTTTGTTAAATAATTAAGAAGTTTTTTTCTAACACCTATTTTTTCAAAGCATTTATATGTTGCAGCATTTTTTCCACATCGGCCTAAAACTTCTGCACACTACTATACATACACAGTTCATGTGACACCCCACTGCTCCCTTTAGAAACACCATGAACGTTAACCCCTCAGTGACTAGGCCTTAATGACTTTTTTTTATTTTTTGCAGCATAGAAAATACTTTTATTTTTTTGACATGGCTGTATTAGGCTTAGTTTTCCACATGAGAAATTGTATCATATTTAGCGTCTTTTTTGGGTACGCATTTTTTACAGACTGTAAGATGCACTTTTTTCCCCCAAATTTGGGAGGAAAACGTTCGGACCATAAGATGCACGCACCAAAGTTTACCAGGGAGTTACAGTGGTGGTGGAGTGGGATTGCAGGGTCCTTCCCTCAGGAACCCGGAAGCGGCAGAAGCGTTGAAATGCTGCAAGGCCTGTGTCAGGTGATCAGGCAGAGCGGCATGCATTGCTTTTCTGGCGACTGCGGCCATTTTCCTGAAGCCGGGATCTACAGGGAAACGGCCGCCTGAGATGGCGCATGTGCAGACGGCAATATCCCTGTAGATCAGGGCTTCAGGAAGATGGCCGCGGCCGCCGGAAAAGCGATGCATGCTGTTCTGCCTGACTGCCGACACCAGCCCAGCAATATCTCACTGCTTCTGCAGCCGGCTTCCTGAGGGGGCATGCCTCCCTGTGACCCCCGATCCACCGCCCCCCAGGTAAGATACTTATTCGGACTATAAGACGACCCCCATCTTATAAAAAATTTTTTTTTCCCTATTTTGCACCCCAAAATCTGAATAGAAAAAGGGATTTAAAAAAAAAAAAAAAAAAAAAAAAAAAAATGCTCGTCCTGCAAAAAACAAGCCCTCACATGACTCAAGCCATCACAAATATAGAAAAATTACATCCTTCAAAATAGTTTTTATTGTGCAAAAGCGGAAAAACAAGATTTAAATGTGGTATCTCTGTAATCGCACAGACCCGGAGAATAAAGTTGCCTAATCACTTATACAGCACAAGGAACAGTGTAAAAACTAAATACAACAAATTCTTGAGCTGCTTTTGATTTGTTCATTCTGACTCCCAAAGATCGCTGTAAGATGCACATTTATCCTGCACTCTGCGCTTACACCGAGGTTTCCGTTTAAATTTCTGAAATATGTGATTCAGACAGAACCCCAGGCGGAAGATTCCCTATAATGAGGCAGATGAAGACACTGTGGACGCCGTCTGGCCTATGATCTGGTGGTGTCTCTTTTTTTAAGCATGCATAAGTGCCCTCGGCCACAGTTTTGTGCACCTCTGAAAAGAAGGACACCATTGAACAGAGGCCAGACAGAGTCCAAAGTAACTCTGCTGCCTCATTATAGTGACTGGATCCGTCAAGGGAGTTTCATCTGAATCACATCATTCGGAGATCTAGATGGAAACCTCAATGTAAGTGCTCAGTGTAGAGCGCCGGATAAACGTGATCCAAAATGTTATGTAAAATATTCCCAACAAAAACGTCAACACAACCCAAAAAAGCAAGTGGTCCGTCATATGTTAACGGAAATATAGGGGGCTTCCATGTTACTAGTACAAAGGCTCTGGAAAAGTGAAATGGCACCCCCCCCCAAAAGAAATTCAGCGAATTCTGTGCTTCCAAATCCAAATGCCCCATCCCTCCTGGGCCCCAGTGAGCCTAAACCACATTTAGCGTTCACGTTTGTCATTTCCGCAGCGATGAGAGCCCGCCTAATTTACGGGTGCACGTCTCCAGAAGCACAAGCGGAATATAACGTACTGAGCACTAAAATGTACGAGCACTACATTGTCAGATTTGCAACATTCACTGCTGCTTGTTTCTGGAAAACACCCATGGAGTCAAATCACCACTACACATGTAGATAAATTCCCAAAGGGGTAGAATTTCCAAAATGGGGTCTCTTGTGCTCTTCTAGTACTTAGGGACTCTGAATATTGAGTCCGCAAACTATGCTAGGAAAATCTGCGTTTCAGGAGGAAAATAGCACTCCGTCCCTCAAGAGTCTCGCCGTGTGGCTAAGCAGTATTGTACAGACACATATGGGGTATTGCTATAGTACAGGCCTTATATAAATTAAAAATTTGGGGCCAAAACAACATTTTAGTGGTAAAAACTTAATTATTCTTTCCTCACCGCCCACTGGTATAAAATTCAGTGAGGCACATGTGGTGTCACAATAAATTCACTGCACCCCTAGATGAATATGAATTATTTTGAGGGGGTGGGGGGGGGGGTAGTTTGTAAAATGGGGTCAGTTATATGGGGTTTCGCTGTTCTGGCACATCAGGGGCTATGCCAATGTGACATGGCACCCTCAAAGCATTCCAGCAATAGCTGAACTCCAATATGGCACTTCTTCCCTTTTGAGCTTTGCAAGGTCTCAAAAGTAGTTTTTGATGACATATGTGGTACTGGTGCACTCAAGAGAAATTGCGTAACAAATTGTACCATTCAATTTCTTTGAAAATTAAAAACTTGGGGCCAAATCAAAATTTTAATGGAAAAAAAATGGTAATTTTCCATCGACTCGGCCCAATGTTATAAAATTCTGAGAATCGCTTGAGGGTTGAAAATGCTCACTACACCACTAGATGAATTCCTCAAGAGGTGTAGTTTCTAAAATGGGGTCACTTGTGGGGGTTTCCATTATTTTGGCATGTCACTGGCTCTTCAAATGTGACATGGCATCCACCATCCATTCCAGCCCAAATTGTGCTCCAGAATTCAATTGGTGCTCCTTCCCTTCCGAGCCCTGCCACGTGTCCAAACAGTAGTTTTACGTCACATATGGTGTATCGGTGTACTCCGGAGAAATTGCACAGCAAATTGTATGGTCCATTTTAATCTGTTACCTTTGTGAAAATGAAAAATTTGGGGCTAAAGCAACATTTTTTGTGAGAAAAATGCATTTATTTTTTTTTTCATTTTTACGGTTCAACGTTATAAAATTCTGTGAAGCACCTGTAGGTTTAAAGGTGCTTACCACACACCTCTAAATAAAATTCCTTCAGGTTATGTCAGTTTCCTAATTGGGGTCATTTGTGGGGGGCTTCCACTGTTTAGGCACATCAGGGGCTCTGCAACCACAATATGGCATCTTCTATCGATTCTAGCCAATTTTGCACTCCAAGAGTCAAATAGTGCTACTTCTCTTCCAAGCCTTGCCGTGTGCCCAAACAGTAGTTTTCCTCCACATATGGGGTATCAGCATAAGCAGGAGAAATTATATGGTCCATTTTCTCTAGTTACCCTTGTGAAAATGTTAAATTTATGGGATAAAAGTAAAATTTTCATTTTTTCTCTTCCACATTGCTTTAATTCTTGTGAAGCACTTGAAAGGTAAATAAACTTCTTGGACGTGGTTTTGAGCACTTTGAGGGGTGCAGTTTTTAAAATGGGGTTACTTTTGGGTACTTTGTCACATAGGCACCTGAAATTTTGATGGAAAAATGAGACTGGATACATTTAACCCTTCTAACTTCCTAACAAAAAAAAAAGTTTTTAAAAAAATGATGCGGATGTAAAAGTACACATGTGGTAAATGTTATTTTTTAACTATTTTGTGTGATAACTATCTTGTTTATGGGCATAAAAATTAAGTTTGAAAATTGTCAAATTTTCACCAAAATTCCGATATTTTCACAAGCAAAACGCAATAAATATCGACCTAAATTCACCACCATATAGTACAATATGTCACAAAAAAACACAACCTCAGAATCACTGGGATACCGTGAAGCGTTCCAGAGTTATTACCTCAAAGTGACAGGTCAGAATTGTAAAATTTAGCCTGGTCAGGAAGGTGAAATCAAGGGTTAAACAAGAAGAAATTTTCTGATGACATATATTAAAGTTAAAGGGAATGTGTTTGTAAGAGCAAGTCAGACGTTTCTCACTACTAATTTCACCCCCTTTCATATGTCCCAACTCTTCCAAGCCATCAATTTTCTAATATACGTCTATTACCTGCCCAGCTTTTGTAAGTTCATCTATGTTGCGATTCTAGCTCTGCTATTTCAGATCCGGGAACCGGAATCGGACGAACTGAGTAGTGCACGTCATTGGTGGGGTCGAGCTACCTTGGCGAGTGACAGCAGTCTTACCACGCATACTCAGATCAGACTTCACTCTCCTCTGCACTGATCATGCCGATGCTATGGAGTGCTGTGCATTCAGATGACAATAGCTGTCATGTGCTACTGAAAATTAGAAAGCATATCACAGGGTTTCTCAGCTGAAGGGACGGAAGTTCAAAGCATCTGCAGCGACAGTCTTGAACAATGCATTACCGAGCTCAGATCAGGCTTCACTCCTCTGTTTGGATCCTGCTGAAGCTTTGAAGTGCCATCCCTTCAGCTGACAAGCGCTGTGATATACTTTCCAATGATCAGCAGCACATCGCAGTGCTTGTCAGCTGAAAGCGATGTCATCACCAAACTACTTGGGCTCTTAGCTTTGATCCAGTGACAGCTGCTCGTCTTTGGATGGTGCCTTGGAGCTTTAGGCATAAACTAGGTGCTGGCAGCCCACCACCATGTGTAGATCAATTCCACACAATGGATTTTTGACCACTAATAAGTATAAATACTATATGACAGAGAATATGGAAGATCAGAGTAGAAAACATTGCACAGTCTCCTTATTGTGAATGTAAACAAGATTGGGCCAAGCAGTGTACAGGATCTCATTTGTGTAGGCAGTCCTCAAAAAAGAAAGTTGGTGTGAACAGAGGACCATTAAAACACCTCTATTTCACCTCAATTGCTTAAGGGTTTGGAGGAACTATAGCAATAGTTGTATGTAGTTGGCACTGCAAGAAACCCTTGTGATTACCGAGCTAGCATTTTGAAGGAGCAAGAAGTTTCGTTTTCTTATTTTTAGTTTATTACTTTTTCCAAACATGTTTATACTTAGTTTACAGATATAGCCAATTTAGTTATGTACTAATAGTTAAAAACTGGTAAAATCAGAAATCGTTACAATTAAGTCAATATGAATATCATCATAAAAGTGTAGCCAACTTACACTTTATTGCGTGAAAGAGCTGGAAGGCCATGTGCCGAATCTGCTGCAGTGGAAATGGTAGATAATTGTTCTCCTTCTGGAAATCAAAAGTGCTTTTCCCAAGCAGCTCAAAAGCAATGCATGCATGTCCATGGTAGTCAAATGAATCCCACATCATTACACACAAGCTAGGGACAGAAAAACACGTTAAAACAGCCATGGCAAGTCATAACAGGTTTGATTAAGTTAACAGAAAATAACCACTAACTGGTCACATGAAAGCCCAAAAAAATCCAATGAGATTTTAGGGATGCTAAAGGATACTAGTGTAAGCAGTCAACTACTTTACTGGGTTTGCTGATCCACGGTCAAGGATTCAACAAGTACATAAATGTGGAGAGAAAAAAAAAAGGAGCACGTGCAGATGACCATTTAACTTGGACGAGAGCCATCTGTCATTTTGACGTATAGCACACGCTCCATGTTATTCAAGCACATGTCCTATTTTTTCCTCGGACTGAGGGGTTGAAAGAAAAAAAAAAAAAAAATATCGGATTGCACTCAAGTCTATGCGTCCGTGGAAAACATTAGACCGGACTCGGATGACATTGAGTGCGGTCAGATTTTTATGGACAGACTGAATAGGGGAGGTGAAAAATTAAAATGACAATCACTCTAATGAAACTGGAGGCACAGAAAATCAGCAGTAATAAATATGGGTGGGATGGGGGTCGGGACTAAGATGTAAAACATGATGACAGCATTTTTAACTGTTACTAATGCAGAATGTATAAATGGCAACTGCATCCCACTGCATATATTTTGTGGAAATACAAAAGAAAAGTCAAAGATTTTAAGATAGCTACTGCATCTAGGCAGGGACAGAATAGAGATGGGGGTACATGCATCCCAATAAATATACATTTATGTCAGTCAGTGAGAAACACAAGTAGGCCTGGAAAAGGTTTAGAAGTCTTCATTTTAATACACTTAAGTTGCCTTAGCCTCCATCCCTATGTTTTTTTGGAGAAAAATAATGACTTGAAATCATAGGTTAAATAGCTGTTTCTTTAATCGCTTCATTGGGGGGACACAGGTTACCATGGTGTACACCCACCGACTGGCACAAAGCTCACCAGTTTAAGCTTAGTGTCAGTAGGATGCAGACCTGGATCTGTCTTTTCCTTTTCAGGTCACTGTGTTTTTTATTAATCTTTTCCCCTTTCTCTTTCAGATCTTTCTTCAGGGTAACAGGGTGTAATTTCTCACACTGTTTTTACCGCACACGAGCGACTGAGAAAACATTGTGAGGTCACCCACATCATCCACTCTTGGTCTGTTAGGCAGAACCTTATCCCGTGACCTCATGGTGATTACCGGTGGCCGGTCCTTGCCTGTTCCCCACCCCTCTCCTCGGAGTGGGCCGGGAGGAAGGCTGTGGTCACTGTTCGTGATCTTCCCCCCCCTTTTAGGGGTCGACAGTCTTCTGCACTGCCTGGGACCATGGGGGTGCGGGAAAGAGTATGCCATTTCATTTCAGCGACCCCCCCCCTCTCCCCGAGGGCTCTTGATGACATCCTCATACATGAGAAGGAGGAGCCGGGGCTCACAAAATCAAGGTACAGACCCTCCTTCTCCACAGTCCCTTTTCTAGGCAGTGGGGGCGCAATCAGCGGAGTCCACATCCAACCCCTTCGATGCGGCACATCAGAGGCTCCATGACCATACCTAATCCCCAGCTTTGCCTGGAGCCTTCTCGTATAGGTACGCCACTTCCCCATTACGCCAGCCAATCAGCACGCGGCTCCCTGTTCACGCGCTTTGTCTCCACCAACCACAGCTACTGTCTCTCCCTGTGGCTGAATCACGCCCCCTCCAGCGTCTCCCAACCCATCAATGCGCACGAGACTCGTGCGCGCTTTCTGGCCTTTTTTTTTTTTTTCCTCTTGCCAAGCGACGCCCCCCAGTGGTCCTACAAATCAGCATGCGAGGCTTAGCACGCGCCTACTATAAGCCTATTGCACCACTCGGCTCATATACGGGGATGTATTTCTTCAGCAGAACGCTGCCTGGGCCCGCCCACCGCTTCCCCTACACATCTTCGGCTCAGCTAGTCACAGCCCTACTGCAGCCCCAGACTCAGCCCGCACCTCTGGACCTATTCCAATGTATCAGCGCGTTTTTTTTTTGTTTGTTTGTTTTGTTTTTAATATATCAGGACCGGGTAGGCTCTGTCAAGGCTGTATATTTACTTTCCTCACAGGCTTAGCCCTCCTCAGCAGTATTCTTCAGACCCCCTACATATGCCCAGACCCAGGTAGCCTCAATCCTGCCCCTCCTCCACTATCATTCACTATGCCTGTGGCCTCTTCAAAAAGAGGTGGCCCACAGGCCAGACCTCGGCCTTCTGCTTATTTTGCAGTCCTTCCACTATGCTAGCATCACAGGAGCTGCCCAGGATGAGAGCACACCCTCTCCTCCGAAGCAGGATGTTGCTATTTCTCAATCAGTATCTGACCTAACCAAGGTGTCAGTCCCTGGTTCAGGCCCTGGAACGTTTACCAAACCTGTCTGCCGCCACCAGTGCGCCGAACATCCCGCAAGACAATTCGGACGTACCTCACCACCACTCTCAGAAGGGCACAACAAGGACTAGATTCAAGAAGGGGGCTCACTCCAGCTCCTCAGACCCGTCTACATCCTCCAGGATGCCCACAGTATCCCATGCCTCCTCCCTGAGGTGGCACTGGGATCCAAAGCAGAGTCAGGTTCAGATTGGGAGTCCGACACAGATCAGACCTCCAAGATCCAGGACATGGTCAGCAGCCTCATATCGGTTGTTAACCAGAACCTTAATATTAAAGAAGGAGGAATAGTGTTCCTCCCAGGACCACTCTGTCTCATTCAAAAAAGGTAAAATGTCCCTCCCGGACGTTTTCCAATCACAAAGAATTTGAGGGAATCTTTACTAAACATTGGGAACATCTGGAAAAGCGCTTCCCCCTTAGAAAAAAATTTGATATTCTATATCCCTTTAGTCCGGACCTCATTAACAAGTGGACTGAGTGGTGAACCGTCGATCCGCAGGTCTCCCATCTGTCCGCCAAGACAGTTCAGTCTCTGCCAGATGGCTCCTCATGCAAGGACTCCAACAGGCAGATTGAATCTCTAGGCAAATCAGCCTTTGAGGCTGCTGGCGCATTCCTCTGCCCCGCTTTTGCTTCCACGTGGGCATCTTATCAGCCGCCTCCCCAGGCGAACTGGCTGACCTTGTGGACCAAATAGCCCATGCAGGAAAATATTTACTCTAAGCATCTATGGATGTTGCCAACCGTTCAGCCCGTGTTACTAGCAATATGGTTGCCATAAGAACAATTCTCTGGCTCAAGGCCTGGAACTCAGGCCCAGCTTCCAAGAAGTCCCTTACCAATCTCCCCTTCCAGGGTTCAAGACTGTTTGGGTCTAAGCTGGATCAGATCATTTCAGACACTACCGATGGTAAAAGCACCTCCCTCCCTTAGCCCTAACCAAAACGCCCTTTCACAAGGAGATGTTTTCTGCAGTTTCGTCTTTCGTCACTTCTCCTCCCAACAGAAGAGAAGAAAGCAGTCCTTCAAGTCCGCTCCTAACTGGCGCACAAGGGGCTGTTCTTCAAAGCCCTCAGGGTCCCGCTCTAACAGATTCTCTTCTGCATGACGGGTCACCCCCACCTGGGAGGCTTCTACTCTTCTGGGACGCATGGCTATTCGTAGGTCGAAGATGCCTGGGTCAGAAGATCGTGACCACTGGCTAAAAGATGGAATTCCCTACCCCTTCATCCCCCCCCCCCCCATGAAAACTTTTTTCAGGGCCCAGGCTTCTTTCACGCAATCTCCTCTCAAGAATGCTTTTCAAGTTTTTATTCCAACCATTTCGGGGTTCACTATCAGATTCTGGACCACAAAGCATCTAAACAGAGGGGTCCGTCTCCATCACTTCAGGATGGAATCCCTTCACTCGGTGATCGTCTCTATGGAGCCCGAGGAGTTCATCTGCTCAGTGGATATTCAGGATGCCTATCTTCACATTCCGATGTGTCCCACATCAGAAATTTCTCAGGTTCGCGGTTCAGGGAAATCACTACCAGTTCCACAGCCCTTCCCTTCAGTCTGGCCTCTGCCCCCAGGATATTCACAAAGGTGATGGCAACAGTCATCGCCATTCTGCCATCCAAGGGGATAGTAATTATTCCCTATCCAGATCTCTTGATCAAGGGTCTGTCCTTTCAGGACTGCTACCAGAACCTTCAAATCACTCTGGACACCCAAGCCTGTCTCGACTGGATGGTTAACACAGCAAAATCTACCCCGATTCCAACTCAACTCCTAGAATTCCTAGGCATGTGGTTAGACACCACTCGTGCCCTAGTACTCCTCCCAGAGGAAAAGATCTCAGCTCTCTATCAGGGGATTCGTTCTCTGAAGCCCCCATCCCCACACACTCTGCATAAGTATCCTGGGAGGACGATTGCTGCAATGACCTTTGGCCAATTCCATACCCGTCCACTTCAGCTAACCCTCCTGTCCGCTAGGGACAAGACGATCTCTTCCCTTGACAGTCCCATTCTCCTGCCTCTTCGTGCGAGACAGTTGTTGACATGGTGGATTCTCTCTCCCTCCATTCGATTCGGGAGATCATTTCTCCCTCTCCACTGGCAAGTTGTCAAGACCGATGCCAGTCTCCTCGGATGGGGCGCAGTCTTCCTTCATCACACAGTCCAGGGTCGCTAGAATACTCAGGAGGTCTCCTTTACCATTAATCTTCTAGAGATCAGGGCAATTTACCCCCCTTCTTCACTAGCAGGATTTCCTGGCAGGGCATCCAGTTCGCCTTCAGTCAGACGTGATGGCAGTGACATACATAAACCAGGGCGGAACACGCAGCAAATCCGTCATTACGTAGAAAGCACAGATTCTGGTTTGGGCCGAGCGGCACGTGCCAGCAGTCCATATTCCGGGGGGTGGACAATTGGGCCGTTTACTTCCCAAGTCATCAGGGTCTTTCCTCGGGCAAATGGTCGCTCAACTCCCGACGTGTTCGATCAGATCTGTTAGAGATGGGGCACCCCGACATCGATCTAATGGCGTCTTGGATGAATCAAAGTGCCTCGCTTTGTAACCATATCTCGCAACCCCCTGACTGACTTATGACACCCTGCTCATTCCGTGGTCTCAATTTCAGCTTCATTACCTCTTTCCACGGATGCTGAGAGTCATCAAAAAGATCAAGGTAGAGGGAGTTCCAGTAATCCAGGCGGCTCCAGAAAGGCCCAGAACGGCCTGGTACGCAGAGTCAATCTGCTCGCATACGTACCCTGAAAACTTCTAGACCTACTTTCTCAGGGCCCTCTCTTCCACCAGAATTTTCAGTCTCTGAATTTAATCGCATGGCCATTGAGGCTGCGGTTCTGAATGAAGCAGGGTTTCCATCCCAGGTCATACAGACCATGATCAGCGCAAGAAAGCCCGCATCCTCACACATCTATCATTGGACTTGGAAGGCCTTTTTTCGATGGTATGAAGACAACCGTTCAAGCTCTGGCTTTTCTACAGCCGGGCCTCAACTCCGGGCTTTCCCTTAGCATACTCAATGGTCAGATCTCGGACCTTTCAATTATTTTTCAACAAAATTTGCCATCTCGTCCCCAGGGAGTTACTTGCCTGGTACCACCATATCGCCCTCCTGTAGACCCTTGGGACCTTAATCTGGTCTTCAGTATTCTTCAGCAATCCCCCTTCTAATCCATCCATGACATCACGTTGTCTTTTCTTTCCTGAAAGGTTGCCTTCTCAGTAGCCATCATGTCCATCAGAAGAGTTTCTGAGCTGGCAGCACCACCAGGCCTCGGCAACCCACCATTGCAAGGCTGCTACCTGGTCACTCTTCACACTTTTGCGAGGTTCTACAGAGTACATACCTATGCCTCAGCCGATGCTGGCCTGGGTAGGAAGGTTCTGCGAGCGGCGGTTGCCCACCGTCCGACCTGATTTGTCCAAGTTAACCTGTTCACTCCCTTAGGGACTGCTGTCGGACGTCCCATGGTTACCTGTGCCCCCCAATGAAGCAATAAAGTGGGATTTTTGGTACTTACCGTAAAATCTCTTTCTAGAGCCTTCATCGCTGGACACAATACACTCCCGGGCTTTGTGCCTATGTTGGGTTTATGTGCCTTCGTTGGGCTTGTACACACACTGTGTTCTGAATTATTAGGCAAATGAGTATTTTGATCACATGATACTTTTTATACATGTTGTCCTACTCCAAGCTGCATAGGCTTGAGAGCCAACTACCAATTAAGTAAATCTGGTGATGTGCATCTCTGTAATGAGGAGGGGTGTTGACTAATGACATCAGCACCCTATATAAGGTGTGCTTAATTATTAGGCAACTTCCTTTCCTTTGGCAAAATGGGTCAGAAGAGAAATTTGACGGGCTCTGAAAAGTCCAAAATTGTGAGATGTCTTGCAGGGGGATGCAGCAGTCTTGAAATTTCCAAACTTTTGAAGCGTGATCACCGAACAATCAAGCATTTCATGGAAAATAGCCAACAAGGTCGAAGCGTGTTGGCCAAAAAAGGCACAAAATAACTGCCCATGAATTGAGGAAAATCAAGCGTGAAGCTGCCAAGATGCCGCTCGCCACCAGTTTTGCCATATTTCAGAGCTGCAACGTTACTGGAGTATCAAAAAGCACAAGGTGTGCAATACTCAGGGACATGGCCAAGGTAAGGAAGGCTGAAAAATGACCACCTTTGAACAAGAAACATAAGATAAAACTTCAAGAATGGTTCAAGAAATATCTTAAGACTGATTTTTCAAAGGTTTTATGGACTGATGAAATGAGAGTGACTCGTGATGGGCCAGAGGCTGGATCAGTAAAGGGCAGAGAGCTCCACTCCGACTCAGAAGCCAGCAAGGTGGAGGTGGGGTACTGGTATGAGCTGGTATCATTAAAGATGAACTTGTGGGACTTTTTCGGGTTGAGGATGGAGTGAAGCTCAACTCCCAGATGACCTACTGCCAGTTTCTGGTAGACAACTTCTTCAAGCAGTGATACAGGAAGAAGTCAGTATCGTTCAAGAAAAACATGATTTTCATGCAGGACAATGCGCCATCACATGCATCCAACTACTCCACAGCGTGGTTGGCCAGTAAAGGTCTAAAAGAAGAAAAAATAATGACATGGGCCCCTTGTTCACCTGATCTGAACCCCATAGAGAACCTATGGTCCATCATAAAATGTGAGATCTACAGGGAGGGAAAACAGTACACCTCTCGGAACAGTGTCTGGGAGGCTGTAGTGGCTGCTGCACGCAATGTTGATCGAAAACAGATCAAGCAACTGACAATCTATGGATGGAAGGCTGTTGAGTGTCATCATAAAGAAAAGGTGGCTATATTGATGACTAATTATTTTGGTTTTTGTTTTTGCATGTCAGAAATGTTTATTTCTAAATTTTGTGCACTGATATTGGTTTACCTGGTGAAAATAAACAAGTGAGATGGGATTATATTTGTTTTTTATTAAGTTGCCTAATAATTCGGGACAGTAATAGTTACCTGCACAAACAGATATCCTCCTAAGATAGCCAAATCTAAAAAAAAAAAAACACTCCAACTTCCAAAAATATTAAGCGTGGATATTTATGAGTCTTTTGGGTTGATTGAGAACATAGTTGTTGATCAATAATAAAAATAATCCTCTAAAATACAACTTGCCTAATAATTCGGCACACAGTGTAGTTGTGTTGTTATTGCTTCTCCTACGGCTTTTTCAATAACTGACAAGCTTTGTGCCAGTCGGTGGGTGTATACTGCTGAGGAGGAGCCAATTCTTTTTTTGCCTAGTATCAGCTTCCTAGCGACAGCAGCATACACCAATGGTTACCCGTGTCCCCCAATGAAGGCTGCAAGAAAGATTTTATGGCGAGTACCAAAAATCCCTATATTCTGCAGTCAGCCGTATGAAATTTTTCAGATATTTTGAAGAGCTTTGTGGAAAAAAAATTCTTACTTTTTATTTTCTTTATCTTGTTCTTGAATTTTCTTCAGAACATTAATCTCCATCTGAGCAGCCTCCCGATACTTTTTTATATTCCGGATGATCTTTAGAGCAACTCTGGTGTTTCTTCTAAGACCAAACGAGAAAAAAATGCCAGCTTAAGGTTGCTTTGTACAGAACAGTAATGGATCTTAGTAGTTTTTCTTATTATTGAGGTGCATGAGGCCTCTATTGTACATCAGTATCCCTCCGATTTCGTATTGGGGCTTTTTTGTCGTATCTCAGAAGCATGTGCCATAAGACACTGAATTGATTGAAGGTTAACACAAATAGAAACTATGCTTCTGCAGAAGACGATCTATGTACATATGGCACAAAAAGAACCCTGTGTGACAACACATGGAGCCATTGCAGCCTTCACTCACTACCATTTCAGGTTCTGCACATTGGGTTCTGTCATGTAGCCATAAGAGGATGTTTCACCATGACAAACCTGTGATGGTCCAAGCACTCCACCACCCTGCCGAAAGTCCCCTCGCCTAGAATTCTCACAACTTCATCTGAAAGACACAAAAAGCAGGGGCTAGATTTTATGACACTGTAAAAAGTGAGAGAAAGGCTTTATATAACAGACTGACCAATTCCTTTACTGCTGTGCAGATTTCCAGAGTCCATCTATCAACTATTCAATTTCCATATATTGCACCAGAAGCCACCAGATAAGGTGAACACTCATTTAAACTAAACTTATCTTAAAGGATTTTTTTTCTTAAATAAAAATGGGCCCATAGGGATATTAAAATAAGTCCAACTACATTTCTTCCCCACTGCTGCCTGTGTGCCCCCTGCAAGTTCCATGGTGTCCTCTTTCTGCGAGAGACATAACGTGCAGCAAATCAGCAGTCCCTGATCGGCTGCAGCCTTTGCATTGGAGGGAAGACATTGTTTTTTTTTTCCAGCCAGGACGGCACATGAAGGCCACAGACAAGCAGTGACAGCTGATTGAGACCAGGAGACGAGAGAGTAACACAGGCAGCAGTGGGGCAGAATGACGGGAGTCTAGTAGGTATCAGTTCCCTTTTATCGCCACCACGGGCCAAATTTGTTTGCAAACAATAATAGCTGCTTTCACCTTTAAGTAATTAACTAAAATGTATGCTTTTCATTATAGATCTTGGTTAAGAATACTACTATTTTTATACCTTTACCATCAAACCATTAACAGTTAGAGACAACTTCATATATGCCAATTGAGTTTTCTCCATCTGCTGCGGTGATGGCAGAACATATCGCTACACTTTCTGCAGATTAGTAGTGTAATATTCTGCTATGTATACTACAGAGGACTAGTTCAAAAGTGGACAGTTTTTTACTCTTACTTTATTCCCATTGCTCCTGAGTACGCAGGTTTTTTTGTAAATATCATATGGTTACAGGGATACAAGCCTTTTTCTTTAGTGCTAATTCTTATGGTCGTTACCAAGGTTCTTCCTCAAAGGGTAATTTTTCAGACCAGCCTAACGACACTCCCAGAGAATCCTGTAAGCCACATCTCCTTGTTAAAATAAGAATTAGCATAAAATAAAGGCCCATATCGCTGGATCTGTATGGTGGATTTAAGTAAAACAAAAAGCAGAATAATCAGTGGGAATAAAATAAGAGTAAAAGCTGGCCACTTTTGTCCTGGTGACAGGTTCCCTAAGATTAAATGTGAGTTAGAAGACCTCATGTCCGTAACAGAACAATAGTTTAGCTCTACAAAGTAGGTAAATGGATTGCGTCACAATTAAATATGACATCTCTATTGAAATCACGCAAAACATAAAATTATGTCGGTACAAAAGCAGAGTAACTCAACCACACCACCAAAAACCTCATATATGGGCAGGAGAGTAATTTGTTCTTGTGTAGGCCAAGCAAAATAGATCATAGAACTAATGGTGAATTCATATGTTCAGCAGCTTTGAAGATCTGTTCCATAGATCTCTTTTAGAGGCAAGCACATTCATTTCTGCAGGTCACATTCAGATGAATATGACAGACCTAGAAATCAGTAGCAACAAATCTGACGTATGCGAGTTCACCCTTGTATCACCTTCTTCTTGCCAGTACTGAGCTCAGTAGGTGGAATGTTTGAGAAGGGAATAAATTGTTCTGCGTGATCTACCAGAGAAATGTAATATTTCATTTATGAGAAAATCCTTGAAAGGCAAAAAAGATAACTCAAAGTGTACCTATGGTGGAAAAGACCTCACGGACAATTATCTTTCTGCTAAGGAAATAACATAGCTGCCACAGGGACTCTGCAGTTCTGCCAAGTAGTGAAAGGGATAAATGATTATACAAAGCATACTACCCTGATCTGACCCTGCCTCTCCCTTCATGGTCATTAGCCCTGCAGTTATCTCATGGGGTAGGGAAAGTCAGGGGAAAAAGCTGAGGAAGAGTAAGTATGTTAAAGTTTTACGGAACAGGCTTCAGTACATCTGTCCAAGATGCGGTCTCCAATCCGGCACACCAGGTGCCCCTCCTTGTCATCTTCAGTAGTCTGGCTGTTCTTAGCACTTCGATGACTCTTCTGCTCGCCCAACAGTCACAAACAGGAACAAGGAGTAGGTTTCATTGCCGATAAAAACCGAAGGTGGTTACATTAAGAAGACACGATCCACGTCCGTGTAGGTGAATGGTGTGCAGTCATATAAAAACATAGAACGATAGGGGATATTGCAAAGGGAGACGTGCAGGTTAGAGACGCCTCAGCACTGAAGCTGGACTAAATGCGCATAAAAATTCTCTAAAATGTAATTTCTCATATTTTATTACTACTACATCTATGTACATAGAGGAAGTTTAGGGGGGGAATATTCTCGATTATACATATGTTTACAAGATAACTACAGAGGACGTTAACTTTAAGCTCACCATAACCCAAAGAGTATCTTGTAACATTCACAAACACGGTAAACCATTAATACGCTCTTCACTCTTAAGAGCGTTTACCTTAGATGACAAATATTTAAAAATAATCATTGTAAATTTTTATTGTACCTGTGTACAAAGAACTAGGTTTTACTTATGCAGCTTCACAGAAAAAAAAATGAAAAATTTAAAAATCATTCATTTATCCAATGTTCTTGCATTAAAAGTTAAAGTTTGGTGTAAAGGAGTATTCACACTAAAATTTAGTAACTTTGAGTCCCTGTGTGACAGCTCCATCAATTTTCTAAAAAATGGACGATTACCTAACGGGGGTATGGCCAACTGCAACAGGACAAATTTACAATTATGTACACCAAAAACTGGTGTAAACTGTACCTGAAATCTCCATAGGTTAAAGGGAATCGGTCACCCCCTAGGACTTACCGGACCTCTAATATGGGCATACAGGTGATACAAATGTGAATCTATACTTACCTGTATGCCCCATATTAGAGGTCTATTTGCTGTGAAATGGCTTTTTTTCAGTGAAGATTCCGGTGCTTGCAGGCCAGGCCTACTGTGTTAATTTAAATATTTCCCCCCTCCCCTGCACTGTGACGTGCAGACGAAATGTCCAAATTCTGCTACAGTGCACTTTGCTTTTTACAGAAGGCACAGTTGTACTGTGTACTATGCAGTCATAGTAATGCAGGGATCTTGTGCGCTGGGAAGTCACAGTGACTCGCCTGAGCACAAGAATACATTTGGAGCACCTCACTTCAGTGGGCACTTGGTTTAATGGTTTATCAAATGGTATGAAATACAAATGCACAGGCACTGCAGCAACTCAGTCCTTGTGCAGAGACTCAAGAAGCTCGACCTCATCAGCTCGAGCAATCAATCTTACCATCGGGTGCAACTCCCTCCAGAAACAAAGTCACAATTCATACATGAAGAAAGCGAGGTGGCACACCGATGTAATAAAATCTTCTTTTATTCCATTTCCATTAAAAATGCAGGGAAGCGGCACCTTTTGCGGACTAGGAGGCAAAAGGTGCCGCTTCCCTGCATTTTTAATGGAATAAAAAAAGATTTTATTACATCGGTGTGCCACCGCGCTTTCTTCATGTATGAAAAATGGTATGAAATGCTAGTCTTGATAAATTCCTGCATAGTTTTTTTTATTTGTATAGGAAGAGACCTATCAAATCAGGAAGACACTTGTCCTCATGCTAATCCCAAGCTGCAGTGGTCACAAGTCAACATGACGTTTGATCACTGGAGGTCAGGAAAAATAGATTGTCGGAGAATCAGGCAAGAGTTTAGCAAATCGATTTTGTGACAACTTACCCTAAGGGCAATCGCACACCAGCGCATTTTCTCTCATCCGAAAGAATCAGCCCGATTATGCTGATCAGATTTTCTCGGATGAGAAAAAGAAAAAAAAACAATTTCTCAGTCTTCTCCATTCTGTGAGGCCATGAAAATCAGACTGCATTCAGATGTGATGCGAGTGCAGTCCGATTTTTTGCAGACTCATTGACTTGCATGGCTAAGTGAAATAATCGGATCCAACTCTTCTGTTTTGTCGGATCGCACTCAGACCGAAAATATTGTCATGTGCACAAGCCCTTATAGTGTGGAGCCCAGACCGTTCTTAAAATGCCTATAAAAACAATGAAAAGTATGAATATGGATCATATGCACAGATTTGTAAAGTGTCATCTATTTATAGGAAGGCCATTAATTCACTTTAATAGATCAGTTTGCTTACAATAATGTATTAGATCCCTAGAATTAAAAAGTTATGGTTAGTTTTATGAATGTTACAATATACTTCAAGAGAATATTCAGCTTCAAGTTTTAGTGCTGTCTTTCTCTGGTTAAAAAAAAAAAAAAATCATGTGACAAATTTACTAATATTATATAGCTGGTAATGAAGAAAAGTCACCACATGCTATAAATTACATAATAGTGAATGCTACAATACGGCCAGATAGGAGATCACTCACCCACGTACTCTATACTCACCGAAGAAAAGCTGCCAGATCTAGAGCGATGTCTGCGGGAGGTGCGATGAGGATGATACCTTCTTGATCTAGATTTCTCTACAACAGATGATTTTGTAGAATAACTCTCGCTATGGAATGAAATGCTTTGAGTGCCGCGGTCATTTCTCGACCATGCCCTAAGCGATTTCTCCCAGTAAGCCCTTGATAAATAATAAAATGATCACATTACAAAAGATGCATCTAATCTACCTTAACAGCTGAAGTTGGCCATATGGGCCATCCGCCTTCAAACGTAGAAAACATTTTACCGAAATAAAGCGGTTTTCATTGCAATTTTACCACTGGACCAAGATCACATTACAGCAAAACCATCATCTTCATGGTTAGGTTTTAGGGTAATATGACCTTGTTAGTGGGAGTAGTATTCTGATTTTATATCCAATTTTTCATGATAAAGTGAAACATAATATAAATTGATAGAAAAATCAAGGCATCAGCCTTCAAATATTTATTCCACATCCAGGGTACAAACTGGTATTTTTATTTAAGCCATACAAATCCTTTCTAAAACCATTAAATAACCCACTATGAAATATAGTTATGCAGGAGAAAATAGGTGTTTGTCACTTTTACACAATAAAAACAATTTTATAAAAAAAATAATTGTTTTCGCATCTCTATATTCTGAGAGCTATAGCTGTTATTTTTCCACTGATGGGAGCTGTATCGCGACTTGTTTTTTGCGGGACAAGATGATGTTTTTTCAGCGATGCCATTTTTATTTACATTCGTCTTTTTGATCACGTTTCATTCCACTTTTTGTTCAGCGACATCACGAAAAAGCATGTTTTTTTTTGCCAATTTTTACGATGTTCACTGATTGGGCTTAACTAGTGTGACAATTTAATGAGTCGGGTCATTCCGGACACAGCGATGCCAAATATGTGTACTTTGTGTATTTTAGTTTTTACATAAATATATGTATTATTGAATTCATATTTATTTTTTATTCTTTACTTTGCTTAAAAAATATTTTTACAATTTAAAACTTTTTTTGCAGGACATTAGATCAACATCTCGCAGACAGGGAGGAGGCGTTTCAGCTCTTGCACTGAGCAGGAACTTACAGGCCACCATACCTGGGTGACCACACGGCCATCTACCTGGGAGACCATCGGCGCAATGCAATAGCAATCGCGTTGTGCGGATCGGAGCAGAGAGGGAGCTCCTCACTCTATAACCCGATTGATGTCGCTATTGACAGAGGCATCAGAGGGGTTACACGCCCGCAATCGGTGCTAGCACCAATCGTGAGCGTTGCTGCAGGGTGTCAGCTTTCATATAGCACTGACACTCGCTTATGATTGCGCCTGCAGTGAGCCCGCATGATTGTCACACCATACATGAATGACAATTTACTTCTTCCAGTCTTTATTTACCGTATTATGGATTATAAGGCCCCCCCCCCCCCCTCCCGTTTTATAATCCGAATGTGTCACGGGTGTGTCAGAGGTGACAGTTGCCCTGCAGTTGGTTGCAGGAGATCTCTACGTTTGGCATTACAGACATTTTCTTAGAGGCTGTCTCTAGGACCCAGCGGCTACCCCCTCTGGCTAATTAACACCCTGCCTGGGTGTATAAATACCTGCTGTTTCAGAGGGAGGTGCCGGCAATATTCATTAGTACTTGTGAAGGCTTTTGCAAGAGCAGTACTTCGTCCTCTCTAGAGCTTAAGGATGTGTGAGCATTTGTCTGGATTTGTCTAAAGCTAAGCAATTTCACCTGTTTGTCCACCCTTGCTGTCTATAGTGCTCATTTCCTCCCTTCCCTAACCTTAGCCATACACCAGGGAAAGACAGGACGAGGCACGCGTGCGCCGATTGGTGAAGAGCCAATACAGGGACGTTAGGGAAGACAGGGTGACGCTAGATCAACCTAGGAGGTCTCCACTTTCCCCCTTCCCTTTGTGTTGCACTAAGGCTTTCCCACACCTTGCATGACAGAATGTAGATAACAGGGGAAGGCTACAGTGGAGTGAGGTCACAAGAGGCAGAGTCTCTGCTGCAGGAACCTGGCATTGGCAGGAGTGGGGCGATGCTGTGAACCCCTGGCTTAGAGGAGGGGGGTGTTCGGTAGTGCGAGGATTCCCCTGGCCCCAGACGTTCAGAAAATGTAAGCAGAGTCCCAGCACTTCCCATTGTTTTCACTGCAGTGGGCTTCTGAAAAATGTCCGCCAGAGGCAGCGCACGCGCAGATTGAGATCTCGGGAGACAAGATCTTAACCTGCACATGCGCTGCCTCCGGCGGCCATTTTCCCAAAGCCCACCGCAGGGAACTCCTAATGAGAGCCCAGGAACCGCATTGCCCCACTCCTGCCGCCAGCCTCCTGAAGCAGCGTCCCTGCCTCCTGTGACCCAGTTATACCATGCCTGAGGAAGAGGCTTAGGAAGTCATAGCTTGCTTTGTAACACCTTTTAATGGCTAACAAAAAAATCTATCATAAATATAAGATTATCTTGTTTTCCCCACTGACCGCAACAGATTATAAAACACACCATAACTATTTTTTTCCCTTATTTATAGATATGGATATATACATATCTATAGATTCTAGAATGAATAAAACAATTTTTATCTAAGTCTCACCCCCTGTAATTGTTACATAATGATCTGTAATAAAATAAAAATAGTTTGTTTTGATTGAGTTTAAAAGGTGGACATGCGGATATTAAGCGATTCACTGTGCGGATGGTACCCGGGTCTGGAGAAGAGGAGAATCTCATTCAGACCTGGGTACCATAGTACCCGTAAACAAAAAAAAAAAAACATTATACTCATTTTCTGATGGCCCCCGGTAAGGTGCGTCCTGGCTCCCGGTGGTGTAAAAGGACCTTCCATGACGTAATTTAGTCATGTGACAGGTCACGCAACCGCCGACGTCAGCGTCACATGACTAAAGGACGTCATGGAAGGTCCTCTTACACCACCGCGAGACGCCGAAGACACCAGAGAAGGAGATCGGGGGCATCGGAAGGTGAGTATAATGGGGTTTTTTTACTTTTTTTTATTTTTTTTTTTAACTTAACTTGGTCACACTATATAAATCCATGCCGGTTGCATGGATTTATATAGTGTGACCAAGTTGTCGAGCACTTTTCCAAGTGATGCTAAAATCGCTTGGAAAAGCGCTTGACAGCCCGCATGCGAAATCGCATGTGCAAAACACTTGCAAAACGCTTGTCCCTGGCTGGAAAAACGCATGTAAAATCCGCATGCGTTTTTTCTGCCAGGGAGATGCAGAAACGCTCAGGAAAAATCCAGAGCATTTCTGCATCGTGGACACAGCCTTACAGTTGGAAAGGATCTACAGGGTCTTAGTGTCCAACCCTCTACTCAATGCAGGATTCATTAAACCATCTCAGACAAATGTCTGTCCAGCCTCTGTTTGAAGACTTCCATTGAAGGAGAACTCACCACCTCTCGTGGCAGCCTGTTCCACTCATTGATCACCCTCACTGTCAAAATGCTTTTACTAATATCTAATCTGAAGCTTCTCCCATTCAGTTTCATTCATCCCATTGCTCCTTGTCTTTCTTTGTGCAAATGAGAATAAAGCTGATCCCTCTATTGTGACATCCCTTAAGATATTTGTAGACAGCTATTAAGTCTCCTCTCAGTCTTCTCTTTTGCAAGTTAAACATTCCCAAATCCTCTAACCATTCCTCATAGGACATTGTTTGTAGACCGGTCACCATCCTGGTAGCTATTCTCTGAACCAGTTTTTCAATGTCTTTTTTAAAATGTGGTGCCCAGAACTAGGCACAGTAATGCAGATGAGGTCTGACCAAAGAGCAGTAGAAGGGGATAATTACTTCATGTGATCTAGACTCTATGCTTCTGTTAATGCAACCCAGAATTGTGTTGCATCACAATGTTGACTCCTGTTCAGTCTGTGATCTATTAGCATACCCAAGTCTTTTTCACATGTGCAGTTACTTAGCCCTATTTCTCCCATTCTGTATATGCTTTTTTTTATTTTTCTTGCCCAGATGTCTTTGCATTTCTCCCTGTTAAAAAACATTCTGTTAGTTGCTGTCCACTGCTCCAGTTTGATTAGATCTTTTTGAATCCTCTCTCTCTCTTCTCTAGTATTAGCTATCTCTCCTAGCTTTGTCTCATCAGCAAATTTAATCAGTTTACCCTCAATTCCTTCATCTAAATCATTGATAAAGATGTTGAACAACTCAAGGCCCAGGACAGAGCCTTGTGGTGCCCCACTTGAGACATTCTTCCAACTGGATGTGCAACAATTTATTTATTTAGTTTGGGTCCGATCACTAAGCCAGTTATGAATCCACCTAACAGTTGCCTTGTTCATTCCATAGTTGGTCATTTTTTCATTAAGGATGGTATGAGATACTCTGTCAAATGCTTTGCCAAAGTCAAGATATACTATATCTACTGTGGTTCCCTGATCCACCCAGTCAGTGATTCAGTCAGGCTGGGTGCCCACGTAGCGTTTTTCAAACGTTTATGCTGCGGAATTTCCTCAGCATAAACGCTTGTGAAACGCTAGGTAATCCGCACCCCATGGTCCCCAAGGGGATTCCGCATGTTCTATGCACATGCTGCGGATTTTTCCGCAGCGTTTATGCTGCGTACAAAAATCCGCAGCATGTCATTTAATTTTGCGGAAGCGCAGCGGAACTCCCGCCATTGACTTGCATTGAGACGCATAGAAACCGCGACTGTACATTTGTACAAGCGGCTTCTATGCGTCTCTATGTGCGGATGGTACCCAGTTCTGGAGGAGAGAAGACTCTCATCCAGACCTGGGTACCATTGTACCTGTAAAAAAAGAATAAAATAACAAATAAAGTTATATTCACCTGTCCGGCGGCTTCTTTCTGAATGCCGGCATCGCTTGAGGACCTGCAGTAACGTCACAGTCGCAGGCCCTTCACCGCTCTGTCTCGCGATATGCCGGCATCCAGGAACCAGACAGAAACGAGCGCTGCAGCCACGCCGGGCATCGGGGGGTGAGTATAGCTTTATTTGTTTTAATTTTTACGGTTCACACTGTATAAATCCATGCTGTTTGCATGGATTTATACAGTGTGACCTAGTTGTCCAGCACTTTCCAAGTGATGCTATCGCCTGGAAAGCGCTTGTCAATCTGCATGCGGAAACGCATGTGAATCCGCATGTGGATCCGCATGTATTCTGCAGGAAAAATGCATGCACAATCTGCATGCACAATCTGCATGCGTTTTTTCTGCCAGGGAGATGCAGAAATGCTGCAGAAATTTTCTGCTTCATTTCTGCATCGTGGGCACATAGCCTCATAGAAGGAAATTAAGTTAGTCTGACATGACTTGTTAGTTACAAACCCATGCTGGCTCTGGTTAATCACTTCATTCTCATAAAGGTACTTGCATACATGTTGTTTAATAATTTGTTCAAAAATCTTTCCTAGTATAGAAGTGAGGCTCGCAAGTCTATAGTTCCCTGGGTCCACCTTCTTCCTCATTTTGAAGATGGGGACAACATTCACTCTTCTTCAGACTTCTTGGACTTCTCCTGACCACCAAGAATTTTCAAAGATTATGGAGAGTGGTTCAATAATTTCCTCTGCTATCTCCTTCAGTACCCTAGGATGTAATTCATCTGGACCTGGAGACTTGAATTCATTTATATTAGTTAAAGGGGTTTTCCCATGAACGAAAGTTGATTTTAATCAATAGATCTTGGAATAACAACTTCCACAATTGGATTTG
The DNA here is from genome assembly GCF_046119375.1 of Phyllobates terribilis. Classification (NCBI taxonomy): domain Eukaryota; kingdom Metazoa; phylum Chordata; class Amphibia; order Anura; family Dendrobatidae; genus Phyllobates; species Phyllobates terribilis. The sequence goes on from NW_027362771.1 coordinate 343,517,529, forward strand.
TTTGCATAAAATGTTCTTGTGCTGAGATAATCTTGTAAATGTTCCCCTGAGCAATGGCTGTGTCTGACCGAGTACAGAACACGGTCTGCTCATACCACTTCTCCTGGGCAGGGGAGAAAGCAAAAGAGTATACAGACAGGACAGCATGGGATCACAGCTGATTCTTTTTGTCAGGTAAAACATATTACTGCCTGTTTTTAAACAATGTTTTACATCAAAGAAAGAATCAGCTGTGATTCCCTGCTGTAATGTCTGTATTGTCTTTTGCTTCCTCTCCTGCCCAGGAGCTGTGGTATGATCAGACCGCGTTCTGATCATACCACACGGTCAGACACAGCCATTACACAGTACACAGCAGGGGAACATTTATAAGATTCTCAGTACAGGAACATTTTATTTAAATACATTCAAATGTGGAACTTATTATTACTCAAAGATCTATTGATTAAAATTACTTTTGTTCCTGGGAAAACCCCTTTAAGTATTTCCTTACTATCTCTCTGTTTACAGATAGTGTGGATTTTTTTATTCCTTCAATAGTACAGTGAAGATCAGTTGATGTTACATTTACTTTGAGAGAAAACAGATGCAAAATAGGAATTTAAAAGTTCAGTCTTCTCAGCATCATTTTTCACCACTTTACCATTTTCATCCTGTAAAAATCCTATAGCATTTTTGACGTTTCTTTTACTTTTGACATACCCCAAAATCCTTTCTTATTGCTTTTGACATCTCTTGCAAGCCTTAATTCATTATCAGCTTTAGCTAATCTGATACGTGTCCTGCAGGTTCTGCAGACAGCATCTTCCATGTCTTCTAATGTCATTTTCCATTCCAGTTGAAAACTTTGTTTTATCCAGTTGATTCCAGGCAGCCGAAAATCTCTAAAACAACTTTATATTTGGACCTGTTGATGTCCGTCACAATTTATCAAACACGCTTGCAATAATTAGCTTCTGAATGTGGGGCCTACACGGCAAACTCAGTAGTTCTCTCTGCAGTTTCTGTTGCAAAAGGACGCAAGCACGGGCCTGTGTACCAGTGTTACTAATGGTCGTATCAAATGATAAACTTCACTTTCACCTAGTTGCTGCAAATAACCCTAATATCGCTCATCAATACTTGCAAATTACTATTAGAAATTAAAGTGAATTTCAGGCAAAAATTTTGTAAAAGACACAATGGGAGCGGTGTAGACTGCTGCGTAAATATTTAGAGATTAGACTTGCCTAAAACAGTGAATACTGAATGTTGTCTGTAATCTGGCAAGTTTACTTTGAAACACGAAATATAAACTAATAAATAATATTAAATATTCTTTACAAATTAGCAAATTGTAGAGGTTTTATTTAACAGCTATTAAGTGTTCAAGGGCTGACATTGAGCCACCTTTTAAACTCAACCAAAATAAGCTATTTTTTGAAAGGATATTACAGATCATTATGGGTAACAATTATAGGCGGTGAAACTAATTTTTATTTTTTCTACAGAACGGATTGTCACACTAGTGTGTGGGTGTTGAGATAAAAACACAATTATGGTATTGCTATATTTTTTCATTCAGACTCACAAAAATTGGAATAGAAAGCAATCAAATATTATGTAACCATGTTTTTCAACGACCTAAAGTTTTCGCACAGTAATGTACATCTGTCATACCTCCTGGATCGAGATCTGGCTGGTGATTTCCAGTATGGAGAAAGTCTACGTCGTTCATGTCCCTCACGTTCCAAACTTCGACTAAGTCGTCGTCTTTTCCTCATCCTGGAGTCTTGACGCGACCATTCCCTCTTCCTCCGATGCATCTAGTAGTTTATTAAACAGATATATTAGAATACTACTACTGCCCATCCATTGTCTCCTGACTGCAGGCCAACAATTTTACATGGTGGCCATTTAGATGAAATGCCATGTAAATTCATGGACAGACTGAGAAGGCTCTCTGTTTATGACATAGAAAGGGACTATGCTCTAAGAAATCTATATTCCTTAAGACACATATGGAAAGGAGTAGCCTTCGTAAGACTACTTTTAATCCAGATCTAGGCCCTAAATACACAGTTCAAAAAGACAACATAGTATAATCAGTGGCTGTAACCGCACCCCCGGCACTGAGTGACAGCCAGTTCTAATGCAGATCCTGCTATCAGTCAGTGCCAGAGGTGCAGTTACAGCCAACACTATCTACTGAGCGGTGACTGAAACAGTGCCAGAGCCACCCCTTATGATTGGACGCCAAACACTGCCAAGTTTATTTCCTCCCGGCAGTGGGGCTCTCTGTGCAAGCGCCACACTGTCAGAACGCTATTAACCTACAGATTAACCCCACATCTGCAGGTTAATAGCGTTATTTTACACGACCGGTTCCCTTTAAGAACGTTAATACCTTGCTATATATGCAGGGGAACATGCTAACAAACAGTAAAGGGGTTGTCCTGTCTTATGGTGAAAGTCAGTCATTCGATGTGACTGCAGACTTCAGAATCCTTAAAAGCGTGCGCAACGTACGCTGTCAGTGTTGATGCCGAAACAGGGTGGTCATGTGAACTTAAGTATACGATTAGTATGCGGTCATATGCCAACTAAATGTGCTCAGCCAAGCTCAATACAAATGAAATGAGCGAGGTTGAGCACGTCAAGTCGGAATGTGTCCGGAAATGTTTAAAAATTGCATGCTTGCGTCTCAGCAGCAATACTGTAGACTCCTGACAGCATACGGTCCACACACACTATATGGATTCAGAAGTCTGTTGTCACAGAATGACTGCAGACTTTCACCACAAGACTAGACAACCCCTTAGAGAATGTGGGATTTTTTTGTCCCACCCCATTCTTCCAAGAATTTTTTCTTCTGTCCACATAGCTGTATGAGGGCTTGTACAATTGAATAGAAGCTAATTATTTAACATTCAATGAATTAGAAAACAGGAAAAAAAATCCAAGCGAAGTAAAAAATTGTGAAGAAAAATGCAATTCTTCCATGTTTTTTGGGGTATTTGTTTTTACAGCGTTCATTCTGTCACTAAAAAATTAATGACTGACATGATTCTACAGATCAGTACAATTAAGGCGATCAGAAACTTGCTTAATTTTTTATATTTATGTGGTGAAAAGTTTAAAGTTCGTAAAAAAAAAATTAAAAAAAAGTATACATTATCCTCATTAAAAAGAGCGCATGCTGCAAATATACATGTTCTTAAATTAATAAAACACTTACTGTAGCTTATCTCAGAAAGGAAAAGTCATGCTTCTTACGCTTTTGTAATCACATGGGAAGTTTTCAGAGAACTGAAAAAGAATACGAATTGTTTAATGTATTGGATATATTAAATGAACGGTTACTGTCTCGGTAAGTGTAACATACTGTGGTAGAGGGATTATGTGCCCTTATATGGCGGCCACAATAATGGCACCGCTCAGCTAAGCTGCAGAATAAATCAAAGCAGCCAGTTATAGCACAGAAACATGCCTTCTTGTTTTCTATCAGTCATAGCTTTTACTTTTAAGACTATATATGTATGCAGAACAAGCCATATTCTTTAGGAATCATTTCCAGGTAAATATATGATAGACTTTAACCTTTATGAATTTAGTAAAATACATAAAAATTAATCCGCCACAAGCACCATGTGCATAACACGACAGGTGATTTCAGCTTTTGATGTCAGTTATACTGGCACCCATGCGGCGAGTGTCCAGACCTCCTGGAGCCCACACTATCCCCAAGCTAAACCCTGAGGAAGGAGCAATCTGAAAACAAGCATGTCAACTGCATAAGTTGTACATGCTCAGTAGTGAGGACGTCCTGTGGAGTTGGAAGTCAGGGAAATTGAGGAGTCGGAGGCTTGGCTTACTAACTCCACAGCCGTGGAAGACAGAGACCCTGATTCCAGCGATGTCTCATTTAGGCCGCGGCCCCACTATCAGTATGTGGTCAGTATTTTTTCTCAGGAATGGGAGCCAAAACCAGGAGTGGGTGATAAATGCAGAATTGGTGACTTGTTTCTATTATACCTTTTCTCTGATTGTTCCTCACCTGGTTTTGGCTCCCTCTCCTGAGAAAAATACTGACCGAATACTGATAGTGGGGCCGTGCCCTTACTTGGTTGTTAGCTGTCACTATGATACAATCATAGGTTTCTCTGATGCACTTTATACATATAACAAAAAAATGACACAAATTAGGTAACCAAACAAAAGTAATAACCTGAATAACTCATATAACACCCCCACCATACTGCCTCTACGCTCGCTGGAGCACGTGCAGCAGATATCCTGCTCCTCCACACTCCAGGACACTGCGACAAATTTTAAAAAAAACAACGAAACATCAGTCTTCTAGCACTGCATGCCGCTTTTCTGTTCCCTTACGCAGCACTATGGTGGACTACGGTATTGTGTTTAAAAAAACAGCATCATACTGAAATCCTTCTTGTGAGTGCGGTTGATGTTCTACAAGTCCACTACTTGGCTCTCCCAGTTCAACCTGCAGCCCCTCATCAAAGCGGAGTGCACGCCATATATCTCAATACATGAATAATTCATTTAACACCCCCCGCGGCTACGCTCGACGTGACACCCCCCCACCGCTACGCTCGACGTGACACCCCCCGCCACCACTAGTTACGCTCGACATGACGCTCCCCCCCGCCGCCGCTACGCTCGACGTGACGCTCCCCCCCGCTGCCGCTACGCTCGACGTGACGCTCCCCCCCGCTACGCTCGACGTGACGCTCCCCCCCGCTACGCTCGACGTGACGCTCCCCCCCGCTACGCTCGACGTGACGCTCCCCCCCGCTACGCTCGACGTGACGCTCCCCCCCGCTACGCTCGACGTGACGCTCCCCCCCGCTACGCTCGACGTGACGCTCCCCCCCGCTACGCTCGACGTGACGCTCCCCCCCGCTACGCTCGACGTGACGCTCCCCCCCGCCGCCGCTACGCTCGACGTGACGCTCCCCCCCGCCGCCGCTACGCTCGACGTGACGCTCCCCCCCGCCGCCGCTACGCTCGACGTGACGCTCCCCCCCGCCGCCGCTACGCTCGACGTGACGCTCCCCCCCGCCGCCGCTACGCTCGACGTGACGCTCCCCCCCGCCGCCGCTACGCTCGACGTGACGCTCCCCCCCGCCGCCGCTACGCTCGACGTGACGCTCCCCCCCGCCGCCGCTACGCTCGACGTGACGCTCCCCCCCGCCGCCGCTACGCTCGACGTGACGCTCCCCCCCGCCGCCGCTACGCTCGACGTGACGCTCCCCCCCGCCGCCGCTACGCTCGACGTGACGCTCCCCCCCGCCGCCGCTACGCTCGACGTGACGCTCCCCCCCGCCGCCGCTACGCTCGACGTGACGCTCCCCCCCGCCGCCGCTACGCTCGACGTGACGCTCCCCCCCGCCGCCGCTACGCTCGACGTGACGCTCCCCCCCGCCGCCGCTACGCTCGACGTGACGCTCCCCCCCGCCGCCGCTACGCTCGACGTGACGCTCCCCCCCGCCGCCGCTACGCTCGACGTGACGCTCCCCCCCGCCGCCGCTACGCTCGACGTGACGCTCCCCCCCGCCGCCGCTACGCTCGACGTGACGCTCCCCCCCGCCGCCACGCTCGACGTGACGCTCCCCCCCGCCGCCACGCTCGACGTGACGCTCCCCCCCGCCGCCACGCTCGACGTGACGCTCCCCCCGCCGCCGCTACGCTCGACGTGACGCTCCCCCCCGCCGCTACGCTCGACGTGACGCTCCCCCCCGCCGCTACGCTCGACGTGACGCTCCCCCCCGCCGCTACGCTCAATGTGATGCTCCCCCCGCCGCTACGCTCAACATGACGCTCCCCCCCTGCCGCTACGCTCAACATGACGCTCCCCCCCCTGCCGCTACGCTCGACGTGACGCTCCCCCCCGCCGCCGCTACGCTCGACGTGACGCCCCCCCCCGCCGCCGCTACGCTCGACGTGACGCCCCCCCCGCCGCTACGCTCAATGTGATGCTCCCCCCGCCGCTACGCTCAACATGACGCTCCCCCCCTGCCGCTACGCTCAACATGACGCTCCCCCCCCTGCCGCTACGCTCAACATGACGCTCCCCCCCTGCCGCTACGCTCGACGTGATGCCCCCGCCACCACTACAGTTACGCTCGACATGACGCCCCCCACAACCATTACGCTTGATGTGATGCCCCCCCACAACTACCATTACACTTGATGTGATGCCCCCAACTACCGCTACGCTCGACGTGACACCCCCCGCCCTCCACCACCACTGCTACTGCCTCACCACGTCACGATCACACAGGCCACAGCAGCTGTTTTGGGCGATACCACCACCAGGGGAGGAGGCTGTGCAATGTTTCCACATCAGAGGCCCCGGCGCTCCATGGTACAGCTCACCTGCAGCAGCTTCGGTCCCAGACCAGCACTGGCATTATCCCAGCACCCCCGGGAGTACACGGGCACAGAGCCCGGAGCACAGCTCTAGTCAGCACTCCTCACACCACGACACTTCCCCGCTTCCTCAAGCACACTGCACCGGAAACCTAAAGCAGGAGGTGTGCGCAGAATCACAGGAACCAGTCACAATCCGTGTAATGGCCGCTATCTAGCTCTACCAGAACACACCGATGCCCGTACGGGGATTCCGTGACGTCAGAAGTACTAACCCCGCCCACTCCCAGACCGCATCCTGAGCCTTTAGTCAGACTCGCAAGCTTATTGGTGAAGAGTTAGCACGTGATGCGCACGTGATATGTGTGTTTTTGGCCAAGCAGTAGTGAGCCGTTCACATGGCGGGAAGTGGCTGAGTCAGTTGTTCCGTACATGGAGCAATGGGCGGAGCCGGCATTATTCAAACCTCCCTCTGGCAGAAACGTACGTGCAGTGAAGGAGAAGTGACGCAGCCGTGCTCAGACCCCGTGGCCGGCTTATTGGTGGCGCACAGGCATGGACGGCGCACTCCGCTCAGAAGACACCTACTAATGTCCGAGACGTGTTGTGCAAAACTGATTTCTGGCATTTTTACGTCAGTCCCAGCAGCACCAAAATGGGCGAAGCTGCTGCACGGCAAAGCCCTGCGACAAATTGCTCCACAGTTAGTAATGTACACATCGCCACAATGGTCCTGTGGTCCCTGAGCTGAAATTTCCGCAGCATGTGCACAGCACATGCGGATTATCATTGGGAACCATTGCAGACCTTCTACCATGCGTTTTTTAAGTTCTCTATAGGATCTGTGGTGTGCAGGTTTAACATCTCCCCTAGTGTGTAGTGTTAGGCATGTGTGCCCACGTAGCGTTTTTCAAGCGTATATGCTGCGGAATTTCCGCAGCGTAAACGCTTGAAAAACGCATGTATATCCGCACCCCATGGTCCCCAATGGCATTCCGCAATGTCAATGCCCATGCTGCGGATTTTTCCGCAGCGTATATGCTGCGGTCAAAAATCCGCAGCATGTTCATTAATTTTGCGGAAGCGCAGCGGAATCAATGTGCGGATGGTACCCAAGTCTGGATGAGAGGAGACTCTCATCCAGACCTGGGTACCAAAGAACCTGTAAAAAAAAGAATAAAATAAAGTTTATACTTATCTTCTGATGTTTTCCCTCCGTCGCGCTGTTGTCTGAAGGACCTGCCACGTCATTGAGTCATGTGACCCACCACATGACTCAATGACGTCACCGCAGGTCCTGCACACAACAGCGTGAGCCGCTCAAGCCTCCGGACGGGGCAGAGAATGCATCAGAAGGTGAGTATAAAGTTTATTTTTTACCATTCTGAACAAGTTGTCAAGCACTTTTCCAAGTGATGCTTGGAGAAGTGCTTGATAACCCGCATGCGGAAATGCATGCAAAGATGCTGCAAAGATGCCTCACAAACGCTTCTACCTGGCGGGAAAACCGCATGTAATATCCGCATGCGATTTTCCCGCCAGGGAGAAGCGTAAAAATATGCTTCAGGTCCGCAACGTGGGCACATAGCCTTAGCATTCAGTAGCTCATGGCCGACGGAGACGTTCATAGAAGATACTGATTTCTGCTGAAGCATTGCTATGTATTGCACATTTGGAGCTTCAAGTCTCCTAAGGGGATTATTAACCCATTCATCACCCAGCCTGTTTTGACTTTCCTGCCAAGGCCAATTTTTTCTATTCTGACCAGTGTCACTTCATGAGGTAATAATTCGGGATCGGTTCAACATATCCGAGTGATATCACTAGAATTAAAGCAATGTGGAAGGGAAAAAAATGAACCTTTTACTTTTTCCCACAAAAATATTGATTTAGCCTCAAATTTGGCATTTTCAAAACGGTAACCATGAGAAAATGGACTATACAATTTGTTGTCAATTTTTGTGGTGGAAAACTATTGTTTGGTCACGGCAGGGCTTGGAAGGGAAGGAGCACCATTCAACTTTTTGGAACACAAAGTTGGCTGGAATAGATAGTCATGTTTGCAGAGCCCCTGATGTGCCTAAACAGTGGAAACCCCACACAAGTGACCCCATTTTGGAAATTACACTCCCCTAAAGAAACTTATCTAGAGGTGTGGTGAGCACCTTGAACCCACTGGATAACAGGAGAAAATGGATCCTAAAATATGTTGTGCTATTTATCATGAGTTCGTTGATACCCTACATGTGGTTAAAAACGACTGGGTGCAGGTCTCAGAAGCCAAAGAGCACCAATTGAATTCTGCAGCGCAATTTTGGCTGGACTAGATTGCGGATGCCATGTCACATTTGAAGAGCCCCTGACATGCCAAAACAGCAGAAACCCTTGCAAGTGACCCAATTTTGTAAACTACACCGCTTGAGGAATTCATATAGAGGTGTAGTGAGGATTTTTAACCCACAGGCGAAAAAAAATTCTGGAATTCTATACATGCTATTTATCTGGTTCGGTTGTCTTTAGGTGTGTGATTGAGATAAGTTGAATTCAGGACTATGATATTGTCCCTTTGATACTTAGAGTAAAGACCAACCTGGGGGGAAGCAGCATTCTTGATCCCCCAGAATTCCTTAGCTATCCCTGACTCTCGGAGGATAAAGTTGGTGATGGCAGTCTCAGTCAGCAATGAGAATTGCATTGTATAAAATTGTCCATTGAGTCGGGATAGGGACCTCTGCAGTTCCGAATGGTGACCTATGTGAGGCACCCTCGGTCAGGGGAACGTTAAGTGTTTAGCCAGTCCTATGTCTTATCCCCAGTGTGTGTTCTGTTAATGTCATGCAATTCCCTAACCTGCCACCAGAGGTGACATATTGCAGATACAGAAAGATATTAAAACATTGACTTACTACATTGTATGTATGAGGACGATTGTTGACTAACCTGACTAGTAGAAACTGACAGACCGCATCTTTACCCCGATACATTCTAAGACACTCTGTCCTCACCACGGGACAGGTGCATTTATAGCTAAATTTCAGGCACAGTTGAAACCAGAAGTTTACATACTCTATATAAAAAGACACATATGCATATTTTTCTCAATATCTAACATGAAATCAGAATAAACCTTTCCTGTTTTAGGTCAATTAGGATTAACATAATTTTTAATATTTGCCAAATGCCAGAATAATGAGAGAGGGAGAGAATGTTTTAAGGCATTTTTATTACTTACTGCAAAGTCAAAATTTTACATACATTTCATTAGTATTTGGAACCATTGCCCTTAAACTGAATGACTTGGGTCAAACGTTTGGGATATCCTTCCACAAGCTTCTCACAATAGTTGGTTAGAATTTGGGCCCATTCCTCCTGACAAAACTGGGGTAACTGATCCAGGTCTGTAGATCGCCTTGCTCGCTGTAACGGGTCCGGGAGGCGGAACCTCTGAGCTACTATACAAGGGGGCGGCCCTTGTACGGGAGCGGGTGGCAGTCTCCGGGTGAACGGACAGGGAGTTACGGCAAGTGATCAGGGCAGTCTCTGGGTAAGGGGTAGGTACGACCTGTGATGGCAGAACCTCCGGGTAGGCTAGCAGGCAGATGGTAGACGTGTGCTCCCAGGTGAGCAAGCGAGAGTCTCTGGAATAGCAGGTGGTCACGGCACGTGACGGCGGAACCTCCGGGCTGGCAGGCAGGTAGGTAACGGAGAAGCGCTCCCAGGTGAGCGGGCAAGAGTCTCTGAGATAGCTGGTGGTCACAGCACGTGACAACGGAGCCTCCAGGCTGGCAAGCAGGCAGGTAGCGGAGAAGCGCTCCCAGGTGAGCGGGCAAGCTGGTCCATAGACAGACTGACCGGAGTTGTAAGGCAGACCGTCGGACCTCAGGCAAGCAGGCAGGTAGCTGATGTGCGCTCCCAGGTGAGCGGACAAGTTGGTCCTTAGACAGACTGACCGGAGTTGTAAGGCAGACCGTCGGACCTCAGGCAGGCAGGCAGGTAACGAGTATTCAGGCAGGAATCAGGCAGGTAACTAGCAGGAAACTGGCAGGAAACTGGCAGGTAACTGGCAACGGGACCTGAGGGCTGAAGCACAGGTGAGACACAGGTGCAAACAACATTGCTCGGGCACCTCCATTTTGGAGGAGGTGCCTTATATATGATGAAGTCCTCCGGCCATTGGCCGGGGACTCCTTAGGACGGCGCGCGCGGCCCCTTTAAGAGGAGGGGAGCGCGCGCGCGCGCCCTAGGCACAGGGGCCGGGAAGGAGCGCGCGCTGAGAGCAGAGCGGGAGGAGGACGCCGGGAAGGAGCGCGCGCTGACAGCAGAGCGGGGAGAGGACGCCGGGCACGGAACAGAGCGGTGAGGGGAGCAGCGTCCCTGCCTAGCAGAGGGCAGGGACGCCAGCGCTACAGTACCCCCCCCTTTAGGCCCCCCCTTTTTTAGGCCAGACAGAAATTTAGCTAGGATGAGAGGGGCATGGATGTTCTCCCGGGGCTCCCACGTTCTCTCCTCAGGACCAAACCCCTTCCAATCTACTAGAAAAAAGGTCTTTCCTCTTACCCTTTTGGTGGCAAGAATGTTCTCTACCTCAAACTCGTCCTCAGCAGAAACCGGAGCAGGAGGCGTACCTGTAGACTTGGAAAAAGAGTTAAGCACCACAGGTTTGAGGAGAGACACATGGAAGGAGTTAGGGATCCGTAAGTTGGCCGGGAGTTTCAATTTATAGGCCACCGGGTTGATCTGACTGATGACCTCCAGTGGGCCGATGAACCGAGGCCCTAACTTATAGGAAGGGATCTTGAGCCGGACATATTTGGACGAGAGCCAGACTTTATCCCCAGGGCGGAATTGAGGAGGGTCCAGACGTTTTTTGTCAGCGTGTCTTTTCATACGCTCGGAAGACAGAAGGAGTGCGGACCGGGTACTCTCCCATATGGAGGAAAACTTGTTAACAAGAGATTCCGCAGCCGGATTGTCCGCCGAGGTGGAGACGGGAAACGGGATCCGAGGATGCTGACCGTAGACTACAAAAAACGGGGATTTGGAGGAAGACTCGCTCTCGTGATTGTTGTACGAGAATTCGGCCCATGGCAGGAGATCCACCCAGTCAGAATGGTGGGCATTAACGAAGTGCCGAAGGTAACTGGTCAGGTTCTGATTGATCCGCTCCACTTGACCATTAGACTGTGGGTGGTAAGCGGAGGAGAAGTCCAGGGTGACGTCCAGCAATTTACAAGTGGCTCTCCAGAAACGGGAAGTGAACTGTACCCCACGATCCGACACGATGTGACGGGGCAGGCCATGAAGACGGAAGATGTGGCGAATAAAGTCTTTAGCCAGCTCGGGTGCAGACGGAAGACCTGGCAGTGGAATGAAGTGAGCCATCTTGGAGAAGCGGTCAGCGACCACCCAAATGACCGTACAACCGGCAGAGACGGGTAGATCAGTAATGAAGTCCATCGCTATATGCTGCCAGGGGGCAGCAGGTACTGGCAGAGGTAGGAGGCGGCCGGCCGGCAGGTGTCTCGGAACTTTGTTGCGGGCGCAGGACACACAGGCAGAAACAAAGTCTATTACATCCTTGTGCAGGTTAGGCCACCAGTAGTGCCGGGTAATAAGCTGGAGGGTCTTTTTCTGACCGGCGTGGCCAGCTAGTTTAGACGAATGACCCCAGTGTAGGATCTTCTCCCGATCAGGTACAGGTACGAACGTCTTACCAGGAGGAAGACGATTTAGACTCACGGGAGCCACCTGCATTACTCTGGCGGGATCGATGATATGTTTCGGATCCTCCTCGAGATCAGACACCAGAAAGGACCGAGACAAGGCGTCCGCCTTGACGTTTTTGTCAGCCGGGCGAAAATGAAGGACAAAATCAAAACGAGCAAAAAACAAGGACCACCGGGCTTGGCGCGGGTTAAGTCTCTGGGCATGCTGGAGGTAAGCCAAGTTCTTGTGGTCAGTGTAAATTATTACCGGGTGAAGAGCCCCCTCGAGCAGGTAACGCCACTCCTCCAATGCCAGTTTGATGGCCAATAACTCTCGGTCTCCTATGGAATAGTTGCGCTCAGAGGAGGAGAAGAGTTTAGAGAAGAAGCCACAAATTACCATCCTCCCGGAAGATGATTTTTGAGTAAGTACCGCTCCGGCTCCAGAGGAGGAGGCGTCAACCTCCAGGAAGAACTGTTTGTTGCCATCTGGGCGATGCAGCACCGAGGCGGAAGAGAAGGCCTGTTTAAGGGAAAGAAAGGCCTCCTCTGCTTCGGGTGGCCACTCTTTGGGATTAGTACCTTTACGGGTGAGCGCAGAAATTGGAGCCGTCCGGGAAGAGAAGTGTGGTATGAAGAGGCGGTAGTAGTTGGCGAAGCCCAGGAATCGCTGAATGGCCTTCAACCCCTCCGGTCGGGGCCATTTCTCGATGGCAGACAGTTTCTCAGGATCCATTTGTAGGCCGGTCTGAGAGATAATGTAGCCCAGAAACGGAAGCGAGGTCTGCTCAAAGAGGCACTTCTCAAATTTAGCGTAGAGATGGTTCTGCCTTAGCCTGAGCAGGACCTGACGAACGTCCCTCCGGTGAGTCTGGAGATCCGGAGAGAAGACCAAGATGTCGTCCAGGTACACTACTACGCAGGAGTAGAGAAGGTCCCGGAAGATGTCATTGACCAACTCTTGAAAGACGGCAGGAGCGTTACAGAGACCAAAGGGCATTACCAGGTATTCATAGTGGCCGTCCCGGGTGTTGAATGCCGTCTTCCATTCATCCCCCTGACGAATACGAACCAGGTTGTACGCCCCACGAAGGTCCAGTTTGGTGAAGATCCTAGCCCCCCTCAGGCGATCAAATAATTCTGGAATGAGCGGAAGGGGGTACTTATTCTTCACCGTGATCAGGTTTAGGCCTCTATAGTCTATACAGGGACGGAGAGAGCCGTCCTTCTTTTTGACGAAAAAGAAGCCTGCTCCCGCCGGGGAGGTAGATTTCCGGATGAATCCTCTGGCCAGATTCTCCTCAATATATTCGGACATTGACCGGGTCTCAGCAGCGGATAAAGGATAGATACGCCCACGGGGAGGAGTAGTACCGGGTAGCAGATCGATGGGACAGTCGTATGGTCTATGTGGTGGTAATGTCTCTGCCTCCTTTTTATTAAAGACATCTGCATAAGACCAATAAGGAATCGGAAGTCCAGGTAGATTAGCTGGGGTAGGAGAGGGACGGACGGGATGGACGGGAACCAGGCAGGTTTTATGACAGTCTTGTCCCCAGCGAAGGACCTCTCCGGTTTGCCAGTCTAGCACGGGTGCATGTCTCTGGAGCCAGGGCAGACCTAGCAAGAGGGCGTGAGAGAGTCCAGGCAGAACATGAAAGGAGATACTTTCAGAATGCAGCATTCCCACCTGCAGGGTAATGGATTCGGTGATGAGTTGAATGGGGCGAGGTAAGAGGTCCCCACCCACGGCAGCGACAGACAAGGGTACAGCCAGAGGTTTGGTGGGGATGCGGTATTTCTCAACCAGGGACTGTGAAATAAGGTTCCCGGCTGCTCCAGAGTCAAGTTGGGCTAGTTCGAAATAACGGTTCTCCCCGTAGATGATCGAAACTGACAACAGCAGGGATGGAGAGGATTTATTCTTGTCTAGGTGGACCTCTCTGAGCGAACCTAGACACAGGCGTTTCCCGACCTCTCCGGGCAGGCACGGATCCGGTGCTCCTTACTGCCACAGTAGAAGCAGCTCCCCTCGGCACGGCGTGAGTCCTGACGGGTTTTGACCATCTTGGTCTGGTCGACCTGCATAGGCTCAGGAGAGTGTACTTGGGGAGAGATGGAGGGAATGACGGGTTTCTGGAGAGTAGGAGCTAAACGTGGAATCCTTCTCTCACGGGTGACCTCTTTGGCACGCTCCTGGAACCGTAGGTCAATCCGGGTGGCAAGGGTTATTAGATCATCGAGAGAGGTAGGAATGTCCCGACCAGCAAGTTCATCTTTAATACGACCGGACAGACCCTCCCAGAAGACGGATACCAGAGCGTCGTTATCCCAGGCCAGCTCCGAGGCAAGGGTGCGGAACCGTATGGCATATTGGCCCACGGTGAGACCCTCCTGACGGAGGCGTAGCAGAGAGGATGCGGATGAGGTCTTCCGTCCGGGTTCGTCGAAGACTTTCCGGAAAGCCGAGAGAAAAGCAGGCAAGTTGGACACCAGGGGGTCTCCTCTCTCCCATAGAGGATTTAGCCAGGCCAGGGCCTCCCCGGTGAGATGGGACATGATAAAGGCAATTTTGGCCCGGTCGGAATTAAACTGATGGGACAAAAGTTCAAAGTGCAGGGTGCACTGATTTATGAAGCCCCGAGCCTGGACGGGGTCGCCTCCGAAGCGAGGAGGTGCAGAGAGCCGGGGTCCGGGGTAGGATACCATAGTATTAGTGGGCAGCGGAGCTGCCGGTTTGCAAGATATGGCACTGGCGGAGGTTGTTGGTGGATCAGACAGAGTGTTCAGGCGAGTATTAACATTCCGCAGGTGACCCAGGATGGCCTCCTGTTGGGACCTCTGACGGGACAGTTCAAGACAGAGGTCCGAGAGCGAGGGAGCTTGGGTGCCACCGGGTTCCATGGCCCGAGCAAACTGTAACGGGTCCGGGAGGCGGAACCTCTGAGCTACTATACAAGGGGGCGGCCCTTGTACGGGAGCGGGTGGCAGTCTCCGGGTGAACGGACAGGGAGTTACGGCAAGTGATCAGGGCAGTCTCTGGGTAAGGGGTAGGTACGACCTGTGATGGCAGAACCTCCGGGTAGGCTAGCAGGCAGATGGTAGACGTGTGCTCCCAGGTGAGCAAGCGAGAGTCTCTGGAATAGCAGGTGGTCACGGCACGTGACAGCGGAACCTCCGGGCTGGCAGGCAGGTAGGTAACGGAGAAGCGCTCCCAGGTGAGCGGGCAAGAGTCTCTGAGATAGCTGGTGGTCACAGCACGTGACAACGGAGCCTCCAGGCTGGCAAGCAGGCAGGTAGCGGAGAAGCGCTCCCAGGTGAGCGGGCAAGCTGGTCCATAGACAGACTGACCGGAGTTGTAAGGCAGACCGTCGGACCTCAGGCAAGCAGGCAGGTAGCTGATGTGCGCTCCCAGGTGAGCGGACAAGTTGGTCCTTAGACAGACTGACCGGAGTTGTAAGGCAGACCGTCGGACCTCAGGCAGGCAGGCAGGTAACGAGTATTCAGGCAGGAATCAGGCAGGTAACTAGCAGGAAACTGGCAGGAAACTGGCAGGTAACTGGCAGGTAACTGGCAGGTAACTGGCAACGGGACCTGAGGGCTGAAGCACAGGTGAGACACAGGTGCAAACAACATTGCTCGGGCACCTCCATTTTGGAGGAGGTGCCTTATATATGATGAAGTCCTCCGGCCATTGGCCGGGGACTCCTTAGGACGGCGCGCGCGGCCCCTTTAAGAGGAGGGGAGCGCGCGCGCGCGCGCCCTAAGCACAGGGGCCGGGAAGGAGCGCGCGCTGAGAGCAGAGCGGGAGGAGGACGCCGGGAAGGAGCGCGCGCTGACAGCAGAGCGGGGAGAGGACGCCGGGCACGGAACAGAGCGGTGAGGGGAGCAGCGTCCCTGCCTAGCAGAGGGCAGGGACGCCAGCGCTACACTCGCACCTGCCTTTTCAGCTTTGCCCATAAATTTTCAATAGGATTGAGATCAGGGCTTTGTGATGGCCACTCCAAAACATTGATTTTGTTATCCTTAACCTCTTTCTGACGTCGAGCGTAATAATACGTACCTGCTCCCTGGGTCTTATGGACCAAGTACGGATTATTACGCCCTGGCGATCGCGCCTGCACGGAGGCTGTGCTAGCGTGATCGCCACCGGATGTCAGCTGATTCTAACAGCTGGCACCTTGTACCATGTATCAGGAGCGGTGCTGCACCGCTCCTGGCACATTAACCCCCGAAATGCTGCAATCGAAGTCGAGCGCAGCATTTCCGGGGCAAGCAGAGGTAAGAACTTCCCTCTTAACTTGTATTGGCACAGCACGGGGTCTTGATCGTTGCCATGGAGACTCAATGTTGTCATGATGACAGCCGGGTCACCACACATCACGAAGTTAGGTAGATCGTGCTCAGTGCATGATCTACCTAACTTGTGTACAGGGCTGACAGCCTGCACATCATAGGAGATTCTGCTGCATCGCTATGCTGTGCAAGTAGCCAGCCTGCAAAGAATGACAGTCCTATAGTGGGACAAAGTATAAAAGTGTCAGAAAGTAAAAAAAAAAAAAAAAAAATGCAAAAATATTTTTTGAAAAAATAATCCAAAAAATAAAAGTACTGTACCCATAAAAAATATTATTCTGAAAAAAAACAAACAATAAAAGTACACATTTGGTATTGCCGCGTCCATAACAACCTGACCTATAAAACTGTCCCACTAGTTAACCCCTTTAGTGAACACGGTAAAAAAAGAAATAAAAAACAAAGCAAAAAACGATGCTTTATCATCATACCGCCAAACAAAAAATGAAATAAAACGCGAACAAAAAGATGAATGTAAATAAAAATGGAATCGCTGAAAACGTCATCTTGTCCTGCAAAAAATAAGCTGGCACACAGCTCCATTAGCCGACAAATAAAAAAAAGATAGCTCTCAGAATAAAGCGATGCAAAAAAATGTATTTTTTCTATAAAATAGTTTTTATTGTGTAAAAGCGCCAAAACATAAAAAAACTATATAAATGTGGTACAGCTGTAAACGTACTGACCCGAAGAATAACGCTGCCTTATCAATTTTACCACATGCGGAACGGCACAAAACCCCCCCCCCCCAAAAAAAAATTACTGAATTGTTGGTTTTTGTTTATTCTGCCTCCCAAGAATCGGAATAGAAAGCAATCAAAAAATGTCACGTGGCCAAAAATGGCACCAAGAAAAACTTAAACTTGTCCCGCAAAAAACAAGCCCTTACTTGACTCTGTCGGCCAAAATATGGAAAAATTATAGCTCTCAAAATATGGTGATGCAAAAACCTAGTCTTTGCAAAAAAAAAGCTTTTTTTAGTGTGTGACAGCTGTCAATCATAAAAACCCGATATGAATCTGGTATTGCTGTAATCGAACTGACCAAAGAATAAATTTGTCTAATCATTTATACCACACTAGGAACGGCGTAAAAAATAAACACTAGGGTTGTGCTATGGTTAGGGTTGTGCTAGGGTTAGAGTTTCGGTTGGGATTTTTTCAAAAGTAAAGAAAAACAAATGATGACGATATAGCGACTAGTGTTAAGCGCAAGTGCTCACTACTTGAGTTTTCATCGGGTACTCGGGTATGCACTGAATATCACTGCTCTAGTGACATGCTTGAGTCGCCGCCCCATATGTTTTGCGGCTGTTATACAGCCAAAAAAAACATGCGGGGATTGCCTGCCATGCACGGGGCAATCCCCACATGTTATTTTCCCTTCTGAACCCTGCCGTGCGCCCAAACAGTAGTTTTCCCCCACTTATGGGGTATCTGCTTACTTAGGAGAAATTGCACAACAAACTGCGTGGTGCAATTTCTTCTGTTACCCTTATGAAAATGCAAAATTGGGGGCTGAAAAACATTTTTGTGGGACAAATGTGAAAATTTTATTTTTACGGCTGAATGTTATATACTTCTGTGAAGCACCTGGGGGTTCAAGGTGCTCACTACACATCTAGATAAGTTCCCTGAGGGGTCTAGTTCCCAAAATGGTGTCACTTGTAGGGGGTTTCCACTGTTAAGGCACATCAGGGGCTCCCCAAACGCGACATGACGTCCGCTAATTATTCAAGCAGATTTTACATTCAAAAAGTCAAATCGCACTCTTTCCCTACCAAGCCCTGCCGTGTTTCCAAACAGTGGTTTTCTCCCGCATATGGGGTATCGGTGTGCTCAGTAGAAATTGCACAACAAATTTTGAGGTACATTTTTTCCTGTTACCCTTGCAAAAATAAAAAAAACTTGGGTCTACAGTAACATTTTTGTGAAAAAAAAGTTAAATGTTCATTGTTTTCTTCCACATTCCAAAAATTCCTGTGAAGCACCTGAAGGGTTAATAAACTTCTTGAATGTGGTTTTGAGTACCTTTTAGGGGTGCAGTTTGTAGAATGGTGTCACGTTTGGGTATTTTCTGTAATTTAGACCCCTCAAAGTGACTTCAAATGTGATGTGGTCCCAAAAAAAAAAAAAAAATGGGTTTTGGAAAACTGAGAAATCGCTGGTGAACTTTAAACCCTTATAACTTCATAACAAAAAAAATGTTGGTTCCAAAATTGTGCTGATGTAAAGTTAACATGTGGGAAATGTTATTTATTCACTATTTTGTGTGACATATCTCTCTGGTTTAAGGGCATGACAATTAAAATTTAGAAAATTGCAACATTTTCAAAATTTTTTGCCAAATTTCAGTTTTTTTCACAAATAAACGCAAGTCATATCGAAGAAATTTTACCATTATCATGAAGTACAATATGTCACGAAAAAACAGTCTCAGAATCAGTGGGATCCGTTGAAGCGTTCCAGAGTTACAGTATTACCTCATAAATGGACAGTGGTCAGAATTGTAAAAATTGGCTTGGTCATTAACGTGCAACCACCTTCGGGAGTGAAGGGGTTAAGCCACTTTGTTACCATTTTGGCAGTATGCTTCGGGTCATTGTCCATTTGGAAGACCCATTTCCACCCAAGCTTTAACTTCCTGGCTGATGTCTTGAGATGTTGCTTCAGTATTGTCATATAATCTTTTTTCATGATTCCATCTATTTTGTGAAGTGCACCAGTCCCTCCTGCAGCAAAACAACTCCACAACATGATGCTGCCACCCCCATGTTTCACAGTTGGGATGGTGTTCTTAGGCTTCCAAGCTTCTCCCTTACGTAAAAATGACCATTATGCCCAAAAAGTTCAATTTTAGTTTCATCAGACCACAGAACATGTCTCCAAAAAATAAGATTTTTGTTCCTGTGTGCAATTGCAAACATGAATCTGGCTTTTTTTTATGTTTTTTATGTAATGGCTTCTTCCTGGCAGAGTGGTCTTTCAGCCAATGTTGATACAGTGCTCTTTTCACTGTGGTTATTGACACAATCTTACCAGCTTCCACCATAATCTTCACAATGCCTTTTGCTTTTGTCCTTGGGTTGATATGCACATGTTGGACCAAAGCACGTTCATCTCTGGGACACAGAACCCGTCTCCTTCCTGAGTGGTATGATGGCTGGACATTCCCATCTTATTTGTACTTGCATATAATTGTTTGTACAGATGAACGAGGCACCTTCAGGTATCTTGAAATGGTACCAAAGAATGAGCCAGACTTGTGCAAGTCCTCAATTCTTTCTTATATCTTGGCTGATTTCTTTAGATCTTCCAATGATGCTACACAAAGAAGCAGTGTGTTTCAGGTGTGCATTAAAATACACACAAAGGTGTGTCTGTAATTAACTCAGATGGTGCCAAAAAACTATCAAAAGCTTCCAAACACTTGACATCATCATATGGGCAGTCCAGAATTGTTTACAGGTATAGTAATCTTAGGGTATGTAAACTTTTGACATTGTAGTAAGTAATAAAAATGCTTTAAAACATTTTCTCTCTGATTATTTTGGCATTTGGCAAATATTAAAAATTGTGGTAATCCTAATTGACCTAAATTAGGAAAGGTTTATTCTGATTTCGTGTCAGATATTGAGAAAAACATGCATATGTGTTATATAGTGTATGTAAACTTCTGGTTTCTACTGTATATGGGACTTGATGGAACCTGGTGCATTTATAAAAAAAAATTGATCAAACAGAGTAAAAGTCTTAACCATGACAAGGTGTATAGATGGTCCATAGCTCTAATGATTCATCTTTCTATGCGCCCAGACAGGTTTCAAATGACATGGGGAAGAGATTAGAAAGATGGGTGAACAAGGGTGCACCCTCTAACCCCTCCAATGCAAACTACAAAAAAGGAGCCTACATAGCTTTGTTAAATTAATATACAGGTGCAAAAATATGCTGTGGCCAATATACAAATGTATATACATACACTGCAATTAATGAATACATGAATGCCACTATCGTTACACGTAAAAAAAAAATGAGATACTTAGTTAATACTTTTTGATTAAAAAGAAACTCACCTAGTGTTCGGACGCACAGTGTATGTGTACTGCACACGCCCGGGCTGAGCGGCGTGTGCGTGTGATTGTAGTGATTCCACTGGACCGTGCCGGAGAGTGAATGCCTGGAGGGGCGTAACTAGGTATTCACCCGATCCGACCAGGGTCGCACGACGGCATACGACGCCAGTGCACCAAGGAGGAACCGAGCAGAGGGACCAGGTGCTACTCCAGGACAGACCCCGGACACGGCTGTTGACCCACACAGGGGAATACAGGAACAGACTGGTAGGCTGGCACACAGACTGGTGGGTATAGGCAGGCACGACTGGTATGCAGGCAGGCGGGTATGCAGGCAGGGGGGTACAGGCAAGCACAGCTAGAGTGCAGACAGGGAGGCACTAGCAGGTAGGAACACAGGCGGGATAGGACCCAGTACACACTGGGACTCAGGAACAATACAGGCAGAGGGGTACAGGCAAGCACAGCTAGAGTGCAGACAGGGAGGCACTAGCAGGTAGGGACACTGGCGGGATAGGACCCAGTACACACTGGGACTCAGGAACAGAACCACAGATGTGGCGGACAAACACAGCAGAGTGAGGCCGCCCAGAGAGGTGAGCGAGAACAGGGCAGGACAAGGCCGCCTGGAGCGGTGAGCAAGAGTAGAGCAGGGCAAGGCCGCCAGGAGCGGTGAACAAAGGGTCAGAGCTGAGCGAGACTGCCGGAGCAGTGAGCAAGAGTAAAGCAGGACGAGGCCGCCTGGAGCGGTGAGCAAGAGTGGAGCAAGACTGCCGGAGCAGTGAGCAAAAGGATAAGAGCGGAGCGAGACTGCCGGAGCAGCGAGCAAAAGGGTCCGAGCGGAGCAAGGCTGCCGGAGCAGCGAGCAAAGGAGTCAGAGCAGGCTAGAACCGCCGGAGCGGTGAGCAAAGGAGTCAGAGCAGGCTAGAACCGCCGGAGCGGTGAGCAAAGGAGTCAGAGCAGGCTAGAACCGCCGGAGCGGTGAGCAAAGGAGTCAGAGCAGGCTAGAACCGCCGGAGCGGTGAGCAAAGGAGTCAGAGCAGGCTAGAACCGCCGGAGCGGTGAGCAAAGGAGTCAGAGCAGGCTAGAACCGCCGGAGCGGTGAGCAAAGGAGTCAGAGCAGGCTAGAACCGCCGGAGCGGTAAGCAAGGCAGAGCAGGGGGGACAGGGCTCTGTTCACACGGAACAGACAGGAAGAGAAAGGCAGAGCCAGATACCCACAGGATACTTGCAGTGAAGTAGCGAGTGGACCACAAACTCACAAACGGGAGTACAGAGACAACAAGCAGGAGTTAGGTACGAGTTCAGACTCTGCAGAAAAAGGAAGGGAACGGACATAGAGGCAAAACAGGTAAAGGATAGGAAAGAGTTCAGACTGGAACTGAGTGTACAGAGGAGACCGACACTGCAGCGGGATACAGGAGCGGGTCTGGGAATACGGCCCCCAGAGAGGCGGGACGAACAGGCAAGGAGCGTGTTCAGACAGGACAGACAAGATACAGGAACAGGTCTAGGTAATCGGCCCCTAGAAGGCGGGAGGAACAGGCTAGGAGCGAGTTCAGACAGGCCTGGAAATACAGCCTCCAGGATAGGCAGACAAGAGAACACAGAAAGGACTCAGTTCAGACACGGGAACTGATACCGCAAGGCAGGAGACATAGACAGGACTCAGTTCAGACACGGGAACTGATACCACAAGGCAGGAGACATAGACAGGACTCAGTTCAGACATGGGAACTGATACCGCAAGGCAGGAGACATAGACAGGACTCAGTTCAGACACGGGAACTGATACCGCAAAGCAGGAGAAATAGACAGGACTCAGTTCAGACACGGGAACTGATACCGCAAAGCAGGAGACAAAGAACGGGACCTGGCACCTTCAGAGTGCAAGCACACACTGAATGAAACACTATGCTCAGGCAGGGATAGATGGGAGCAGCTGAGCTATATACCAGGTGACAGACAGCAATAGGCTGAGGACGCACAAGGGGTGTGACCCACAGCAGGTACAAAAAGCAGGAAGTGATCGGGCGCCGCCCTTAAGCAGCAGAAACAGACACAGACAGCATGGAGGGAAGCCAGAGAGACATTCTGGACTGGAGATCAAGTGCGCGCTCTTGCACAGTGGGAGATGGACCACCATGCAAGAACGCCGCCAGGTATGTTACAGTATGTATATACTTTTGTTTATTAGCCACAGCATATTTTTGCACCAGCATATTAATTTAACAAAGCTATGCAGGTCCCTTTTTCGTAGTTTGCATTGGAGGTGTTAGGGGGTTCACCGTTATTCACCCATCGTTCTAATCCCTTCCCCATTTCATTTGAAACCTGTCTGGGCACATGGAGAGGTGAGTCAGTAGAGTCGATACTCATAGTGGCCTTCCCGGGTATTGAAATCAGTCTTCCACTCATCTCCTTGGAGGATGCAGATTAAATTATAGGCTCCTCTCAGATCCAGCTTGGTGAAGATCATGGCACCTCTTAGGCGATCAAACAATTCTGGGATTAGAGGCAGTGGATATTTGTTTTTGATCATGTTCTGGTTCAGACATTTATAGTCGATACATGGTCGTAGAGTACCATCCTTCTTTTTTTCAAAAAAGAATCGCCAGCTTCTGCCCAAGAGGAAGACTTCTGGATGAATTCCCTAGCCAGATTCTCCTTTATATGCTCGGACATGGCTGAGGTCTCCGCTTGCGACAAAGGATAGATACGGCCTCGAGGAGGTAAAGATCCCAGGAGCAGGTCAATGGAACAATCAACACCTTTCGTGGCACGAGTGTCCCCATCGGAGCACTTCACCGGATCTCCATCTGCATCTAGCGGCACTTAAGACACAAACAATGACGATTTTAACACTTTAATGAAGCAATTGGAATCAAAAATGCTGAAAGAAACTAAAATTTGGTGGGATGCTATGACACTTAAATCATATATTTCTAAAAACATGATTCCACGTGGTCTGAGGTTGTGGAAAAATTGTACCTATATTTATTCTAAGGATTTTCAAACTGGAACAATATTTTATTTGCCTGTTCCGTTAAACTGATGACTTTGATAGTCAAATATAAGGAGATGGGACTGAATAAACTGAAAATGGAGATCAACAATATTCAGACCTCCCTTAAATCGTATAAAAATGCTCCTGATTTTGCTGCATGTATGGATAAAATCTTGCTGCATGTGGATAAATTGCATAAATCTATTGCAGCTATTAAGAAAAATAAATTTCTCAGAGACACTACTGATTGTTCTAACAACCAAATTTATACGTGGCATGTAAATAAATCCATTATGAAACATGGACATAAAAATCGTAGCAGGAGGGCACAAAGAAGAGTGAGCTTTGCTAGCCCTAACACGTCAGGTGGCTCATCATCTTTTTCAGGGGAAGATTCCTCTGACAATTTCACAGAAACTGATGAACGTACTCTCTCCACCAGTACTATCAGAACCTTTTATAAAAAGCAGCCAAAAAACGCAGGAGGGCTGGAAGGAAACACAAAAATAAAAAGACATTCTCCTCGTCTCAAGAATCATCACTAAACTGTCCAATTTGGAATCTTTCCCGCTACAGACTCTCAGATCTCTTTTTGAGCTTCTCTCCTACTAATAAATTTAATGTTTTCCGCACTATTTTAGATGTTAACAAATTTGCAAGAAACCTCACCTTGAAATACCATTTTATGGACGAGGATGATAACAGGAACATTGCACATGAATACACCGAGCAGGACATTACACCTTTTTATGGATCATTTGATGAACGGACTTCCATTTTCAACCTGAGATCTTTACAAGCTGAATCACTCATACTGAATTATTAAAAACGACGTTCTCTACATCCAACCTTTATTTCTATCCGGTACAATCCAGGCCATTGATCTTGGATTTGTTCCAAGAGTTAGTGGAAAAGGATCTCATGAAATTAGATAAAATAAAGGAACCCATTATCCATAACCTTTCAACACAGGAAAGGATGGATATTGAAACATTGAAAAACAATACAGACCTTCTAATTCGTCCAGCAGATAAGGGTGGTGCATTAGTACTCCTTAGGCCGGTTTCACACAGGTGCACATCCATGTCCGTGTGCACCTGTGTGACACATGAGTGCCGCCCATGTGCCCCATCAGGAGCACATGTGCCGGCGCATGGGAATCAGTGGTACAGTTAGCTCTGTTCCCAAGTGCTGGGTGCTGAACGCTGCTCTCACCATCAGGGCTGCCACCAGGAATTTCAGGACCTCATAAAAAATTTTCAGGCCCCCTTGAGACTCCGCCCAGGCTCCACCTTATCTTCGCCTCCACCCCTCAACCTTCCACAGTCCCACCGCCCACTCTTGGAAAAACTCTACTTCTGCACCACATCCTCACCAATCACACATTAAGAGTTCCCATCAAACACCATATCACATACATAGTCAGCAGCTTTTGTTTTGGCCAAAATATTTTTTTAAGCGGCCACCACGACAAGGAGACTCTTCTGGCTGGGCCCTACTCTACTCTAATTTGTTTAAATATCCAATACTTTTTTTAGGTATATTTTTCTTTAAGGGAATGTGTCACATACATTTTTTAAAAATGACCAATAATATCACATACAAGGGACAAATACCACCACACCATGCCCAGGCCACATATTACCACCACATAGTGACCGAATAATACCACATACAAGGAACAAATATCGCCACACCATGACCAGAGCACATATTACCATCACATAGTGACTAAATACTACAATAATGATCATTAATAAAAAAAAACTACAATACTAATATTACCATACGTGCCATTATACACAGGAGCTCTGTACATAATATACAGTGTATAGTGTAAGTGTACAGGTAATACAGTGATCACCAGTGACATTATACATAGGAGCTCTGAATATAGTGTATAGTGTACAGGTAATAGTGATCACCAGTGATATTATACGCAGTAGCCCTGTATATAGTGTCAGTGTACAGGTAATACAGTTATCACCAGTGACATTATACACAGGACCTCTGTATATAGTATCAATGTTCAGATAAAACAGGGATCACCAGTGACATTATGCACAGTAGCCCTGTATGTAATGTATAGTGTAAGTGTACAGGTAACACACTGACTCACCAGTGACGTCTCTAGGTGAATTCCTTCATCTTCGCTTTTCTTCTTCATCCAGCACAGACCTCCATCACTTCTTCCAGCCAGGACTTGTCTTTGCAGAAAATAACACAGTTATCTAGAGCAGTTTCCAGAGCACATTCCCCAATTTTTCCCCAACTTCTACACTACACCAGATGAAGAAAAAAAGCGACATAGTGTCGCACTCACAGTAACAGGACCCCCCTCACTGATAACAGTATCCTCAAAAATAAAATACATCACACCAGTAATAATATCCCTTAATTAGCCACTACAGTAATAATGTCCCACATCATGGTCCCATGTGTACTCCATTCTGGAACGCACATGTCTTCATCCTGTCCTCATATGTTCTCCCATCCTGGCCCCATGTGACTTCATCCTGCCCCCATTTGTCTCCATCCCGCCCCCATTTGTCTAAAATTCTGCCCTCATTTGTCTCCATTCTTCCCAAATGTCTCTCCATTCTGCCCCATGTGTCTCCATTCTGCCCTAATTTCATCCACCATTCTGCCCCCATGTCTCTCCATCCTGCCCCCATATCATCTCCCATTCTGCCCCATGTCTCTCCATTCTGCCTCCATGTCATCTCCCATTCTGCCCCTGTGTCTCTCTATTCTGCCCCGTGTCTCTCTATTCTGCCCCAATGTCTCTCCATTCTTCCCCAATGTCTCTCCATTCTGCCCCATGTGTCTCCATTCTGCCCTAATTTCATCCACCATTCTGCCCCCATGTCTCTCCATCCTGCCCCCATATCATCTCCCATTCTGCCCTCATTTCATCTCCATTCTGCCCTCATTTCATCTCCATTCTGCCCCATGTCTCTCCATTCTGTCCCATGTCTCTCCATTCTGTCCCAATGTCTCCATTCTGCCCCATGTGATCTCCCATTTTGCCTCCAATATCTCCATCCTGCCCCAATGTCATCACCATTCTGCATCCATGTCATCTCCCATTCTGCTCATTGTCTCTCCATGCTGCATCCATGTCATCTCCCATTCTGCCCATTGTCTCTCCATTCTGCCCCCAATGTCACCATTCTGCCTCCATGTCATCTCCCATTCTGCCCCCATGTCATCTCCTATTCTGCCCCATGTCTCCATCCTGCTCCATGTCATCTCCCATTCTGCCCCATGTGTCTCCATTCTGCCCCATGTCATCTCCCATTCTGCCCCCAATGTTTAAATTCTGCTCCCCATGTCATCTCCCACTCTGCCCCCATGTCATCTCCCATTCTGCCCCCATGTCATCTCCCATTCTGCCCCCCATGTCATCTCCCATTCTTCCCCCATGTCTACATTCTGCCCCATGTTATCTCCCATTCTGCCCCCATGTCATCTACCATTCTGCCCCCAATGTCTCCATTCTGCCCCCGTCTCTCCATTCTGTACCAATGTCTCCATTCTGCCCCATGTGATCTCCCATTTTGCCTCCAATATCTCCATCCTGCCCCAATGTCATCACCATTCTGCCCCCATATCATCTCCCATTCTGACCCCATGGAGCAACTTTACAAAAAAGTAAAAAAAAAAAAGACTGCTGAAGCGCGGACGCCAGCCAGTCACAGGCCAGCAGTGCCGTCATACGTCGGCAACGTGCGTGCTGACGTCAGCTGCCGGCCTGTGATTGGTATTAGGATCTGGGTGGTGGAACCTCTGTGCTGGGATGCAAGTAGGGACCAGAGGGGCATAACTAAGTGCCAACTCGGACCGACCCTGGTCACACGGCGGCTTAGTCGACTCCGTGAACCAAGGAGGGAACGGGCAGGTGAACCAGGTGCCACTCTGGGACCGACCTTTTGTGAGAGCAGGCGACTCCCACGGGTCAGGAGGCTGACAGGTACAGCAGATGAGCACGGCAGGTAGAATGACGGATGATTCGGGTAGGCAAGCAGGCGGGCATGGCAGGTAGCCAGACAGTGATCCGGGTAGACAAGCAGGTGGGCACAGCAGGTAATCTGACAGGTGATCCGGGTAGGCAATACGGCAGGTAGACAAGCTGGCGGGCACGGCTGATAGACAGGCAGGCGGGCACGGCTGATAGACAGGCAGGTGGGCACGGCTGATAGACAGGCTGGCGGGCACTGGAACCTGAGGGCTGAGGAGAGTGTTAGCACACAAACAACAACCTTGCACAGGCACCTCCATTTTGAAGGAGGTGCTTTAAATAGGAGTGGTCCTCCGGCCATTGGCCGGTGACTCTTTAGGATGGCGCATGCAGCCCCTTTAAGATGGAGGGAGCGAGCGCGCCCTAAGCACAGTGAACGGAAAGCTGCTCACGGTGTGCGCAACAGCAGCAAGGTTGCTAGAGGACGCCGGCGGTGAGGGGAACGGCGTCTCTGCCCGGCAGGAGGCTGAGACGCCGATGCTACAGTACCCCCCCTTTACGCCCCCTCTTCTTTAGGCCCGCAAGAAATTTTTCTAGAAGACGATGGGCATGAATGTTCTCCCTGAGCTCCCAAGACCTCTCCTGAGGACCAAACCCCTTCCAATCCACAAGAAAGAAAGTCTTTCCTCTTACCCTCTTGATGGCCAAAATGTTTTCTACCTCAAAGACGTCCTCAGTGGAGACGGGAGCTGGAGTGGTACCTGGATCGTCAGAGAAAGAATTAAGGACGACCGGTTTGAGGAGAGACACGTGAAAGGAGTTGGGGATCCGTAAGGAGGCTGGGAGTTTCAGCATGTAAGCCACTGGATTTATTTGGTTCAGAATCTCGAACGGACCAATGAACCGAGGACCCAACTTGTATGATGGTATCTTGAGACGGACATATTTGGAGGAAAGCCAGACCTTGTCTCCCGGACAGAATTGAGGCGGATCCAGACGTCTCTTATCAGCATGCTTCTTCATCCGCTCGGAGGACTGAAGAAGCGCAGATCTAGGGTCTTCCCAAATCACAGAAAATTGACTGACGAGAGACTCCACGGCAGGATTGTCCACTGAAGAGGAGACGGGAAACGGAATCCGGGGGTGTCGACCGTAGACCACAAAAAACGGAGACTTAGCAGAAGACTCACTCACATGGTTGTTATAGGAAAACTCGGCCCAGGGCAGGAGCTCAACCCAATCGCTATGGTGAGCGTTGACAAAGTGCCGAAGAAAACTGGCAAAGATCTGATTGATACGTTCCACTTGACCATTGGACTGAGGATGATAGGCCGTAGAAAAATCCAAAGCGACATCCAGCAGCTTGCACATGGCTCTCCAAAAGCGAGAAGTGAACTAAACTCCTCGGTCCAAGACAATGTGGAGCCATCTTGGAGAAGCGGTCAAATGACAGTACCCAAATGATAATACAACCAGCCGATACAGGAAGATCCGTGATGAAATCCATTGCGATATGTTGCCACGGAGTGGAAGGCATGGGAAGAGGAAGGAGACGACCGGCCTGGTATCTTGTTACGGGCACAAGAGGAACAAGCCGCGACAAAATCCGCAGCATCCTTGCGCAGGGTGGGCCACCAATAATGCCGGGCAATGAGCAGAAGCGTCTTCCCCTGGCCGGCATGGCCAGCCAGTTTGGACGAATGGCCACAGACTAAGACCCTCTTCCGATTTTGAGCCGCTACAAAGGTCTTACCAGGAGGTAGATGAGACAGCTCAAATGGAGCAACAGTCATAATTCTGGAGGGGTCAATGATGTGTAGAGGCTCCTCCTCTAGGTCGGAAGACAGAAAAGAGCGGGATAGAGCGTCGGCTTTAATGTTCTTGTCTGCCGGGCGCTAATGTAGAGTGAAGCAGAATCGAGCAAAGAACAAAGACCATCTGGCCTGATGCGGGTTTAGTCTTTGGGCGGTCTGCAAATAAGCAAGGTTTTTATGGTCAGTGTAGATGACCACCGGGTGCAGAGCCCCCTCAAACAAGAAGCGCCACTCCTCCAGCGCTAATTTGATGGCCAGCAGTTCCCTATCTCCTATGGAGTAATTGCGCTCGGATGGAGAGAAGAGTTTGGAAAAGAATCCGCACGTCACCATTCGTCCGGACGAGGATTTCTGGGTAAGCACTGCTCCTGCTCTGGAGGAAGAGGCATCAACCTCCAGGAAGAACTGTTCATTGCAATCCGGAAGGTGTAGCACGGGAGCGGAGGAGAAGGCTTGTTTAAGAGAGATAAAGGCATTCTCTGCCTCGGAAGACCCCTCCCTGGGATTTGCTCCCTTAAGGGTAAGAGCAGAGATGGGAGCTGTCCGGGAGGACAAATGAGGAATGAAGACGCGGTAATACACTGTGTGCAGAATTATTAGGCAAGTTGTATTTTAGAGGATTATTTTTATTATTGATCAACAACTATGTTCTCAATCAACCCAAAAGACTCATAAATATCCAAGCTTAACATTTTTGGAAGTTGGAGTGGTTTTTTTTATATTTGGTTATCTTAGGAGGATATCTGTTTGTGCAGGTAACTATTACTGTGCAGAATTATTAGGCAACTTAATAAAAACCAAATATAATCCCATCTCACTTGTTTATTTTCACCAGGTAAACCAATATCAGTGCACAAAATTTAGAAATAAAACATTTCTGACATGCAAAAACAAAACCCCCAAAAATTAGTGATCAGTATAGCCACCTTTCTTTATGATGACACTCAACAGCCTTCCATCCATAGATTCTGTCAGTTGCCTGATCTGTTTTCGATCAACATTGCGTGCAGCAGCCACCACAGCCTCCCAGACACTGTTCCGAGAGGTGTACTATTTTCCCTCCCTGTAGATCTTACATTTTATGATGGACCACAGGTTCTCTATGGGGTTCAGATCAGGTGAACAAGGGAGCCATGTCATTATTTTTTCTTCTTTTAGACCTTTACTGGCCAGCCACGCTGTGGAGTAGTTGGATGCATGTGATGGAGCATTGTCCTGCATGAAAATCATGTTTTTCTTGAACGATATCGACTTCTTCCTGTACCACTGCTTGAAGAAGTTGTATTCCAGAAACTGGCAGTAGGTCTGGGAGTTGAGCTTCACTCCATCCTCATCCTGAAAAGGACCCACAAGTTCATCTTTGATGATACCAGCCCATACCAGTACCCCACCTCCACCTTGCTGGCGTCTGAGTCGGAGTGGAGCTCTCTGCCCTTTATTGATCCAGCCTCTGGCCCATCCATCTGGCCCATCAAGAGCCACTCTCATTTCATCAGTCCATAAAACCTTTGAAAAATCAGTCTTAAGATATTTCTTGGCCCATTCTTGACGTTTTATCTTATGTTTCTTGTTCAAAGGTGGTCGTTTTTCAGCCTTCCTTACCTTGGCCATGTCCCTGAGTATCGCACACCCTGTGCTTATTGATACTCCAGCAACGTTGCAGCTCTGATATATGGCAAAAATGGTGGCGAATGGCATCTTGGTAGCTTCACGCTTGATTTTCCTCAATTCATGGGCAGTTATTTTGCGCCTTTTTTGGCCAACACACTTCTTGCGACCCTGTTGGCTATTTGCCATGAAACGCTTGATTGTTCGGTAATCACGCTTCAAAATGTTTGGAAATTTCAAGACCGCTGAATCCCTCTGCAAGACTTCTCACAGTTTTGGACTTTTCAGAGCCTGTCAAGTCTCTCTTCTGACCCATTTTGCCAAAGGAAAGGAAGTTGCCTAATAATTAAGCACACCTTATATAGGGTGTTGATGTCATTAGACAACACCCCTCCTCATTACAGAGATGCACATCACCAGATTTACTTAATTGATAGTTCGCTCTCAAGCCTATGCAGCTTGGAGTAGGACAACATGTATAAAAAGTATCGAAGTGATCAAAATATGCATTTGCCTAATAATTCTGCACGCGGTGTAGTTAGCGAATCCCAGAAACCACTGAATAGCCTTCAAGCCCTCCGGTCGGGGCCACTTTAAGACGGCAGACACCTTCTCGGGATCCATCCACAGTCCGGTCTCAGAGATGATATACCCCAGAAACTGCAGGGAGGTCTGCTCAAAGAGGCATTTCTCGAACTTTGCATACAGGCGATTCTTCCGGAGCCTCAGCAGGACCTGACGAACATCCCTCCGGTGAGAGGGCAGATCAGGGGAGAACACCAAGATATCGTCCAGGTACACCACCACGCAGGAATACAGGAGATCTCGAAAGATATCACTTACTAACTCCTTGAAGACAGCTGGAGCATTACAGAGACCGAAGGGCATGACGTGGTACTCGTAGTGACCATCCTGAGTGTTGAATGCTGTCTTCCACTCGTCTCCTTGGCGAATCCGGACCAGATTGTACGCCCCACGCAGGTTGAGCTTAGTGAAGATCTTTGCGCCTTTTAAGCGGTCAAACAGCTCTGAGATGAGAGGCAGGGGGTACTTATTCTTGATGGTAATCTGGTTTAGGCCCCTATAGTCAATACAAGGATGAAGAGAGCCGTCTTTCTTTTTGACAAAGAAGAATCCTGCTCCAGCCGGAGAGGTGGATTTCTGGATAAATCCCCTAGCAAGATTTTCTTCAATGTATTCAGACATGGCACGGGTCTCGGCCAGCGACAAGGCGTAGATTCACCCACGAGGAGGTGAAGCACCAGGTATTAGGTCGATGGGGAAATCATACTGCCTATGATGTGGTAGTGTCTCTGCCTCCTTTTTATCAAAGACGTCCGCATAAGACCAGTAGGGTGCTGGCAGGCCAGGTAGGTTAGCCGGAGTAGACAGGGGTCGAGCAGAATGAACCGGAACCAGACAGGCATTCCTGACCCCAATGGAGCACCTCACCCGAGCTCCAATTCAGGACGGGCTCATGTCTCGGTAACCAAAGCAGGCCAAGCAAGAGGGGATGAGAGAGACCGGACAGTACATAAAAGGTGATCTTCTCTGAGTGCGGCATTCCCACCTGAAGAATTACCGGCTCAGTGACCAGCAAGATGGTTTCAGGGAGAAGCTTTCCATCCACAGAGGAAACCGCTAAAGGATCTGCCAGATGTATGGTAGGAATCTGAAAATGCTCCACAACAGCATGTTGGATGAGATTCCCAGTGGCTCCGGAATCCAGATGGGCAGTCTCATAGAAGCTGGTCTCACCACTGGTAACAGAAACAGACAGAGTCAAGGGCGGAGAGGAAGAACTCTTGCCTAGGATGACCTCGCGCAGAGATTTCCTCTCAAGGGTCATCCACTTAGCACGTTCCAGAAAACCAATGTCAATCCGGGTAGCTAATGACACCAGGTCGTCCAGGGAGGGAGGTATGTCACGACCGGCTAGCTCATCTTTGATCCATCCGGAAAGGCCCTCTCAAAAGGTGGACACCAGGGCCTCATTGTTCCAGGCAAGTTCAGATGCGAGGGTTCGGAAATGCACGGCATACTGGCCCACAGAGAGACTACCTTGGCTGAGTCGGAGAAGTGAGGAGGCAGTAGAAGATTTTCATCCAGGCTCATCGAACACCTGCTGGAAAGCCATGAGGAAAGCCTAGAGATCGGACACCAAAGGATCCCCTCTCTCTCACAGAGGGTTAAGCCACGTCAACGCCTCTCTGGTGAGGTGAGACATGATGAATGCCACCTTGGCCCGGTCGGAGGTGAACTGGTGTGCCAGGAGTTCAAAGTGCAACGTGCACTGATTTATGAAGCCCCGACATAGGACAGGGTCACCACCAAAACGTGGAGGCGCAGAAAGCCGGGGTCCAAAGCTGGGTGCCACAGCTCTACTGGGTTGAGGTGCCGCCGGAGTGGGTGCTGCTTGGTTAGAGGTGGACGCAGTCGGGGTGGACAGCGCGTCCAAGTGGCAGTTGACTGTCTGCAGATAGGACAGGATAGTATCCTGTTGGGATCTCTGGCGAGATGTTATGATCTGCAACATGTGCTAAGGAAAGATAGCGGAAAGCTGTCCCTACAGTAAGACTAAGCTGAATCCCTACGATGTAGCGGGCTGCCTGTTCCTAGTGAACAGACGTGCCTTAGTCCTTGGCTAGTCTGAACGAAGACCTATAGAATTAAGGGAGGGGTCCCTAAAAGAACTAAGGACTGGAACAAAAATGGGACACCTCCTAAACAGAAGTTTACAACAGTAAACAACAAAAAAAAGGAGAACACCCAGCAGAGGAGGATGTATGATTGTTAAGAGCAAATTCTGCGAGAGGCAGAAACTCAGACCACACCTCTTGATTGTCCTCCACAAAACAACGCAAAAACTGTTCAACATCCTGGTTCTTTCTTTCAGTCTGTCCATTCGACTCAGGATGATAACCAGACGAAAATGACAAATGGACTCCCATCCTGTCACAAAAAGCACGCCAAAAGTGAGCCACAAACTGAGGTCCTCTTTCAGAAACAATATGCGTGGGAACGCCATGGAGCTTGACAATCTCCTTAACAAACGCCTTAGCGAGTGTCTTGGCGCAGGGCAGCTTAATGAATGGAACCAAATGACACATCTTACTAAAACGGTCCATGACCACCCAGATGACAGTAAAACCCTCGGACACAGGAAGATCAGTAATAAAATCCATAGTGAGATGCGTCCAAGGTGCACTAGGAACCTCCAGAGGGCTAAGCAACCCCGCAGCAGGAGTATGTGAAGCCTTTGACCTAGCACACACAGTACACTAACGCACCCACTTGATGACTTCCTTCTGCCATCCAGGCCACCAAAAACTGCGACTGATAAGTCTCTTAGTCTCTGAAATTCCTTGATAACCTGCCAACCGAGACTCATGACACTCCACAAACAAATCTCTCCTAAAGGCTCTAGGCACGAACAACCTCCCATGGGGAGTGTTAGATGGAGCATCATCTTGAGCATTCAGAATCCCATTCTCAAAAACGGAGTCCAAGGCCGCCACCACTACTCCTTTCTGTAAAATGCTCTCCTCTTCGGCACCGACCGTAGGAGAGAAGCTGCGAGATAAAGCATCGCCTTTAACATTTTTAGTACCAGGGATATAGGTAACAGAAAAATGAAACAGAGGAAAAAAAAGTGCCCACCTAGTTTGACTGGCATTCAAGCGCTTGGCAGCATCCAGATAGATCAAATTTTTATGATCTGTGAAAACCTGAATAGGAAATCTAGCGCCTTCCAAAAAATGACGCCAATGTTCAAATGCAAGTTTAATAGCCAGCAACTCCCGATTTCCAACATCATAATTCAGTTCGGTTTCTGAAAATTTTTTCGAAAAGAAGGCACAAGGATGTACTCCACCCTTGTTCTCCTGAGACAAAACTGCTACGACCCCCATCGATGAAGCATCGACCTCGACCAAAAAAGGCTTGGTCTCATCAGGCTGCATAAGGATAGGGGCATAACTGAACCTCTCTTTGAGATATTCAAACGCTTCAATGGCCTCAGTAGTCCACTGGGCCGTATTCGCACCTTTCCTGGTGAGATCGGTTAGAGGTTTAACAATTACAGAAAA
Source organism: Phyllobates terribilis (assembly GCF_046119375.1). Classification (NCBI taxonomy): domain Eukaryota; kingdom Metazoa; phylum Chordata; class Amphibia; order Anura; family Dendrobatidae; genus Phyllobates; species Phyllobates terribilis. The sequence continues at coordinate 343,552,518 of NW_027362771.1, forward strand.
ATTCTTAATGAATTTCCTGTAATAATTGGCAAAACCCAAAAATAACTGTATAGATTTCAAACCAATAGGCCTAGGCCATTCCTGCACAGCCTGAAACTTCACAGAGTCCATCTCAAAGCCCTCGCTGGAGACAATGTAGCCCAAAAAACTAATTTTCTGCACAGCGAACTCACATTTCTCCAGCTTAGCAAAGAGTGAATTATCACTCAATAACTGCAAAACTTCACATACACTCCGCCAATGGGACTCGAGATCTGGTGAATAAATCAAAATGTCATCCAAATACACAACCACATTCTTACCAATCAAAGGTCTCAGGATGTCATTAATAAGGTTCTGAAAAAATGCAGGTGCATTGGTAAGACCAAAAGCATCACCAGATTCTCAAAATGACCTACCGGAGTGTTAAAAGCAGTTTTCCATTCATCACCCTCCTTCACACGTAACAAATTGTATGCCCTCCGGAGATCAATTTTGGAGAACCACTTGGCTCCCACTAACTGGTTAAACAAGTCAGGAATTAACGGCAATGGGTAGGAATTGCGTACGGTAATCTTATTAATTTCACGAAAATCCAGACATGGACGTAAACCGCCGTCCATTTTTTTAACAAAGAAGAATCCAACTGCCACAGGTGACTTAGAAGGTCTAATGTGACCAGCAGCCAGGCTAGTCTCTATGTACTCCTCCATCGGTTCCCTGACGTCAGAGCAGATTTTCTGGGGACTAGGACCTGACATTACCGGAGTCTCAAACGAAAATATAATAAACAAGCATTTTTAAAGGAAAAAATATCTTGCTGTTTACCATAAAAAACATCAGGCAGTCCTACCTTGGGTTCGACAAAATGCGCTCCAGGACAGCTACTCACGTGTTGCTGAAGCTCGGCCACCTCCAGAGACAATCCCTGCAGGCATTGTGCCAAATCCTGGATGGAAACCATACTGATCCCCGAATTTCTTTCCTTCTATTTTTTTGGGCTGGACTTACTGTTATGATCTGCAACATGTACTAAGGAAAGATAGGGGAAAGCTGTCCCTACAGTAAGACAAAGCTGAATCCCTACGATGTAGCGGGCTGCCTGTTCCTAGTGAACAGACCTGCCTTAGTCCTCGGCTAGTCTGAACGAAGACCTATAGAATTAAGGGAGGGGTCCCTAAAAGAACTAAGGACTGGAACAAAAATGGGACACCTCCTAAACAGAAGTTGTTGCAGAACACAAAAAGACAAACTGACAAAAAGTACTAGAGGTCCCAGAGGACCAAGCGAACTTCACAGAGAAAGGCAAAGAAGCACCAGGCTAGAGAGACAGTAAAACACTGAAGTCCCTCACAGCCAGAAGGGCGGAGCTGGAATATAAAGGCAGATGGTCACGTGACCGCAAACCACAAGATAGAAAAAAACAAACAGGAGGGTTCTAACACGAGAGACCTCTTGGTACAGGTCTGAGAGTGAAGGAGCCTGGGAGCCACCGGGTTCCAGACCTGTTCAACTGTTACGGATCCGGGTGGTGGAACCTCTGTGCTGGAATGCAAGGAGGGACCAGAGAGGCTTAACTAAGTGACAACTCGGACCGACCCTGGTCACACAGCGGCTTAGTCGACTCCGTGAACCAAGGAGGGACCGGGCAGGTGAACCACTCTGGGGCCGACCTTGTATGAGAGCAGGCGACTCCCACAGGTCAGGTGCCTGAGGCTGACAGGTACAGCGGATGAGCACGGCAGGTAGCCTGACGGGTGATCCGGGTAGGCAAGCAGGCGGGCACGGCAGGTAGCCAGACAGGTGATCCGGGTAGACAAGCAGGCGGGCACGGCAGGTAGCCAGACAGGTGATCCGGGTACACAAGCAGGCGGGCACAGCAGGTAACCTGTCAGGTGATCCGAATAGGTAAGCCGGCGGACACGGCAGGTAGACAGGCTGGTGGGCATGGCTGATAGGTAGGCGGGCACGGCTGATAGGCTGGCGGGCACGGCTGATAGACAGACTGGCGGGCACTGGAACCTGAGCGCTGAGGAGAGTGTTAGCACACAAACAACATCCTTGCACAGGCACCTCCATTTTGGAGGAGGTGCTTTAAATAGGAGTGGTCCTCCAGCCATTGGCCGGGAACTCTTTAGGATGGCGCGCTCGGCCCCTTTAAGAGGGAGGGAGCGCGCGCGCCCCCTAAGCACAGTGCCCAGGAAGCTGCGCGCGGTGCATGCAACAGCAGCAGGGGAGCTGGAGGACGCCGGACCGGGACCGCGGCAGTGAGGGGAACGGCATCTCTGCCCGGCAGGAGGCAGAGTCGCCGATGCTACAATTGGCTGGCAGCTGTTAACTATTGCTGGGGCCCAGTGAGCAGAAGTAGAAGGAGGGGGGGTCCCGTCACTCTGCTCACTGGGCCCCATACGCCAGTAAGGGCAGTAATGCCCTGATGGCGGCCTTCTACTTAGTGCTATATAATATAATGATTGCATAGATTGTAAACTTGCGAGCAGAGTACTGACTCCTTTTGGTATCTGCTGAGTTATGTATTATTCTGTAATGTCTTTATTGTCTATACAAGTCCCCTCTAAAATGTAAATTGCTGAGGAATATGTTTGTGCTATAGAAATAAAAATTATTATTATTATTGCAATATATTAAGAAGATAACAACTTTGATGGGAGTGCTTCTTCAAGATCAGGAGGAGATGATCAGATTGATATACATTTTTGTAGGAGATGTTTCAGTAAAACTTGAATTGTATTCATTGAAATCCCTGGTATTTGTTTGCATAGCCATTGTGTTAGGCACTTATGATAATATCACCCTGTCTAATTTGGTAACAAGTAACCACTATTCTATAAACTGGTACATAGTCTAGCTGTGTTTGCATTTACAATTAAATAAAATCAGATATGCATAAAAATATTTTCCTACTAAAAAAGGGATTCTATGAGTTGTAAGAGATAAAACCCTGCTGTGTCCTGCTCAGTGCATGCTGTTATTGAGGGTGAGGGTGGAGGATTGTGTCTACAGCCAGTAGTGACAGTTGCCTGGTTTCACAATCTTAACTGGTTAATCAAAAAAAGGGAGCAGCTCAAGACTTGTTGCTTTTTGTAACCATAGAAGCAAGTCCAAGCTTTCTCTTCTTTTCAGTGTTTTTTACAGATCTATATAGGCTGATAGAAGTGCAAGAAAATGTCCAGTGATACGTGCACCGTAGGTAAGTCTGTGTAATCACATATGTAATAATATGTTATTTTTTTAATGTTGCATATGTGCAACCCATATGTGTGAAAGCTTCTATATTCATGCTAAATCTTCAGTGTACTATTTATTTCTATCACACATTATACATCATATTACTTTTTTTTTTTTTAGAATAAATTCTGTGCATTTTTTCAAAATAAGGAAATATGTATATATTGCACATCTTCCTTATGTCTTTGGGGATGAGAACATTTATTTGAGGGAGAAATAATAAAAATGGAACTTTGGAAATTTGCATGTTTAAGTCAATAAAAATTAGGTTTTGAAAAGTCAAAGACCTCGAGTCATCAAGACTGGCCTTGAAAGCATGGTGGAGTGTGAGACTCGTTATTCATTAGGAGGTGCACACCTCCTAATGAATCAGGTGGTGTGCGCCTTCCTGTGTGATTTCTCTCAATCTTACTCCATTGGGGGGGCTAGAGTAAGATTTTGGGCGTAGTGAACGCTGGTGCTTGTCATGCATTTGACGAGCAGTGGTCGCCATGCCATGCATCGCACCAAGTCTGCCCACTATGGGCAAAACTGGTATGAAAATGCCAAAAATCGCAACATTTTTGCGCAACTCCACTTTTGCCGCAAAAGCTTTGATGAATTGGGGCCAAAGTATTGTGCAATTCACAGGAGATAAAATAATTCTCAAACAGGATGAACTTGGACAGATTACAATCTGGTCTGAGTGAAATATATAAAACTGGAATTATTTCTGGTCCAGTTTTTCCTGAATAATCTTGGGGCCTGTGACTATGTACATTTGATAGATGTGCAGGCCCATAAATCAGTGGCGATGTGCTATAAGTGGTTATAAAGCAAGTTGTGATTGTGAGGTTGATTGTGAGTTGTGCTAAAATCTTTGTAAAATCTGCATATGTATTTCTTGTCTATGAATTAGACATATGTAGACCTGCCCCCATGTAAATATAATGGCACCTGCATTATATTAACCCATTCCCGCCTAAGCCAGTTTTTACCTTTCTAATCAGGCCAACTTTTTCAAATCTGACATGTCAATGACGCGAAAAGTGAGAATTTTTTTATTTCCTTAAAAATGTTGTTTAGACCTAAATTTCTCAATATCACAAAGGTAGTACGACAAATTGGACCCCACAATTTGTTGTACAGTTTGTCATGCGTATGCAAAAATAAGTAATTGGGCACACTGTTTGGGCACACAGTGGGACTTGGAAGGGACGGAGTGTCATTTGACTTTTGATATTGAAGCAGTAAATTAGTCAGTTCACCTGAGATCCAAGACTGCACAGGCAATAATTAAACCAGCATTAGGCAAGAAAAGATTTTGTCAGTTTCCAAGATAAGAAAAAAACATAGATTCTTTATTTGTTCTTCTTAAAAAAGAAAAAAACTTATATTAACCCTTCAATGGGGAAATGGCATAAAATAAGCGAGTATATAATTAACCACTTCCAATGTGCACTAAATGGTCAGCAATAGATCACCCCGATGCACATAGGCTGCCATTCTTTTCAGCACTGGTTCTTTTTTACACAGGATAATGTGCTGCCAGGAACGATCTTTTGGGCAAACCAGAAGATCATTTCACCTGACAAATGAACATTTTTCTCTTTCATCAATTGATCAGCACACTGTTTAGGCTGCACAATTACCATTAATGAGCGTTAGGAATGCTCGTTTATGATAATCTTGTGCAGGGGCGGACACAGACTGTAGTGGGCCCCTGTGCAAGAAATTTTTTGGGGCCCCCCCTGCGCTTCATAAGGCAACAAAGTTATGTAAACATAACCCCCCCATGTGCAGCTCTCATCCCCCCCATGTGCAGCTCACCCCCCCGATGCATCTCTCATCCTCCCCCCATGTGCATCTCTCATCCCCCCCGTGCATCTCTCACCCCCCCATGTGCATCTCTCACCCCCCCATGTGCATCTCTCACCCCCCCATGTGCATCTCTCACCCCCCCATGTGCATCTCTCACCCCCCCATGTGCATCTCTCAGCCCCCCATGTGCATCTCTCACCCCCCCATGTGCATCTCTCACCCCCCCATGTGCATCTCTCACCCCCCCATGTGCATCTCTCACCCCCCCCCATGTGCATCTCTCACCCCCCCATGTGCATCTCTCACCCCCCCATGTGCATCTCTCACCCCCCCATGTGCATCTCTCACCCCCCCATGTGCATCTCTCACCCCCCCCATGTGCATCTCTCACCCCCCCATGTGCATCTCTCACCCCCCCATGTGCATCTCTCATCCCCCCCATGTGCATCTCTCATCTCCCCCCCATGTGCATCTCTCATCTCCCCCCCCATGTGCATCTCTCATCCCCCCCCCATGTGCATCTCTCATCCCCCCCACTCCTAGTTAATTAATTGTATTTAAGAAAAATAAAACTTGTTATACTTACCCCCATGCGATCCCTGCAGAATCTTGGCGCTCGTCCACGTCGCTGCCACCAGGCTCTCCTGACGTTCGGCCATGTGACGGTGCCACATACATAGCCAACAGCTTTTGTTTTGGCCAAAAGATTTTTAAAGCCGCCACCACGATAAGGTAGACTCTTCTGGCCGGGCCCTACTCTAACCTATTAAAATTTTCTTAAAATATCCAATACTCTTTTTAGAAATATTTTTATTTAGTTTTCTTTAAGGGAATGTGTCATATAAATTTTTTTTTAAAATGACCAATAATACCACATACAGGGAATACCGCCACACCATGACCAGACCACATATTACCACAACATAGTGACCGAATAATACCACACAGAAGGGAGAAAAACTGCGACACCATGACCAGACCACATATTACCACCACATTACTAATATTACCACCACATTACTAATATTACCATAAGTGTCATTATACACGGGAGCTCTATACATGGTATGTATAATGTAAGTGTCCAGGTAATCTAGTGATCACCAGTGACATTATACACAGGAGCTCTGTACATAGTGTCAGTGTACAGGTAATACAGTGATCACCAGTGACATTATACACAGGAGCTCTGTATATAGTGTACAGGTAATACAGGGATCACCAGTGACATTATACACAGGAGCTCTGTATATATTGTCAGTGTACAGGTAATACAGTGATCACCAGTGACATTATACACAGGAGCTCTGTATATATTGTCAGTGTACAGGTAATACAGTGATCACCAGTGACATTATACACAGGAGCTCTGTATATAGTGTACAGGTAATACAGTGATCACCAGTGACATTATACACAGGAGCCCGGTACATAGTATATAGTGTAAGTGTACATGTAATGCACTGACTCACTGGTGACGTCTCTAGGTGAAGTCCTTCAGCTACGCTTTTCTCCTTCATCCAGCACAGACCGCCATCACGTCTTCCAGCCAGGACTCGTCTCTGCATAAAATAACACAGTTATCTAGAGCACATTCCCCAACTTCTACATTACGCAGCTGAATACAGACGTGCATCCACCATCAATATATGGTTAGTTATTATGCAACCTACCATTCCAAATATAAATTGTAATCCACCACGGTGCCCCCATTAACTGTAAATAGGCACTTAATATATAATTTAATTAGAACCTCTACTCTATACTTCCTGCTCCCCGCATTCATTATTTACATGCACCCCCTGCCCCAATTCATTATATCATGTCCGTGCTCTCCCCACCCCATCGTCATTTATCATTTACTCTCCCCCACCCCACATTCATTATGTGCAGCTCATTATCCCCCTACTCCTAATTCCCCCATGTGCAGCTCATTTTCTCCCAATTCCCCCATGAGCAGCTCTCACCACCCCCCATGTGCCCCTCTCTCATCCCCCTCCCCCACATGTGCAGCTCTCACCACCCCCCATGTGCACATCTCTCATCCCCCTCCCCCACATGTGCCCCTCTCTCATCCCCCTCCCCCCCATGTGCCCCTCTCTCATCCCCCCCATGGGCATCTCTCATCCCCCTCCCCCACATGTGCACCTCTCTCATCCCCCCATGTGCATCTCTTATCCCCCTCCCCCATGTGCATCTCTTATCCCCCTCCCCCATGTGCATCTCTTATCCCCCCCCCATGTGCATCTCTTATCTCCCCCCCATGTGCATCTCTTATCCCCCCCATGTGCATCTCTTATCCCCCCCCACATGTGCACCTCTCTCATCCCCCCCACCCCATGTGCATCTTTTATCATCCCCCTCCCCCCACATGTGCACCTCTCTCATCCCCCCCACCCCATGTGCATCTTTTATCATCTCCCCCCACCCCATGTGCATCTCTTATCTCTCACACACACACACACACACACCCCTCCCATTTCCCCCACTCCTAGTAAATTGTATTCTGAAAAAAACAAAACTTGTTATACTTACCCCCATGCGATCTCTGCAGAATCCTGGCGCTCGTCCAAATCGTTGACACTAGGTTCTCCTGACTTCCGGCCATGTGACGGCGCCGTCACATGACCGGAAATCAGGGGAATCATGAAGGCGCTGCCGCAGGAGCGCAGCGCAGCGCTGAGATGTCCCGGACCCGGCGCTTGGCATGGGGCCGGGGGCCCCATGAGGAGAGAGACTCACAAGAGGGGGCCCCCAACGGGGCTCCAAGGGGGCCCCTACCGGCTGGGCCCCACACTGGAGTCAGGGCAGACATGCCCTGATGGCGGCCCTGCTGGAGGGGCCCCCTCTCCCTCGGGGCCCCCGTTCAATGAACCGGCTGCACGGGCGGTAGTTCCGCCCCTGATCTTGTGTTCTCCTTTAGGGTACTTGTTCTTATACTTATCTACATATATTTTCCATAGGTACATGAACAGTAGTGTAGGCTCTATGTATGATCTTAAATTACATTTATTTCCCTTCTTGGATTTAGTGGTGTTTTTCTTAAACAGTTGGACACCTTTATAAGTTTACTAGGGATGAGCTTAGCATTATATAAAATTCATTTTCAGACATATCTGCAACATACTTTTAAAGTGTCATACTTTGCATGATAAATATCTCTAAAAATACAGACATTTTAGTGATTACATGTAAGCTCTAGGTCAAAACTATCCTGTGATATTTTATTAAAAAATAAAAAAACTGATCCCTCAACTTTCCTCCTGCTATTGTTACCTACTGCTTTAACTTCCTTGGTCAAAACTCAGTTTGACAAACATGTTTATCAGCCATGTTACAGCTACAGGTTTTTACTTATTCATGAAATAAACACACCTTTGAGACCAGTAAGGTACAATTGGTCTCAATCATGGATAATGAGGATCTGTTACCCAAAAACTGCAATCTGCTTGGCTTTTCCTAATATATTTGTAGCACCTGAAGAATTAAATATAAGACACATTTTTTATTTTAAACATTGACAAATCTATCCTAATGCTGCAGATAGCACATTCTCTCACAAATTTCTTGGGCTGTTTAATTTTTGATACATGTAAGATAAGATACTTGCAACTACTTGTGGAACATTCCACGCACTAAATAAAAATTGTAAAAGTTATGTATGGAGATTATAAATTACACACTATCTATAGAATAGGGAATAATTATAGATTGCTTGGATCTGACCGCTGGGAGCCCCACTTTTCCTCAGAATGGGGTGAAGAGCATGCACATTTCTGTTCCATTCATTGTGTGGAGATAGCCAAGCGCTGGACTCAGCTGTCTCCAGCACTCCCATTAATAATGAATGTAGCGCGGGTGCACATGCTCAACCTCAGCTTCATTCAGACTATTATCAGAATCACTGGGGGGATCCCAGCAGTCAGATCCCAGCGATCATGATAGTTACTCCTTATCCTATGATTATAGGGTATCTTCTAATGTTGGTATCCCTAAATGTTAATTTTACCTGCATTCAAATTATATGTATAGTTGTACATCTGCTGAGTACCTCTAAAAATAAGCATACTGACCTGAGTAAGGCATGATGGGTATATATTTTGTTTTACAGCATGAAGATTGATATAGTAATCCAAAGACTGCAATGTATATAATGAAAGAAGCTTAAAAGCTTCAACTTTTTATTGATATTTCTCCAACCACTTTACCATATAAATGTCTTACCGGCTATCTAATGGATATCTCAGTCTGCCTTCCCGTTATGGTCTTGGTGATAGCTATCATCACCAAGTGGATGGAGGTAGGAGGTCTCCACACTGGACCTCTAAAGACTTAGGGAATAATAGACATGGACTGGAATCGCTAAGGCTTTATGGTCTATCTGAGCTGGAGAGGAACATTGAGGTACAGCTTTTATATATTCACATATTCCAATTCATATACTTTTAATGTAAATATTTTATTCATATGCATTATATTTATTTATATGCATTACTATATAATAATAATAAATATTGTCAAACCACAATACGTTATGTATAATGATGCAATTGCTTTATACGGTTGGCTATAAAGGTTAAAGAGTTATTTTTATTACATAATGTTAGTGGCATAGTCCATCCTCTAGGACCCCTTCTGATCTGGAGAACAACATTTTTTCTTTCCACATTGTCATTCCTCGTCAATTTTTTTTTTGCTCCAACAAATTGGCCGCGGCGCATGCGCAGTAGCATCTATCAACAAGCGATAGCTGCTACTCAGCATGCGTGGGCGCCACCTCCATTTTTCTAGTTGAAATTTTTTTTCCCTAACCCCACATAGTATGTACATTATGGAAAATAGGAGACAGGTCCCTGAAGGATCAGTGACCTGTCATAAGAGCATACAGATGAATATGTAAGCAGAGCACCAGATAAAGCCCACCCCACAGGCCGCCCCGAAGCACTAGAATCTCATTAACTGAAAACTGAAAATAAGGATTTAAAAAGAACCACAGGATGGATTTAATAAACCCAGGTATCATTTTTATCAATGTAACAGTGCCCAACTGACAGTGTATATAGTTTACTTAGCACAATCCTGCTGACAGGTTCGCTTTAATGTCCGCATATTGATCCATTGAATTATATAATCATATAACAATATTGTTTTCCTTTTAGTAGGCCTACTTGTTGTAAGGCCATAGACACATTTAACATGGAAAAAATGATTATTACATATGCTATTGATTGCCTTTAGTTAATAAAAGTCATCGGGGTAGATAAAGGTCTTACAGACACTGAAAAAGCAAAATAGTAGAAAATATTTAATGAAAACTATTTAGAAAGTTATTCAACTTTGCATTTACGAATCAAATGGGTAATTTCACAAAACTCTGTGCAAAGGTATGTATACATTTTGAAGTACAATCCTTCATTTGCCATTATGTCCCCATACAGGCTGCTGGTCACTTGGAATCAGATAACTGGATGGGGCGCAGCAGAGATTACACCCGACGTCCTCCCAGTCCACGGCAAACAGACAGACCTAGATCCGTGAGTCCTCTGCGAGGGATCCATACACTAGAGTGCTATAGGTACAGAATGATGTGAACTCTCAATGCCCTGCTAAACAAAGAAAAGGTTTATAAATAGGAAGATTATACAAGTGCAGATTGCAAAAGCTGTTAGTTAATCTCCTTATTTTCCTGTAGTTTATGTCTGAAAGGTGAAGAGTGATGGCCTAGCCAAGTGTGGAGGTATTAGTGACAGCCATTTGTAAGGACTCCAACCAACTCAGGTTCAGAAGTAAAATATTTTATTATAATGTTTATGTATGGGCATAGAGTTAGACACCTCATGCCACAAATAGTGAGACAGCACTATACTTAAATTAAGATATTGGTCTTGTAAAGGGAATGTCAGGATAAATAGACGGCTGTGCTATTTTTGCACAGAAACCCCAACACAAAGTTGAACTTTAATTTGATCATAAAGAAAAATCATTCAGGAAAAATATGGGTTAAGTGTCTTCAGAGGGAGTGCACTGTGAAACGGGGTGTCCCTTTTCAAGAAACTTTAGACCATATGCTCAATTACTTGTAAAAAAAAAAAACCCTTAGCTTTACTCAACCTTCCAGAGTCCAGCTCTGTGTCTTCGCCATTGCCCTGGTCTCTGTTATTTGGTTACAGAAGTGAGTTCACGTTGACTGCGATACAGCCAGTTACTGAGCTCAGCGGCTTTTGTTGATATAGACGGTAAAACCTGATGAGCTCAGTGATTGGCTGCAGTGTTGTCAATGTGACGTTACCACTGCAGCCAAACAAGCAGTGGTAGAGACACGGCACTGGATCTGGGAAGGTAAGTCAAGCTCAGTTTGTGTTTTTTTACAAGAAAATGTGCATATGGCCAAATGTTTCTTGAATGAAGACAACCATTTAACTCTTTCTGCAATCAGCTCTGTGTTCTGATACATGAAGGCTGCATTAACCAAATGGTCCAACATTTTTCATGAAACCATATTGAAAAAAATGCTTTACAGCCAACAATACATATATTTAAATTAAAACAAATATCCCCAAAGGTATCCATATGCTTTAAGAACTAGTTTATTTTGCCATGTTGTCAGGAATTTTGGAAAGTAATGGCTGATGTTTGCATGCATCATCTATTGTGACTTCAAAAGTACTTGCTGTTTCCGCCCAGGTCACAGAACAAGGCAGACATCAACCACAGCATTTTTGGCAATTTTTCAATATATTAAGTTGGTAAACAACAATCTTTTCAGATCAACTATTAATGTCATTCGTTATGCTGCCATCTAGTTTATGCCCAGCTTTAGTTTCTAGTATAAGATCAACCTTGAGTCGTCTTAGAAAAATAACAGCATTAGATGACCGCTAGTGTTGAGAGAGTAGGTTTCATTAACTCTTTCGGCGAGCACCCGAGCGTGCTCGCCGAGTATTTTGGCGTGCTCTGCATTTCTTTTACTGTCACCACGGCTGCAAGTGTCACACGGCTGTTAGACAGCTGTGATACATACAGGGATTGCCTGTCAAATAGGCCTGTCAAACAGTTTCTCCAGAGGGGAGAAACATAAAACTGTTCTAGATTTTTTTTTACACTGTTGTGCCCTCAGTTTCATTCTGTCTCTCTTTCATGTGGATCTATATTTGAATACCCATAGAAGAACATGGGGCCTTTAATTTACCTCTATGTGTCTCCGATGTCATATAGAGTTGTTGTTCAATTTTATTTGAATCTAAAAGAAAAAAAAACTATTGGATGTTCTTTCAGATACCATATGTATTGCACCCAACCGAGCATTGTATGGTAGTACAATGAGTTTTTACAGTCTGTAGTATGGCGCTGTATAGGACTTTATGTTCATGGTGCCTTATACAAAGTGGTTGCAGAAGCCATATTATCCATTAATGTTGCTGATTTCTATACTTTTGTATCTACAGGGTGGGCCATTTGTATGGATACACCTAAATTAAATGGGAATGGTTGGTAATATCAACTTCCTGTTTGTGGCACATTAGTATATGGGAGGGGGAAAACTTTTTCAGATGGGTGGTGACCATGGCGGCCATTTTGGATCCAACTTTATTTTTTTCAATGGGAAGAGGGTCATGTAACACATCGAACTTATTGAGAATATCATAAGAAAAACAATCAGAGGTATATGAGCCCAAGGCTATAGGGTCTAGGAGAGGGAAAAAGACAGAAAACACGGGCGCAGATCTGAGTGCAGATTATTAAGTTCAGCTATTTTTCAGAAGCTAATTTGCTCACCTTTGATGTAGCTTGTGGCATAGCGTATCGACCTCTTAGGTCTGACTGAGATGCCTTGACTCCTTGATGTGCAGCTATAGTCTGGATACAACGGATCTCTCAGCAAGGAGATCGTGGAATGAAGGTCAGGAGAAAATGAAAGGATTCATCCAGTCTATTCAGCGCTCCCAGGAGACAGGCACCAGGCAGAGGTATTAAAAGTTTTCAGAAATTTACTTAGATAAAAATCATCAAAAAAACGATACATAGAACAACGCATTTCGGCTATATATTTGTACAAAATAGCCTTCCTCAGGTAAGATATTGCTTTCAATATCTTACCTGAGGAAGGCTATTTTGTACAAATATATAGACGAAACGCGTTGTTCTATGTATCGTTTTTTTGATGATTTTTATCTAAGTAAATTTCTGAAAACTTTTAATACCTCTGCCTGGTGCCTGTCTCCTGCGAGCGTTGAATAGACTGGATGAATCCTTTCATTTTCTCCTGACCATAAGAAAAACAATGGTGTGCTTGGTTTTAACGTAACCTTATTCTTTCATGAGTTTTTTATACGTTTATGACCACTTATAAAATGTGTTCAAAGTGCTGCCCATTGTGTTGGATTGTCAATGCAACCCTCTTCTCCCACTCTTGACACCCTGATAGCAACACCGCAGAAGAAATGCTAGCACAAGCTTCCAGTATCCGTTGTTTCAGATGCTGCACATCTCGTATCTTGATGGTATGGTGTGGTATATGGGGTACAAAGATAGTGGGGCCATTCTTCATCAATGGAAATCTCAATGCCACTGGATATCTGAAATTGCTACATGATGATGTGTTGTCCTCTTTATGCACTGAAGATGGCACGTTCCCTGAGTTTTTCTAACAAGATGGTGCACCACCACATTATGGGTGTCAGGTCCGAGCATTCCTACATGAACAGTTTCCTGGAAAGTGACTGGTCGTCGTGGGCCAATTGAACGGCCACCAAGGTCTCCTGATCTGACCCCCTTAGACTTTTATCTTTGGGGTCATCTGAAGGCAATTGTCTATGCTGTGAAGATACGAGATGTGCAGCATCTGAAACAATGGATACTGGAAGCCTTTGCTAGCATTTCTTCTGCGGTGTTGCTATCAGGGTGTCAAGAGTGTGGGAAGAGGGTTGCATTGACAATCCAACACAATGGGCAGCACTTTGAACACATTTTATAAGTGGTCATAAACTTGTAAAAAACTCATGAAAGAATAAAGTTACGTTAAAACCGAGCACCCCATTGTTTTTCTTATGATATTCTCAATAGGTTTGATGTGTCACATGACCCTCTTCCCATTGAAAAAAATAAAGTTGGATCCAAAATGGCTGACTTCAAAATGGCCGCAATGGTCGCCACCCATCTGGAAAAGTTTTCCCCCTCCTATATACTAATGTGCCACAAACAGAAAGTTGATAACACCAACCATTCCCATTTAATTTAGGTGTATCCATATAAATGTCCCACCCTGTACTATAAATATCTCATGAAGAAATAAGTGTTTCATTTTATATTAATACATTTTTTATATATTTTAAGATAAATTTATTCTACAATTTTAAAGCGGCTAAAAAACATTTATCTTTTATCTATAATTCCAGTAAACTTCCAGTTAGCTCAGAGTATACTAGGAACCTGTCCAGTCCAACATTGTCAAGAAGTTCCTTATCCCGTGTTTCTAGCTGGTCACCTGAGGAGTGTGGCATGGAGCCACGATTGAGTCGCAAAGGCTGGAGCGGATCAGAAACTGACCTCAGAGCATCTCTGTCAGAAAGTGCCCAGAAGCGTTCAGATCTTGTTCAACTCCTAAGAGATGCTCAAGCAAAACTGGAGGAGCAATCAGGGAACCTCAGAAAACGAGACAAAGAATTAGAGATGAGCCGAGCCAAAACTGAGCTACTGGCAGTAAAGCAAAAAGTAAGATGCTTTGCATGTTTTCACAAGCAAATAGAAAAACTTTTTCAATCAGAAATTAATGGCTTTCATTGTACTTATCTAATCCTGGAATAATCATCTGAAATAAGATATGATGATTCAGCCACAGAAACAGTTAAAAGAAAAATTAAATGTAAAAAAAAATCAGAAGATCCAGTAAGTTATACAGTGGGGAAAAAAGTATTTAGTCAGCCACCAATTGTGCAAGTTCTCCCACTTAAAAAGATGAGAGAGACCTGTAATTGACATCATAGGTAGACCTCAACTATGAGAGACAAAATGAGAAAACAAATCCTGAATATCACATTGTCTGATTTGGAAATAATTTTTTTTCAAATTTTGGTGGAAAATAAGTATTTGGTCAATTACAAACCAGCAAGATTTCTGGCTCTCACAGACCTGTAACTTCTTTAAGAGGCTCCTCTGTCCTCCACTCATTACCTGTAGTACTGGCACCTGTTTGAACTTATCAGTATAAAAGACACCTGTCCGCAACCTCAAACAGTCACACTCCAAATTCCACTATGGTGAAGACCAAAGAGCTGTCGAAGGACACCAGAAACATCTCCCTCGATCTGGGGCTCAACACAAGATCTCACCCCGTGGGGTCAAAATGATCTCAAGAACGGTGAGCAAAAATCCCAGAACCACATGGGGGGACCTAGTGAATAACCTGCAGAGAGCTGGGACCAACGTTACACAGGCTACCATCAGTAACACACTACGCCGCCAGGGACTCAGATCCTGCAGTGCCAGACGTGTCCCCCTGCTTAAGCCATTACATGCCCGAGCCCGTCTAAAATTTGCTAGAGAGCATTTGGATGATCCAGAAGAGTTTTGGGAGAATGTCATATGGTCAGATGAAACCAAAGTAGAACTGTTTAGTAGAAACACAACTCGTCATGTTTGGAGGAGAAAGAATGCTGAGTTGCATCCAAAGAACACCATACCTACTGTGAAGCATGGGGGTGGCAACATCATGCTTTGGGGCTGTTTCTCTGCCAAGGGACCAGGACGACTGATTCGTGTACATGAAAGAATGAATGGGGCCATGTATCATGAGATTTTGAGTGCAAACCTCCTTCTATCAGCAAGGGCATTGAAGATGAAACGTGGCTGGGTCATTCAGCATGACAATGATCCCAAGCACACCGCCAGGGCTTAGCCAGTCTCCAGATCGAAACCCTATAGAAAACCTTTGGAGCGAGTTGAAAGTCCGTGTTGCCCAGCGACAGCCCCAAAACATCTGCTCTAGAGTTGTCTGCATGGAGGAATGGGCCAACATACCAGTAACAGTGTGTGCCAACCTTGTGAAGAATTACAGAAAACGTTTGACTTCTGTCATTGCCAACAAAGGATATATAACAAAGTATTGAGATGAACTTTTGTAATTGACCAAATACTTATTTTCCCACAAAATTTGAAGAAAAATATTCTTTCCAAATCAGACAATGTGATTTTCAGGATTTGTTTTCTCATTGTGTATCTCATAGTTGAGGTCTACCTATGATGTCAATTACAGGCCTCTCTCATCTTTTTAAGTGGGAGAACTTGCACAATTGGTGGCTGACTAAATACTTTTTTTCCCCACTGTAACTCTCTTGTAAGCACATGAATGTGTAGTTGTTAATGTTTTTTAGCATTTGCAAAATGACTATGTGATCCAATTTTCATCTTTGTATTTGCCAGAATGTATGTATCTTTATTATAAACTTCCTCACCGAGAATAATGCACAAATTCTTCCAATTAACATTTATTTCTAACACTTATAGTCTTTTCATTTTACTTTTATGTAATGAATGTTGAATATCAATTGATATGAAAATGTTCAGATATAACTGTGGCAGTTTCATCCCATTCAATGTAATATTTAGAGCTCATGTATATGACTATATTATGGCTCTGGTTTGTATGGAGCCATGAAGGAGCTTCCATAGAGGTAGACGGTGCCTCTATTGTACCTCTGTATGCATCAGATTTTACACTCTTTAACATTGAAATTGCAACACCAAGAAAGCAAAGTCATGGAGGTATGAAAATCACAGGATGAATAGGCATTGTAATGATATGCAAATGATAAAAAATGGAAACAATATTTTCAAAACATTTCGATTTTTTCCGTATCAACTTTGGGCACCACGCACAGAAATACATCCACTTACACACCTTGGCACGTTACCAATTAAGTTATTAATGGTTGTTTGAGGAATAGTCTCAAGATGCTTTGCTGTTGGCATGACACCAGACTCATGGTAGTGCTCACCTTTTATTCTCTTGACAATCAGTCTTCGAGATATCTCAAAGAATCTGAAGGGGGCTTCATAAGAGAAAATAGGCAATGATAGCTGGAGATTGGTCTGGAGACCACTTGGGCAACACCATGAAGAGTTCTTCACTAGGGAATGTTAAAGTGTCCCCGGAGTCGTTTTTCAATACAACACCAGGCTGCATGTTGCTCGTTTTGAGCAACCTGTATGACCCTAAATGTCATAGGGAGCTGCCAGCAGCGGATCTTGATGATTTCCGTGCCTAAGTGTATTCAGCGTGGCAGAAGATTTCTCAGACAACAATTAATAACCTCATTGATAACACACCAAGGCGGTTAAGTGCATGTATTTTTGTGTGCAGCTCTCATGCTCAAGATGTTTTTTTACATACTTCTATAGTTTGAAAAAAGACACAGATCCATCAAGTTGAACCTTTTTCCACCAGTTATACATTGTCTATCATTAGATTATTCATAACCCATAATGCCTATTGTTGTGAGAAAAGCATCCTGCATTTTGTTAAATGCTGTTATAGTATCTGCCATACTACCTCTTGTGGTAGGGCATTCTACAATCGGACTGCTCTAACTTTAAAGAACCCTTTTGCTATTTAAATGTCAGAATCGTTTTCTTCCACATGTAATGAATGTCTCCTGGTCCTTGGTAAGGTCCTTGGAAGGTATAAGTCATGTACCAGTCCTATGTATTGACCACGCATGTATTTATACATATAAATGAGATTCGCCTCTATATGTTTTGAACATTTTGTTTCCATTTTTACATCATGTGCATATCATTAACATGTTTAGCGCTCCTGTGATTACCATAATTCTATAACTTTTCATTTTTTGGTGTTTCAATTTCATTGTTGAGCAATTGTTGAACAATTTCAATTGTTCATTGTATATGAAGTTTTCTTCTGTTAGATTCTGAATCATGCAGGCTTCATTCTGTAAGTATGGAGGCAAAGAGAGGTTGTCCTTTTCTGTACATTAGCCCTGAATTTATTATTCTTCCTATTTGTATTCATAGCTTATTTCTAAGAAACGCTTGTGATTATGAATGCAGCCTTTTGTTAAACCTTTACATGTGCTAAGTAGTTTATTGTTTGTATACCTGACTTATGGTATGAGGAAAAAGCAGCATAATAATGCCTATAGTGTGTCATACTAGGAGAAGGTGATTATAGCATTGTTAATGCTTTCATGTATTTTCATTTATCCTTTAGCAACTAGAGTCCTCAATATCGGAGTTAGAGAAAGAAAAAGGCTGGCTGGAAGTGTCTCGTTTCGAGGACAAGAAACAGAGGGGAGAACTACAAGACAGGCAAGTTTTTTTTTATTTAACAGACAACATACAGAATTCTGGAAAATGAGCGGATTGCTTTTTTCCCAAAGTGTGGAGAATTGCAGACTACGTTGTTTTATTATCAAACTTACGGTTTGTTTAATTAAGCTTTATAGTTTTTTAATTAAAGAAAGACCAAACAAAGACAAACACTCAACAAAAAATAAAAGCATATTAATATCCGTACTTGAAAAACTTGAATTGTTCCTTTAATAGTTGTAGCGATTTCACTCTTTGGTAGTCGCCAGGTCCACACGCTCATGAAGCTTCTTAGTGCAAACAGGAAAGTTTATTAGACTTCATAAACTTTCAGCATAAAGTAAACAAACTGCCTTTCCTTCTTCATAAACGCAAATCAAAAACAAACAGAAAATAAACAGTCCTTATGATACCACAGGCTCGCCCGTTTAGATAAGTGTCCAACTCTGGCAGTTTCTGGCAGAGACAAAATAATAACAGAGGTCTTTTTACCTCCACTCACAGCCACTACTGAGGCAACCCAGCTGCCTTTTAAATGAGCTGCCCAGTCTAGATTGGAGATATGCGAGCTACCAGTCCCACCTAGCTCTTCTAGTTGCTCCTAAAACCCAAACCCAGAAATCCAAGCCCATTAAAAACGTCTCAACACTATCTGTGCTGGAGCCTGCTCTCCAAGTTTCACAACACTAAGGCTATGTGCCCACGATGCAGAAATGCTGCAGATTTTTTCCACATCTCCCTGGCGGGAAAAACGCATGCGGATTTTACATGCGTTTTTTCTGCCAGGTAGAAGCGTTTGTCAAGCGTTTTTGCATGCATTTCTGCATGCAGGTTATCAAGCGCTTTTCCAAGCGATTTTAGCATCACTTGGAAAAGTGCTTGACTGCTTGACAACTTGGTCACACTATAAAAATCCATGCAACCAGCATAGATTTATATAGTGTGACCAAGTTAATAGTTAAAAAAAGAATAAAAATGGTAAAAAATAAAGATTATACTTACCTTCCGATGGCCCCCGGTGTTTTCTCCGCTACATCCGGTCTGTTGTATGGCTCGCGGTGGTGTGAAAGGACCTTTCATGACATCATTTAGTCATTTGACAGGTCACACGACCACCGACGTCAAGCGATCGTGTGAACTGTCATATGACTAAATGTCGTCACCGCAGGTCCTTTTAGACCATCGCGAGCCGTACAACAGACCGGACATAGCGGAGAAAACACCGGGGGCCATCGGAAGGTAAGTATAATCTTTATTTTTTATTTTAAATTCTTTTTTTAACAGGTTCTATGGTACCCGAGTCTGGAGGAGAGTCTCCTCTTCTCCAGACCCGGGTACCATCCGCACATTGAATCGCTTAATATCTGTATGTGCACATGTGCTCATGCGGATATTATGCAATTCAATGCAAGTCAATGGCGGCAATTACGCTGCATGTTCGAAAAATTAATGGACATGCTGCGTATTTTTCTGCAGCGGAAATTTTCGCAGCATGTGTACATCACATGCGGATTATCATTGGGGACCATTGGGCACGTACTACCAAGCGTTTTTTAAGCGTTTTCGCTGCGGAAATTCTGCGGCAAAAACGCTTGAAAAACGCATAGTGGGCACACAGCCTAAGGCTAACCACCTAGGTGACACCTCTGTGATATCTCTCATCGAGGACCTGTCCAGCTGCATCCTTACACAGTGTTAACAATATGACGTAAACAAGCAGAAAAGCATATAAAATACTCAAGTAGCTTTGTTAACAAAACAACCACTTATTCAGTGTAATGTGTTAGGAGGCCTGAGCAGCATCAAAAAATTGTTGATCTTAATACAAAGGTAGGAATAAAGGAATGACAAAGTGAAAAAATCAGTTATCTTAAACAGGACAAAGGAAAAGAAAAGCTAGAAAAAGTGGGTAGGAGCGTCATTTTACAACATCAAGGACATATTCACACATTCAGTATTTGGTCAGTATTTTACATCAGTATTTGTAAGCCAAAACCAGGAGAGGAACAATCAGAGGAAAAGTATAATAGAAACACCTCACCACTTCTGTATTTATCACCCACTCCTGGTTTTTGTTACAAATACTGCAAATACTGTTGTAAAATATTGACCAAATACTGAATGTGTGAACGTGGCCTACGGGTGATGCTCAGGTGGATACTGTCAGCAAGCACTTATGTGTCTGCAAGAAAGGAGTACATTTTGACTGATTATTTCTTGTATATCCTCCACATGCTAATATTACAGACCTGTGCAGTGTATGGTTGTTGATATGTGGTATTTAAAGCACCACTTTTTTTTCTATTGAAGAGCTGCAGTAGTGCCACTAATCTAAGTTCCCTGCCCTTTGTCTTATACTTACCACTCGCTGTCTTCTTCTGTTATTGGCGCCATTCTGGTCTGTTTCCAGCAGTTTTGTGACCTGTGATCGCTCAAGTGTTTGCTGGAGCAATCCGGAAGTCACTACTCAATGTAAGTCTATGAGACAGCAGAATGATGCTCTCATAGACTTACACTGAGAGCTTGTGACCATTACCTCTGACTTCTGGTCAGTCAGAAGTTGGTGTCACAAAAAGGCAGTGTGGGACTGGAGTCGTGCCGGGAAGAGCTGAAGACGGCGGGTGATTTAGGGATGTTCATATTGACAACTTAACTCAATTTCAAGGTAAAGTAATAGGAAGAAAAAGGGGCATCAGATCACCTCTGTTGGGGCTATGTGGAAAGCCACCTGCAGCTGCTTTTCTTTAGGTATTATTTTGTTAATAGGTCATAGGAATTGTTTACAGCAGGGGTGCACAACCTTTTTTTGTCCAAGGGCCACACTCTCATATTGAAGAAATCCTAAGGTTCACAAAAAAAACGTAAGGGGTATTACCTTATGCGACATTTATTGCATATCGAAAATATATACCATAAATCTCTGCAGATTGTACTCACAGGACTCTTACCTCCACCAATCAGAACTCTAATGGTACTTTGATACAGAGTATTTTACCACGGCTTTAGGGCAGACCTGCACAACTTGGCAGATGGGGGTCAAACTTAAAATAGGCTAAACTTCTTTGGTCCTCGGGTTTTTAGAGGCTCTCGTTGTAAGTTGGAGCTGAAACTGAGCAGAAACTCTCCAAGCCCTTCTCAAAACTCCAATTTAAGTTTTTGAAGAGGATTTGTAGAGTTTTTGCTCCAAAAACTCACTGTCCACATCTTCAGTGCCCCCCACGGTGCCACCTCTCAATAATGCTGACAACTTTCCAGAATGTCCCAGTCACGCTTCTACCGCTCCATACTGTCTTTTTCATGCTGCCATTACTCCATATTGTCCCCCT
This sequence comes from Phyllobates terribilis, assembly GCF_046119375.1. Classification (NCBI taxonomy): domain Eukaryota; kingdom Metazoa; phylum Chordata; class Amphibia; order Anura; family Dendrobatidae; genus Phyllobates; species Phyllobates terribilis. The sequence goes on from NW_027362771.1 coordinate 343,574,192, forward strand.
CACTCTCCCACCTCTCCATACTGTCTCCCCATATTCCATCCTCTCTGTACTGTCCCCCTATATCCCCACCTCTCCATACTGTTCCCCTATGCGCCCAACTTTTCATACTATTCCCTCATGCTGCCGTTTCTCTTCATACTGTTCCCTGATGACAAAATGACAGCGAATACACAAGGCAAAGAAAGAAAAGTGACTTAAAAAATTCCTCAAATGATGAATCGGTGCCTGTAAAATTTTTAATTACGTCAAACACAGGGTACCCTCATATAAGATTATGAACTTTTGATAGGTAAAGTTTTTTCTTTTTTTCAAAAATTACATTTAATTTGCAAGCTAGGTGAGGTATATATATTTCTGAGCTACTGCACCTTGTTTGCTATGAAGGTAAGAAGTGTAGTCGTCCCTACCAACGCTATAATGCCAGTGGAGATATGTGTGAAAGTAATATATTCTACACTTTTACATTGCAGATATTAACCATAAATATATTACTGTGACTGTCTTCTTTACAGGATTATAAATCTGGAGATGGAAGTGATGCTGGCAAAATCTAATTTAGAAAATTTCAACTACACAAATGAATTAATGAACCAGAAAATATCTATGGTAAAATCCCTTAGTGTATCTGTTTGTCTGATGTTATGTAATTTGGTATTTTATCCTCCTCATATATGATACAATAAAAGAGCCCTTGTTCTGTGTTTGTGATGGGAAAGAATTAAGCTTATGTTGATAAAAGCTACGGGCTGAAATATTACAGAATATTGCCCACATTGCTGCCATATTGTGATTTCCAAACTGTAAGGCATTTGTCCTCTGGTCACTCTCTTGTCATGCTTATAGTGACACGTCCACCATATTAGGATTAAGATATATGACAAGTATATCAATTACTTAGATAAGTTAATGATCGGTATTTGTAATATTTAAAGGGTAATGATGAGGTGAGTCGGGAATTAAAGACTGCCAGAGAAAATCTTGTATACTTTCGGAATCGTGTGAAAATCCTTGAGGCTGAAAAGAACCAAGCTGTTGAGGAGCTCAGAAAATTACAAGAGGTAACCAGGGGACATCAAGACCAAGATTTTGAAGAGGATCTGTTGCCAGATTTTAAAATACAAAATGTATATATTATTTTTTCTGCAGGAGTGCCCCTTTCCATGTCTTCCCGGCTTCCTGCTTTCCAAGAGGTGGTGTGCTCCTTAAAGGGGTTTTCCCACGAACAAAAGTTCATTTTAATCAATAGATCTTATAATAGATCTATCATATAATATAATAGATATAATAATAATTTCCACATTTGGATGTAATCTTATACATGTGCCCCTGCTGTGTACTGTGTAATGTCTGTGTCTGACTGTGTACAGAACACGGTCTGATCATACCACATCTCCTGGACAGGGGAGGAAGCAAAAGATTATACAGACATTACAGAATGGGATCACAGCTGATTCTTTCTTGGAAGTGGAACATTGTTTAAAAACAGGCAGGGAAACGTTTTACCTCACAAAAAGAATCAGCTGTAATCCCATGCTGTCCTGTCTGTATACTCTTTTGCTTCCCCCCTGCCCAGGAGATGTGGTATGATCAGACCATGTTCCTGTACGGTCAGACACAGCCATTACACAGTACACAACAGGGGCACATTTATAAGATTATCTCAGCACAGGGACATTTATTTAAACACATCCAATTGTAGAGGTTATTATTATTCCAAGATCTATTGATTAAAGTGAACTTTTGTTCATAGTAAAACCCTTTGGTCTTAAGGATGGAGATGATTTTTACTAAGTGGTAATTTGCAAAGCTATTTGTTTTTACAAGCAGTTTGCAATTTTACCATTTCAAAATTTGAGACAACCCCTTTAAATAGATCTCATAGATCTAACTTTGAAAATCCAATGGCTAAACAACCCTTTTGAATGTTTCATATTATAAAGAGCATTTTATCTATATAGCTGGACTTATGAAAGGCACTTTTTTTTCATTAATGTTATTGAGATTTCAAAACATAGATGCAAAAGTAAAAATACTTCAATATAGCATATTGGAAGGCATACGTTATATTGGTTAAGTATCAAATAGAATTTCGCAGTTAGAGTATCGTAAATCAAGGATGGGATCATTTAATATTTTCAGAGTAAGTACACTAGTCTCATCAGGTCCGTATGATCTGTTTATTAGTGCATTCGGTTTATATGGTACCAGATCCTTCTTAAGAATAGCTGTAAAGATAAGAAAAAACAGCTGCACTCTGAAATGCTATAATATGCAAACATTGAATATATGAAATTGGAACTGCATTACTGCTATAGAAAATATGTTAAAATGAATAAAATAGCTGTAGACATGTTATTATGTCTAGCAGAGGGGACCTGGACCACTTCAGGTGGACCCTTTTACAGTCAACTGTCATAAATACTTCATTATTTGTAGTGTGATTACAACATTTGTCTTTTTTTAGCTATTTTCCGACTAAAAAGGCAGCACTTGTTAAAAAAAAACATTTAAAACACTGTAAACATTTCAGACATAACATTGACAGTTCACTTTTTACAGGGAAGTCATCTGGCTTTTAGCCAAACAAATGAAGCAAACCAGAGAGCAACAGATACACTCCGAACTCATCAAAACCTTCAGGATGAGCTTGCTGACCTCCAGCTAAACTTCAACAACATGAATCTGGTATGGGCGTAGAAACAGGACGGGCTGTTCCAAACATGCCATAGCTTAGATTTTAAATTCTTAAAGGTGTTGCTTCCAACAGGAGAAAGAACTTCTGTCCTCCAAAGTATTAAGATTGGACGAGAAAGTTTCAGATCTGACACTAAGACTGAAAGTTGCTCAATCCGACAGAGAGCGATTTCTGAAGGTACATGTAACAGGACGATTAAGAAGATGACACATTTAGATTGTATATTAGTATTTACTTAAGCTGATATCAATTACTAGGAAAAGCTTGAGCTGCATCGACAATCACAGGAGCTGTCTCTAGAGCTGGAAAGGGCCCGGAGAGGACGGGAAGGGTTTAACGACCAGGTCAGTGACCTCCATATTGAACTAGTTGGGGCCAAAGCACAAGCAAATCGACAGGATCAAGAGAAGGTGCAAATGAAAGAAGAATTGGTGGTGCTGAAGCAAGTAAGGATTGAAAAAGTCTTATGAAAATGTATGATATGAAGTAAAGTGACATAAAATCTATAGAAGTCAATCACTTTCATCTATCCATAGAAAATGACACATTACTGTGAACTCTCACTGTCTTGTCTATCAAACAAGTTGAAAGTTGTATATATATACATTTAGGGGCGGGCATAACATTGATGCAACCTGTGCAGCCACCCAAGAGGTTGGGGGGCCCACTTTCACCTCCAAAGCAGGTGGAATTGTGCATTGTGATGAGCTATTGGACTGTAAAGGGCCCATATACCATTGTTCTGCAGGGGACATTCTTCAGCCACTGTATACACATACAGTATGATCCACATGCAGTTATGTGAATATTAGAGACCAGCTCTGTATTCTTGATGATGGTCCCATTTTTTTCAGCAAATGAAATATATTCTGCAAACTCAATCACGCTACATTTAAAGGGAATCTGTCACCAGTTTTTTGCTATTCTAGCTGAGAGCCGTATAATGTGGGATCAGAGACCCTGATTCCAGCGATATATCACTTACAGGGCTGCTTGCTGTCATTTTGATAAAATCCTTGTTTTATCTGCTGCAGATCTAGCAGTCCTCTAAATGCTGAGCCCTGTATAACCCCGACCACATCACTGATTGGCAGCTTTCTGCCTACACACAGTGTACACAGAAAGCTGCCAATCAGTGGTGCGGGCTCATGAATGTGGAGAACTACATGGCTGCAGGTTTACTAGTCCTTTAATGATAATCTTGCTGATAAAACAGGGATTTTATCAATACTACACTAAGCAGCTCAGTAAGTGACACGTCACTGGAATCAGGGTCTCTGTCTGTACATTATGCTGCTCTCAGCTAGATGGCAAAAATGTTGTGACAGATTCCCTGTACTCTTTCTAATCTGTGTAAATGATACACAGTACACAATAAAAACTTTCTAATTCACAGCCTATGACCTTTAATTTACAATAGAATCCACATTTTATTTTGGATGTACATATATGACAAAGGTATTGTCCAGCTATTGTGTTTAATAAGTGATGTATGATAACATTGCGGTTGTTTTTCAACCAGGTGAATGAGAAGTTAACAGCAGAGTTGGGTCAAATACAGCAAAGTCTTCAGAATGCATTAGAAGAGCTTCACCATACTCAAGCAGAGCACAAGATCTCCAGCAACCTTGCATCTGCCCTTGAGGTTGAGCGCAAGCAACTCTTAGAGGAGAAGCAAACACTGATGGCTGTCATGGAGAATGATGATGATAGCTTATGTGTTCAAGAGCTCAGGTAACTGGATGCAGAATCAATCAAAGCATGTTAAAAGCAGGTATATGGCCCCAAACCCATGAACTAAGCATCTATCCATAGAAAATGACACATTACTGTGAACTCTCACTGTCTTGCCGGCATTCACAGGAGTATCATAATGATAGGCATGGGGGTCTTCTGCAGAGCCCCGGGGTGTCATGAGGATCCATTAACGCCCCGATGGGGCATGTTAAATACCGCTATCAGTTATTGACACAGATTTGCACAAGTTATTTATCTCAGTTTTTTGGAGTAAGTGACAAGTCCTGTTTAAGGAAGTATTTTCAACTTTAAAGCAGTATTTCTAGGCAAGAATACAATGTCACATGTAGTTATAGTTCGCTTTGAGTATCTCCCTCTGTGCACACAGATTTTTTGTGCATATGTCAAAAGGATGCAAGATAATCATAAATGAAAATTGTTAAAAGGGCTTATTTCACAATTATCTCCCTGAGTAAACAGGCTGCCGATCACCCGATGAACGAGTAAAAAATGCTCTCTCATCGGGTAAATTGATCTTTTATGCAGCATAAAAGACCATGGCTCTCGGCGGTGCATCGTCCTAAGTAAGCAGGACTTGCACTGCCTATGTGCATTGAGCAATTTAGTTTAGATCCCTCAGTGGACATCGTTTACTTTGTTCTGCCCATGTAAACGTTTACTGATAGATGGTCATATCGTGCCTCCAGTTGGTCTGTGTGAACAGATCCTTCACTAGGAAATAAGACAATAGAGTAAGCCTATATTTGGATCTTTAGATGTAAACAGAAGTACATTTAATAGCAGGGTTGTATGTCCTGGAAGGAATAATGAAACCTAGAAGAATGACATGCAACTCATAAATAGCGAAATCAATTTCATAAATGTATTAGTATGTATAATAAGTAATATATACCCATTATGTTTTGTTGATTACTACTGCATTTGTCTTTCAATACCTCTTGATGTGTTACTGATTTATATGTGTCTCTTGGTATGCACATGACATCTGGGTGGATTTTGATAATACTTACTTATACTCCCTTCCCCTTTTTATTATTACTTATTCCCCTATATGTATTTATTTATTCATTATTTATCAATGAGAACATATCACTTCATCTTACATTAGTCCATTTTTATATCATTACACATCAGGATGATTCTTATTTTACTGAAATGCGGTTCAGTTTCCATGTTCGCCGGCACCAGTCACTTTAGACCTGAACACTTTTCAGCTGTCCAGTACATAGGAGTATCTGTTACATTCTTCTATGTAGAGAGGAAAGAATGCATCCAGCTTCAGGTAACTTGTAAAATCCAAAACCTTTATTGAATAAATTAAAAATATGGATGGACAAGTAGCATATAGTCACAACCCCATGGGTTTGACTGGAGCAGACGCGTTTCGAACCTAATGGTTCTTAATCATTGCTAGCCTCCAGAGGTCATGCTTATATAACACATCCTGTCATGACATCTGACATAGAACTGCCAATGAGATCCTAGATAAAAAAAGTGCAATGAGGAAAACCCATACATATGTTAAAAACAGTGTACATAATAAGAGCAACCAAGAGAACCCATAATACAAGATAATGCAATAGTGACAGATATTGAAATACACAAAGACAAGAACCTAAGGACTAAAACGAAGTATAACGGTAAGTAAGATCATGTTTAACGTTCATGCCATTGGGGGTAAGTGTTTGAAGGAGATAGATCCACCAGGATTCACTGTTCAGTAATTTTCTATGATGGTCCCCTCCCCTATGTGGTCTGCGTACCTTCTCTATGCAAGTGGCATTACAACTATATGTGTCCCCATTGTGATGAAGTGAGAAGTGTTTGGACGTCGCTGAGCATTTAAAAATGAATTTATTAGCGGCATCAGATAAATGCCTCCTGACTCTTATTTTTAGGGCTTCTTTGGTGCATCCCACATACTGTAACCTACATAATGTACAAGTAACTAAATAAATGATGAAGATAGAATTACAGTTAATAAAATCCTTAATAAAATAAGATTTGTTAGTGACCACGGAAACAAATTGATTAGCATTTTAAACATGATTACAACATGTACAAATTTTATGGCCACATTTGTAAAAGACAATAGTATGAAGCTTTGTTCTTGATTCTGCCGGAATATGGTCCAAACACAAACTGGGAGACAAGATGTTCCCTATAGTGGGTGCCCTGGTGGCTGTGAACCGTATCGGTTCGGAAGCAATGGATTTGCGTTTACTATCCTGTTCTAACATGGGGAGGTGTCCATTAATGCACCACCCTGCAATCATATCTGGAAAAACGCATGATCCCACGTGGTCTTCGACTGAAGAAAGTAGCCACAACTATTTACTTTGATATGTTCTTGCATAAATGGCAAGATGTATTAACGGAATGCTCCCTAGACCTGATGAATTTAATTATTGAGCAGGAATTGAGCATCCTGACTGATATTAAAGCTGACATTAGTGCAATAAAATCGACATTATCGGAACACTCTACATTACCACAATATAAAATTCTTAACAAAGCGATGAGAAAATATGTCAACTAGAAGAAAAAATAATTGAAAATAAAAAAGGAAATTTGAGAGAGATCGGGAAGACTACGTTAAAAATGAAGTCTACACATGGACACGTAATAGACATTGCAAATACCCCGCCAAACCGATCCTCAAATGAAATGGGCACTTCAGACACACCCAGCATAAAAAGCAAGGGGCTTCCAAAAAAGTAAGCTTTATGGATACGGATTTCTCAGCAGATGGCTCTGATTTAAGCACATCGGGTGATTATTCTGATTCCTCATTTGATTATCCATTGCCTAGTGCTACTAGGCGCAACACCATATATAACAAAAGAAATTTTCCCTCACAGTCAAAAAATGGAAAAAACGCAGACGGGCCGGTAGGAAACATAAGAGGCCCCAGCACCTATCTGAACAGAAAGATGAATTAATCACACTCTCTTTGGTGAATCTGTCTAGCTATATTATTAGTGAGACTGAATTAAACCTCTTATCCAAAGGACTCTCATTTGCGAGGGCGCTTACCTTAAGATGCCATTTTACGGATGCAAATGATTCAGCTATTTCTATGGGAAATATTGATACCACCGCATACCCACAGGATGCTCCCATTTCTACCCCTAAGATTAACTCCTTTACAGAACAGTGTGCATTACTACAGCTACAGTACCTAGCTAATGAATTATCCGTGGGAGATACTAATTTAAACTCAACTTACCGGGTTATAAATCCATACTTTTACCCTCTACAGTCACGCCCCCGGTCTTGGATGATTTTCAAGAATTAGTGGAGTCGGACTTGCATTCCTTGAAACATAGAATTGATCATGGGAGTTCTTCGTCTAACTTAACCAATAAAGAGAGACTTGCTATGGACAATCTTAAAGCGAATAAAGATTTAGTTGTCTGCCAGGCGGATATAGGGGAGGCAGTGATACTGCTTAATGCAGGTTTGTATAAAAAATTTAATCTGGCCCTTTTAGCGGATACTGAAGTTTATAAGGAATTGAAATACGATCCCATGCATAGTTTTGCAGATAAATGAAATAAGTTATTGGAAGAGGGAGTCTCCATGGGAGAGATAAGTGTACAATTATCACAAGATCTTGTAGTCACACATCCGATCACCCCAATATTCCATTCTGTCCCTAAAGTGCACAAACAAGTATTCCCCCCAACTATGCGCCACATAGTTGCAGGTATAGGTAGCTTAGGAGAAAGGTTGAGTTCCTGGCTAGATCTATATCTTCAACCCTTAGTTAAGAGGATTCACAGTTACTTAAGGGACACTAAGCATGTTATCTCTTCCTTAGATCTCACCAAATGGCCTAACCACTGCACTTGGCTTTCATGTCATGTAGTGGGGTCATACCCTAGTATCCCACATGAATCAACTTTAAGGGCTTTAACATATTTCCTGCAGCATTTAGTGACTATGCTTCCCCTGTTAAAGAGTTTATTGTCATGGTTGTCGCATAATTTTTTCATTTAACAGTATTTTTTATTTACAGATTTGTGGAGCACCTATGGGATCTAGTTTCCCGCCATCTATTGCTAACATTTATATGGTGGTTTGGGAGGAATCTTTCATTTTTTTTGGCTCCCTTGGACTTCCTCCCTCACATCAGGTAGTATGGTAATTATATTGATGACCTCCTCCTGATATGAAGGGGGGGACAAAGAGGCAGCCGAAATTTTTTTATGTCATCTTAATAATAATGACATGAACCTTAAATTTACGTCTTGTCACCAGAACCAAAAAAATTACTTTTTGGACATTTCCCTAAAATTTACTTCTGAAGGGGTCCACATTATACCCTACAGAAAAAGTACAGCCACAAACTCTACCCTACTGGCTACTTCATGTCATGTTAAAAATACCACTAAGAATATTCCCTTGGGTGAACTAGTTCATATCAAACACAATACCACTTCTTCCTCTGGTTTTTTCAGGGGAAGCTAGTAAGGTACAGGAAAGGCTCAGGAGGCGTAACTACCCGAATTGGGCTATTAATAGGGCCAGGGTTAGAGTTGATTCCATGGACAGATCGGACATTATAGGAGATAAAATCAAACCACATTGTGCTAACCAGCCCATTACGTTCACATCACGGTTCAGTCCCCAATTTGAGGAGATTGAGAGAATTATTAATAGACACCTCCCCATATTAGAACAGGATAGTAAACGCAAATCCATTGTTTCCTAACCGATGCGGTTCACAGCCACCAGGGCACCCACTATAGGGAACATCTTGTCTCCCAGTTTGTATTTGGACCATATTCCGGCACAATCAAGAACAAAGCTTCATACCATTGGCTTTTACAAAAGTGGCCATAAAATTTGTACATGTTGTAATCATGTTAAAAATACTAATCAATTTGGTTCAATGGTCACTAACAAATCTTATTTTATTAAGGATTTTATTACCTGTAATTCTACCTTCATCATTTATTTACTTACTTTTACATTATGTAGGTTACAGTATGTTGGATGCACCAAAGAAGCCCTAAAAATAAGAGTCAGGAGGCATTTATCTGATGCCTCTAATAAATTCATTTTTAAATGCTCAGTGACGTCCAAACACTTCTCACTTCATCACAATGGGGACACATATAATTGTAATGCCACTGGCATAGAGAAGGTACGCAGACCACATAGGGGAGGAGACCACCACAGAAAATGACTGAACCGTGAATCCTGGTGGATCTATCTCCTTCAAAGTACCCCCAATGGCATGAACGTTAAACATGATCTTACTTACCATTATACTTAGTTTTAGTCCTTAGGTCCTTGTCTTTGTGTATTGCAATATTGGTCACTATTGCATTTTCTTGTATTGTGGGTTCTCTTGGTTGCACTTATTATGTACACTGTTTAACATATGTATAGCTTTTCCTAATTGGACTTTTTTTTAGGATCTCATTGGCAGTTGTATGTCAGATGTCATGAGAACCACTAGGTTCAAAATGAGTCTGCTCCGGTCAGACCTCCCATGGGATTGTGACTATATGCTACTTGTCCATCCATATTTTTAAGGTTTTGGATTTTACAAGTTACCTGAACCTGGATGCACTCCTTCCTCTCTAATCAGTCTCCCGGCGGCTCAGCTGGCTCTCCGCGGTCCAGGAACTCCGAGGGTGAGCTGACTTTTAATCTATTGTGCTTTCAGTTTTCTATGTAATCATGTGGTTTATATTTATTCTATTTCATCCCCACATCACGTGTATTTTTATCTATCTTTTTTGTGTTGTGCTTATCATTGAACTTTTATTGTGTTTTATCTTGATTCTATGTACTAATAAATTTATGAAATTGATTTGGCTATTCATGAGTTTCATGTCATTCTTATAGTCACTATTTTTGGATCTGGTTGAATAGTGTTAGATATTTGTGGTTATATGCGTAATGGAAGTAACTGCTGATCTGCTAAATAACAGTATCATCTTATCTTGGTGGGTTCTATTCTTTGGATTTCTAGGCAGGGAGAATATTGCATGTTTTTCAGACAAATATTGTTTTTTGATCTCCAGAGCTTCCAATACCCAGCTACGAGAAGAAAGAGACAAGTTACAAGCCGGGTGCCATGACTTGGAAGTGGCTTTAGAGCAAGCGCATGAACAAATGGGTTCCCAAATCCAGGAGCAGCAGCAAATTACATTGTATTGGAAGGAAAGATGGCAACAGACAGCTGTTAGCTTGAAAAATGCAGAGGAGCTACTAGAGCAAGAAAGAGATCAGTGTCAGAAAGCATCTGATAAGGTCAGGAAATAGTCAAGATATATTACTACCTTGGTGACATGTTAAATGACTGAATTGTTTGTATATTGGATTTTGAGCTGAACAAAGGAAAGAAGAATAACTGTTGGTACTAGTACTGTTCTTGAGGGTCTAGCTGTCACTGCTGTGGTCCTCATGGCAGACCTGTACTTCCTACTCTGCGCTGTCAGTTCACTGTTATTGAGAAAGTGTAATTTAGTGTATTAGTCTGAATTTTACAAACTACTGTCCTTTTTCCTAGAACACAGAATTACTGCAGGACTGTGAAATGTTACAAACAGAAAATGAGGAGCTTTGTGAACTTAAATCAACTATAAGCAGGTTGGTTATAGATGATTACGTGCAGTATAAAACTGATCACCCTTGTCCTGTGCCGTTAAGGAATCATAGACAAACTGAGGATACTACAATGGGAACACTCTGTTCAGCCATGTTCTCATAGACCTTTGGGGCCAGTGGTGCCCCCTTCACTAATGACAGATGAAATGCCCTTAGTGACCACGCACACCGAATGCCAGTTTAGTTATTTGCAGTTGAAATGGGATAGAATAAGGATGGGAGCCTTTGTACAATATTTAAAAAGAATGCAGACACTCATTTTTATGTTTTCATTTGTTGCAAATTGGTACTACATTCATAGAAAGTATGTACTATTTTCTGATGTCATTAAGGATGGCTAGCGTACCGTTCAATTCATACGGAGTGTTCTCGGGATTGGAAGGGATCCAGTTATCTCATGAATTGGTGATAATCCCTAAGGATGGGAATAACCCTTTAAAACACCACTCCAGCATTTTTTTTATTTTACCACTGGAGTGTTTCCACTAATCTCAGCTCCTTGCCCCTAGTCTTATACTTATCAGCCACTGTCTTCATCTGTTATTTGTGCCGCTCCAGTTTGGTCTTCTGCAGGTTGTGACCTGCTGGATCGCTCGAGTTTTTGCTAGGCTAGCTGAAAGTCAAAACTCAATGTAAGTCTAGAAGAGCCAGAATAAGGTCCTCATAGATTTACACTGAGAGCTTCTGACCGTTACCTCTGACTTCCGGTCAGTCAGAAGTTGCAGTCACAAGATGGCGGCGCAGGACCGGAGCTGCTCCGGAAACACATGAAGGCAGCGGCTAGTGAGTATAATACTAGGGTCAGGGAACTCAGATTAGTGGTGGCACTCCATCACTGAAATAAAATATAAACGCTAGAGTGGTGTTTTACGGTTGCTTTGAATTCCATTGTAATCCATAGTGATAATGATGGTCAACATAATAATTACAATGTCCCTGGAACCCAAAAGATCACAGTCAATCACATTTTCATAGTACTTTTTCTATTAGAAATCCACCCTCGGTATCTACCATTGAAATGCCATACCTATGTTTTTCTCAGATTAGAAGGTGAGAATAACCAATTAACAAAGAAAGTAAAAGAACTGGAGCAAAGCAATCGCCTTGAACATCTCCACAGATCGCTGGTAAAACCTAATATAATTATACAGAGAAATATATGTTACTTTAATGCTTTCCTTAGATATGATTGTCAGAGGTGTTTGATGACATCCACTGTTATATGATGTCTGTACGCTTAAAGTGTGTAAGGTTCCCGAGCTGGGTAGTCGTGGGCGAGCTGTAGCTCATGCACGCTCTGGTACCTTACAGGAAAATCGTGTCCCATTCCCAGTGTGCTGTTAGATGTTGGGTGCAACATCCTCACTTGTGGGCCATAAGCCTCCCCTGAATCCGGACTTCCATCTTCCGGAACCGCCGCACACATTCCAGGGGAACCCAAGTGCTTTTAAACAGTCAAACTTTTACTGAACATTTCACAGTCATTACAGTGGAGTATGTGGGATAGGGCACAACAGGTTACAGTCTTTCCCCCAGGTACCAGACATAACTTCAGCCCTACTCTCACCCTCTCCTCTCCCCCTTCCTCCTGTCTCCTCACCCAGCCCCTATAGACTGTGAGCCCTCGTGGACAGGACCCCCTGCCCTACTGTACCAGTGCGCCTCGTCTGATGCTTCATGTTCGTGTCCCTGTCTCCCCTACACTTGTAAAGCGCCATGGAACCTAATGGCGCTATGTAAATATTTAATAATAATAATAGTACTCGCATTCCTTCTCCTGCTGTCAAAATTTCTTTTTCCTCCAGGAAAATGGTACCCACGCGTGCACAATAGCATCTATCGCTTGCCGATAGATGCTACTGCACAAGCGCCGCTAGTGGTGCCATTTTGCTGGAGGAGAAAGAAATTTACCTGCAGCAATATGGCACTGCCGGCCGCACTTGTGCAGTAGCATCTCTCGGCAACAGTGAGATGCTACCTCGCAGGCGGGGGGGCCGTTTTGCTGCATGTAAATTTAAGGTTTGGAACACAATTACACAGGCAGCATTTAAAATAGTAGGCAGGTCACTGAAGGCACAATGACCTGTCAGAAGGCAGACATAGGCATACATAAGCAGAGCACCAGTTAAAGCCCCTCTCCAAAGGCCGTCCTGAAGCACGAGCATATCATTATGTCAGAAATGAAAGTAAAGATTATAAAAGAACTACAGCACGGATTTCAGGGTGACCATCACTTATTGAAATTAGTGTGATCCTGTGTGACTTACTAAGTATAGGGTTGTTAATTGTCCTGCCTGTTATCAGCAGCTCAGACCCAGTGTCCTCTCCTGTAAATCACTGTACTCAGAAGTACAGATACTCCATGGACTGTACAGCAATCCAGTCCTTAAAATAGCCTTTCATGAGGCAACTTGGGACCAGACCCATCCATAAACAGCCTCCAATCTGCCTAAATCTGCATTGCATATGCGCTGGTTTCCCATGTTGTGAGCTATCGCTTTAAATGGTAATCGATTATTGTCAATGTAGGTACATTTAGTTCTTCTAATGTTTTTTATAATCATTTCTCAACAGAAAGAAAATACAGAAGAGACTGATCAAATGAAGGAATTATATAAAGAGCTACACAAATCGCAGTAAGTTGTACATTAACCCGATTTGACACTCTCCCATAGTAGAATGTAACAAACACATACTGGAAAGTAATTCTAATACTGTTTGCTACCTTCATATAACCTTAAAAGGATTGTCCCCTTTTATAAAACTTTCTTTCATAGGCTGTGGAAGTTAAAAATACAAACAAACCAAATATTACTTACTCCAAGTCCAGCGCAGATTCTCCGCCACTGCCCCGATCCCTGTTATTTGTCTTCAGCACTGACATGACATCGACAGAGCTGCAGCCAATCATTGAGCTCAGTAGCTTGTGCCTTCTACAAGGACAGAGCCGCTAATCTCACTGATTAGCTACAATGCTGTCAACATGAAATCAGCTCTACAGACAAACAACAGAGACTGGAGTAACGGCAGGGAGAGGATGCTGGAGCTGGGAATGAGAAGTAATACTTGGTTCGGTTTTTAAAGCTACCGCAGCCTATGAAAGACAGTTTTCTGAAAGGGGACAACCACTTTAAACTAAAAATATGACAGCTGTGGGATTCTGAATACAAATACAGTATGTAACTATATGTAGAAAAGACAAACAAAAACAAACTCTATAAAGCATGTAAAGAGTGATGAAACCACAAAGAGGATATACTGTATGTATAATATTAGACTGGTTAGTGGTAAAGGCTGTTGGTCCCCAGAGAATGACACCTCCAGAGTTTTCATCAGGTAATACTAATAGAGAGACTGAAATAGACATGACCATTGCCTGGGATGGAGCTAGAGAGTCACTAAGACAGGGCCTTTTAGGTCTCCTAGATCTTTGGTCTGATCACAAAGACATCTTCCTCACTTCCGCACATGCACAATGTGCCTCTGAAGCAGGGAAGTATACCCCCGGCTTCAGAGGCACAATGATGTGGACGAAGAATGCCGCGCTTATGTGCAAGATTTGCAAAGAGCTGGCGATGACGCTTGCTCTTGCAAATCATGTCATCACGCCCAGAAGGCTGACTAGTCTGGGGAAAACAACACCCCATGGAGTAGTCAGAGAGCTAATTAGCATAGGAAAAGCAAAGTTTATAAAGACTTTCTTTAACCCCTTAGTGGTCACCCATATGTTTTAAAACTTACTTGAGATCTAAGTGAATAGCATCCCCTGATGGGTGAAAATGCCGCAGCTGTACACTATAGCTGACATACTGCTGCATCAGTGACGAGCAGTGTTGGCACCGACCATGGCCGTTTAACCCCTTAGTTGTTGCTGTCAATAGTGACTATGGCATCTAGATGGTTAACAGAGTGTGGGGGCTCCCTCTTTAACCCCATCAGGATCACACGATCATGATCTCAGGGTGCTAATGGCAATTCATGGCCAAATAATGGCCTTAGATTTTACTGGCTATAGTAGCTGGTTCAGAAGTTAGCAACATTTAGGTGGTAAAAATAACAACATTTTTCATTCCTGTTATGCCACATTGCATTAATTCCTGAAAAGAACCTGAAGGGTTAATAAAGTACCTGACAGCAGTTTTGAGTATGTTGCGGGGCGCTGTTTAAAAATGGTATCACTTTTAAATAAATTTCCTTGAAAAAATGAATAATTACTGCTACAATTTTGAAGCTTCCAACATCCTAACAAAATATTAAATAAAGTACTTGCCTCCTCATCGTGCGTATGACTGTCCCATTAACCTGATTCCCGGAGCTAAACTACCCAAGTCCAGACTGTATAATCTTTCTGGTCCTGAGAGACAAGCCATGAAGGATTTCATTGCTGAGAGTCTGGAGAGAAGACATATCAGACCCTCCTCTTCGACCGTGGCGGCAGGGTTCTCCTTCTTTAAGAAGAAAGATATGAGGGTCTCCGTCCCTGTTTAGATTTCCGGGAATTGAATCAAATTACTGTCCGAGATCCGTATCCTCTTCCTTTGATTCCGGATTTATTCAACCAGATTGTGGGAGCTAAAGTGTTCTCCAAGTCGGATTTAAGGGGAACCTACAATCTGGTTAGAATCAGAGAGAGGGATGAATGGAAAATGGCTTTCAATACCCCTGTGTCACGGGTGTGTCAGAGGTGACAGACAGTCGCCCTGCAGTGGTTTGCAGGAGATCTCCACGTTTGGCAATGCAGACAGCCGCCTAGCTAGGAGGCTGTGTTTAGGACCTGGGGACTACCTCACTTTAATCTGGGTGTATACCTGGTGTGTCTAGGTGGGCGTCGCCGGTTATAATCATTTCTACTTGGAACTTGGCTGAAGCAGCATCACATCCTCTCTGGAGTCTTGAGGCCGTGTGCCCTGTTGGAGTTCTTCTAAAGCTAAATTGTTATTCCCCTGTGTTGTCTTCCCCTTTTGTCTTTAGAGTGCTAGCGGAGGTTGACTAGTGCTCATCTCCTTCCACCCCCAGCTATGGCCTTACGCCAGGGATAGTAGGGCGAGGCACGTGATCAGCGACAGTTGCGGAGGCTGTATAGGGACGTTAGGGGGAGACAGGGTGACGCTAGTCCAGATTAGGAGGTCACCTCTTTCCCTTTTCCCTAGTGTCTGGGCTCCCTTTCCCCTCTATGTTGCACTCACACCTGGCGCGAAAAAAAAAAAAAACGACACAAGATTGGCATTTTTTTTTTCTTTGTGTGTTTTTGGGCGTGCACTTTTTTTTCCTTACTCCCTTTAGTATGGGATCAGTTGCAGAGCTCGCAGACCAGTTCCGCTGTCTGTCTCTGGAGGTGAATGACCTCCGCTGTGAGGTTCAGCAGCGGTTACAGGCCGCCAATGTGGGGGTCTCTGCAGGTAGGCCTGTCCAGCCTGAACCCAAGGTTGCTCTCCCGGACAGGTTTTCAGGAGGTAGGGACAAGTTTTTTGTGTTTAAGAAGGCATGCAAATTGTACTTCAAACTTTGTCCCTACTCCTCCGGTAATGAGGAGCAGCAAGTTGGTATTGTGATCTCTCTACTGCAGGGCTATCCTCAGTCATGGACGTTTTCGTCACCGCAGGACCCAGTTTGTCTCCAGTCTGTGGAGGAGTTTTTTGGAGCTCTTGCCCTCATCTATGATGACCCTGACCGAGTCGCCTTGGCTGAGTCTAAGCTACGTCGCTTTTAGCAGGGGATTCGGTCAGTGGAAACGTACAGTTCGGAATTCCGTAGATGGGCAACTGATTCCAAATGGAATGACTCAGCCATTAAAAGTCAATTTTGTGAGGGGCTTACTGAAAGGTTGAAAGATGCCTTGGCTGTATATGATACCCCTCAGTTCTTGGAGGCTGCCATGTCTTTAGCCATATGTCTGGATAGGCGCCTTTGGGATAGACGGGTGCAACCTTCTTCTCCAGGGCCTTCTTGTCAGGGTTGTGTACCTTTGTCAAGGGAGCGGTCCGGGGGTGAACCAGTACTGGGGGAGGTGGAGGAACCTATGCAGTTAGGGGGTGTCTCTACATCATAC
This sequence comes from Phyllobates terribilis, assembly GCF_046119375.1. Lineage (NCBI taxonomy): Eukaryota > Metazoa > Chordata > Amphibia > Anura > Dendrobatidae > Phyllobates > Phyllobates terribilis. The sequence goes on from NW_027362771.1 coordinate 343,591,321, forward strand.
ATCTCCCCTCAGATTCACAAGAAAAGAGGCGTATGGTTTTTTTGTGGGAAAAGGGGACACTTTGTTGGGACCTGTCCTTCAATTTCTAAACTCGTTTAACTCTCAGTAGTCTGGAGTTGGACAAACAAGGGGTGCATTTGTGGCCAAACAGCAGTTCGCGCTTTGTCCTGACAGCAGAGGTGGTGCTAGAGAGCAAAACCGAAAAAATGTCTGTGTTTGTTGACAGTGGAGCCGGGGTCAGCATAGTTGATGCTGAGTTTGTGAAAACTCATGGTCTTGCTTGCTGAACCTATTCACATCTTTACCATTGACTCGGCGCCACTTGCACACAAAGCATTTACTCAGATTGTACATAATGTAAAACTGAGGGTGGGGTCAGTTCATTGTGAAATCATCCCTTGCTTTGTTTTGGAAAATCTCCCTACTCCGATTGTTTTAGGTATCCCCTTGCTTGTTAAACATAATCCGTTGGTGGATTGGCAAACCGGGGAGATTACTGAATGGGGAGATTACTGCCATGAGAACTGTCTGAATGTTTCTATTGCTGCTGTCTCTACGGGGATACTGCCTGCTTTTCTGTCTGGTTTTGAGGATGTTTTTTCTGAAAAGGGGTGTCAGGATTTGCCTCCTCATCGTGCTTATGACTGTCTTATTAACCTGACCCCCGGAGCTAAACTACCAAAGTCCAGACTATATAATCTTTCTGGCCCTAAGAGACAAGCCATGAAGGTTTTCATTGCGGAAAGTCTGGAGAAGGGACATATCAGACCCTCATCTTCATCCGTGGTGGCAGGGTTCTTCTTTGTGAAGAAAAAAGATGGCGGTCTATGTCCCTGTTTAGATTTCTAGGAATTAATCAGAGAGGGGGACGAATGGAATACAGTGTTCAATACCCCGGAAGGTCATTTTGAGAGTCTGGTTATGCATTTTGGTTTGACCAATGCACTTGCGGTATTCCAGCATTTCATAAATGATATTTTTCATCATTTGGTGGGGAGGTCTGTGGTGGTCTATCTGGACGATATTTTGGTTTATTCACCTGATTTTGAGACCCATCGGGGGCATGTTAAGCAGGTGCTCCAGATATTAAGGGATAACAAACTTTATGCCAAACTAGAAAAATGTGTTTTTGCTGTTCAGGAGGTGCAGTTTTTGGGGTACTTGTTGTCATCTTTAGGTTTTCGGATGGATCCAGAGAAGATCCGTGCAGTCCTTGACTAGGAACATCCCAAGAACCTGAAGGCCCTACAAAGTTTTCTGGGCTTTACTAATTTTTACAGGAAATTCATCCAAAATTACTCCGTGGTAGTGAAACCAGGCTTTTTCTTGCTTAAAGAATCATTTTGCCACTGCACCTATTCTCAGTCAACCCGATGTTTCTCAACCCTTTATTGTGGAGGTCGATGTTTCGGATGTCGGGGTTGGGGCTGTGTTGTCTCAGGGTTCGTCTCCTGGTAAATGGTGTCCATGCGCCTTCTTTTCTAAAAAATTGTCTTCGGCTGAGAGAAATTATGACGTGGGTAATAGGGAACTTTTGGCGATCAAATTGGCATTGGAGGAATGGCGACACTGGTTGGAGGGGGGTGTCCATCCTTTTACTGTTATTAAAGACCATAGGAACCTATCATATCTCCAGTCAGCTAAACGTCTCAACCCTAGGCAAGCCAGATGGTCCCTGTTTTTTACTAGGTTCAATTTTGTTGTCACTTTTCGTCCAGGGGTCAAAAACGTCAAGGCTGATGCTTTGTCCTGGAGCTTCCCCGGTGGTGGTGACCATGAGAACCCTTCCCCGTTATTACAGAAAGGGGTAGTTATTTCGGCTCTTTTTCCTGAACTGGAGGGTGAGGTGCTGGTGGCTCAGGGGGACGCCCCTGCCTCCTGCACTTCAGAAAAGTTATATGTACTACCTGATCTGCGCCGTAAAATAATCAAGGAACATCATAACTCTGTGCTTGCTGGGCATCCAGGTGGTAAGGCAACCACGGACCTCCTCTCTCTCGTCGTTTTTGGTGGCCGGGGTTGCATCGGGATGTAATTGAACACGTAGCTGCTTGTAGTATTTGCGCGCGTTCTAAGGTTTCGCACACCCGTCCATCTGGAACTCTTCTTCCGCTACCTATCCCTAGCAGGCCATGGAGACACACTTGTCCATGGATTTTATTACTGACCTACCGGTTTCTGCAGGCAAAACGGTGGTTTTGGTAGTAGATAGGTTCAGTAAAATACTTCACTTCGTCGCTTTACCTGCACTTTCCAATGCTAAGACACTTGCTCAGGTGTTCATAAATGAGATTGTGAAGCTTCACGGGGTTCCCTCCGATGTGGTGTCTGATCAGGGGACCCAGTTTGTTTCCAAGTTCTGGAAGGCATTCTGCTCTCGACTGGGGGGTGCAGCTGTCCTTTTCCTCTGCCTTCCACCCTCAGCCGAATGGTCAGATCGAGCGGGTCAATCAGAACTTGGAGACATACCTCAGGTGTTTCGTCTTCGAAAATCAGGAGGATTGGGCATCCTACTTACCGCTGGCAGAATTTGCCATCAATAATCATCGTCAAGAATCCACTGACATGTCACCGTTTTTCGGTGCATACGCTTATCATCCACAGTTTGGTACTTTCAGCGGGGTAGGAGCTTCAGGAGTTTCTGAAGAGGAATGGTTTGCTTCGTCGCTCTCCTCTATGTGGCAGGGTGTTCTGTGTAAGTTGAAGACCATGGGTGACAAGTATAAACGTATGGCTGACAGAAAACGCTTGCCAGGTCCGGACCTGAATGTGAATGACTTTGTGCGGTTGTCTACCAAGAATATAAGATTGAAAGTTCCTTCTTGGAAGCTGGGACCTAGGTTTATTGGTCCCTACAAAATTACCGCTGTCATTAACCCAGCAGTGTTTCGTCTTGAACTTCCTCGGGCCCTTAAGGTTCACAATGTGTTCCACAGGTCCTTACTCAAAAGGTACGTAGAATCTCTTGAGCCCTCACCTCTACCACCACCCCCAGTAATGGTTGATGGTAATTTGGAGTTCAAGATTTCGAGGATAGTAGATTCTTGTCTCCAACATCGTTCTCTGCAATACTTGGTGCACTGGAAAGGCTCTGGCCTGGAGGAGAGGACATGGGTTTCAGCATCAGAGGTGAACGCTCCCAGATTGGTTCGCTCTTTTCACACCTCTTTTCCTGAGAAACCCGGTCCTGAGTGTCCGGAGGCCACTCGTAGAGGCGGGGATACTGTCACGAGTGTGTCAGAGGTGACAGACAGTGTCCCTGCAGTAGTTTGCAGGAGATCTCCACGTTTGGTAATGCAGACAGCTGCCTAGCTAGGAGGCTGTGTTTAGGACCCAGCAACTACCTCCCTTTAGTCTGGGTGTATATATACCTGGTGTGTCTAGGTGGGCGTCGCCGGTTTTAATCATTTCTACTTGGAACTTGGCTGAAGCAGCATCACGTCCTCTCTGGAGTCTTGAGGCCGTGTGCCCTGTTGGAGTTCTTCTAAAGGTAAGTTGTTATTCCCCTGTGTTGTCTTTCCTTTTTGTCTTTAGAGTGCTAGTGGAGGTTGACTAGTGCTCATCTCCTTACACCCCCAGCTATAGCCTTACGCCAGGGATAGTAGGGTGAGGCAAGTGATCGGCGACAGCTGCAGAGGCTGTATAGGGACGTTAGGGGGAGACAGCGTGATGTTAGTCCTGATTAGGAGGTCACCTCTTTCCCCTTTCCCTAGTGTCTGGGCTCCCTTTCCCCTCTGTGTTGCACTCACACCTGGCGTGACTCTCTGTGTTGCACTCACACCTGGCGTGACACCCTGAGGGGCATTTCGACAGTCTGGTTATGCCTTTTGGTCTCACCAATGCACCTGCGGTTTTCCAGCATTTTGTAAATCATATTCTCCACCATTTAGTGGGCAGGTTTGTGGTGGTCTATTTGGATGATATTTTGATTTACTCACCTGATTTAGAGACACATCAGGGTCATGTTAAACAGGTACTATGGATTTTAAGAGATAAACTTTATGACAAACTGGAGAAATGTATTTTTGCTGTCCATGAGGTGCAATTTTTGGGGTATCTGTTGTCACCGTCGAGTTTTCGGATGGATCCAGAGAAGATCCGTGCTATACTTGTTTGGGATAGTCCTGAGAACTTGAAGGCATTGCAGCGCTTTCTGTGGTTTACTATTTTTTACCGGAAATGTATCCAAAAATATTCATAATAGTGAAACCCCTCACTGACATGACAAAAAATGGGTCAGATTTTTCTAATTGGTCGAATGCCGCACAGCAGGCTTTTTGCTCTTTAAAGAGATGTTTTGCCACGGCACCTATACTCAGTCAACCCGATGTTTCTCAACCTTTCGTGGTTGAAGATGATGCATAGGAGGTGAGGGTTGGGGCTGTGTTATCTCACGGTCTGTCCCCTCGTAAATGGCATCCATGCGCTTTCTTTTCCAAGAAGCTGTCTTCGGCCAAGAGAAATTATGACATGGGCAATAGGGAGCTTTTGGCAATTAAATTAGCTTTCAAAGAATGGCGACATTGGTTGGAGGGGACAGTCCATCCTGTTACTGTTATCACGGTCCATAAGAGCCCGTCATATCTCCAGTCTGTTAAGCGTCTCAACCCTAGGCAGGCTAGATGGTCTTTGTTTTTTAACTAGGTTAAATTTTGTTGTCCCTTTCCGTCGAGGGGTTAAAAACATCAAGGCTGATGCATTGTCCCAGAGCTTCCCTGGTGGTAGTGACCATGAGAACCCTGTCCCTATTTTGCAGAAAGAGGTGGTCATTTCAGCCTTGCACCCTGACCCGGAAGGGGAGGAGTTGGAGGCTCAGGGGGGACGCCCCTGTCTCCTGTCCTTTGGGGAGGTTGTTTGCGCCATCTAATCTGCTCTGCAAAGTAATTTTGGAACATCACAACTCTCTGCTTGCTGGTCATCCAGGTAGTAAGGCAACTGTGGACCTCCTTTCCTGTCATTTTTGGTGGCCGGGGTTGCATCAGGATGTGGTTGACCATATGTCTGCTTGCAGTATTTGCGCACGTGCCAAAGTATCGCATACGCATCCGTCTGGTTCTCTTCTGCCGCTGCCTATTCCTAATAGATCATGGACACACTTGTCCATGGATTTTATTACTGACCTACCGGTATCTGCAGTCAAGACTGTGATTTTAGTGGTTGTGGATAGGTTCAGTAAGATGGTACATTTAATCAAATTACTGGCACTTCCGAATGCCAAGGCACTGGCTCAGGTGTTCATTAATGAGATTGTGAAGCTTCACAGGGTTCCTTCCGATGTGATGTCAGATTGGGGGACCCAGTTCATTTCTAAATTCTGGAAAGCTTTTTGTACTCGACTGGCGGTACAGTTGTCTTTTTCTTATGCCTTCCATCCTAAGTTGAATGGACCGACTGAGCGCATAAATCAAAATTTGGAGACTTACCTCAGGTGTTTTGTCTCCGAGAACCAGGAAGATTGGGCATCTTACTTACCATTGGCCGAGTTTGCTATAAACAATCGTCACTAAGAGTGTACAGGTAAGTCACCTTTCTTTGGTGCATACGGTTTTAATCCGCAGTTTGGTACCTTTAGTGGTGGAGGGGCTTCGGGAGTTCCTGAAGAGGAGCGTTTTGCTTCATCACTCTCTTCTGTCTGGCAGGGGGTTTAGAATAATTTGAAACTCATGGGAGACAGATACAAACATATGGCTGACAAGAAACGCCCACCAGGTTCGAACCCAAGTCTTAATGACTTTGTGTGGTTATCTACCAGGAATATCAAGTTGAAGGTTTCTTCCTGAAAGCTGGGATCTAGGTTTATTGGTCCCTATAAAATAACCACCATCAATATCCCAGCAGCGTTTCGTCTCGAGTTACCTCAGGCTCTTAGGATCCACAATGTGTTTCACAGGTCTCTGCTTAAGAAGTATGTGGTACCTCTTGAGTGTTCCCCCATGCCGCCACCCCTAATCATGGTTGATGGCAATTTAGAGTTCCAATATCGAAGATTATGGATTCTCTTCTTCAGCGTTGTTCCCTTCAGTATTTGGTGCACTGGAGGGGTTACGGTCCAGAGGAAGGGATGTAGGTTTTAGCATCAGAGGTGAATGCCGCTAAGTTGGTTCATTCATTCATTCATTCCATGCCTCTCATCCAGATAAATCTGGTCCTGAGTGTCAGGAGACCACTCGTAGAAGGTGGGGTGCTGTCACAGGTGTGTCAGGTTTGTCAGACAGTCATATGGTGTCCGGCTGTAGAAGGTCGCTGCGTTTGGCCTTACAAACATCTCCCTGATCCTTTTATGATTCCTCTCTCTTTAGGACCTAGGGTGATCCTCACCTTGCTTGGGGATTATACCTTTCCCTTTAGGACCCTGATGTATCCTCACCTTTCTGCTGTTAATCAGCACTTTGTTGCTGTGATCTTAAATACACACAGATCCTCAGAGATTTGCTGGTGATAGTGTCTTATACCTATTCAAGCCTGGGATTCTAGTAGTCGACTAGCATTACCTTGGAGTTCCTTTGTGGATTGTTGCCGTGCTTTCTCCGGTGTCATCTTGGAGCTAAGTGTATTCCCCTGTTTGTTTTCCCTGTGTGTACTGTAGTTTGTAGTGGGACTGACTTAGTGCTCACCCCTCCTGCTCCCTACCTAGGTCCTGCTCGGTGATAGGTGCAGCACCTATTTAGGGTTTATAGGGGAGTGAGGGTTTGTCATTATATCTGTTTAGGGGTCTCCTCTCTCCCTTTCCCTAGTTGTAGGGCTCCCTCCCCTTTTCCCGTTAGATGCTGGGTTCTCCCCATACCTACCATGACAGATATGTTGAAACATTACAGAGTTATTGCCACATAATGTGGCACTTGTCAGACTTGAAAAATTTGGCCTGGTCACTAAGGAGGTTAAACATGTATTTAAGTGATGAATACTATACTAGGCTGGTTAGGCAAGGTATTTAACAACAAATATACAAATGCTGGTTAGTTGGAATGCAGGTTCCCTTTAATATAATTACATGCATTGGTCATTGTGATCAGACCAAAGGTCTAGGAGGCCTAAAAGGCCCTGTCTTATTGACACTTTAGCTCCATTCCAGGCTATGGTCATGTTTATTCCACTCTCTCTATCTAACATCTGTTACCTGGTGAAAACTCTGGAGATGTCATTCTCTGGGGTCCAACAGCCTTTTCAACCAGCCAGTCCAATATTATACATATGACGCGCCCCCTGGGCCTGTGCTGTGCAGGGGATACCCGGAGCCGGATCGCTGGGGGTTGTAGTCCTCCGTGGCTGTGACCCGGTCCGTGCCCAGGGCGGTCAAACCAGTGGCAGTCTGAGTGTGATAACAAATGTCCAACTACGCCACCCGTGGATTGCTGTCAGTGGGGACCGCCGCTGCGCTGCAGACCGCTGAGGCTGATGTTGTTTGCGCAGCCAAGTATGGGATGACTCCCCACGGGAGAAGTATTGCCTCAGGGCAGCTAGTGTGGATGATGGGAGTGATGGTGTAAGCGTCCCAGTACTGATGGTGCTGGTGCGGCGATGAAACACAGAGACGTGTGGTGCAGTTCAGGGTCTTTACTGATGGTATAACGCAGACCCTCCCAGGAGTACTGGTTAGCAGTAGGGGCCTGGTCAGTCTGTAAGCAAGTAGGATCTCCCCTGGCCAGGTGGAGTTGCAGGCCTCCCCGACAATCTGCACTCTTTCCTGGCTACCTTGCTCTATGCGGGTAGAAGTAGCCCACGTCCCTGAGTATACCGTGTGGTGCTCACCCGTATGGCCGGTGACTTGGGGCCTTCCGTTAGCGAACGCTTCACGATGGCAGTGCTGGTCCCTTGCTTGTGACCGTGCCTCCGGGCTTCTATGGCCAGAGGACATGGAATCCCCTGCCGGTTGGATTCTGTTGCTGGACCTGGATGTCCCCACAGCCTCGGACTCCGTGTCCGGGTTTAGTGTCTTCAGCCAAGGCGAGCTTTCTAGCTTCCAGCCTCTGGCACTCACTCCTGCTCCTACAGAGCTCCTAGTTCTTGCTTTTCCTGTGTCTGCTGTCCTCCAGACCAGACTGCGTCTCTGTCTGGGACTCTCTCTCCTAATCCCGCCCCAGACCCAGTTTATAAGGGCAGATTCCTCCCCTCCCAGGTCTGGGCGGGCAGTGTTGCATGCTTAGGGCTCCTGACCAGAGAAACCTCCCACTTGCTCTCAGACATAATATTTCTATTACTGTGGCAACCAGACCCCTGGGGTGCCACACATACATCTCATAAGGTTGGTAAGTAAATCAACCTATTGTATATTCTACCACATCCTTCACAATAGGCAATATCTGTATATCTATTTTGGTCCATGAAGTGGATGGCACTTTTGTACGCAAAGACAAGTAGGATGGAAAGTTGACTATAGGTTTTGTATTAACTGTACAGCCCTCCACCTGACTATTGTAATATTCACATTTTCCTTGCACACTTTTTTGCAAGCAGAATAATGATTTCTTAAAAAAAAGCTAATAATTTTCAATTAGACAATAAAAATTAGTCCACATTACAATACTGTTACAGTCGTGGAAACATTCTGATTTAGCTTAGTAGCTTTACTTGACTTTTGTACCCTTACATCGTTACTTGTCTGCCTTTCATAAGTATGGCCAGGCCCTTCTGACTTACAGGAGGGACAACGGATTAATAATGCCTGAGTACATTGTATTGTGCTGGCACTCCCTTAAGGGCCAATTGTCTGATGGAATGTAGAATATATTTGTGTAGATTATTTGGGTTGAGGGTGACTGGGTATAACTTATCTCTACAGTGAGAAGATAAAGGAGCTGGAATCTGAAGGATCAGACAAGGAATTGGAGATGAGAAAGCTGAAGGTGAGATGACTGTCTCTATTTTGGCTTTTATACACTTATCATCCAAAATGATTTTATTACCTTAGTGCATAGTTATTGCTACAAGGATTTCATGCTGCACATATTATTTGGCGCCCATCACACCCATCACAGTTTTCGTATTCTGACAAACAATTGTTGTTTTTATACCACAGCACTAATGATTATAATTTATTATTATAATTAAACTTGGCTGGAATTCTCAATTTTGTTTCCAGTTTTCTTCTGCTACTACAAAGTTCTTTGACAGGAAGAATTCACTTTTTGTCAATTGCCATTTAAAAAATGTGGAAATGTGAAGTTCAAAATGTTATTTTGTACACCAAGATACAATTATGCTGTTCTTTTTTTATTAAATATATCCTTTTTTTGGGAATAGGGTGAAAGCCTCAATACATATTAGATGAAGATCAATCAAACATAATGATTTATGACAAACTGATTTGTATGGGGGCCTCCTTATTGAGAGCGAGCGGGCAGTTTGAGCATCTGATCCTTTTTTGTCAGAGGAGAAAACATGAATGTTCAGCTTAACTGAGCGCTCATGTGTACAGTGGAGTAAGAGAGATAGCTGCTGGCCAAACAAATGTTTATGCAATAGCCATCTCATGTGTATGGCAAAATTAAAGGGGTTCTCTAGTCCTCTGATAAAAGTCTGCAGTCTCTCTATGAGAGTGCAGACTTCTGAATCCTGACAACGTGCAATACCATTATTGCTGATGAGAGTGAGTGGACATGTAAAGCGATTTGCATGTATGCAGTCACATGTCGACTAGACGTGCTCAGCTTCTCTCAATTTCCTTAAAACAAGACATGCACAATTAGTTGGAATGTGGCTAGAAGTAAGAAATTTGCATACTTGGAATCACGTGACCGCAAGCTCTCACCAGCAATACTGGTGAATCCAGACAGCATGAGCACCAAACGCTGTCAGTATTCAGAAGTCTGCAGTCAAATAGAGTGACTTCAGATTTTAATCAGATGACCAGACAACTCCTTTAAGACAGGTAGTAGATGAGGTATGTTATGATGCACATCACACCCCTTATTGGTGGATTGGTAAGGTTATATAGGTTCGCTATGTGTATATTAAAGTGTGATAAGGTGATAGCCTTTTTATAGGTAAGGGCTGTATCATATTAATAAACAATTACAAATGTAACAGTAATATGTTACACAGAGTGAAAATGGATCTGTTCTTCGCATTGAGCTGGATGCTTGCCGGCAGCAACTAGAATTGGAACGAAGTCGCCGGGAGGTGCTACAGTGCAGGGTGGGAGAGCTGGAAAGTAAACTTGCAGCAGAGAAAAACCAGGTCAGTGTCATTGTGTACAAACGTTCACAACATAGTCCATGAGTGCAAAAGATGTACGGTATGTAGGACATGATGTCACTGAAACCAATGGCAAGTGAAGTGAATAATGTTGTTACAACAGCACTTGTCAGTCAGAGGGAATTCAGAGGCGTAGCTAGGGGTTTGGTTCAGGGAGGGGGGTGAAACTTCTGAGTGGGCCCCTAACCAGGTAACCCTGATTACAGCTATGGTGGCGCACCCAGATAGTGGATGTAGGAGAAACTCAGCGGATGACAGAGATGTTCTTAAAAAAATCTCTCTACAAAGACCAACACTAATATTTCCGCCATATAGCATATCACAGTACCGCTATAGATGGTGACTTACAGCTGATGTTCTTTCTGGTGAAGTAATTCACTTTTCCCATCTTTTCCATCTGGCGCAAACCGACATGGCAACTTCTTCCAGCCAGGACTCGGCTGCAGAGATTACAACAAAGACACATATGACTTCTCACATTTCAGGCACCGTCTCCATCTATCCCCAACATGCATAAACTATTCATCCTGCTGATACCTACCCTAATACTGATCCGCTGCTGCCATATGTGTCCCTATTACTGCACCTACTGCGTGGTACTGTATGCCCTGTAATTTTCCTCCTACTGGAGCCCTAGATTCCCCTTTCATTGCACTCGTAAAGTATGATGTCAACAAAAGTGTCCCAAAAAAACTAAGATATCCCTACAGTGAATTGCTCCACAGCATCCTCCACACGTTCAGTATGATGACCCTACTGTACCCCACCCCTCAACTGTACCAGAAAAGCATGGTGACCCCAACACAGTATGATCCCCCCAACTGCAACCGCCACACAGCCCTCCATGCAGTATAAGGGGCCTACATACAATATAATGGCTCCACACCTCTCCACACTGTATAATGTCCCTCACACTGCCCTTCACACAGTATGGTAGGCCCCACACAAACCTTCACACAGTAAAATTGATTGCATACAGTTTAAAGGCTCTCATATATCCCTCCACCCACATAGTCCTCCATACAGCATAATGCACCCCATAGCCCATACCGCATAATGCACCCTGTAGCCCATACAGTATAATGCTCCCTGTAGCACATACAGTATAATGCACCCCATAGTCCATACAGATAATGTACACCATAGCCCATAATGTATACTGCACCCCATAGCCCATACAGTATAATGCACCCCATAGCCCATACAGTATAATGCACCCCATAGCCCATACAGAACAAAGCATCTCATAGCCCATACAGTATAATTCACCCCATAGCCCATATAATATAATGCACCCCATAGTCCATATAGTATAATGCACCCCATAGCCCATACAGTGTAATGCACCCCAATAGCCCATACAGTATAATGCACCCCGTAGCCCATACAAAATAATGCATCCCGTAGCCCATACAATATAATGCACCCCATAACCCATACAGTATAATGCACCCCATACTCCATATAGTATAATGAACCCCATAGCCCATATAGTATAATGCACCCCATAGCCTATACAGTGTCATGCACACCATAGTCCATACAATATAATGCATCCCGTAGCCCATACAATATAATGCATCCCATAGCCCATACAATATAATGAACACCATAGCCCATACAGTATAATGCATCCCATAGCCTATACAGTATCATGCACACCATAGTCCATACAGTATCATGCACCCCATAGCCCATACAGTGTAATGTACCCTATAGCCCATACAGTATAATGCACTCCACAGCCCATACAATATAATTCACCCCATAGTCCATACAGTACAATGCATCCCATAGTCCACAATACAGTTTTATGGCCACCACAATATTCTAAAAAAATAATAAAATACAATACTCACCTCTCCTCCTCGTTCCCCGCTGCTCCGGTCTCCGCAGCTAATGTCTTCTGAAGTGTCGCACTTCTCAGCGTAGAGGACGCCATGTAGTGACGTCATCACGCTGAGACGTCCGACGCCGAGGAAGAATGATGGGGGAGGAAGCAACAGCTGAGGCTCCCTCCTCCATCATTGCTTTCAACTGTATCGGCATCGTGTCTCCCTGTTCTGCCGCAGAGTTTAACTGTATCGGCGGCACACTGATGCAGTTAAAAGTAGAGTAGCTCTGGGCGGGTCCCTCAGAGCACGGGGCCCGGGGCACCCACACCCTCTGGCTCCCCAGTAGCTAAACTACTGGGAGGGATATATTTGGCAGCAAGTGAACAGTAAAATTTTAGAAATTGATATCTTGGAAGGAAAAAGAAGCATATCATAGGGATAGATTTACTTTTAAGCCAAATTGTGAGGCTGTATAGCTGGGTCAGAGCACCAGTAAATAGCTCAAATTGTTTGGTCTTCCTAGATTGATGTTATTAGGATCTCCCAAAAGTGGTCCAAAGAAGGACAACTGGTGAACTGGCGACAGAATCATTGCCACCCAAGACTTATTGATGCACATGGAGATTGAAGGTTGGCCTGTCTTGTCCAATCTCACAGAAGAGCAACTAAAGCATAAATGACCTAAAATGTTTTGTCATATTTAAAAATTAATTTTAATTCAATTATCTGACACTGATTTAAAATAAGCCATCTAATGCATTTATGATACATGTATATTATATGTCTTTCAGGACTGTCTTGGTAATGTGGAAATTGAGAGCTCTATGACCCTATCACAAAGGTTGGTTTCCTGTAAGAGTCAATTTCTAAAACTGTGAAATGTTTGAGTCTGTTGATCCTGACTGCTGATGCAGCTGACCAAAAATGAAAGTTCTCTGAGCTGGTGATAACAGAGAGGATGACTGTGTACAGTATTACTCCAGGACTGTCAGATTGATAATTAACAGAGTTACAAGTGCATTGGCGAGAATAAGAATCTTTGCATATTGTATAATATCTGCATAAGTTACACTATATACATACTAAAGAGCACAGTTGACATTTAAAGGGTTTTTTTACCCCTTTTTCAAAAATATCCAGAGGGAAGGGATCGTTGTAAACTAAAAAAAAGAAGTCTTATCCCATTAATCATAATTTACCTTTTTGTGGACCATCACATTGTATAGAGAACTGTACAGTACAAATTTCCTGTTTCAGAAAATGAAGGTTATTAATGTATAACAAAAAGTTTTAACAAATTTGATCATTTTTTTTAGATTTTCTCTCTCAAATTCTTAAGATTTTCAAGATCTCTGCTTGCAGTCATTCGATATTGCTGTGTATAGTACATTTCCAGAACAATTTTAAGATTTGACAGCAAGCACAGATCTAGAAAACTGTGAGGAACTGATACCATGAATATGCTGGGAAATTGTATAATTTTCCATAAAACAAAAAGAAAATAATATTTATTATCTGAAACCAGAATACCCCTTTATATTGTCGCTTTTAGAGTATTTGAAACCAGAAAAAAACATTGTTACTAAATAACAATCGGGTTCCAAATTGGATGGATTTTTTTTTCTTCCTATGTCCTAACTTTCAATATCATTTTGTATGATTTCAGATCTGAAATATACAATTTACAGCAGCAGCTAGAAAAAGAAAGAGAAGCAAAGAAGCAGAAGGATGAACTTTTATTTAACCTAAAAGAGGTGAAAAATTGTAAAGCTGGCAATAGGCATAAGATCATTTTTCTAAGTGGACCATTAAGCTATACACCGGGCTGTGTACATCACTTATGTACGGCCTCTGCGTAGAGTAATTCAGATGATTGGTGTGTGCCGGTGTTGGATCCCCACCAATCTGATATTATGGGACAATCCCCTTAATTATGTAGAGGGTAATAATCGGATAGCTTAGATTTTAACTAGTATGATCCTTTTGTTTTCTCTGAGATACGCAGTTCTGCATGTAGTACACAATTGTATAGCACCTTGATAAAGCCTCAGTGTTACAAAGCTGAATAAAGGGATGTCTTGCATGACGTAATGCCTTCATCTCCTTTTTGTAACATAATACTATCTTATTATATTGAACTTTGTTCCGTCTCTAAAACAGGAACTGGGTGAGCTAAAACGTAAGAAATCTGGAGATTTCAAGGTGAGCATCAAATAATATATTTATGTTTTGTGAGTTGTGAAAATGGAATAACAAAAGGCACTTTCAAGCAGCACAAATTTGAAAGGATTCTCCAGGATTTCTCCTACATTGATGATTTATAAAAGCAGAAAACCAGATGAGTTCACGTTTGTAGGTATCCACCATTGCATAGGTTTCGGAGGTCCAACAATCCCCTCGGCCCGGGCAAGTTAATCCCATATAAAGACAAAAATCCGTCGTCTCCAATAAAATCTTGGCAGCTGTATTACACCTTCACTAAAATCAGGTCACAAACAGGATGTTCTGGTGTTGACGCATTTCGACTTGAACAGTCTTAATCGTAATTTATCCTACGTGATAATTTAACTTTGGGATAAATTATCAATATCAGATTTTGGGGGTCTAATACCCAGCTATTCCCCTTCAATCAGCTGTTATCAGCTCTTCTGGTGGTTGGATGTTAACAGTGAACAAAGCAATAAAGCACAGCTCCATTCAATGTGTAGTGGCCATTCTTGGGTACTGCAGCTAAACTCTTATGCACTTGAATCTGAGCAGCAGCACCTAAGAACAGCCATTACACAGTAAATGGAGCTTTACTGTCCCGGCTCTATACACTTTTAACATCTGGCCTGCGCCAGAGCTGATAACAGCTGATTGGTGGGGATACCAGACGTCGGAGCCCCTGAATCTGATATTGATGGATAGAGCACCAATATAGAAAGCCTGGAAAACCCCTATCAATGTAAATTTTTGGTCCTTCAGTGGTATGTGATGTGGATGTTTCTTAATCAGGTTTCCTTAGAGGAAGTGGACTCTGAGTTAATGCTGGTCCGAGAAGAACTACAGAAGGTCTGGGACATGTTGAAAACAAAAGACACAGAACTAGAAGAGCAGTACCATGAACTGGAGTCTGCGCGAGACCAGGTTTGTAATGACCACTCATGTTCTATTCATTCTCTGACAACATTCCCTCCCTGGCAGATGTGCCCTGACATTCTGATGAAGGCTATGTAATCCAGGGCCTCTCAAACTTTGAGGCTGGCCGAACCAGTGAGGCGTCCCATAGTTGTTGGTGAGACGCAGCTGTTGAGGCACTTTTCATACACATAATTATATTCTGAATTCTTTTATGACCACATAATCTCTAGTTTAGCTGCATAATTGACTAATTTTGTACTTCTTTTAATGTTATACTACATTGAAAAGGCAAAAAAATAAAGGGATAGTGTTAACTTTGGCATGAAGGTCCACTACAGAGATCTCTTAAAAATGTTTTAGAAGCTCTGATATAGACCAATAGCCCTTCAACTCCAGATTGCAAAGAGTCACAAATTGTGCAAAAAGTTAATTTTTTGCACCTTGCTCAACAAAAGTTGACAATATGGGAGTGGGGTACCATGAGGGGGCATGGCCAAAACCAGGTTTATTAAATACTACATCAGAAAATGTCTTAAATCTATATTTAAATCTACACCTGCTTATAGGAAACTTCGATTTTATTTTCTGAATTTAGGATAGTCTAAAATTGTGCTAAATTTATAAAACTTGTTGTCCACTACTAGGACAACCCCTTCTTGAACTAAATGTTCGGCCCTGATAAAATGCAAAAAACTATTGTCACCTCCCGTGTTGGCGCCGTTCTAGCCATGTCAGCACTCATGGTCCCGGAGCTCTCGTACAGTGGAATGACACGTGATACCCAGCGCCCAATCAGCGCTGGCATCACTGTCCCCACCTCCTATTGAAATGAGCAAGAGGAAGTCCGGGATCAGTTGCAATATGGACTTCCTCTTCATCTTCGATTTGTCCGAAGGCGGAGACAGTGACACTAGCACTGACTGGGCACCAGGCATCACGAGTCATTCCACTGTATGAGAGCTCCGGGAACGCAAGTGCCGACACCACTGGAACGGCGCCAGCACGGGAAGTGAGTATAGGTTTTTTTATTTTATCAGGACCAAACCTTTAGTACAAGAAGAGGTTGTCCTAGTAATGGACAACCCCTTTAAGTGGTTTGTGCCTTTTCACAAATTTGGTGCAGTATCCGCCTATATTTTTTTTTAGACTGGCATATAATACACCACTCCTAATAAAACTGTCTCAGAAAACAAAACCTACATCTGTGAACAGATGCAGAATTGCAAATACAATTTCTGCTGTAAAGCTTAATAAATCTGTCTGACAGTTGTTGGCTTCGCGACTTTATACACATTTATGCGCACGTTGCAACTTTTTATGGTTTAGTTTACTGCAAAAACTGACAAATACTGATTAATAAATGTGGGCTAATATACATTTCTGGTCATTTTGCCTGTCAGCCAATTTTGCACTTTCACATTTCCTACTCTTCTTCCTTTTTCATTTATTTTTTATATTCATTTATCTTTATTTATATATGTTTTAATCCCCCTTACTGTCTTGAACCTGCGATTTTCTGATCGCCTGTTCTACTTACTGAAATACAACTGTATTGTAGTATATAGCTAAAATGACTGATTGCTTTGAAGACTGACTGTTGCTGGGCTTCACAAGAGCACCAACATGGTAGCCAAGGGAGCCTTCACCAAGCCCCATGGCTACATTGGCAACCCATCAGCTCTCCTTGATCATTTTGCAAGAGGTTGATGAGTGCCCATAATGGCACAATCCCGAGACCATTTGCCTTAAAGGGGCTGACCACTTTTTCTCATTAGTGCAGATTTCCTCACAAACAGACCAGCACTTCTTTCTATATAATGGCAGCTGGTGGAGGGTCATGTGACCAGACCAGTTTATTAGTCTCCTCCAATAGAAAAACAGCATTCCCCTGTGAGAACTTTTACAATTCGTTGAGGCTGATGGACGGGTCTGGCCACATGCTCCTCCATCATCAGCCATTTTATGGACAGAAGTGCTCGGCAGTTTGTGAGCAAAGCTGTATTAAAAAGATAAAGTGACCAGCCCCTTTAAACGCCCATTATCAAATATTAACAGTGGCATTTAAGGGGTTGACAGCTGCGTTTGGAGCTTAGCTCCGAAGGCTGCTGTGACATGCAGATGCTGGCTGTATAATACACTCCTATCTAATAGGTATGGTGCGGGCTCAGCTGTTGAGCCCGTTCGATACAGCCATACCGGACTTGTGCCGTACATGTACGGCAGATGTCAGGAAGAGATCAAAGGATATGGATATGTAATATATACTTAACTGCATGTATTTTTGGCTAAATATTATTTTTGCAATTGAGTTTCATTAAAAATTTTGCAGCATCTGCCTTCTATAGCCTCTGTGTTATGTCTTCTTTGCTGGCTGCAGAATCAGTTAACTTAGAATCTGATGGGAGAGTTTATAGCTTATATTCCTTCATCAGAGCCCCTCTCAGTTGATTTATGACCACAAACTTCAGCTCAAATTTCATGTAGTCATAAATCAACTGAGAGTAGTTCAGAAAAAGGAATAAGAGTTATAAACTCTCCTGAACAAGCTCACTGTCAGATCCTCAGTTAACTCATTCCCTTTTCCAGCAATAGACAGTGCAACACATAGGCTATAGAAGGCAAACAGTGCAAATTTTGTTCATGAAACCCAATTGCATTTTTTTTTTGCCCAAAATATATGCCTTTAAGTATTTAAAAAAATGCCCCCAAAGGTGTCCATATGCTTTAATATATAAATGTACTGATGCATGTTAAAATAGCAATGCAATTAACAAGTCAAGTAATATTAAAGGGGTTGTCTAGGATTACGTGTTTTTGTTTACTGTAATGATAACATTGCATCCATGCCTATGACCAATGCAAACTTTTAAAATAACTGATATTTTACTCACACTCCCCAGGTCCAATGTTTCCTCTGTCACATTACCCACATTTTTGTTGATAGGCTGCAGCTGTGATGTCAACATCTATAACGCTACAGTCAATCGCTGAGCTCAGCAGATCTGCTGATATTGACGGCATGAACCTCTGACTGTAGCGCTGTCAACTTGACATCACCGTTGCAGCTTATCAACAAAGTCTGCAGAGAGACAGGACCGGACCCAGGGAAGGTGAGTAAAAACTGAGTTTTTAGAAGTTTGCAAGAATATAGTATAATAATATAATAATAATAATTTAATTTTGACAAGCCTTTTAACAGGTAAGTAATAGATATTTTTTATTTTAGCACATTCTCTGCCGTTTGATATTTTATTAACTTCTTGGACACCCATTTGACAACAGAATTTATTTTATATGTATGTATATATTATACTTTAAATAGTATACAGAATGCAGTACAGAAAAAATTCGATTGGAACAACTGGTCAACTCTCTGCAGAAACAGGTGGAAGGGAAGTAAGTTATTCCTCTCTTTGCCAGCCATGAAATGCAAACACTGTATGGACAAAAGTATTGGGAAACCTACTCATTACAACCACAGGAACTTTTACGACCTCCCATTCTAAATCTATAGGCGTTAATATGGAGACGGTCCCTTCGCAGCTAGAACAGCTTCCACTCCTCTAGGAAGACTTGCTGCAAGATTTTGCAGTGTGTGGGAATTTTTGATGTTGTCTGACATTGTTTTTACACGTAACTTCTGAATCGTAAAGTGGTGCTGAACAGGTTGGCGCTATATAAATAAAGCTTAGTATTATTATTTGCCCATTCATCCAGAAGGGCATTTATGAGATCAGACACTGATGTTGGGCAGGAGGACCTGGCTCACCATCTCCTAGTTCGACCTAACGCTGTTGGATAGGGTTGTAGTCAGGGCTCTGTGTGGGCCAGTCAAGTTCTTCCACACCAAAGATTTTCCATATTGCACTGGCCCAAGAGGCAGACCTTTCATGTTCTGTACTCAAGGTTCTGACCGCTTCACAAGTCCTCCTGTCTACTCTATCATCCAACCAGGAGTCAGAGCCATCACTCAGAGCCAGGGTTCCCAGAAATTAGTACATTAGCTAAAATGCCCTTTAACTACAATATTTTCGACTTTAATAACCACATCACAGTGACTGGCTGAAATTTTTTATTTTTATTTATTTATTTTTTACAACTTCCATAGGGAACAGGCATTGAAACATCTTCAGCACATTAGGGAGGTCGAGAAGACTGAGATGAGCATAGAAAAATCATCACTGGAGTTGAAGGTACTAAGTGACTTTTCAAACATTTAAAAGGGAATGCATCACAATATTTTTTTTTATTAATAATTGCATAAACATTTATAAATATTTATTTTTAAAACAAAATAAAATTTACTATATTAACATTCTTTTTTGTTTCAGTCACTAGAGGCTATCATTTTAATTTGCTGTTGTGTAAGTGTCAGAATACGACACACACAACAAATACAAAAGCCCCAGACCATAGGATATTGCATCCGAACGCATCTCCTATTTTGCGGCTGCCTCAGCTGTGAACTGGGCACGTCCCCTGGACTTATTGTAGCCTAGCACTGTGTGCTCAGCTACATTTTCCCTCTGTCACTGCTACTTACAGCGGTGACAGGAGGTCTGGACACCTGGTTACCAGCGGTAAGAACACGTTTTCAGAGTGCAGCAAGTAGCATGTAGATTTATTACACTGCTGAGCTCTGAACACTGCGGTGTTGACATGTTGGCAGGGCCGGTTTTAGACAAATTGTGGCCCCAATCCTGAAATATTACACCAACAATACTAACAGTCAATGAATAGAAAACATTAACAGGATGACCCCCAAACTACCCTGCTATATTCCCTCTGGCTTCAGCGCCAATCCTCCGGTGTCCCTGCCAGTCATTATTCACTTTGCAGCTATAA
Organism: Phyllobates terribilis; assembly: GCF_046119375.1. Taxonomy (NCBI): domain Eukaryota; kingdom Metazoa; phylum Chordata; class Amphibia; order Anura; family Dendrobatidae; genus Phyllobates; species Phyllobates terribilis. The sequence continues at coordinate 343,611,318 of NW_027362771.1, forward strand.
CAGAAGGTACAGCCACAAGATCACTGCAGCCAAGTGCTAAGACTGGCAGAGACCACCAGAGTATTGGCGCTGGAGCTGCGGGGGTTTTATCATTTCTATGATTTGTTTTACATTCTGAGAAAACTCCTGTAGGGTATATTCAAAAACATCTACTTTTGCTGTGGATAGTTCTGCATAAAAAGCCAGAGTGTTGGCAGGAAAAATTCTGCGCACAGTATGCACATTTTATGTGTTCATACAAGCATTTTTGCAGCATTTTCACTTACGTTTCTGTTTCCTATTTATTTGAATAAGGAAAAAATGTTGCAAAAATGCTGAAAGAATTGACATGCAACGTATTTATAAAAAAAAAAAAAAAAAAAAAAAGAAATGCCTTCTAGCCTGTGTCTGTGTCTGTCTGGTATACTGGAATAGTTTGGAATAGTATACTAGACACTATAAGCACACTGTGTTTCTGCAGTGCCTGAATCATGATGACAGGTCAATTGTATTATACATTGAATGCCGTAAACCCCCGAAAAATTGAGGAATTGTGTTGATTCACTGCATGTTTATGTTGCACTGTGGGTCACTATAAAACAATAAAGATAGAATTGACCATGTGTGTGGTTTTCTATAAGACTGTCCACATTTCAGTATGACATTGCAGTCACCAACAAAATAGCTCTGCACTGTGATCTAAAATGTTTGCAATCACCAAAAGGAAAGGCGTGACTTCAGACACATGCAAGCAGATCCTTGTTACACACACGCCGCCTAAGTTCAGATAGGGGCGAGACCGGTTACATGAATTCGTTGGAATCCTGGGGGAACTGTTACTCAGGGCAACCATAGGCTGCAGCTTCTCTCAGGCACACGATAGATTCAGTTGCTGACCAGACACATTTGACAAGAGTCCTCATAAACGAGTCCCACAAAATGTCTCTTTGAGCAACAGGCTCCAGTAATAACAGTACAGTGCCCTTTGCAGCACAGCAGTACACAGTCTATTATCCGGTAGCACAGTACAGCACAGTTTTAATACATACACAACCACAGGCTTTTCCTTCACAAGGACTCAATAGTACACAGCATTCTTTATCCTGCATGGAGATGGAGGAGGGAGGTCTGATGAGGGAGATGATCCCTATGACAGGATTCCTTCCAGTCCTTATCTTCCTGGCTGATAATACTCCACACTGATGGCTCAGGGAGTCTAACTGACCTTTGTTTAGTGTCCCTGATGACCTGAATTCTGTTCCTTTGCCTTCTGTGAGATACAGATCATAAGCCACCTTTCTCTTCGGCTCCGGCCAGACAGTAAAAAACTTCCCCACAATCCCCCTGGGGCTCTGCTAAAACACTCCCATTCTCCTGTGACTGTGTTAACCCCTCTAGGTGATGGATGCTTCTGGAGCACAACACTTCCTGTCTCCTGTGCTTGTGTTACTTCTAATAGTTGCTGAATGCTTTTAAAGCAACAGCACTACTTCTGCATGTCACACTCTGCAACAGCACTACTTCTGCATGTCACACTCTGCAACAGCACTACTGCATGTCACATCCTGTTCACATTTACTGCAGTCGTAAATTATGTGAGATGCGAGCTAGCAATACACTACGTTTTCATCAGAAATGTCAGTAGCTGCCCCTACTAGTGTTTAAAAATGTAAACTATCAAAACTTTTTAATTATTTTTTTCATATATTTACCATTAAAAAGTGTAAAATGAAAATATTAATACTTAAAATTTTTTCAAAAGTTTAAAATCTTTTTTTACATGACATTTTTCATTTAAGTCCCTTTAAGTCATGACTGTTCTAGTAATGTGCCTGTAGTATTACTGTTGATATTATATTGTAACTGATGAGTGACTAACTAGGCGTTTAGGCATCACAGGACCATTAAGGTCTTCATGGATTTATTTTTCGTCACAACTAGCAATGATCCTGAAACTAAAGTCTGTAATAATTTTACTTTCTTATGTTGGTGTGTGGTAATTATTAAATTGACTTGTGTATTGCTTTTGTCCTCTCTGATTTTCTAGCTGGTGGAGATGCAAGAGCCAAATGGGAACGTGTCCTCATTCAATATTGGCAATGCTTCCCACACGGAACGAAAAAGTAGGAGTTACATAGGGTCCCAAAACGAAGAGAGCCAAAATAATTGTCAGCGCTGTGAGGTCTTCCTGCAACAACTAGAGAAGGCAATTAAAGGTGTGTTATTTATAATGTAATTTTGCAGTCCAAAAGTTGCTTTGTTTCCTTCAAAGTAATCGCATATTGCTGCTCCTGAGAACGGAGACAATACAGAACTGGTTAACTGCATTATTCCCATATCTCTGTGCAGAGAATTGCAGTGTGGTGTCTTAAGGAGGACCTTTCATCACTTTTAGCATGTTAAAGAAGCAGCAATTATCATATTATACTAGCTATTGAGCCCGTTCTACGCCCAGGTGGTGATAATTTTTATTGGTATATGGTCTCCCATGCTGGTATGTGCTGCCCCCATCCTGGTATTTGTGATTCCCAATCCTGTTCCTCCATCCTGTTATGTGCTGCCCTCATCCCTATCCAGGTATGCATGGCACGCCTCATCCCTATCCTGGTATGCATGGCACCCCTCACCCCCAATCCTGGTATGCATGGCACCCCTCATCCCCAATCCTTGTATGCATGGCACCGCACATGCCCAATCCTGGTTTACATGGCACCCCTCATCCCCAATCCTGGTATGCATGGCACCCTTCATCCCCAATCCTGGTATGCATGGCACCACTCATCCCCAATCCTGGTATGCATGGCACCACTCATCCCCAATCCTGGTATGCATGGCACCCCTCATCCCCAATCCTGGTATGCATGGCACCCCCAGATCCCTATCCTGGTATGCATGGTACTCCTCATCCCTATCCCGGTATGCATGGTACCCCTCATCCCCAATCCTGGTATGCATGGCACCCCTCATCCCCAATCCTGGTATCTATGGCACCCCTCATCCCCAATCCTGGTATGCATGGCACCCCTCATCCCCAATCCTGGTATGCATGGCCCCCTCATCCTTAATTTGATATACATGGCACCCCTCATCCCAATCCTGGTATGTATGGTCCACTCAACCCCCAATCCTGGTATGCATGGTACCCCTCATCCCTATTCTAGTATGCATGGTACCCGTCATCCTGGTATGCATGGCTCCCCCATCCCCAATCCTGATATGTATGGCCCCCTCATCCCTATTCTGGTATGCATGGCACTTCTCATCCCCCAATCCTGGTATGCATGGTACCCCTCATCCCTATTCTAGTATGCATGGTACCCGTCATCCTGGTATGCATGGCTCCCTCATCCCCAATCCTGATATGTATGGCCCCCTCATCCCTATCCTGGTATGCATGGTACTCCTCATCCCTATCCCGGTATGCATGGTACCCCTCATCCCCAATCCTGGTATGCATGGCACCCCTCATCCCCAATCCTGGTATCTATGGCACCCCTCATCCCCAATCCTGGTATGCATGGCACCCCTCATCCCCAATCCTGGTATGCATGGCCCCCTCATCCTTAATTTGATATACATGGCACCCCTCATCCCAATCCTGGTATGTATGGCATCCCTCATTCTCCAATCCTGGTATGTATGGCCTCCTCATCCCCAAATCCTGATATGCATGGCACCCAACCGCTCATCCTGGTATGCATGGCACCCTCATCCCCAATCCTGGTATGTATGGCCCCCTCATCCCTATCCTGGTATGCATGGCACTCCTCATCCCACAATCCTGGTATGCATGGCACCACATATTCTTATTCTGGTATGCATGGCACCCCTCATCCCTATTCTGTTATGCATGGTATCCCTCATCCTGGTATGCATGGCACCCCATCCATAATCCTGGTATGCATGGTACCCCTCATCCCTATTCTAGTATGCATGGTACCCCTCATCCTGGTATGCATGGCACCCCATCCATCATCCTGGTATGCATGGTACCCCGCATTCCTATCCTAGTATGCATGGTACTTCTCATCCCCAATGCTGGTATGCATGGCACCCCTCACCCCCCAATCCTGGTATGCATGGCATATGCATGGTACCCCTCACCCCCAATCCTGGTATGCATGGTCCCCTCACCCCCCAATCCTGGTATGCATGGTACCCCTCATCCCTATTCTAGTATGCATGGTACCCCTCATCCTGGTATGCATGGCTCCCTCATCCCCAATCCTGATATGTATGGCCCCCTCATCCCTATTCTGGTATGCATGGCACTTCTCATCCCCCAATCCTGGTATGCATGGCACCACATATTCCTATTCTGGTATGCATGGTACCTCTCATCCCTACTCTGGTATGCATGGGACCCCTCATCCTGGTATGCATGGCACCCCATCCATCATCCTGGTATGCATGGTACCCCGCATTCCTATCCTGGTATGCATGGTACTCCTCAACCCCAATGCTGCTATGCATGGCACCCCTCACCCCCCAATCCTGGTATGCATGGCATATGCATAGCCCCCCTCACCCCCCAATCCTGGTATGCATGGTACCCATCATCCCCCAATCCTTGTATGCATGGTCCCCTCACCCCCAATCCTGGTATACATGGTTCCCTCATCCCCCAATCCTGGTATGCATGGTCCCCTCACCCCCAATCCTGGTATGCATGGTCCACTCAACCCCCAATCCTGGTATGCATGGTACCCCTCATCCCTATTCTAGTATGCATGGTACCCGTCATCCTGGTATGCATGGCTCCCTCATCCCCAATCCTGATATGTATGGCCCCCTCATCCCTATTCTGGTATGCATGGCACTTCTCATCCCCCAATCCTGGTATGCATAGCACCACATGTTCCTATTCTGGTATGCATGGTACCCCTCATCCCTATTCTGTTATGCATGGTACCCCTCATCCTGGTATGCATGGCACCCCATCCATCATCCTGGTATGCATGGTACCCCGCATTCCTATACTGGTATGCATGGTACTCCTCATCCCCAATGCTGGTATGCATGGCACCCCTCACCCCCCAATCCTGGTATTCATGGTCCCCTCACCCCTCAATCCTGGTATGCATGGTCCCCTCATCCCTCAATCCTGGTATGCATGGTCCCCTCATTCCCCAATTCTGGTATGTATGGTACCTCTCATCCCCCAATCCTGGTATGTGTGGCCCCTTCATCCCCCAATCCTGGAATGTATGGTACCCCTTTTCCCCCAATCCTAGTATGTGTTGGCCCCCTCATCCCCCAATCTTGCTATTAGTGGCCCCCTCATCCACCAATCCTGGAAGGTATGGTACCCCTCTTCCCCCAATCCTGGTATGTGTGGCCCCCTCATCCCCCCAATCCTGGTATGTGTTGACCCCTCATCCCCCAATCCTGGTATTTGTGGCCCCCTCATCCCTTTCACGCTGCACTCATACAAAAAAAAAAAAACTTATACTCCCCTTTCTTTCCTGTGCTCCAGCGCTGCGGTGTCCTGTTCTGCCGAAGGCCGGGGAAGTAGTGTGGCGCCGGAGTACGCGTGTGCCCATACCGCGCTGTCCGGCGCCATTTTGCTGAGGACACACTGCAAATGTGTCTTCAGTATCATGGCACAGGATAGCGCTATGCGGATGAGGGCGACTCCGACGCCTCGGTCTCCGGCGAGAAGAGAGGCGCTGCGGCAACGCTCCTCCTGGTCAGGTAAGTATGTAAGTATGGCGCCGGAGATTGCGGTATGCGTTCAGTGTCTACACATACCGCGATCTCCTGCGCCATACACTCCTCTTACCTGTAACGGCTCCATGCATTCTTCTGTCTAGAGCCAGACTGCGCGTCGCGCATGCGCAGTCTATAGAGGCTTCAGACAAAGGGACGCTTGCAGCGTTATATTATAGATAGCACTGTGTACTTACAATTGCTCATTTTGCCATTCTACCCAGCTAATTTTTGTCTTTTCTCTGTTTAATGTAGAAACAGGAAGTGTCTTGTCCCTGCAATTATCATCCCCCTCTTCAACTCCTGACCCAGCTGCTCCTCCTTCCCCAAGTCATGAACTTTTGCAGTGACTCATGACTCATACAGGGAAAATTGACCTCCTGTTTCTACATAGGGCTTACACTGTGTGCAGAATTATTAGGCAAGTTGTATTTTAGAGGATTATTTTTATTATTGATCAACAACTATGTTCTCAATCAACCCAAAAGACTCATAAATATCCAAGCTTAATATTTTTGGAAGTTGGAGTGTTTTTTTTTTTTAGATTTGGCTATCTTAGGAGAATATCTGTTTGTGCAGGTAACTATTACTGTGCAGAATTATTAGGCAACTTAATAAAAACCAAATATAATCCCATCTCACTTGTTTATTTTCACCAGGTAAACCAATATCAGTACACAAAATGTAGAAATAAACATTTCTGACATGCAAAAACAAAAACCCCAAAAATTAGTGATCAGTATAGCCACCTTTCTTTATGATGACACTCAACAGCCTTCCATCCATAGATTCTGTCAGTTGCTTGATCTGTTTTCGATCAACATTGTGTGCAGCAGCCACCACAGCCTCCCAGACACTGTTCCGAGAGGTGTACTGTTTCCCCTCCCAGTAGATCTCACATTTTATGATGGACCACAGGTTCTCTATGGGGTTCCGATCAGGTGAACAAGGGGGCCATGACATTATTTTTTCTTCTTTTAGACCTTTACTGGCCAGCCACGCTGTGGAGTAGTTGGATGCATGTGATGGAGCATTGTCCTGCATGAAAATCATGTTTTTCTTGAACGATATCGACTTCTTCCTGTACCACTGCTTGAAGAAGTTGTCTTCCAGAAACTGGCAGTAGGTCTGGGAGTTGAGCTTCATTCCATTCTCAACCCGAAAAGGTCCCACAAGTTCATCTTTGATGATACCAGCCCATACCAGTACCCCACCTCCACCTTGCTGGCATCTGAGTCGGAGTGGAGCTCTCTGCCCTTTATTGGTCCAGCCTCTGGCCCTTCAAGAGTCACCCTCATTTCATCAGTCCATAAAACCTTTGAAAAATAAGTCTTAAGATATTTCTTGGCCCATTCTTGACATTTTATCTTATGTTGCTTGTTCAAAGGTGGTCGTTTTTCAGCCTTCCTTACCTTGGCCATGTCCCTGAGTATTGCACACCTTGTGCTTTTTGATACTCCAGTAACGTTGCAGCTCTGATATATGGCAAAACTGGTGGCGAATGGCATCTTGGCAGCTTCACGCTTGATTTTCCTCAATTCATGGGCAGCTATTTTGCGCCTTTTTTGGCCAACACGCTTCTTGCGACCCTGTTGGCTATTTGCCATGAAACGCTTGATTGTTCGGTGATCACGCTTCAAAAGTTTGGAAATTTCAAGACTGCTGCATCCCTCTGCAAGACATCTCACAATTTTGGACTTTTCAGAGCCCGTCAAATCTCTCTTCTGACTCATTTTGCCAAAGGAAAGGAAGTTGCCTAATAATTAAGCACTCCTTATATAGGGTGTTGATGTCATTAGATAACACCCCTCCTCATTACAGAAATGCACATCACCAGATTTACTTAATTGGCAGTTGGCTCTCAAGCCTATGCAGCTTGGAGTAGGACAACATGTATAAAAAGTATCGAAGTGATCAAAATACTCATTTGCCTAATAATTCTGCACGCGGTGTAGAAGGATTCAACCAGTCAGTTTTTAATCACGTGATGTCACAGACCTAATGAAAAGAGAAGAATCAACTGGGTAGAAGGGTAGAATGAGTAATTGTAAGTATACAGTGCTATATAATATGATGATTTCAATATATTAGTAGGATAAACATTTTGAAGAGTGCTTCTTTAAACTGGCCATATCATGTAATAGTGGCTGCAGCACTGAATAAAACAAATGTTTTTCATATCTCTTTTGTGGACATATTAGTTTATAAAGTTTAGATTGTAAATTTCCCCTTCTAACAAAGGGGGCATAGCAAGGATACATCTCTGGAGACGAGTACCTTTTACACTGCATGACATTCACCAATCATAAGGAAGAAGACATCATGCAGAGAGAAAAAAAAAATGAACTCGCCCCCAGAGAAGCTTTCTTTGTGTGAGACATGTAATAAAACACAGCCCTGCTCTCCTCACTAATCTTATTGCCGGTTTCTACTAAGATTACAAAGCGGGGGAGGGGAGTGGAGCACAGCAGTGTGTCATATAAAACAGCTCTGCAGAGCTTTTCAAGTTAATATCTCTGCAACAGAGATGAGAAATAAAAAATACATAACTGCACTATTACATGATGTGGCCAGTTTACCATACTCGAACTGGTGAAAGGTCCCCTTTAAGTAAACGCACTGCAATTCCCTGATGGATATCAGAAAAAGGGAATAAATAATGCAGTTAACCAGTTCTGTATCACCTTTGTTCTCAGGAGCAGTTTGTACGCCAATGATCATAAAGCAGTAGTATATGCTAACAATATAACAATATGCCATTACCTTAAAGGCAACAAAGCAACAACTACGATTTAAGCTTAATATGCATTTAGTAAAAGCATGTAAATAATGAAGGCAATGTCTCACCCCATGGACCCTGGCAAACAAATGATTTTGTAGGGAAAAGCCATGGCTAGCCAGACATGTATTATTACATACATGAATTACCTGAGTTTGACAAAGTCAGAGAAATTGCTTATTAGGCTATGTGTGCACGTTCAGTATTTGATTGCAGAAATTTCTAAAAGGTATCTCTTGGCAGCAAAAACGCTGTGGAAAAAACACGTGTTTTGCCGCGTTTTTGGTGCATTTTTTTATGTATTTTTTATGCCTTTTTGTACAGCAATGAATGCTTTTTGGGGCTAAATAAAGATATTTGAAAAAAGAAATGTGGGACATTGCTTTAACCCTTGGATTACCGTCGGACCTGGGGTGAGTATATTGGTTAATTTAAATGGTTAAAGAATATGTCTGTTTTATTTCAAAGAAAGTGTTTCATTCTCAGTGTGTGTGTTTATTTAACTCTTTACTTAGTAATGAGGGTGTCTGGCTGACACCTCTTCATTTCTAAAGCTTGGTGACAGTGACACTTAATCCCATTAACCCTAATTCCATTATTCCTAATGCTGCACTTGTGTTGTCAATACATGCGGATCCACCGCATGTAGTGACATTTCAATTGGTCAAAATCTGTCTCCGCTACAGAAATTGACATTCTGCGGGTGAGTTTGGGTACCAGCCCATGATCAGGAAATGCTGCGGGTTTTATGCTGCTAATTTATTCAGCGTCAAACCCACAGTGGCCAGATGTTACAGCATAGTGTATGGGTTTTCTAGAAATTCCATGTCCACTATGCATACATCTGAGGCTGCGGATCACCCCCGGATGCTGACATGCAGTGCTTCTTTCAGTACCGCAGCATGTCAATTTCTCTTGCAGAGTCGCTAGTCTCCACAACAGAAATTTGACCACTAGAATGTATTGAATGCGGTAAATCCGCATTAAGTGAGGTCACCAGAGCTGATCATCAGCTGATGAACTCAAGTGACCTCTGTCCTGGCAGCTCAGTACTATACACTACCAGGAGCGATCACGCTCCTGTCAGTGTACAGAGTGCTGCCAAATGATTGGATCGCCGTGGGAAACTCGTGATGACTGCGGTAGGTGAGTATAAAGTGTTTTTTAATTTAATATCGATTTATTTTAACTTTTTTTTTTTACACTGAGCACAGGCGCTGGCTGAAGACACTACTTCTCCCCTCAGTGGCACCTGTTCTTGCTATTATCAATGGGAGCGGACGTAGGCTGATGGGAGGAGTAGACTCCCGCTGTCAATTCTTTGTGCGTTTTTGTCACGTTTTTGACTCATTGACTTGAATTGAGTAAGTCAAATACGCAGCAAACATCCTCAGAAAATCAGCAAATATTTTTATTCCTGCGTTTTTGCTGCAGATTTGACTGACTCAATTGAAGTCAATGGGTGAAAAACGCTGCAAAAATGCAAAAATGCACAAAGAATTGACATGGTGCAGATTTAAACACAATGGCAATCCTGACAGCACTTCTGGTTTGTCATTGCATTAGCTGGCACAAGGATTCCCTAGCATTTTTAGCCCATTTCCGCCCAGAAAAAATGCAACGAAAACACACCAAAAACGCACCATGTGCACATAGCCTTAGTGTAAGGTCCTAACATCAGATGGACAAGCGTTGTGATGGGACAACCCTTTCCATAACGTACAATGTAATAATTTATATTGTTCGATATTATAAAATTAACTACATCTGTATTTTAACCAGGGTGTCAGGAACGTAATGTGGAATTACAGGAGCAAAAGGACCAAACATTGGCGTCTCTGTACCAACTGCAAGATGTTTTAAAGGTAACTATTTCTAGTTCCTCTGTCAATGAGCATAAGAAAGGTTATCCTGCCATTTACCAAATGATGTAAATGTTACAGAAAGAAATTTGATTTAGCATACAAAAGATTTAGTTTAGCTGTGAAGAACGTGTTTTTCGAAAGCTAAAAAATGAATAAAAAAAACACAGCAAGGTACATAGTCTCCATTTTGAAATGTGTCACAAGACACTCAACGATTGTATTACAGTTATCGTATCGCAGGGTGTCAGGTTATCTTCCAACAGTTCTTACAAGAATAAGATTATAAGTATCATATAAGTATATAATGTTGGATCGATTGAGAACTCAATGTTTCGATTGATCCATATATTGTTGTAATAATCAAACACTTAAATGTAAATAAAAACAGGTAATAAGTAACCATGTAGGAGTTATTATTGTAAGCATGGACGGGTGTCTATTGAGCAGTATACAGTAATATAAATAATAGACATATGACCTACAGTCCTGCTCATCTTTATTGGCACACATGAAGTTTAAGTACATAATGTGGAATATCTCTTAAAAAATGAATCAAGTCAGACAGTTTTTTTGTATAGAGCACTCGTGTTAAATACAAAAGAGCAAATTATAAACAATAATTTAAAACAAAAAACAATGGGAGGGAAATTCGAAAAACCTAAAGTTTGCTGTGTGCTGGTATTGGCACACTTTACATCAATTAAAGTATGGAAACACATTTTGACTCACCTGTAGTAAATCACAAAAGAGATTCACCTGGGATTAATTGTCGGTGCCTATGTGACTTGAATTAGCAAATGAATGATGACTTCAGTGTTTTAAAAAGCCACATGGTAGGCCCTGTTCCTTTGTCACAATTTTGAAGACAAAGGAGCTGTCTGTATACATCAGAACTGCTATTATCAGCAAAAACAAGACTTCCAAAGGGTATAAGGCCATTTCAAAGATCTTGGTATCTCAGTTTCAACAGTACACAATGTTATTAAAAAGTTTTCCAAGCATGGATCTTCAAGAGCCTCCCTGGATGTGGGGGAAAGAGGAAAATTGACAGGAGATGTCTTTGAAGGTTAGTGGTGGAAAAAACACCACGTCAAACATCCAAAAACCTGAAGGCCAACCTGGAACAGTCTGGGGTCATGGTTTCAACAAGTACCATATGTCGCACACTAAACCAAGCAGAGCTTTAAGGGCGAAGGCCAAGGAAGGAACCATTGTTGAAGAAAAGACATAAAAAGGAATGACTGATCTTTGCCAAAGAGTACCTTGACAAACCACAATCCTTCTGGGAAAATGTTCTGTGGATAGATGAAACAAAAATAGAGCTTTTTGGCAATGCAAAGCAACAGTTTGTTTTCAGAAGGCGCAGTAAAGCTTATAAAGAAAAGAACACCTTACAAACAGTTAAGCATGGTGGAGGACCCATAATGCTGTGGGGTTGCTTTGCTGCGTTTGGTACAGGAGGCCTTGACTGTATCACAGGAATCATGAAATCAGAAAATTATCAAGAGATTTTAGAGCAAAATGTCCTACCCAATGTAAGAAAGGTCGAAGATCATGGGTACTCCAGCAAGACAATGACCCAAAGCACACATCCAAAAGTACACAGGAATGGTTGAAAATAAAAAATGGACTGTTTTAAAATGGCCAGTAATGAGTCCTGACCTCAATCCCATTGAAAATCTTTTGGGTGAGCAGAAATCTGCCATTGGGAAAAAGAACCCTGCAAACATTCAATAGCTTAAAAAAGCTGCAAAGGAAGAGAGGGAGGAAATTCCAGCTGAGAAGTGCAAGAAGCTTATAGATGGCTAACAGAAACGTTTGGAGGCAGTCAGCAATGCCAAAGGGTGTGCAACCAAGTATTAATTAGGGGTGCCTTTATTGCTGCACATTCTGTTTATTCTGTTTCTCTTTTGAAATTGCAACATGGAAGTTGAAAAACAATGTTTTATTGTTGTATTACTGTGGACCACTAATTAAAAAATCTTTGGTACATTTCCATTTATTTCTGAAGATATTGTACAGTATATGAAAAAAATGAAGGGGTGCCAATCATGGTGAGCAGCACTGTAAAACGTGGCGATATATTGCATGGAAGGCCACCGTGTCCTCCTGCCTTTACAATAATCCTAGTTAGTTTGTGTACATTTTGGATATAAGGAAGACTAGATAACTTACAATTGTGAGGACATTGCTATGTACAGGCCTCATACACATTAGACAAAACTCGGCCAGCCAAACCTGCCAATACAGTGACTTGCGAAAGGATTCACACCCTGTTGCCATTTTTCGTGTTTTGCTACCTCACAGCCCAGAATTTCACTGTTTACATCTGTTCATGCCTACAACTGTCTACAACTGTGAACCTTTGGTTTTCTTTTATTGTGAAGCAAACAACAAATAGGACAAAATAACTGAAAACTTCAGTGTGCATAACTATTCACCCCCCTAAAAGTCAGTACTTTGTAGAGCCTCCTCTTGAAGCTCATCAAGAGAATGCCAAGAGTGTGCAAAGCAGTCATCAAAGCAAAAGGTGGCTACTTTGAAGAACCTAGAATATAAGACACATTTTCAGTTGTTTCACACTTTTTTGTTAACTATATAATTCCACATGTGTTAATTCATAGTTTTGATGCCTTCAGTGTGAATGTACAATTTTCATAGTCATGAAAATACAGAAAAATCTTTAAATGAGAAGGTGTGTCCAAACTTTTGGTCTGTACTGTATGCAGAAATTGGGGGAAATAGTTTTAATCAAGGGCAGCATGGTGGCTCAGTGGTTAGCACTGCAGCCTTGCAGCACTGTGGTCTTGAGTTCAAATCCCACCGAGGACAACTGTAAGAAGTTTGTATGTTCTCCCCGTGTTTGCGTGGGTTTCCTCTGTGTTCTCCAGTTTCCTCCCACACTCCAAAGACATACTAATAGGGAATCTAGATTGTGAGCCCCAATGGGGACAGTGGTGATAATGTCTGTAAAGCACTGTGGAATTAATGGCGCTATATAAGTGAGTAAAATAAATACATTTGCACGATCATTCGGCAATTAGCTACCTAATATGTATGGGAGCCTTTACACATCATGGGGCACCTTCTACTTTCTAGTGCTGTAAGAGCAAAAATGCTACTGAATATTTGTGTTGGATCCAGTCCCAAATTGAACTCTTAAATGGATTTTGGGACTGGATCCAACACAAATATAAGATAAATGGATCTGATTCCTAAGACTTGGCCAACCATACAATTCTTTCTGAAATGTAAAATGCATTGCAGGTCTTCATAAAAATGGTCATCCATATAATACATTGCTGGCCTAAGTCTTCCAGAATTAAAGCATTTGAAGTCCCCATTGATACTCGGAACAGGTTTTGCAGAATGCTGTCAGAATGAAGCCGGGGTGCACATGCTCAGCCTACAATCCATTCCTTTTGTCTGGGACCACAGTAAATAGCTGCATGTTATACTCAACCTTCTCTGGCAATATCATAGACAATCAATGAAGCGAAAGTTGACCATTAGCTTATCCAGTCAAACAGGGCTACTTATCCCCCATCCTTTAGGTAGGGGATAACTTTCATCAGACCAGACCCTTTTACCAAGATTTAAAAGGATATTCCCACATTTGAATCACCTTTTTTACGTCATGTGAGCAGCTGGGGAGTAGATGTCACCAGGATGCGCTATGATTAGAAGCCAAGCCAATGCAGTCATTGTGACACTCTGGGATGTTTTAGTTCCTGGCATTCATGTGGATGTTACTTTGACACAATCCACCAATCTAAACATTGATCCAGACAAGGTACACCCCTTCATAGCAGCAGTGTTCCCTAATGACAGTGGTCTCTTTCAGCAGAATGATGTGTCTTGTCACACCCCACAAATTGATCAGGAATAGTTTGAAGAATATGACAGAGATGGAGGTGGCCTCCAAATTCCCCAGATCTCAATCTAATCAAACCACTGTGGGATGTTCTGGAAAACAAGACCAATCCATTGAGGCCAGGACTTGCAACTTACGGGGCTTAAAGAAGGTGCTGCCAACGTCTTGGTATCAGATAGTACAGGGCACCTTTAGAGATATTGTAGGATCCATGCCTTGACAAGTTGAGGCTGTTTTGCTAGCATTTAGTTATTTTATTTTACTCACTTATATAGCGCCATTAATTCCACTGCACTTTACAGACATAATCATCGCTGTCCCCACTGGAGCTCACAATCTAAATTTCCTATCAGTATGCTTTGGACATGAGGGAGACCTACAATATTTACCTTTTGGTTTTACTGTTATGGTTTATAGGTATTTATTTATTCCTTTAATGTCTTCAGAATATGTTTTTTGCCTCCACAGAACCTTTCGAAGCAGACTAAGGTAAATGAACAAGTGGCACAAGCTCTGCAGGTAGACAACGAGACTCTGAAAATCCAACACAAGCTGGTAACAGAACAAGTAAGAAAATCTATTTCTAGTCACCTTTTTTATTAAAATAAAACTGCTAAAGATCCTGTAGAATAAACCTTTCAATCTATTTTCTGCCCCGAAGAATACATTTTATACACAGGGCTAGAGGCTTTGACTTCATGGTGACTTTGAGCACAACACAAATTTTGCAGTCAAATATCACAGTATCTCCATTATATGTAGTAGATGTGGTCACATGGCATCCAGGAAGTTTACATGAATAAAACACACAAGTGGCAAAAATCCAAATAATTTAGATTTCTTTCACCTTGTGTGTCACTGTCATGGTAACTTGATGATTGAATACCAACACACTCACATTATGGTGGGATATGGAGGTGGCATACTGCAATATTTGTGTCACAGACAAAGTTTCTGTGTAATTCCAGCTGCAAAGGGTTCTTTAGGACTTCAACCATTTTTACATGGTTTGACCTCAATTCATTTGGACGAGCTGCAGTACCAGACAGCTACCTATACAGATAAGCCACTATGGAATGATTGGATGGGTTCACAAAGATCTGTATAATTTGGTTTCCTGACCACCAAGAAGGGAAATACCAGTACACAGGGCTGGACCATAGATTGGGGTAATTGGTTTGCTGCTTATAGCTTTGGAGAGAGGGCCAATGCTGATGGAGGTGGTATATAGATACTTATGTAATGCATTGACAGACATACCGCCAGTGCAGCTGCATCGCGGCCCGGAGGTGCGGGGGAGCCCTTGCCGGGCGTCTAATACTGTTGACAATTTGGCCTGCTTCTTCGAGCCCGAGACTTCGGGGGGCCCTTGGCCAGATTGCCCTCTCATGTGCGGCGGGTAGGGAGCGTCAGGGATCCGTCCTCCGCTTCCTGCCCGCTCGGCGCTTTCTCTCTGAGACAGGCAGGCACGACTTGATGACGTCAACACACCGCTCGCCTGTGTCAGCGAGAAAGTTACCGGGGACGAAGATGCTGCGGGGGGACGAGCAGAGAGATGTGGTTTTTTTTAACCAGTACTCGTGAGAGAACAATGATGGAGGTGGTGGGGGAGAGCAATGATGGGAGTGGTGGAGGAGAGCAATGATGGGGGTCGTTGAGGAGAGCAATGATGGGAGTAGTTGAGAGTAATTATGGGGGTGGTGGGAGAGAGCAATGATGGAGGTGGTGGGGGAGAGCAATGATGGAGTAGGTTGAGGAGAGCAATGATGAGGGTGGTGGCGGAGAGCAATGATGGAGGTGGTGGAGGAGAACAATGATGAGAGTGGTGGGGGAGAGCAATGATGGAGGTAGTGGAGGAGAACAATGATGAGGGTGGTGGGGGAGAGCAATGACGGGGTGGTGGGGGGAGAGCAATGATGAGGGTGGTGGGGGGAGAGCAATGATGTAGGTGGTGGAGAAGAGCAATGATGGGGGTGGTGTGGGAGAGCAATGATGGGAGTAGTGTGGGAGATATATATATATATGTGTGTGTGTGGATATATATACATCTGTAGCTTTGTTGCCATAAAAGGAAGGGGGCCCAAGCTGTCAGTGTCTGCCCCTGATATAATGTATAATGTAACAGCCAACTAACGCTACATCTTATAACCTTATGATATATGTAAATGTTTTTTTAACAATTTAAAAAGTGGTAGGGAATATAATTAGTAGTTCCCCTAATAAAACAAACATAAACCATAAACTCATTTCCCGCACTGGCGCCATGCCAGGATTGTCTGCGTCTAGTCTCTCGGGGCTAGCTTGACACTGTTATGCCACATGAGCCCTGCAGCCAATCAGTGGTCACTATTGGCTGCTGCGCTCTCACTTTCCTTTGATAATTGTTGGACAAGCAAAAGAAATGAGAGCACAGCAGCCCATTAATGGCCACTGTCATCGCTGGAACTGCGTCGGTTAAGAAAATGAATATCTATTATGTTTATTTTAAAGACTGTCTAATTTAAAGTGTCCTGTCCAAGTAGTGAACAAAACCTTTAATAATTATAATCAGCATTCATTATGGTGACTGAAGCAGGGGACTGGGTCATTACAATACTTTTCAGCTGTTATTACTAGGCAGCTGCAGTTCTTCTTTTCCTTCTTGATTGTGGTGACAGCTTATACAGTACAGATGACTGCATGGTATGTACTGTTTACATCGTCATTTAATTCTATGTATTATATGATATTTGGTTTGACTCGTTATGATGTCAGTTGTAGAAACATTGCAGTCAGAAAATTATTACTTTTCTCAGTGGTTTATGCTATGTCTTTCGTGCAGCTCAAGGTGTTGTTTAAAGAGAAACAAAGCTTTGGAAATGCCTACAAGAAAATTTCCCAGGAGGAGAAGCCAACAGATGACTGGACAGAGAAATCTAGATTAGTTAAGGTAATTTATATGCAAACTGATATTCACCTTATGTAACCTGCTATAGTGGAGCCCTACACTCCCAGTGCTTGTGATGTAATGTCCAATGCCAGGAAAAAAAGAAAGCTTTGGTGGCATAATGTGCTGTAGATACATAAACAGATTTAACCAAACAAGAGCAAGCAATACAGAACTTCATATAAACTTGTGTGAGAAGCAGCAAAAACACAAAGCTTCCTGGAAAGTGTCCTATTAGCCTGATAACATGCAAAAGGCCTCTTCAGAAGGAGAGGACTTGATCTCTGGCGCCACCTAATGGATGTAGCCATCCACCTGTTCAGATTGCTCAATCCATTAGGTGGCGCCAGAGATCAAGTCATCTTCCTTCTGAAGTGGCTATTTGCATATTTAAATTCCAAAAGATACATTGCATGGCCTATAAATCTCCTGACACCTGCTTGGCACTCTCCACAAGAAGAAATATTCCCTCTTAGACCACTGTTAATTTGATAAACATTTTCAGCAATATTTCTGGACCAGAGATTATACTAGTGGTACAATATAATGAATCAAGACCAGCAATGTAGCCAATCACCAACAATGTCCATGTATAATGGGGATCTCTCTTCTCACTTTTATAAAGTGTAGAATTCAAAAAACTTTTCATTTATCTTTTTTTATGAATTTATCTCCAAATACAGGCAGTCTAAGCACATAATATTACAAAGCGTACATATTCATCAAAATGGGCACGTGATTCATGAATTTTGTGCAAAGTCCGATATTGTCTTGTTTTCTGTCTTTAACTGGGTTTGCAACTTTTTAATGGAAAAAGTTGCACGTTTCGCAAAATGTTGCAAAAAATACAGCAAATTGGCACCCAGTGTGCACATACCTTTACACACATTTTACTCCTCGTAAACTTTGCCTTAATGTAATACTTAGCAATTAATTTGAGATGTTAATGGTGTACACTTTCTTAATGTGTCCTCTCTTCTAGAATGTGTTGACATCTGTAAAGGCCAACAAGGATCTATCAAAGGACAAAAAGGACCCTCAAGATGATCTCCAGAACCCACCAAGAGAGATGGCTGAGAAAGATATCAGCAAATTGCAAAGGCAGCTTGAGGAAAAATCTGAAAAAGTACAGTATTACTAGTTTTCATTTCTTCTGTAATTTTTACATGCTCGAGCTGGTTAGACACCTTTGCTACATTGAAGTGTAGTAGGACATGGTCATACTGCGTCCTTTAGGACTGGAGCCACTATTTACAGCCACTTTCTGCACTGATAGGTTCTTAACTTGGAGAATTTCTCTTGATGCCCAAATAGTACCCAGTAACTAACTGGCACATTTCAAGTTTATAGTTAGAATACACAGCTTATTTGCCTCTTGCATTGTATGTGACCCTTCTTACTGCATAAACAGAGGATGCATGATATTGCAATTTAACAGAATTGGGGCACAATGAGTTACCTGGTTTGTCTGTTCTCATTACCGACAGATGAACTATTAGGACTGTAGACATTATAAATAACTAGCTATTGAACCCGTTCTATGCCTGGGTGGCGAGCATTTTTATTGATATATGCTCCCCCATCCTGTTACATGCCGCCCCCATCCAGCTATGTGCAGCCCCCATCCTGCTATGTGCAGCCTCCATCCTGTGCCCCCATCCTGTTATGTGCAGCCCCCATCCTGTTGTGTGCAACCTCCATCCTGCACTCCCATTCTGTTATGTGCAGCCCCCATCCTGCGCCCCCATCCAGAGGCCGGGGGAGGAGTGTGGCACCAGAGTACGTGTGTGCCCATACTGCGCTGTCCGGCGCCAATGTGTCTTCACTAAAATGGCGCCGGATAGCGCGTTATGCGTATGCGCCGATTCAGTCGCCGGACTCCGGCCAAAACAGTGGTGCCGCGGCAACATTCCTTCGGATCAGGTATGTAATTATGGCGCCAGAGCTCGCGGTATGCATTCAGTGTCTACGCATACCGCGATCTCCGCCGCCATATACTTCTCTTACCTGTAACGGCTGGATGCGTTCTTCTGTCTGGAGCCAGACTGCACAGGCTATAGAGGCTTCGGACAGAAAGACACATCCCTGGTTATATTATAGATGTCCCCCAATTCTGTTAATATCCCCCATTCCGGTATGCATGGCACCCCTCCATCCCGGTATGCATGGCACCCCTGATCCCCATCCTGGTATGCAAGGCACCCCTTATCCTGGTATGCAAGCCCCCCATCATCCTTATCCTGGTATGCAAGCCCCCCCTCATCCTTATCCTGGTATGCATGGCACCACTCATCCCCAATCCTGGTATGCATGGCACCCCTTTTCCTGGTATGCATGGCACTCCTCATCCCTATCCTGGTATGCATGGCACCCCTCATCCCAATCCTTGTATGTATGGCACCCTTCATCCTTATACCGGTATGTATGCCCCCCCCCCTCATCCCCAATCCTGGTATGTATGGCATTCCTCATCCTTATCCTGATTTGCATGGCACCCCTCATCCCTATCCTGGTATGCATGGCACCCCTCATCCCTATCCTGGTATGCATGGTACCCCCTCATCCCTATCCTGGTATGTATGGCCTCCTCATCCCCCAATCCTGGTATGCATGGCCCCTCATCCGTATCCTGGTATGCATGGCCCCTCATCCCTATCTTGGTATGTATGGCCCCCTCATCCCTATCCTGGTATGTATGGCCCCTCATCCATATCCTGGTATGCATAGTACCCCTCATCCCTATCCTGATAAGCATGGTACCCCCTCATCCCCAATCCTGGTATGTATGGCACTCCTCATCCTTATCCTGGTATGTATGGCCCCCTCATCCCCAATCCTGGTATGTATGGTACCCCTCATCCCTATCCTGGTATGCATGGTCCCTCATGCCTGTCCTGGTATGCCTGGCACCCCTCATCCCCCAATCCTGATATGCATGGCACCTTTCATCCCTATCCTTGGATGCATGGCACCCCTCATCTCCCAATCCTGGTATGTATGGCACCCTTCATCCCTATCCTGGTATGTATGGCCCCCTCATCCCCAATCCTGGTATGTATGGTACCCCTCATCCCTATCCTGGTATGCATGCCCCCCCTCATCCCTATTCTGGTATGCATGGCACCCCTCATCCCCCAATCATGGTATGTACGGCACCCTTCATCCCTATCCTGGTATTCATGGCCCCCCTCATCCCCCTATCCTGGTATGTATGGCCCCTCATCCCTATCCTGCTTTGCATGGTACCCCCTCATCCCTAACCTGGTATGCATGGCCCCCCTCATCCCTATCCTGGTATGTGTGGCACCTCATCCCTATCTTGCTTTGCATGGTACCCCCTCATCCCTATCCTGGTATGCATGGTACCTTCTCATCCCTATCCTGGTATGTATGGCCTCTCATCCCTATCCTGGTATGCATGGTACCCCTCATCCCCCAATCCTGGTATGTATGGCCTCCTCATTCCTATTCTGGTATGTATGGCCCCTCATCCGTATCCTGGTATATATGGCCCCCCTCATCCCTATCCTGGTATGTGTGGCACCTCATCCCTATCCTGCTTTGCATGGTACCCCCTCATCCCTATCCTGGTATGCATGGTACCTTCTCATCCCCCAATCCTGGTATGCATGGCCCCTCATCCCCATCACGCTGCACGCACACAAAAAAAAAAAACACTTCTACTCACCTCTCTTCCCTGTGCTCCAGCGCTGCATCCCATTCTGCCGGAGGCCGGGGAAGGAGTGTGGCGCTGGAGTACGCGTGTGCCCAAACCACGCTGTCCAGCGCCATTTTGTTGAAGACACACTGCAAATGTGTCTTCAGTAAAATGGCACCGGATAGCGCGCTATGCTCATGTGCCGATTCCGACGCCACAGGCCGCCCCTGGCCTCCCAGGAGAACAGAGGTGCCGCGGCAACACTCCTCCGGGTCAGGTAAGTATGTCCTTATGGCGCCAGAGATCGCAGTATGCGTTCAGTGACTACGCATACCGCGATCTCCGGCGCCATACACTCCTCTTACCTGTAACGGCTGGGTGCGGTCTTCTGTCTGGAGCCAGACTGCGCAGGTGTGTCGTGAATGCGCAGTCTATAGAGGCTTTGGAGAGAGGGACGCATCCCTGGTTATATTATAGATATTGCGGTTATACATATTTAGTTCACACTTTTCGTGTAATTTAATCGTGATATTTTACCCAAAAACATTGTTTGGGACTGCCTGCTCCAGTAATTTATTAGGGCAGCTAAATGTTCACACTGTTGTTCTCACAATGTGAAAAAAATGTGTGTTTTATAAAAATTGATGCATATCATATTGCCACATTGATTTGACACAGGTTTTCACCTTTAAAATGAAGAAGGAGGAACAGTAACATTAAAAACCACATTAAAAATCTTAATATGAATTGGTTTGGCATAGGGAAAGCTCTGGAAACATATGCCTAGGAGAGACTCTTTAAGAGAGCCATGGAAAAACATGTACTTTCATTTGTTCATTTACTGAGTGAACTTAGTAGGGGTAGTCTTATAATTGCTAGCTTTAAGGTTTGTGCACTTGGCAAAGAGTTCAATCAGCGTGTACCTCCATATGATTCCTCTGTAAAGCCATGTATTCCAGCCTAAAAGCAATATTTTAGCATCCCAAGGTAATAAAGTTTGCAATGAAACATGGTATAACTGATTTTCTGAAATGTTTTTTCTCACTGCTTTATGTGAAAAACTTCAAGTGCCCCCATAAGCCTGTGAAGATACAGTATGGGCACAATGCAGGTGATAATATGCACTGAGACATCTCCATTTTGAAATCCATTCTCAGTTTTGTGTCAAATATAATGAATAAAGAAAACTACAGAGAAATACAAAGTGTGAACGGGTTTTAAAAGTTTTAGTGAATGCCCAAAAATGAAAGCAAGGATGAAGATGAATATTTAATACTGAGAAAATTAAAAATGACTAACAGTTTATAGTTTGACTTTATTTTCTTCAGATATCCACATTGGCCTCCGAAATCAAAATGTTAAAAGAGAAAAATGAATCTCTAATGAAAGGTTGGTACAACTAATTTGTGGCCATTCATTCGTAAGCTTCTCAGTGGGATTGAGTTCAGCTTTGTGCAGCTAAATTCCTCCTCACCAAACTTGTCAAACCATGTTTTTATGGACATTTCTTTGGGCACAGAAACATGACCATGACATAACAGGAAAGGGCTTTCCTCTAAAACGTCCTCTAACATGTCTGTGTATGCTATAGCAATAACATTTCACTTTACAGGAAATAAGGGGCCTAGTCCAATTCCTGAAAATTCCAGCCATATACCACCAAACCTAACTGTACAGTATGCCATGCGTATAGATTTATAACATTTTCCAGGTATTCACCAAATCTAGTGGCAAGCTTTACACCACCCCGCTGACATGTGGCACTGCGCATGCAGATCCTGTGTGCTGCTGTAGTGAGTGATGCAGCACAGAATAGGCAGGTTATACACCATGTGCTTCAGCAGCCCCATTATGTGATTTTACGTAATCTACTTAGCAATTATAGCATTTAGAGTTGACCAATGTCAGTTCTAGATTAGATATTCTTCGAACTGATCTGTGGCATCTGCGGACATAGCTACATGTCAAGTTACAGAGCTCTACAGTAAGAGCCATATTGTCACCAATGTTAGCCTATGGAGATTGTATGGCTGTGTGCTTCAGCACTTAGGAGGGGGTGTGGACACACTTTTGGTCTGCCACATAGTTATATATAGTGGCAACCAAAAGTTTAGCATTTTTTTTAAAGTGCGATTACTTCTGTCTGGTTGTTGTGATGGATGCCATTTTCCTGGTGATTTTAGTAAACTGGAAGCAAAAGATTGTCAGTTATAAAAAGGAAAATTGTGTTTGGCATTGTTTTATCCCTTTATGTGTTAGTTTTCAACATTTTCTGGGCCAAGTGTTCTGCATATTTTTTCATGGGTAGTCGAATTTTGCCTAAAATGTTTTGGTTTTTTTACTTGTGCGTTTTTAGGTTAAAACATGGCAAAGACAAAGCCAAATTTATTACCAGATGTCAGGAAGCTTATTATTCTGAAAGTGAAGTCAGGCAAAAGCCAAAAAGGTAGCTATGGAATTCAATTGTTCTCAGAGTCAAGTGTCACATATATTAAAGAAAGAAAAAGAAGGTTATGGAACAGCTGACAAACCTAGAAGTGGATGACCATGGGAAACTTCCTCCAGAGTTGATCACATTATTAAGAACAAGTCAGTATCTGATGTCCATAAAAGTGCTGGACAGATTTCGCACTAAATAAATGAAGAATATGGACTCAAAGTGAGTCGCCAAACTGTGGTGCAACGGCTAAGAGCAGTAGGGTTGAATGCACGAGTTCCAGTCAAGAAGCCTTTCATCTCTGCAAAGAACCGGAAGGTCCGACTTGAGTTTGACAAAGAACACAGCTAATGGAAATAGACAGATTGAACTTGGATTCATCCTACCACAACACCTTAGATCAATCTGTTTGGTAGTGATGGCAAGCCCTATAAATACCGCCCAATTGGAAAATGTAATGATGTAAGGTACCAAACACCTACAGTGAAACATGGTGGTAGCAATGTCATGGTTTGGGGCTGCTTTTCTGCATCTGCGATTGACCCTCAGCATAGAATTGATGGAAATATGAATGCTACCATGTACAAGGGTATAATGGAGAATGTAATGCTGGCACATGGTAAAACCAAAGTAGGCAGGGGATGGAAATTCCAGCAAGACAATGATCCTAAGCACACATCCAATTTAGGAAAAATTGGTTAATAAAGAAAAATGTTCGCCTATTGCAATGGCCAAGCCAATCACCTGATGCAAACCCTATACAGCACCTTTGGGATGAGTTGAAGTGATGAGTTGGGGCCCGTACCCATAGCAATGAAGATGAATTGTTTGCAGATTTGCAAATGGAATGGAGCAAGATCCCTCAAGATGTCTTGCATACCCTAGTGGCTCCAATGCCCCGTCGGTGTTATGGCATTGTAAACAATGAATTACTCTCTATGTTGTGATTAATAAATAGTATATGCAAAACTTTTGGCAGTCAGTTTTCTTTAATGAAATGACCATACCTATATTCAAAAGCATTTTGGTTAAAATTAAGGTCTTACATGATGACAACTTCATGCACTTTCAATTCATCACCAGGAAAATGGCCTCACAACAACCAGACAGAAGTAATCACACTTTAAAAAGAAATGCTTAGGAATGTGACTCGGCCCTCTTGTTATTATTGGACAATAACCAAATGCATTTCTGTGCTTCTAGCTATTATTTACAGGAGGATGGTTGGGTGTTTTTTTACATAAATTATTACACTGATCCTACTTTCCTTATGTTTTCTCTCTGTATGTAGCTAAACTACGTTTCCAGCAGCAGGTCCAACAGATAAGAAGTATTTCCCAAACTGGTCACAAAAAAGAACCTACAGACCCTATTGTGCCCCGTTTATCTGGAGGCTCCAGAAATCTTCAGGAAGCTGAGTCAGGCAGCCAAGGATCATTAACACTAGTGACTGGAAACCAAACTCCAGAAGGATTCTGGTCAGACTCTGTTCAAAGCTCCAGATCTCCAACACCTATAAACACAAGTGCTACACATTCTCCAGCGAGACTTAATATTCCTGGAGCAATGAGCAAGAGCTGGAGGAGTCATGCAGAGGGGTCTCCGCTAAGTCCACAAAGTCTAGGTGAGATGGAGGGATCAGGTGAGGCCCTGGGTCCATTCTCACCTAGGGCTTCAGCACTTCTGTCCCCTAGGCCCTATCAGCCTCGAAAATCAACGTAGACAGAAAGATTTGGAGATGAGATTGCAGATTCAGAATAAGTCATGAATATATTATACAATGACAAATATTGATTGATTTTGCCTTTACTCATTTATTTGTTAAGTGGCATGTATTTTTCACATGCATATAATCTCTCAGACATCTACTTACTAAAGTATCACCTTAATAATCACATAAGTTGTTATTCATGAAACTCATTAGATAACATGAGTGCTGTTGTAATGCAGAAGGAGCACTGAAAGATTATGTTATTTATAGGTGCCAAGACCAATTTTTGATGGATAAATATAGTATATACATTGCAAATTAACTTATTCTGTATATTTATTATTTTTCATACACAAATTTATTATACTGGGGTGTGAAATCACAGGTTTTGACTTTGTATCTTTAGCTTGATTTGATGATTAAAGCAGACAATCAGGAGAGACCATAAAGGATTGTGTGTCCCCTATCGTGTTCTTTAATTGACCCTTTTGTTTGACTATAGTCTGGTGCAGTTGACCAAGCTGTCTCACTAGTGGATACTTGAGAATTTATATTTATGCTAAATAAGTGTATATATATATATATATATATATATATATATACAGTACAGACCAAAAGTTTGGACACACCTTCTCATTTAAAGATTTTTCTGTATTTTCATGACTTTGAAAATTGTACATTCACACTGAAGGCATCAAAACTATGAATTAACACATGGGGAATTATATACTTAACAAA
The DNA here is from genome assembly GCF_046119375.1 of Phyllobates terribilis. NCBI lineage: Eukaryota > Metazoa > Chordata > Amphibia > Anura > Dendrobatidae > Phyllobates > Phyllobates terribilis. The sequence goes on from NW_027362771.1 coordinate 343,636,994, forward strand.
AAAGTGTGAAACAACTGAAAATATGTCTTATATTCTAGGTTCTTCAAAGTAGCCACCTTTTGCTTTGATGACTGCTTTGCACACTCTTGGCATTCTCTTGATGAGCTTCAAGAGGTAGTCACCGGAAATGGTTTTCACTTCACAGGTGTGCCCTGTCAGGTTTAATAAGTGGGATTTCTTGCCCTATAAATGGGGTTGGGACCATCAGTTGTGTTGTGCAGAAGTCAGGTGGATACACAGCTGATAGTCCTACTGAATAGACTGTTAGAATTTGTATTATGGCAAGAAAAAAGCAGCTAAGTAAAGAAAAACGAGCGGCCATCATTACTTTAAGAAATGAAGGTCAGTCAGTCCGAAAAATTGGGCAAACTTTGAAAGTGTCCCCAAGTGCAGTTGCAAAAACTGGCTCACATGAGGACCGCCCCAGGAAAGGAAGACCAAGAGTCACCTCTGCTTCTGAGGATAATTTTATCCGAGTCATCAGCCTCAGAAATCGCAGGTTAACAGCAGCTCAGATTAGAGACCAGGTCAATGCCACACAGAGTTCTAGCAGCAGACACATCTCTTCAACAACTGTTAAGAGGAGACTTTGTGCAGCAGGCCTTCATGGTAAAATAGCTGCTAGGAAACCACTGCTAAGGACAGGCAACAAGCAGAAGAGACAAGTTTGGGCTAAAGAACACAAGGAATGGACATTAGACCAGTGGAAATCTGTGCTTTGGTCTGATGAGTCCAAATTTGAGATCTTTGGTTCCAACCACCGTGTCTTTGTGCGACGCAGAAAAGGTGAATGGATGAACTCTACATGCCTGGTTCCCACCGTGAAGCATGGAGGAGGAGGAGTGATGGTGTGGGGGTGCTTTGCTGGTGACACTGTTGGGAATTTATTCAAAATTGAAGGCATACTGAACCAGCATGGCTACCACAGCATCTTGCAGCGGCATGCTATTCCATCCGGTTTGTTTTTAGTTGGACCATCATTTATTTTTCAACAGGACAATGACCCCAAACACACCTCCAGGCTGTGTAAGGGCTATTTGACCAAGAACAAGAGTGATGGGGTGCTACGCCAGATGACCTGGCCTCCATAGTCACCAGACCTGAACCCAATCGAGATGGTTTGGGGTGAGCTGGACCGCAGAGTGAAGGCAAAAGGGCCAACAAGTGCTAAGCATCTCTGGGAACTCCTTCAAGATTGTTGGAAGACCATTTCCAGTGACTACCTCTTGAAGCTCATCAAGAGAATGCCAAGAGTGTGTAAAGCCGTCATCAAAGCAAAAGGTGGCTACTTTGAAGAACCTAGAATATAAGACATATTTTCAGTTGTTTCACACTTTTTTGTTAAGTATATAATTCCACATGTGTTAATTCATAGTTTTGATGCCTTCAGTGTGAATGTACAATTTTCATAGTCATGAAAATACAGAAAAATCTTTAAATGAGAAGGTGTGTCCAAACTTTTGGTCTGTACTGTATATATATATATATATATATACACTGTATATATACATATATATATTTATATATGTAGCTGAATTAAAACAAATGTCGAAAGTACGGTAATCAGATATGTCACGTATACCCCTCTGTTATATATAATGTTTGTAATGAACAGGACAGTTTTATACCTTATAAAACATTAAATGTTTGATTTACTTTATTTTTGTCTAATTCTAAGCCGTCCACATGCAATTATAGCTATAATATTAACCAACCTATACAGTCATTTGGTCAAATTAGTTAATAAACTTTGGGGTTTTATAAAAAATGCAACATTTTTTGACTATAATATACAGCATCTAAAAATATATTTGTAATACATTTTTCCTAAACATTACTGTCAACTTAATAATAAATAATAGATAATTAAATGTTATGACCATGGTACAAGACATATGGCAACTCTCTACCCATATACACTATATAGAGAATAGCTCATTACTGGGCAACTAATAGTTACAGTATGTGACTGTTGTATATGGTGTGAACATGGTTTAAAATATCCGTAAAACCTGTGATGGTGGACTCTGAAAAATCTTGCATTAAATGAGCAATTGTTTACAAAATATCTTATACAAGATAAAAATAGGAAATAAAAATGTATTAAATTAATTGGAGGCTAAATTAAATAACTGCTTTATTGTTTATGTTCTATAGCAAAAAAGGGAAACAAAACCTGAATGTGAAATATAAAATTTTATAGATTGTGAAGCAGCGCACATTGGGAGTGATTGACAGGTCACAGTGAAATGGACAGAAAACCCACATGTGGATGCATTACATGCATTTTTCTCATTACATTTATTCATACAGCTGTTAATGATTCTTTCTGAATTCTTCATTCCAAAGGTTAGATGACAAGACATACAATAACTAATGGGTATGATATTGGAATCACTCAGTTCATCAATGTGAATTGCATGATCATATGCAGACAATCCTTTATACAATCTGAATAAATAAATACTATATACTTAAATCACAATATTTCATAGATATCACACGTATGTGCCCAATATGTACTGTAAAGTAATTTATAGGATATGTAGGTCCAGCACCCCTTATAGTATACTTGCCTGCTCTCCTGGATTGTTCAAGCTTCCTAAAATAGGGGCAGAGCAGTCTTCTGCATATAATGCACTATGTACATAGATTGATACTATTGACTTTAGCAGCAAAATTAGCTATGTTTTCAGTGAGCTCAGGCTGCCGACAGCTGGAATTATGTATTTAACTTTTTGGCTGTGTCAAGTTAAGTCCACGTGTGACATTTCCATAGTGAATGTGCGGCAGGATAAAATCTGCAGAATCCAGATGACAAAATTCATAGTGGTAAAATCTGCACTAACTGATGCTGATTTTGCTGCAGAAACTCATAACATAAATTTATAGGCTTGGGCAGTAATCTGCAGCACCACTTAGTTTATTCTGTAGATTTTGTAAAATCTCATCCACAGTGCTGGTAAAATGTAACCCGGAAATTCATTACGTATCTGAGCCGTATGAACATATCCGAAAGGAAAACTGAGGATTTTGCTATCAGAAAAAAAATGTATTAAAGGGAGTCTGTCACCCCCTAAGATGCATTTTAAACGAGCTATACCATGACATAGTGGACTTAGCCATTATAAAAATCATACTAGCACTGTACCCATTAGTGGTATAGTACCTGAGAAAAATAACTTTTCATTTGTATTCAAATGAGGGGTCTTCGGTGTAAGAGTTTGGTGCACTGTTATGTCCCCTCATTTTGCATGTTGGAGGTAACCCCTGCTTGTCATTGACAGTGGCTGCTTCCATTAGCAAACACTGCCTAAAGTCAGCTGGCTTGTGTGCACTGACACAGTTTGTGCTAGGCCGCGGGAGCACAAAGTGGCCGAGCGCATTCTCCTCTCTGCTGATGGTGCACGCTACACTGATACAGCCAAAAGTGTAACAAGTGGCGCCAGCAGGAAGGAGCCAGGGAGGAAAATGTTCTCAGCTATTGTGTGTGCGCCAACAGACACTATGTGCTCATGGCAGGGGATCGGCAGTGTCAGTGCGCATGCACACAGATGCCATCTGACTTCAGGCAGCATCAGCTCTAGGAAGCGAGCGCTGTCGACCAGAAGCGGTGGAAGCTCACAACATGCAAAATGAGGATGCATAAAGGTGTACTGAATTCTTGGCCACACCAAGGGTACACAATGAAGCCTCATTACATGCATATGAATTAAAAGTAATTTTCTCAGGCACAGTAACAAGTACAGTGCTAGTATGAGTTTTATAAAGGCTAAGTCCCCTCTATTACACTATAGCTCATTTAAAATCCATTTGGGTGTGACAGATTCCCCTTAAAGCAGCACTCTAGCGGCTTTTTTTTATTGCGGTACTGTAAAGGTGCTACTAAACTAAGTTTCCTGAACCTAGTATTATATTTATCAGCCGCCGTCTTCAGCAATTCCCGGCGTCATCTTGTGACTGAAAATTTAGACTGACCGGAAGTCAGAGATAACGATCACAAGCTCTCAATGTAAGTCTACGAGAGCCTCGTTCTGGATCTCATAGACTTACATTGAGAAGTGACTTCCAGATCGCCCAGCAAACACCGAAGCAATCACAGGTCACAAACAGCTGGACACCGAGAGGAGCGGCACCAAGAACGGATGAAGATGGCAGCTGGTAACTATAAAACCGGGGCAGGAAACTTGGTTGAGTAGCACCACTCCAGCGCTGCTATGAAAAAAAAACAAAAAAACTCTGGAGTGGTGCTTTAAGATGAACATTATGGAATTGTACCTTTTTTCATTCTTATAAACTCAGGGCTTGTTTTTTGCATGCAGAGCTGACGTCTGTTATTTATACTTTTTTGGGTAGATACAACATTTTGATCTCTTTTTATTGCACCTTTTCAGCAACCAACCTTCTGGTGAAGGGATTAATAAAAAAAACTCTTGGTAAAATATGCCCTAATATATGAAATCATGATCTTTTTGGTTGTTTTGTATACTAAGACTTCTATATTATTCACTGACTTCACTTTCTTTACGACATTGCTCATAATCGGTCTGGCCAGGTATCATAGCATGGCAATAAAGCATGTTAAAACACATCTGACTGTAGTGTGTGCCAATGGGAACACTCCACTGGTGCTTTGTTACACATCTCCTGCCAGTGAGAGGTGCCATCTTCTGAGGTACCAGCACCAATTACCACACGCCCAAGAATACGAGCACGATTGTAAATTCTGCCCTGGAAAGTAAGCACAGAATTCACTATTTATTATAGGTAAAGATAGCTATAGAGGCCACTATATCTAGGCTAAACTAGTAAAACACTTTTTCATGTATATTGTCAACAGTTTTACATTCACGAATACCAACAGAAGAACAATGTTATGCACACGCCCGGGCTGAGCGGCGTGTGCGTGTGATTGTAGTGATTCCACTGGACCATGAACCGGAGAGTGCCTGGAGGGGCGTGACTAAGTATCTGGCCGATCCGACCAAGATGGCACGACGGCATACGACGCCAGTGCACCAGGGAGAAACCGGGCAGAGGGACCAGGTGCTACTCCAGGTCAAACTCCGGACACGGGGGTTGACCCACACAGGGATTACTGGATCAGGCTGGTGCACAGACTGGAGGGTATAGGCAGGCACGACTGGTATGCAGGCAGGCGGGTAAAGGCAAGCGCAGCTAGAGTGCAGACAGGGAGGCACTAGCAGGTAGGAACACAGGCGGGATAGGACCCAGTACACACTGGGACTCAGGAACAATACAGGTAGAGGGGTACAGGCAAGCACAGCTAGAGTGCAGACAGGGAGGCACTAGCAGGTAGGAACACAGGCGGGATAGGACCCAGTACACACTGGGACTCAGGAACAGGCAGGTTAGGCTGGCACAGACTGGTGGATATAAGCAAACACGGCAGGTATGCAGATGGGTGGATACAGGCGAGTATGCAGGCAGGGAGGTACTGGCCGAAAGGACGGGCTGGAGCACAGAAAGGTTAAGACCCAGTACAGACTGGGTCACAGAACCGCAGATGCGGTAGACAACCACAGCAGAGAGGGAACGCCCGAAGCGGTGGGCAAGAACAGAGCAGGACAGGGCTGCAGGAGCAGCGAGCACAAGCAGGGCAGGACAGGACTGCCGGAGCAGCGGGCAGAAGCAGGGCAGGGCACGATTGCCAGAGCAGCGGGCAGAAGCAGGGCAGGGCAGGACTGCCAGAGCAGCGGGCAGAAGCAGGGCAGGACAGGACTGCCGGAGCAGCGGGCAGAAGCAGGGCAGGACAGGACTGCCGGAGCAGCGGGCAGAAGCAGGGCAGGACAGGACTGCCGGAGCAGCGGGCAGAAGCAGGGCAGGACAGGACTGCCGGAGCAGTGAGCAAGGAGTCAGAGCAGGCTAGAACCGCCGGAGCGGTAAGCAAAGGAGTCAGAGCAGACTAGACTGAGTAGGGGGGACAGGGCTCTGTTCACACAGAACAGACAGGAAGGGAAAGGCAGAGCCAGACACCCACAGGGTACTTGCAGTGAAGTAGCGAGTGGACCACAAACTCACAAACGGGAGTACAGAGACAACAAGCAGGAGTTAGGTACGAGTTCAGACTCTGCAGAAAAAGGAAGGGAACGGACATAGAGGCAAAACAGGTAAAGGATAGGAGAGAGTTCAGACTGGAACTGAGTGTACGGAGGAGACCGACACTGCAGCGGGATACAGGAGCGGGTCTGGGAGTACGGCCCCCAGAGAGGCAGGACGAACAGGCAAGGAGCGTGTTCAGACAGGACAGACAAGATACAGAAGCGAGTCTAGGAAATCAGCCCCTAGAAGGCGAGAGGAACAGGCAAGGAGCGTGTTCAGACAGGCCTGGAAATACAGCCTCCAGGATAGGCAGACAAGAGAACACAGAACGGGACCTGGCACCTTCAGAGTGCAAGCACACACTGAAAGAAACACTATGCTCAGGCAGGGATAGATGGCGCAGCTGAGCTATATACCAGGTGACAGACAGCAATAGGCTGAGGACGCACAAGAGGTGTGACCCACAGCAGGTACAAAAAGCAGGAAGTGATCGGGCGCCGCCCTTAAGCAGCAGAAACAGACACAAACAGACAGCATGGAGGGAAGCCAGAGAGACATTCTGGACAGGAGATCAAGTGCGCGCTCTTGCACAGTGGGAGATGGACCACTATGCAAGGACGCCGCCAGGTATGTTACAGTACCCCCCCCCTTACGCCCCCTCTTCTTCAGGCCTGCCAGAATCTTCCGCAGGGAATTTGAGGGCCAATTCTTCACTTCGAAGAGATTACTTCCACTGTCCACCGGAAAAACTGGTCTCCTCTGGGTAGCTAGGATGCTACCTCCCATCCAGCCACCCTTAGCAACAGACGAAACGGGTGGAGTACCAGGAACAGCACACAAGGAAGTCTCTCTCCACATATTTTCAGGTGGCACCCCAGAGGGTACAGGAGACAACTGGAAGTCCTCCACCGGGTTGGAGGGGGACAGAGACTTGGGGGTAATCTCTGCTTCGAGGTACATCTTGTCAAGCTCACAGGAAGAAATAGACGGGTTATCAGGTACATAATGAGGAAAAGTCACTGTCTCTTTGTTTTCTGGTGGTACCCCGGAGGATTCAGGAAACAACTGGAGGTCCTCCGCCGGGTCAGAAGAGTGCAGAGGCTCAGAGAAAACATCTGCTTCAGAGTACACTAGGTCGGACTCACTGGACGAAGCAGGCGAGGTATCGGGTACCGAGTATAGGAAAGTCTCTGTCCATTCTCCACCAGGTGGCACCCCGAAGGGTTCTGGAGACAACTGGAGGTCCTCCGCCTGGTCAGAGGAGTGTAGAGACTCGGGAGTAAGCACTGCTTCAGAGTACACTAGGTTGGACTCACTGGACGAAGCGAGCGAGGTATCAGGTACAGAGTATAGGAGAGTCTCTGTCCTTTCGCTACCAGGTAGCACCCCGAAGGGTTCAGGAGACAACTGGAGGTCCTCTGCCTGGTCGGAGGGGTGTAGAGACTCGGGAGTAACCTCTGCTTCGGAGTACACTAGGTTGGACTCACTGGACGAAGCGAGCGAGGTATCAGGTACAGAGTATAGGAGAGTCTCTGTCCTTTCGCTACCAGGTAGCACCCCGAAGGGTTCAGGAGACAACTGGAGGTCCTCCGCCTGGTCGGAGGGATGTAGAGACTCGGGGGTAACTACCACTTTGGGGTACCCATTGTCAGGCTCACAGGACGAAGCGGACAAAGTATCGAGTACCGGGTGTAGAGAATTCTCTCTCCATTTGTCATCGAGTGGTATCCCGGAGGATTCAGGAGGCAACAGGGGGTCCTCCGCCAGGTAGTAGAGGTGCACAGACTCTGAGGTAACCACAGCTTTGGAGCATCCTTGGACATGCACACCGGTTAAAGTGGGTGAAGCATCTGATGCCGGGTGCAGGAAGTTCTCCTGTGTGGAGTCTGGATGGGCAGAAGTCTCTTCGGGCAGGAGAACTGGTGCACTACCCACGCACATTACCCGTTGGGGCTTCTCCGGGATACAGGGAGATGAAGCTTCAGTAGGGACTTCAAGGTTGGGGTCAGGAGGTCTCAGGGAGGACAGACCCTGGCGTGACGGCTTGCCTCTACGTCTAGCACGTCTGGACTGCCTCTTGAGGTTGGGAGAAGTATTCCGGAAAGCGTAGTCACCCTGTGAGGATTCTGGGTGGGCAGTAGTCTCATTGGGCTGGAGGACTATTGCGCTACCCACACACATTACCCATTGGGGCTGCTCCGGGATATTGGGAAGTGAAGCTTCAGCAGGAGCCTCCGGGTTAGGATCATCGAAGACCATTAGAAAGGCCACCAGGAAGGCCATTAGGTCCAGGAGGATCGGATCCTGTGTTTCATATAGGGGGTTGATCCATTCCAAGGCATCACCCGCCAGGTAAGACATAATGAATGCCACCTTAACCCGATCGGTGGGAAAACATAGAGGGTAGAACTTGAAGTGTAGCATGCATTGCTCCACAAATGCACGACTTTGTCTAGGATCCCCATAATAACGTAGCGGATCCGCGGGAACGAGAGCAGATAGATCCATCTGGACGGGTGCGTAATACGCCTGGAACTCAGCTAAAGGAAAAAAAAAATATTTATTTATTTATTTTAATGCATGTATTCGCTGGAAAACTTCTCAGAGAGCGAAGGCCGTGGGGCTCAACGGGAACCATGGCCTGAGCATGCTGTTGCTGTTATGCACACGCCCGGGCTGAGCGGCGTGTGCGTGTGATTGTAGTGATTCCACTGGACCATGAACCGGAGAGTGCCTGGAGGGGCGTGACTAAGTATCTGGCCGATCCGACCAAGATGGCACGACGGCATACGACGCCAGTGCACCAGGGAGAAACCGGGCAGAGGGACCAGGTGCTACTCCAGGTCAAACTCCGGACACGGGGGTTGACCCACACAGGGATTACTGGATCAGGCTGGTGCACAGACTGGAGGGTATAGGCAGGCACGACTGGTATGCAGGCAGGCGGGTAAAGGCAAGCGCAGCTAGAGTGCAGACAGGGAGGCACTAGCAGGTAGGAACACAGGCGGGATAGGACCCAGTACACACTGGGACTCAGGAACAATACAGGTAGAGGGGTACAGGCAAGTACAGCTAGAGTGCAGACAGGGAGGCACTAGCAGGTAGGAACACAGGCGGGATAGGACCCAGTACACACTGGGACTCAGGAACAGGCAGGTTAGGCTGGCACAGACTGGTGGATATAAGCAAACACGGCAGGTATGCAGATGGGTGGATACAGGCGAGTATGCAGGCAGGGAGGTACTGGCCGAAAGGACGGGCTGGAGCACAGAAAGGTTAAGACCCAGTACAGACTGGGTCACAGAACCGCAGATGCGGTAGACAACCACAGCAGAGAGGGAACGCCCGAAGCGGTGGGCAAGAACAGAGCAGGACAGGGCTGCAGGAGCAGCGAGCACAAGCAGGGCAGGACAGGACTGCCGGAGCAGCGGGCAGAAGCAGGGCAGGGCAGGACTGCCGGAGCAGCGGGCAGAAGCAGGGCAGGGCAGGACTGCCGGAGCAGCGGGCAGAAGCAGGGCAGGACAGGACTGCCGGAGCAGCGGGCAGAAGCAGGGCAGGACAGGACTGCCGGAGCAGCGGGCAGAAGCAGGGCAGGACAGGACTGCCGGAGCAGCGGGCAGAAGCAGGGCAGGACAGGACTGCCGGAGCAGTGAGCAAGGAGTCAGAGCAGGCTAGAACCGCCGGAGCGGTAAGCAAAGGAGTCAGAGCAGACTAGACTGAGTAGGGGGGACAGGGCTCTGTTCACACAGAACAGACAGGAAGGGAAAGGCAGAGCCAGACACCCACAGGGTACTTGCAGTGAAGTAGCGAGTGGACCACAAACTCACAAACGGGAGTACAGAGACAACAAGCAGGAGTTAGGTACGAGTTCAGACTCTGCAGAAAAAGGAAGGGAACGGACATAGAGGCAAAACAGGTAAAGGATAGGAGAGAGTTCAGACTGGAACTGAGTGTACGGAGGAGACCGACACTGCAGCAGGATACAGGAGCGGGTCTGGGAGTACGGCCCCCAGAGAGGCAGGATGAACAGGCAAGGAGCGTGTTCAGACAGGACAGACAAGATACAGAAGCGGGTCTAGGAAATCAGCCCCTAGAAGGCGAGAGGAACAGGCAAGGAGCGTGTTCAGACAGGCCTGGAAATACAGCCTCCAGGATAGGCAGACAAGAGAACACAGAACGGGACCTGGCACCTTCAGAGTGCAAGCACACACTGAAAGAAACACTATGCTCAGGCAGGGATAGATGGCGCAGCTGAGCTATATACCAGGTGACAGACAGCAATAGGCTGAGGACGCACAAGAGGTGTGACCCACAGCAGGTACAAAAAGCAGGAAGTGATCGGGCGCCGCCCTTAAGCAGCAGAAACAGACACAAACAGACAGCATGGAGGGAAGCCAGAGAGACATTCTGGACAGGAGATCAAGTGCGCGCTCTTGCACAGTGGGAGATGGACCACTATGCAAGGACGCCGCCAGGTATGTTACAAACAATTGGTGTGCTAAATCTCATAAAACTTAAATTTTTATTGAAATTATTAAGATAACCATTAAAATGAAACAGCAGAGTAGCACAATGGAGGACCACATGTTAAAACGAATATACAAAATTTATATTCATTATTGTAACATGCAAAGTATACTTTTCCAATGACTATAACTAGTATATCGCAAATGCTTATATGTGTCTATAAATTATACCCCAGTGGAGGAACAAGTGAAATTAGACCATAGTAAAGCACTGACTAAGCTAGGGTGAAACACGTGTTGGGGCACCAGGACCACATCTTATACCAGTCTTTTCTTACATAAAATGTAAGCGCTTTACTATGGTCTAATTTTGAACACTTGTTCCTCCACTGGGGTATAATTTATAGACATATATAAGCATTTGCAATATACTAGTTATAGTCATTGCAGAAATATACTCTGCATATTACAATAATGGATAGAAATTTTGTATATTTGTTTTTAACATATGGTCCTCCATTGTAGCAATCCTAAAAGTCAATATTGACCCTTTATGAGCCTTGTCACATGACTTAGGAGGAGAAACGTTAGCCCTTGAATACCGGTCTGATGCCTCTCACCCAGCCAAACCAGATCTCACACTTTACACTGACAAGGGGCAATACCCCGAAACACAATGTCTACAAATTGAGGTTCTGGTTTTTATCCTAAGTCATGTGACAAGGCTCGTTAAAGGGTTGATATTTACTTTTAGGATTGCTACTTTCTACAGGTGGCACTAGAGTTCTAGTCCTCTTCCTCTCTGAAGAGACAATTTGCATAGAAAAATTAATAAATAAACCACGACATTTTTTGTTCATAATAACTCACCTGCATGACTAAAAATTCTAGTTGTAGGTATGGACTCTGCACAAATTTGAGAGGCGCATCAAATAAGAAAGGGGCATTCCACACTGGACTGGAGCCTGAAGCTGTCCGGGTCTCTTTAATATCCATCACTTGGCTTTCCTGAATCAACCGAATGCTGACAAAGTGGTCTGGAAGAGGGGATTCGTTAAAAATATACAAATGCAAAATAATATCCTTTTTTATTCTTCCTTTCAACTTAGTATAACAACTGAGAAGTGGAATCTTACCAGGGGCTCCAGGAATGCGAGTTAGTTTGCTCAGGTTCTTTGCCTTTTGCACCATCACTTTGATACGATTGGCTAACACTTGATGCTGCAGGAGTATCAATATTTGTCCAGGTAACTTGAAATTGGATGTGAGAGGTGAAAAACCGTCCAAAGTGCTCAAACTCTATCAACATACATAGGTTACAAAGAGTTATTACTTACAGCACATTACATTCAAATCAGTGTTAATAGTTGTAAAATGTTTGGGAAATGGTTCTGGCCTTCCCATACATACACTACATCACATCATGTACCATTCATAGTATTTGATAAATCACAGCAGAGATGTACATAAAATGTATTGGACCCAATAGCAATAGTTTTAATTGCAACCCCACCCCCCCCAAAAAAAAAAATATTTGGCAGAATAGGAGGGGTCATATCTCCCAACTTCTATAAAAAGGAAGAAGATTATGTATTGCGGCACGTACACAGTAATTATGCCCCATATTGCAAGCCCTTAGTGTTCTCACCCACAAAACCGCATTCATAATCATTATAGAGTTGGATGCTCTCAAAACTGCTCCTACTCACACACATAGTATAATACCCCCAAACCTGTCAGTATGATGGCCCACAGTTAGTATGATGCCCTGCCCCCCCCACAGCTATCATTCAGTATGCTACCCTCACACAATATCATTGCCCCCACAGCCCACCACATAGTATGATGGCCCCACAGTTATGCTGCTCCCACTGCCCCTACTCAGTATGATTACCCTCCTCAGCATGATAAATCTGATAAATCACAGCTCCCCACACAACACAGTATCACGGTCCCTCAGCCCCTTACACAGAATGATTGCCCCTCAGTACGAAGCTCACACAGCCCCTTAAGCCGTATGATGTCTCCCACAGCCCATACCCACTCAGTATGATGGCTTTAATGCCAGCCCCCTGCTCAGTATGACAGTCCACTCAGTATGATGGCCCCACAACCCCCCACTCAGCATGATGACCCCCACAGCCCAAACCGCACTCAATATGATGTCCCCCACTTCCTCGCACTCAGTATGATGTCCCCACAGTCCACCACCCCCCACCCAATATGAAGGTCGCCACAGATTCTGACGTTAAAAAAAATAAAAAATAAACAAACACTACTCACCTTGCCTCATTCCCTCGGCGCGCTGCTCCGGTCTGTGCAGTACTGATCCGAACTGTAGGCATGATGTAGTAACATCGTCAAGCATGCAGTGCATGGAGTCTCCTACTCACGAGAACAGGCTAAATAGTGGATCACGGAGTCTTCGGTATCTGCATCCTGAGGATGCGATACTGCTGAGATTGAAGGGCGGGTGGGATGACTAGATGCTGAGTGACGCTGGGCCCCCACTGGCTTACGGTCCCCATAGCAGCCAGGTAGTTTGCTGCTGTAGCGGTACATGCCTCCATCATTGGTAGTTATCACACATTTAAATAATCTTCAACAATTACCGTATATTTATATATTACCACATGTGCCTGCTGCTAAAGGGAGATGAATATTCACCCTTCTCCACGCCCATGGGAGTGGAGAGGGGTAAATATTCATTTCTTTAGTAGCGGGCACAGTGTTAGCAGCACCGCAGCAGCTCAGTGATCGTCTGTGCCAGCTACTAAAGAGAATGCATATTCAACCTTCTCCACACCCATGAGCGTGGAGAAGGGTGAATATGAACTCTCTTTAGTAGCGGGCACACAAGATAGCTGACACTGTGCACACACCATTAAAGAACAGGGATATTCACTTTTCTCCACGCACATAGTCCCGGCATGGAGAGGAGTGAATATCCCCACTGCTCACTTCGGCGTCTGAGGGCACATGACAGTGACGTCATGCGCTGCTCAGATGCAGAGGCGAGCTGCTGCTGGCAGAACAGGAGCAGCGCTGGAACAGAGGGGAGCAAGATGAGTACGAGTGTTTATTTTTTTTAATGTGTGCAGTGATGGGGGGCCATGCAAACCAGGAGGGGGGGCCATACATACCAGGATTTGGATGAGGGGGCCATGCATATCAGGATTGGCGATAAGGCGGCCATGCATACCAGGATTGGGGATGAAGGGGCCATACATACTGGGATTGGGGATGAGGGGGGCCATGCATACCAGGATTGGGTCTGAGGGGGCCATGCATACCAGGATTGGGGATAAGGGGTGCCATACATACCAGGATTGGGGATAAGGGGTGCCATGCATATCAAGATTGGGGATAAGGGGTGCCATGCATATCAGGATTGGGGATAAGGGGTGCCATACATACCAGGATTGGGGATGAGGGGTGCAATGCATACCAGAGTTGGGGATAATGGGGCCATGCATACCAGGATTGGGGATGAGGGGTGCCAAGCATACCAGGATTGTGGCTGATGAGTGGGCAATACTTACTAGGATGGGGAAATATACCAGTAGCTGCTGCATTTCCCACCCTAGGCTTATACTCGAGTCAATAAGTTTTCCCAGTTTTTTGTGGTAAAATTAGGTGCCTCGGCTTATATTCGGGTCGGTTTATACTAGAGTATATACGGTATTTAAAAAAAATGATTTAGCCACATGAAAACTCCTGAATCCATGTGGATGCACCACAAATATCGCTGACTAGACCAACAAGACATTTGGCCCAACAAAAGCTGACACTACAAATAGACAATTCTTTTTTCCCTGTAGAAGTCTCACAAATATCAATTTTATGATCTTGCTGCTATCATGGTTGATGAGTGATATGCATTAAAATGCAATCCAAGTAAAACAACATTTCACTGGGGAAAAAAAACAATTCCTGGACGTCCTACAGCAGCACACAATAGGTAACTTATTAGCGCCCTACTTAAAAACAGAAGACATGTTACACAGCAGTAATAAATAAAATATGCAAATTGGCTTATTGAACCCAGGTGCCCTCCACACCTGGGTTCAATAAGCCAGGTGCCCTCCGCACATCATAAAAAAAGACAAATGAGCCCAGGACACCATATTTTTGTTTCTTCTTGTTAAGTGCAGAAGACAAGTTATTTCCCTTGTCCTCAATTGAATCTTGGTCTGTACTGCTCATGGCCCTGCCCTGGCCTGCCTGCATACATGAGATGTTCTCATTTCCCTCGACTTTGTCTGCCTGCCTGCACACATGAGGTGCTCTCATGTCCCTCTGTCTTGTCTACCTGCCTGCATACATGAGGTGTTCTCATGTCCCTCAGTCCTGCCTACCTGCATCAGGTATCCTCATGCACCTTGGCTCTGCCTGTCTGAACGCATAAAGTGTCAAATACCTGGGACCAGCTTCCCCTTATTCATGAGGTAAGCTCTGTTCTGTCACTGTATAATTGTTACTACAAAGTTTTGGGTTTCCGGCTCGTGGGACGCACGTGCGTGGTGTGCTCTGGATTGTGCACAACACAACCTCCAGTGTTTCCTGGCTTGTGCAGTCACACTGCAATCAGTGACATCTTTACAGTACAACTCCAAAGCGTGTTGCGAGTACAGTAGTATTCAAAATAATTGCAGTGTTTTCAAAAACATGAGTTAAGCACAAAATCTTTATACTAGTTTTTATTTCCATGCATTGGGAACATTGCACACTGTTTTCTAATTCAAAACATAAAGAGAAATGTATATAATTTTTAAATACTTTACAGAAAATAACAAAAAATTAACATTGGGCTGTTCAAAAAATAAGTGTTTGCATTTGTCTTTACAAACTCACAATATGTACTCTTTTTTTAGGATTTAGCATTCCTGTGAATCACTAATCTAATATTTAGTTGTATAACCACAGTTTTTTTTTAGAACTGCTTCACATCTATGTTGCATAGAGTCAACCAACTTCTGGCACCTGTCAACTATTATTCCAGCCCAGGATGCTTTGACTACATCCCACAATTTTTTGGCATTTGTTGGCTTTGCCTCAGAAACTGCATTTTTGATGTCACCCCACAAGTGTTCTATCGGATTAAGGTCCGGGGATTGGGCTGGCCACTCCATAACCTCAATTTTGTTGGACTGGAACCAAGATTTTGCTTATTTACTACTGTGTTTAGGGTCTTTGTCTTCTTGAAACACCCATTTCAAGGGCATATCCTCTTCAGCGTAAGGCAACATGACCTCTTCAAGTATTTTAATATGTGCAAACTGGTCCATGATCCCTGGTATACGGTAAATGGGTCCGGCATAATAGTAAGAGAAACATGCCCATATCATGATGCTTGCACCACCATGCTTCACTGTCTTCAGAGTGTACTGTGGCTTGAATGCAGAGTTTGGGGGTCGTCTGACGAACTGTCTGCGGCCCTTGGACCCAAAAAGAACAATTTTACTTTCATTAGTCCACAAAATGTTTCTCCATTTCTCTTTAGGTCAGTTGATGTGTTCTTTGGCAAATTGTATCCGCTTAGTACATGTCTTTTTTTTAACAATGGGACTTTGCGGGGACTTTTTGCTAAGAGATTAGCTTCACACAGGCGTCTCCTAACAGTCTCAGGTTACCTGTGAGTCCTGTGATAGTCTTTGATCATCCTGGAGCTGATCATTGGCTGAACCTTTGCCGTTCTGGCTATTCTTCGATCCATTCGAATGGTAGTCTTCCGTTTTCTTCCATGTCTCTCTGGTTTTGCTTTCCATTTTAAAGCATTAGAAATCATTTTAGCTGAACAGCCTATCATTGTCCGCACTTCTTTATAAGTTTTACCATCAACAATCAATTTTTTAATCAAAGTACGCTGTTCTTCGTAACAATGTCTTGAACGACCCATATTTCTCAGGCTTTCCAGGAGAAATGTATGTACAACATGTGCTGGCTTCACGCTTAAATAAGGCCCACCTGATTCACACCTGTGTCTTCACAAAGTGATTGACCTCACTAATTGAACTCCACACTGCTATTATTTTGAACACATCCCCTTTCAATTAATTATTCAAATACACAGACTCAAACATGCAAACATGCAGATCATGAATGCTGAGTGTTGGTTTTCTTAGAATCTACTGCACCAACTGGTAAATTGTTTGAGATGTGGTAATACAGTGAAGGAAATAATTATTTGATCCCTTGCTGTTTTTGTAAGTTTGCCCCCTGACAAAGACATGAACAGTCTATAATTTTAAGAGTAGGTTAATTTTAACATTGAGAGATAGAATATCCCAAAAAAATCAAGAAAATCACATTGTATAAATTAGATACATTTATTTGCATTTTGCAGTGAGAAATAAGTATTTGATCCCTCTGGCAAACAACACTTAATACTTGGTGGCAAAACCCTTGTTGGCAAGCACAGCAGTCAGAGGTTTTTTGTAGTTGATGATGAGGGTTGCGCACATGTCAGGAGGAATTTTGGTCCACTCCTCTTTGCAGATCATCTTTAAATCATTCAGATTTTGAGGCTGTCGCTTGGCAACTTGGAGCTTAAACTCCCTCCATACGTTTTCTATGGGATTAAGGTCTGGAGACTGGCTAGGCCACTCCATGACCTTAATGTGCTTCTTTTTGAGCCACTCCTTTGTTGCCTTGGCTGTATGTTTTGGGTCATTGTCTTGCTGAAAGACCCAGCCACGACCCATTTTTAATGACCTGGTGGAGGGAAGGAGGTTGTCACTCAGGATTTTACGGTACATGGCTCCATCCATTCTCCCATTGATGCGGTGAAGTAGTCCTGTGCCCTTAGCAGAGAAACACCACCAAAACATAATGTTTCCACTTCCATGCTTGACAGTGGGATGGTGTTCTTTGGGTCATAGGCAGCATTTCTCTTCCTCCAAACACGGCGAGTTGAGTTAATGCCAAAGAGCTCAATTTTTGTCTCATCTGATCACAGCACCGTCTCCCAATAACTCACAGAATCATCCAGGTGTTCATTGGCAAACTTCAGACAGGCCTGCACATGTGCCTTCTTGAGCAGGGGGACCTTGCGCGCACTGCAGGATTTTAAACCTTTAGGCTATGTGCCCACGTAGCTGATTTGATGCAGAGCGTTTTTGCCTCTCTCTGGCAGAAAAAAAAGCATGCAGATTTACATGTGTTTTTTCTGCCAGAGAGAAGCGTTTTTTTCAGCGTTTTTAACATGCGTTTTTTCAGTGTTTTCGCATGCATTTTTTCAAGCACTTTTCCAAGCGATTTTGAGCATCATTTGGAAAAGTGCTTGACAAGTTGGTCACACAATATAAATCCATGCAATTGGAATGGATTTATATTGTGTGACCAACTTAGATGCTTTAAATGCTGCATCTATAGTAAAAAAAAAAAAAAAAAAGAATTAAAAAGTTAAAAATAAAAAAAACCTGTATACTCACCTCTCTGGTCTGCTCCCGGCGGCGTCCTCTCTCCTCGGCGTCCCGCGGTGTACTTGCAGGACCTGCGGTGACGTCATTTAGTCAGCTGATGGTCACGCGACCATCACCAACGTTTTTTTTATTTTTAACTTTTTAATTCTTTTTTTCACCGCGTGGTAGCCAGGATGAAGAGGAGTTGTAGTCTCCTCTTCATCCTGGGTACCACACGCACCACGATTATGCTGCAAATTCGCAGCCATTGAATATAATTGAAACGCAGCAAATCCACATATACATGCGGATTTGCTACGTTTCAATGTTCCTCAATGGCCGCGAATTTGCAGCGTAATCGCGGTAGAAATGGTCATGCTGCGTTTTGCAACGCAATGCGAATTTGGCGCACTAATTAGCGCATCATGTGCACAGCACATCCGAATTCACATTGCTTTGCACGGCAGACTATTTTACAAGCGTTTTGGCGGCCGTAAAAATGCCACAAAAACGCTACGTGGGCACATGGCCTAAAGGCATAAAGAAGGGGGCTGGAAGCAAGGGAAGCTAGATGGAAGCCCCACATGACCGGGATGGGCCAGGAGGGTGCAATTTTGAATCCCAAAGATTGCGATTGGTTATAAGTTTGGAGGGGCGGGCATTTGGGGGGGGTATAATAGGGAAAAGTGCGGGAAAACGGTCAGTCCAGAAAGGAAGTCAGTGGGGAAAGTTGTAGCGCACCAAAAAAAAAAAAAACCTTACAACTTATCCATTGTTTTGGGACACTTACCGGTCATTATGGAGACCGTTGATTCCCTGATCACCAAGCTGAGGGAGGTTGCTAGATCCAGGCATGGAGGGTGGCTTGAGTCCCAGCTGTCTGGATTGCTGGGGAGTTCCGGGGCAGAGGAATGTCCGTCGGGATCCAGAAGAAGCGCCAGGAGGACGCGGCCCCCCGAGAGGCTTTCGCCGGAGATGGTCGTCAGTACGGGCAGCAGGCGCAGGCTGCGGAGCCCCTCAGGGGACCCTGCGTCCGGTGAGCATGCCGGCGGAATACCCCGCTAGCGCGCCCGCCGCGGCAGGAATCCGCCCAGCCGGTCTGCGGGCGCCTCCAGCAATGTGTCGCAGTCCGCGACTGAAGTTCCCCGCTCGGTCGTAGTGCGGCCTGGTCCGGCGGCGGGCCGCAATACCAGAGCCCGGGCCGCACAGGAAGTGAGCGGTGGGCGCATGGACACGCCCCCCGCTGCAAGAGCCGGCGGTGCTTCATGGCGCCGCATATTTAATAAAGGAGGAAATGCCAGAGCAGACGAGGGGACCAGAGGGACCACCAGCACGGCAGGCACACCTGGCGATGTACCAGTCAGGGTGCCTGCCAGACCTAACAGCGGAGGACGACAGCAGCGCAGGAACACGGGCAGGCAGCAGCACGGGCAGGCCTGCTGCCTGGCTCAAGTCATCCCATCCAGGGTGGTGGAGCGGCAGGCAGCAGCACGGGCCTGCCTTGCAGTCACCCACGGACCAGCATGGATCGGGCTGGGGAGTCCGGGTCCGGAAGTCGCGGAGTGCCACGGATGGCGGGGAGGACCGGAGCAGGGACGGAAGGAGGACGATCGGCGGGGATATCGGCACGTGCTCAGGTCCCCCCTGGTGACGAGGAAGCCAGGGGCGCGGGCCTGGAGCAACAGCAGGAGTCTGGCGGATCGGAGTATGGAGAGGATCAAAGCGAATCAAGCAATCATCAGGACTCGGGACGTATGGCTGGGGGGGACACAGCACCTGCGCAGCTTGGTGAGTATGAGTGTATGTATGGTTTGTCGCCCGCCGGGTCATTAGCGGATGGGGGAGGTGATAGGCAGTTGGCTGGGCGCAGCGGGGAAAATGTTAGGGGAGGTCTTGGGTCGGACGTCGTGGGGCTTAGGGATATTTTGGTTAGAATGTCCAAAATTTTGGCTAGAATAGACGGTGGTGGAGCCAACCAGGGAGGGTTGTCACCGGCAGGGGCTTGGTTACCTAGTCAAACGGTGTTGCCGCAGGCGGGGAGCGAGTCGGCCAGGTTGGCGGTGTATGCAGCCGGGACACCTTCTGGGGTATCGGTTTGTGTGCAGACAGAAAAGGAGAAAGCGGATACCGTAAAACTGGATGATAGGACGAAAGGGGAGGTATATGTGTGCTTTGAGGGACCGTTGGGGGCACACTTTAAAAAAGAGGTTAAGGAAAAAATCTGGCGGGATGAGTATGTTGAAATTTTTTCCCTTCTTGCGTTGGAAAAGTTTAACCTGGACAAGGGAAAAAAGGACGACAGTAAAAAAGGGGAGGAAGAGAAGCGTAGGTGGAGGTTGATTCCTCAGACGTTTGTCAATTGGTTACAAGCTTTTGCAATAATGGCTAGCTTTATTGGGGAAAAAGCTCCGGATAATTGCTAGGGTTTATTTTGCTACCTTGATGCTATTGGGGAGGCTCATCGTACTTACGGGGGTCAGGTGTGGTTACGATATGATGAGCAATTTCGGCAGAGGAAGGCAGTCCGCCCGGAGATTAGATGGGATCAAAAGGACATTGGGTTGTGGCTGAAGGTTATGGCCCCAGTGAGGTATGGGCAGTCCTTTCACGGGAGCAGCCGTAATGGGAACCAATCAGCAGGACACGGGGGAAGTAGTCAGGGGGCACAAGGCACTAAAAAGGAAGCGGGAACTTGCTGGCAATTTAATGATGGCCAATGTAAGTACTTGAACTCCTGTAAATTCAAACACGTGTGCTTCCATTGTAATGGAAGTTCACACGGAGCATCAAAATGCTTTAAGAAGGGTAAGGGAAAGCCGACTCCGGTGAGGGTTCACGCGATGGCCCCCTTTCTAAGTAGGTATCCGGATCAGTTGAAGGCTAAGGTCATTTCAGATGTTTTTTTGGAAGGTTTTAGAATCCCTCCTCCTGATCACGAGGTCCCCTTTTCAGTTAAAAAATTGATGTCGGCTTCCCTTCATCCGGAAGTGGTTAGTGTGAAGTTGGCTAAGGAGGTAGAATTAGGCAGGATGGCTGGACCGTTTCAGGAATTACCTAGCAGAGGGGTGATTATTTCGCCGTTGGGGGTTGTGCCCAAGAAAGAGCTGAATAAGTTTTGTTTGATTCAGCATTTGTCGTACCCGAAGGGGCTTTCGGTGAATGATGGCATCGCACAGGAATTGTGTTCGGTTGAATATACATCATTTGATGCGGCGGTGCAATGGGTACGGGGTTATGGGCCAGGATCGTTGCTAGCTAAGACTGATATCGAGACGGCTTTTAGGTTGCTGCCAGTTCACCCGGATAGCATCCCGTTGTTAGGTTGTTTTTGGAAAAGGGAATACTATGTGGATAGGTGTTTGCCAATGGGTTGTGCAATTCTGTGTTCTTTGTTTGAAACGTTTAGTACCTTTTTGGAATGGGTGGTGAGGGACATGGCTTCAGTTAAGTCGGTCATTCATTATTTGGATGATTTTTTGTTTATAGGCCCTCCGCAATCGTTGTTGTGTAGGAATTTGTTAGGTACTATGGTGTGGGTAGCGGAGCATTTTGGCGTACCGTTGGCGGAAGAAAAAACGGAAGGACCTTGCACCATCTTAATTTTTTTGGGCATTGTAATTGATACAGAAAGGATGGAGTGTCGGTTACCTGATGATAAATTGAGTTTGCTTAAGCAGGAAGTCGATAGAGTCGGGAGGTTGCACAAGGTGACCCTGAGGGAGCTACAATCGCTCTTAGGGCGTTTGAATTTTGCATGCAGGATTATGCCAATGGGCAGAATATTTTGTCGCAGGTTATCAGGAGCGACAGCAGGAGTGCGTGCGCCCCATCATTTCATTCGCTTAAATAAGGACCACAAGGAGGATCTGAAGGTTTGGAAGTTGTTTTCGGAAAATTATAACGGCAGGTCGTTAATCCAGCATGAGTTTTTAAGCAGTTTTGATTGTGAGATATTTACGGATGCTGCAGGAGGTGCTGGTTATGGGGCTTACTGGAAAGGGCGGTGGAGCGTTGGTGAGTGGCCGAATATGTGGAAGGAGAGGGGTCTTACGAGGAACCTGGCGTTTTTGGAGTTGTTTCCTATTGTTGTTGCGGTTACTATTTGGGGGGAGTGTTTTGCCAACAGGAGAATTCGGTTTCATTGCGATAACATGTGAGTGGTGTCTGTCATCAACAGCTTGTCGGCCTCGTTCCCGCCGGTGATTAGGCTGCTGAGGGACCTAGTTCTTTGTTGTCTTAATTTGAATTCTTGGATTATAGCAGTCAATGTTCCAGGTGTACAAAATTCCATAGCAGATGCCTTGTCTCGTTTTCAGTGGGATCGTTTTCGGGCGCTAGCTCCAGAGGCAGAGGACGTGGGACAGGAATGCCCTTCGCGGTTGTGGCAGCTGGTTATGGAGGAGCGGGACGGTTAATACGGGAGTCCATCACAAGGCAGACCTAGGCATTATACGAGGCATCGTGGCGAGTATGGCAAAGTTGGATTCTGCAGTGGGGTGTGGTTGAGAGTGATGGAGATAGAGAGATGGCAGTGTTGTTTCTGGTGGGAAGGGCAGCGGAGTTTGGATGGTCTGTTTCAAAAGTTGCCAAGTTTGTTGCAGGACTAGCGTTTGGTTTTAAATTGCAGGGGAGGAAGGATGTTAGGAAGTCCTTTTTAGTGAAGCAAGCTCTCAAGGGCTTTAGGAGAGGCGGTAAAGTGTTGGATAAACGAAGACCGGTGACTTTTAGTATCTTGGAACGGTTGGGTTGTGTGTTAGATAAGATTTGTTGTTCAGTTTTTGAAGCCATACTGTTTAGGTTGGCTTTTTCATTGGCGTTTTTTGGTGCGCTAAAATTAGGTGAATTGGTGGCACCAAGCAGGAGTAAGGTTGGGGGTTTGTTTGCCGAGGACGTGAGCGGTCGGGATAGGGGCATTGAATTTTGGATTAGGCGTGGGAAAACGGATCAATTGGGTAGAGGTAAGCGAGTAGTATTGGGTGAGGTTAATGGATCTTTCCTTTGTCCTAGGAGATGTTTAATGGCTTACTGGCAGGTTTGGTTAGGGCGAAAGGGCCCATTATTGTGTCATGAAAATGGAGATTTTTTGTCACGTTTTCAGTTCATAGCGGTGTTTAAGAAAGGGATCGCGGAGTTGGGCCTTAGCCCTGAGGTATACGGGTCACATTCATTCAGAATTGGTGCGGCGTCAGAAGCGGATGGCTTGGGTTTAGGCAAGGACGTGATAAAACGCATTGGGAGGTGGAGTTCGGATCGTTACTTGTCCTATGTACGGCATTAGGTATGCGGGCTTATGTGTTTTTTATCTCGTTAAGAATTGAATACCTTTTGGTTGTCTTGTTGCAGGTGGCGTCCCGTTGTTAGTTTGGATTCTAGGGCACTCTTTCGTCCACTGGGGGGCGCTGCGGGCGGACGTGAGGCCAGACGGTAAGCAACTGGGTTTTAACAGAGAGCAAGTCGTGGTTCGGTGGTTCGGTTTTCGAGGGATGGTATGGAGAAGGGTGCTGCCTGAATTCCATAAGTCAGCTCGTTTGGACCGGGCGCCGGATATTTTGTTGGTGCATACGGGGGGGAATGATCTGGGGGCTCGGCCGGTTAGGGAATTGATGAGGGATATTCGAATTGATCTTTTAAGGTTATGGACATCCTTTCCTGAGGTGTTGACAGTTTGGTCCGACATTGTGCCGAGGGAGGCCAGGTCATTGAAGGGAATTAATAGGGCACGAGTAAAGTTGAACAGAGCCATATCAGCTTTTGTTGCCAGGAACGGGGGAGTAAGCGTACGACATCTTGATCTTGAAGCGGGGGTTGGAGATTTTTGGGCAAAGGGTGGCGACATTGGGATCGATTTATGGGCATTGGCCATACAGGAGGGGATTGAAAGGGCTTTGGAGGTGTTGGGGCGCTTACGAGCCTGAGGTGGTCAGGGCTGTTCGTTTGTGGCGGGGGGTGGGGTTCTTGGAGTTGGCACAGAAGTGTCGGTGGAAAGAATATTGGAAAATTACAGGCAGTGGCTTGATTAAGCGGGGTGATCTGGCATTTGGTTTTTGGGCCCTGGACGGGGTTTTACCCTGGGAGCTTTTGGTGCCCTTGAGCTGGTGATGGATGGCTGAGGGTAACACGGTGGTTCGAGTTCTGTTTAGTTTATGCCAGATCTATTTTAACTCCAAGAACCCTCCCTTCTTACTTAATTCATTATAATGTTTATATGTTAATGTTGTTTGTTAATAAAATGGCCGTTGTGGCCAAATTTATCCAAAGAAAATTAAAGGTGCAGTGCTTTTATTTGTTAAGGAATGTGAGTGTGGGAAGATGGGAGGGGGTACGTTGAATGGTGGAACCCGGGTTGGCCGTACATGGTCATGTGTTATCAATTGTTTTCTTGGTGACTGTGGTCCCAGCTGTCTTGAGATCATTAACAAGTTCCCCCCGTGTAGTTTTAGGCTGATCTCTCACCTTCCTCATGATCAAGGATACCCCACGAGGTGAGATTTTGCATGGTGCCGCAGATTGATGTCGATTGACAGTCATTTTGTATTTCTTCCATTTTCTTACTATTGCACCAACAGCTGTCTCCTTCTCACCCAGCATCTTATTTATGGTTTTGTAGCCCATTCCAGCTTTGTGCAGGTCTATGATCTTGTCCCTGACATCCTTAGAAAGCTCTTTGGTCTTACCATGTTGTAGAGGTTAGAGTCTGACTGATTAATTGAGTCAGTGGACAGCAGTCTATTATACAGGGGATCATGTAAGACAGCTGTCTTTAATGCAGGTAACGAGTTGATTAGGAGCCTCTAACTGGTCTGTAGGAGCCAGAACTCATAATGGTTTGTAGGGGATCAAATACTTATTTCTCACTGCAAAATGCAAATAAATTTATCTAATTTATACAATGTGATTTTCTTTTTTTTTTTTTTGGGATATTCTATCTCTCGATGTTAAAATTAACCTACCCTTAAAATTATAGACTGTTCATGTCTTTGTCAGTGGGCAAACTTACAAAAACAGCAAGGGATCAAATAATTATTTCCTTCAGTGTATAATTAATACCAAAAACAGTGATTAATCTGGTTAGTAATGTTGGACTGCTATTATTTTGAACACTACTGTATATAGAGCGGTTCATTCAAAACGCCCTGTTCTCAATGGCGCCCTGGCATGCCAGGCAGCAGATCCCTCCCTGACTTAGGGTATGTGCCCACGTAGCGTTTTTCAAGCGTATATGTGAAACGCTATGTAATCCGCCCCCCATGGTCCCCAAGGGGATTCCGCAAGTTCAATGCCCATGCTGCGGATTTTTCCGCAGCGTTTATGTTGCGTGGAAAAATCCGTAGCATGTCAACTAATTTTACGTTTCCGCAAGCGGAATTGCCTTTGCAATGCAATAAAAAACGCAAGGCAATTCCGCATGTGGAAATCAAGCGATAAACGCACGATAAACGCGTGCGGAATTCCGCATGCGTTTATCTGGGAGAGGACATGCAGAAATGAAGCAGAAAATTTCTGCTTCATTTCCGCAGCGTGGGCACATAGCCTTAAGGTAGTTTCTATTGTCTGTGGTTCCCCTCCTTAAAGGGGACATATTACTTATAGCTTTCTTTCATTTTTAGATGTCCAGTTCTAGGAAAAGAACAAGAAAATCCAGACATAGATAGTATTCATCTTATTAGCAGCCATTGCCTGAGCTTCATATACAGGATGCATCTGCCAGTTGCCTTGTCTCAGATACGCCACAATTGCTTCAGTCAGAAACAGCAAGTTTCCGCCAATGGTTTAAAGAGCAACTCTCAGAAACTTTCCAAAAATGTAAGGCTGTGTGCCCACGATCAGGCTATAGCAGCGTTTGGATGCAGCATACCGCACCCTATCAATTCTATTGTGGAAATTTCTGCTGCAGAGATCAGTGTCTCCACAACAAGAATTGACATGCTGCGGCTTGTAAAGCCGCGCCGTCGGTGAGTTTATGCAGCGGCAAGTAAAAGCACAGTGGGCATGGAATTTCTATAAATCCCATCCACTGTGCTTCTACTGTAAAACACAGCACCACTACGGAGTTGGAGTTGCGTCCAAACCGCTGCCACTACGGATCGTGGGCACGTACCCTTAGGGAGCCCACCAGGAAGCGTAAAAGGTCTCATGGGCATACTCGTGCACAGATGGAATTAAGTTCTACCTCTGTTATTTCTTCTGAAGATGAATCTTCATCCAGTTCAGATACTTTGACAGATGATCTGTATCTCTTCCATAGTGATATAATACCAAGTCTCTTTTAAAAAAAAGTTAAACGTACAGCTGAATCAGCAAACAATACTGAAATTAAGCAAAAGAAGCAACGTCTTTTTACTTCCCTTTAAACAGGGAAAAAGCTTTTCCAGGCCACCCAGTTCTGAAACCATGCCTGCAGAAAGAATTAACCAAGGTGCCAGGTTTAAAGCACTCTACAAACTAGACCCCTAAGAGGTAGCAGAATGGGAGTCTCTGCCTAAAATTGACCGTGCTGTAGCTTGTTTATCAGAGAAGTCTGTCTTCCCATCAGATGAAGTATCTATGTTTAAAAATTCCATGGATCGTAAGGCAGATTATTTTCTGAAAAAAATATTCTGTGACCGCCTTTATTTCCAAAATTGCTCTATCAATAGTTCCTGTGGCTAGAGCCCTCAGAACCTGGCTGAGTCAATTATAGTCAGGAAGGCGTGTCCAGGGAAGAATCACTTGAACACCAGCCCCTTTATAAATCAGCAGCAGATTTTTTATGCGACTCACCCTGAGATATCTTAAAAGTTTCCTTGAAAACCATGGTCACCTCTAATGCGGCAAGGAGAGCTTTATGTATTAAAGAATGGATAGGGGATATCCTCTCTAAAAATCATTTTTGCAGTCTTCACTTCCAGTCGTCAAGTCTTTTTGGCTCTCAGAGGAAATATTGAAAACTATCAGTGAGGGCAAAGGAATATCATTCCAACTGATTAAGAAGCCTTTTTCCAGTCCCTTTCGTACCTCATTTAAGAATTCACCAAGGTTTAAAAGGTGGTTTAAGGGGAAAAGACAATTCATCTTCAGAAGAAACTTTCCCTTTAAAAGAATACAGTCTAATCAAAAAAACAACAAGTTATGATACCAAAGTTGCATTACCACTTGTGGGAGGTAGATTGTCAACATTTTTTCACAGTAAAGATATTGTCACATCTCATCGGACATCATGACATACTGGTGTACACCACCTTATAGTAATAGGATTTCAAAGGAAGTTTTTCCTTTTTTTAAGGAAGGCCCTTAGAAAAAGCCGGTATTCTGGCGAAACGCGCGTCAGGGACATTAGTTAGATGGTGATCCACATAAATAATGAATAAATATGGGAGTCTTACGCAGCTGGTGCAATAAACAAACGCTGTATGACCTCATGAGTATGCTAGCTCTGCTCTAGTACTGACAGCCTTTGATCAACAGGCTGGATCAGCTGGTGGCACCACGGAGCTTGAATTGCTGCCCGCTCGCAGGCATAGTGCGAGCAGTACATTGTAGCATCGGCGTCTCTGCCCCGTACTAGGCAGAGACGCCGTCCCTCTCACCTCCCCGCTCCTGGCGCGGCGTCCTCCAGCGCTTCTCTCCCCGCTGCTTCCGGCACGCGCTCCTTCCCCGGCAGTGTGCTTAGAGCGCGCGCGCTCCCCCTCTCTTAAAGGGACCGCGCGCGCCGTCCTAAGGAGTCCCCGGCCAATTGCCGGAGGACCTCCCATATATAAGGCACCTCCTCCAAAATGGAGGTGCCCGAGCAATGTTGTTGCAAAGCCTTCACTCTGCTTCAGCCCTCAGGTCCCGTTACCAGTTACCAGCCAGTTACCTGCCAGATTCCTGCTTGATACCTGCCTGATATCCGTTTACCTGCTTGCTAGCCTGCGGTCCGACGGTCTGCCTTCCGACACCTGTCAGTCTGTCTATGGACCAGCCTGCCCGCTCACCTGGGAGCGCTCATCTGCTACCTGCCTGCTAGCCTACCTGGAGGCTCCGCCGTCACTTGCCGTGACCACCTGCCTGTCCAGAGACTCTTGCCTGCTCACCTGGGAGCGCTCACCTGCTACCTGTCTGCTAGCCTACCTGGAGGCTCTGCCGTCACTTGCCGTGACCACCTGCCCGTCCAGAGACTCTCGCCCGCTCACCTGGGAGCGCTCACCAGCCACCTGCCTGCTGTCCTTCTACCCAGAGACTGTCCCTGTCACTTGCCGTGAGTACCCGTCCTACTACCCAGAGACTGTCCCTGTCACTTGCCGTGACTACCTGCCCCTCTACCCAGAGACTGTCCCTGTCACTTGCCGTGACTACCTGCCCGTCTTCCCTGGGAGCCACCCGCTTCCTTACAAGGGCTGCCCCCTTGTATAGTTGCACAGAGGTTCCACCTCCCAGACCCGTTACAGTTTGCTCGGGCCATGGAACCCGGTGGCCCCCAGATCTCCGATCTGCACCAGGAAGTCTTACGTCAGAAAACTCAGCAGGAGGTGGTACTGTCCTATCTACGGTCCGTTAACTCTCGTCTAGGCGCATTGTGTGACTTGTCTATGTCTACCTCTGGTCCAGCCGTGCCCATTCCTGCGGTACCGCAATCCAGTCCCTTCCTGGTACCCGACTATGGACCTCGGCTTCTGGCACCTCCACGCTTTGCCGGCGAACCTACTTTAGCTCGGGGTTTCATAAACCAGTGCACCCTTCACTTTGAGCTATTGGCATACCAGTTCATCTCCGACCGGGCCAAGGTGGCCTTCATCATGTCCCATCTCACTGGGGAGGCACTGGCATGGCTAAATCCCCTGTAGGAAAGAGGGGATCCCCTGGTGTCCGACCTGCCATCTTTCCTCGCTGCTTTCCGGAAAGTCTTCGATGAACCTGGACGGAAAACCTCTTCTGCCTCCTCTCTGCTACGTCTCCGCCAAGGGAGTCTCACCGTGGGCCAATATGCCATACGGTTCCGCACCCTCGCTTCTGAGCTTGCCTGGGAAAATGAGGCTCTGGTGTCCGTCTTCTGGGAGGGTCTTTCCGGTCGGATTAAGGACGAGTTAGCTGGTCGGAACATTCCTACCACTCTGGATGACCTGGTGTCACTAGCTACCCGGATTGGCATCCGGTTCCAAGAACGTGCCAAAGAGACTACCTGGGAAAAAGACTTTTCTTGCTCTGCTCCTACTTCCCTGAGACCTGCCTCTCAATCGGTCACTCCGCGGGCGCTCTCGCCTGAACCTATGCAGATCGACCAGACCAAGATGGTCAGATCTCGCCAAGAATCTCGCCGAGCCGAGGGAAGCTGTTTCTATTGTGGCAGTATGGAGCACTTCATCCGTTCCTGCCCGGAGAAGCCGGGAAACGCCAGTGTCTAGGACCGCTCGGAGAGGTCGTCCTAGACAAAAGTAAGCCCTCTCCGTCTCTGACTTTACCGGTCTCTATTGCTTGGGGAGAAAACCGTCACTTTGATCTCGCCCACCTGGATTCTGGAGCTGCTGGAAACCTCATCTCCCAGTCTCTGGTAGAGAGATACCGTATTCCTACCAAGTCCCTGGCTGAACCATTATCAGTCGCCTCCGTGGATGGAAGACTTCTCTCGGAGACCATCCTGCTCGTCAATGAACCCATAACCCTGCAGGTGGGAATGCTGCACTCTGAGCAAATCTCATTCCATGTGTTGTCCGGACTTTCTCACTCCCTGTTGCTAGGTCTACCTTGGCTCCAGACACACGAACCCGTATTGAACTGGCGATCCGGTGAAGTACTCCGATGGGGTCCAGACTGCCATAGGACCTGCCTGGTTCCGGTCCGCCCAGCTCGCCCTCCGCCAACTCCAGCTAATTTACCAGGTCTCCCGACTCCTTACTGGCCCTATGCGGACGTCTTCTGTAAGAAGGAAGCAGAGACGTTGCCACCCCATAGGCCATATGACTGCCCGATCGACCTGGTACCTGGCACCACTCCTCCCCGTGGGCGTATCTACCCGTTGTCTGCAGCCGAGACCCGGGCCATGTCTGAGTACATTGAAGAGAATCTGGCTACGGGATTTATCCGGAAATCTACCTCCCCGGCTGGAGCCGGATTCTTCTTTGTCAAAAAGAAAGACGGCTCGCTACGCACCTGTATTGACTATAGAGGACTCAATCTGATCACGGTTAAAAATAAATACCCCCTTCCGCTCATCTCTGAGTTATTTGATCGTCTTAAAGGCGCCAGGATCTTCTCCAAGCTGGATCTACGTGGAGCGTATAACCTGGTCCGTATCCGTCAGGGAGACGAGTGGAAAACAGCATTTAATACCCGGGACGGACACTATGAGTACCGTGTGATGCCCTTCAGTCTCTGCAATGCTCCCGCCGTCTTCCAAGAACTGGTCAACGACATCTTCCGTGACCTTCTTTACTCCTGCGTGGTGGTATACCTGGACGACATCTTGGTCTTCTCTCCGGATCTTCCCACACACCGGAGGGATGTTCGTCAGGTCCTGCTTAGGCTCAGGCAGAACCACCTCTATGCTAAATACGAGAAGTGCCTTTTTGAGCAGACCTCTCTTCCTTTCCTGGGCTATTTATCTCCCAGACAGGCTTGCGAATGGATCCCGAGAAGTTCTCTGCTGTCCTAAAGTGGCCCCGTCCGGAGGGCTTGAAGGCGATACAGCGATTCCTGGGCTTCGCTAATTACTATCGTCTCTTCATTCCTCACTTCTCGTCACGGACTGCGCCCATATCTGCGCTCACCCGTAAGGGAGCAAATCCCAAGGTATGGTCATCCGAAGCTGAGGAGGCCTTCCTTTCCCTGAAACAAGCTGCCCCTGTGCTGCACCGTCCGGACTGCAACAAACAGTTCTTCCTGGAGGTTGATGCCTCCTCCTCTGGAGCCGGAGCGGTGCTCACCCAGAAGTCTTCCTCCGGGAGAATGGTAACCTGCGGCTTTTTCTTTAAAATCTTCTCCTCCTCTGAGCACAATTACTCCATAGGAGACCGAGAACTGCTTGCCGTTAAATTGGCGCTGGAGGAGTGGCGTTACCTGCTTGAAGGGGCTCTATACCCGGTGATCATCTATACGGATCACAAGAACCTGGCATATCTCCAAAATGCCCAGAGACTTAATCCACGTCAGGCCCGGTGGTCTTTGTTCTTTGCCCGCTTCGATTTCATCCTTCATTTCCGCCCGGCGGACAAAAATGTCAAAGCTGATGCCTTGTCCCGATCCTTCCTGTCCTCCGACCAAGAGGAGGAGCCTATGCACATTATCGACCCCTCCAAGGTGATGAATGTGGCCCCCTTGGATTTGACTCGTCTTCCACCCGGCAAGACGTTCGTGGCGCCTCCAGACCGTGAGAGGGTTCTTCGCTGGGGTCATTCTTCTAAACTAGCTGGCCATGCCGGCCAAAAGAAGACCTTTCTACTCATTTCCCGGCATTACTAGTGGTCTACCCTGCGTAAGGATGTGGCAGACTTCGTCTCTGCCTGTTCTTCTTGTGGCCGCAACAAAATTCCCAGACACTTACCAGCTGGTCATCTCCTGCCGCTTTCCATACCCGTTGCCCCGTGGCAACACATCGCTATGGACTTCATTACCGATCTTCCTGTCTCTGCCGGGTGTACTGTCATTTGGGTGGTCGCGGACCGCTTCTCTAAAATGGCCCACTTCATTCCCCTGCCTGGTCTTCCGTCTGCACCTGAGCTGGCTAAGGACTTTATTCGCCATATCTTCCGTCTCCATGGCCTACCCCTCCACATCGTGTCGGATCGAGGGGTTCAGTTTACCTCACGCTTCTGGAGAGCCACATGTAAACTGCTGGACGTCACCCTGGACTTCTCCTCCGCTTACCACCCTCAGTCCAATGGTCAAGTGGAGCGGATCAATCAGATCCTTACCAGCTATCTCCGGCACTTTGTTAATGCCCACCATTCTGATTGGGTGGACCTCCCTCCTTGGGCCGAGTTCTCTTATAATAACCACGAGAGCGAATCCTCTTCCAAGTCCCCGTTCTTTATTGTCTATGGCCAGCACCCCCGGATTCCGCTTCCTGTCTCCGTTTCTGTGGACAACCCTGCTGCGGAGTCTCTTGTCAGCGAATTTTCTACTATTTGGGAGAGTACCAGGTCCGCTCTTCTTCCGTCCTCTGAGCGGATGAAGAGATATGCTGATAAGAGACGTCTGGATCCGCCTCAATTCCGTCCGGGAGACAAGGTTTGGCTCTCGTCCAAACATGTGCGGCTCAAAGTACCCTCCTACAAGCTGGGCTCTCGATTCATCGGTCCCTTCGAAGTCCTCAGGCAAATTAACCCTGTGGCCTACAAATTAAAACTCCCGGCCACCCTACGGATTCCCAACTCCTTCCACGTATCTCTCCTCAAACCCGTTGTCTTTAACTCTTTTTCCAATAATCAAGGTGCTCCTCCTGCTCCGGTTTCCTCTGATGACGTCTTTGAGGTAGAGAGTATTCTGGCCTCCAAGAGGGTAAGAGGAAAGACCTTTTTTCTGGTAGATTGGAGGGGGTTTGGTCCTCAGGAGAGAACTTGGGAACCCAGGGAGAACATCAACGCCCCGCTTCTCCTTGAAAATTTTCTTTCTGGCCAAAAAAAGAGGGGGCCTAAAGGGGGGGGTACTGTAGCATCGGCGTCTCTGCCCCGTACTAGGCAGAGACGCCGTCCCTCTCACCTCCCCGCTCCTAGCGCGGCGTCCTCCAGCGCTTCTCTCCCCGCTGCTTCCGGCACGCGCTCCTTCCCCGGCAGTGTGCTTAGGGCGCGCGCTCCCCCTCTCTTAAAGGGACCGCGCGCGCCGTCCTAAGGAGTCCCCGGCCAATTGCCGGAGGACCTCCCATATATAAGGCACCTCCTCCAAAATGGAGGTGCCCGAGCAATGTTGTTGCAAAGCCTTCACTCTGCTTCAGCCCTCAGGTCCCGTTACCAGTTACCAGCCAGTTACCTGCCAGATTCCTGCTTGATACCTGCCTGATATCCGTTTACCTGCTTGCTAGCCTGCGGTCCGACGGTATGCCTTCCGGCACCTGTCAGTCTGTCTATGGACCAGCCTGCCCGCTCACCTGGGAGCGCTCATCTGCTACCTGCCTGCTAGCCTACCTGGAGGCTCCGCCGTCACTTGCCGTGACCACCTGCCTGTCCAGAGACTCTTGCCTGCTCACCTGGGAGCGCTCACCTGCTACCTGTCTGCTAGCCTACCTGGAGGCTCCGCCGTCACTTGCCGTGACCACCTGCCTGTCCAGAGACTCTTGCCTGCTCACCTGGGAGCGCTCACCTGCTACCTGTCTGCTAGCCTACCTGGAGGCTCTGCCGTCACTTGCCGTGACCACCTGCCCGTCCAGAGACTCTCGCCCGCTCACCTGGGAGCGCTCACCAGCCACCTGCCTGCTGTCCTTCTACCCAGAGACTGTCCCTGTCACTTGCCGTGACTACCTGCCCCTCTACCCAGAGACTGTCCCTGTCACTTGCCGTGACTACCTGCCCGTCTTCCCTGGGAGCCACCCGCTTCCTTACAAGGACTGCCCCCTTGTATAGTTGCACAGAGGTTCCACATCCCAGACCCGTTACATACATTACTGCATGTGGTGGGTCTTTTCTAACCGGCTCACACATATGCTGATTTGAATAGCTCTTGTGCCTATGATTACATCAAACAGGACTATATAAATTGAGATAAGATACTTTATGACTGCATGAGTGAGAATGTTGGCTGATAATTAACTCAACATATGGATACAGAATCTTATATTTCTGGATGAAATTTATCCATAAGGATCTGTATGTCAGTCATACATTGTATTAATTAACTTACTTTTGAAGAGTCATAAAAGTTATAAAATAGTGACTCCTATTGTGATCAGCTCCATGGCTTCCCATATATGAAATAAAATACCTGACGAATAATTTATAAGGGACAAGAGTCAGGTTTCTTCTGATTGATAAATTATTTTGGATCTCATCTAAATTTATTGGATCACAGTCTTTTACACATTGAATTTAGCAACTGTGATCTTACATACATCCGTAATGGATGTATGTGTATGAGGTATATTTTAATTTTTAATTTTAGTAATTTTCTAAATAAAATTAATTTTAGACACACTCTTTTCCTTTCTTACTACCTTCCTTTGAAATTATACAACATTTTTTCACGCCTGGTCCACCACATCATCAGATGCTTGGGTTATCTCGATCATAAGGAGGGGTTACTCTCTAGAGCTGAATCAGACTCCTCCAGACAGATTTCTTCTAAATACAGGGCAAAATCAGGTAGTTTACCAGCTCATTCAAGAATTCATACTCAAAGTGTTAGAACCCTCCTGTTTGTTTTTTCCATCTTGTGTTTTGCGGTCACGTGACCATCTGCCTTTATATTCCAGCTCCGCCCTTTTGGCTGTGCTGGACTTCAGTGTTTGACTGTTTCTCTAGCCAGGTGCTTCTGTGCCTTTCTCTGTCAATTCGTTTTGTCCTTCTGGGACCTCTAGTACTTTTTTGTCTGTTTGTCTTTTTGTGTTCTGCAACAACTTCTCTGTTTAGGAGGTGTCCCATTTTTGTCCCAGTCCTTAGTTCTTTTAGGGACCCCTCCCCTTATATTATAGGTCTTCGTTCAGACTAGCCGAGGACTAAGGCGTGTCTGTTCGCTAGGAACAGGCAGCCCACTACACCGTAGGGATTCAGCTTAGTTTTACTGTAGGGACAGTTTTCCCTTTTCTTTCCTTAGTACATGTGCAGATCATAACACAAAGGGGCTCTGGAGCTTCATCAACAATCCGAGGGGGTATACCTCAGAGTGTTCACCGTCCCAAAGTCCGACGGGAAGTAGGGATTAATTATCAATCTTAACTATCTGAACCAATTTTTACAGAAGAAGTTTGACATAGAAACTATTCACTCGGTAGTTGCCATCCTTCAACAAAATGACTTAATGGCTATCCAAGACCTTTGCGATGCCTATCTTCACAAACCTGTTTCTCCAGCCCATAGGAAGTATCCCAGAGTGGCAATTCACATGAATTATCAAGTATTACATCTCCAATTCACATGCCTGCCATTGGGGATATCAGTTGCCCTTCAAGTATTCACATAGGTTGCTGTAGTCCTTTTTAGCCATGCTCAGGCTCCAAGGCATCTTAATAATCCTTTATCTGGACAACTGGTCAATCAAGGCACATAATCAACTGACAAAATATGGTACTAAGATTGTTAAATGACATAATTCACAAGATCTTGGCAGGTATCAAACATCTGATTTCCAACAATCAAATCTCAGTCAGGATAGCCATGAGAGTCCTAGGCTCTATGACTTCCCCTCTGGAAGCAATTCCGTGGGCCAGAGCCCACTTCAAATCTCTCCAATACAGCATCCTGTCATCCTGGAACAAGAATTGCCATACTCTCAACTGGATGTTTTCCATTCCACACACTACCAAACAGGATTTGAAGTGATGGATATCTCTAGAAAGGCAAGTCTCTGCTGTCGCAATCATTGATGACTATCACAACAGATGTGTCAAGTTCCGGTTGGGGTGCTTACTTACAAGAATCATGGGTTTAGGGCATGTGGTCTTCTCTGGAGAAATCTCAACCTCCCCCTCCCCCAATCTAAGAGAGATGAGAACTGCCAGATTGGCCTTTTCTCACTTTCAAAGTCAGCTGCTTCTTCAGGATGTCTTAATCCAATCAGACAACCTAGCAGCAGTATTCTATCTCAACAAGCAAGGCAGGACAAGGAGTCCATCTGTGGCCCAAGAAAGTTGTCTAATCTTTGTCTGGACAGAACCAGTCATCAGGAATCTCTCAGCGATACATA
Organism: Phyllobates terribilis; assembly: GCF_046119375.1. Lineage (NCBI taxonomy): Eukaryota > Metazoa > Chordata > Amphibia > Anura > Dendrobatidae > Phyllobates > Phyllobates terribilis. The sequence continues at coordinate 343,672,710 of NW_027362771.1, forward strand.
TTCAGGGGTCTGGCGACAGCAGAGCTGAATGGGTGAGCAGAAATCAAATTCATCCAGGAGAATGAAGCCTCTACCAAGAATTTTTTGACCAAGTCTGCTACAGAATGCGAGTCCCAGAAATAGATGCGATGGCCACCAGACAGAATGCCAAGGTTCAGAAGTTCTGCTCTCTCTAGAGAATGGATAGTCCTTGGGCAATAGACGGCCTCTCGGGATCCTGGAGGAAGATATTTGTCTAGGTCTTTCCTCCTCTTCCATTGATAAATTCCAGTTTGGCCCCACAGGGCCTGGTTTCCCCTTGTCCTAACCCTAACCAAGGGCAGATATTGGAAAGTAGCTGCTCTTTCCAACCTTCTGTCTCTGAGGGACATTCTTCATCTGGACCTCCATAAGCTCCATCTAACTACCTGGAGACTAAGTGGTACAATTTAAACAATCAAGATCTTACAGAAGCTGTAATCTCTACTCTGCCATCTATGGTAAAGAGCTATTCTAGGGTCTGGAGAATTTTTAATTCTAAGAGAGATGAGAGCTGTAGGATTGGCCTTTTCTCACTTTCAAAGTCAGCTGCTTCTTCAGGATGTCTTAATCCAATCAGACAACCTAGCCCAGGAATTTATAGGAACTGGAGGCTTTTTGCCAAGAAGAATGGTCAGTTTTACCATCTGAGAAAATAAAGAACCTCATCCACAACTACCACAAAAGACTTCAAGCTATCATCGATGTTAGAGGGGGCAATACACTGTATTAAGAATTGGAGTATGTGAACTTTTGATCAGGGTCATTTGGATGTTTTTGGTTGTCATTAAGATTTAAAAAGAGAAAACACAGTAGTTTGACAATAAATGGCTTCACCCAACCAATAACCATGAGTGGAGAAAAAACATTTTGGTTATCATTCATATTCTCTGAAACAAAGCCAAGAAAGGAAAAATTCTGCTGGGGTATGTAAACTTTTGAGCACAACTGTATAGACCATTCACTATTTCTCTGAACATAATTCTCCATTAAACTCCACCGCACCCAAAAGCACTAAAAATATTGGCTGGTGACTGATGGCTGGACCATCATTGTAAATAAGCACCTGTACTTTGTGTCACCCCAACCTCATTATAGATTGCAAGCTATTATGAGCAGGGTCGTCATTATTATTTTTGCTTTAATTATTGTATTATCTTTAACTATGTTACTTAAGACTGTTGTTTATGAACTTCTGAATTGACAAGCGGTGCGGAATATGTTGGAGCTATATAAAGATTATTATTTTTATATTGTTCACAGCTTTGGGTTGTGGGCATGAACCGTAACAGTGGTGTCTCTTTATTGACTCATCAGTGTTAAGCCTGTCTTGTTACACAGTGGTAATTTTCATCCTTCAATACCTGTTGGCTGTGCTGCACACATGAAAGAAACATACGAAAATATGGAATTGTTGTTGAAACACATCAAGTACAGCAACTACAACTGGAACATCTGTGGAGATCTAAAAATAGTGGCACTTCTCCTTGGATTGCAGCTCGGATATACAAAGAATTGTTGTTTAATTTGCGAATGGGACAGTCGTGCTAAGCAGTCACATTACAGTAATAGGAAGTGGCCAACCCATAACCAGTTGACTCCCAGGCAGAAAAATGTCACACATAAAGCACTTATGGACCCAGCAATGATATTTCTGCCTCCAATTCTCATAAAACTCAGGCTGATGAAAAATTTAGTGAAAGCAATGAACGAGGAAGCAAAAAGTTTTCGTTATTTGAGACAAATGTTCCCAAGAATAACCGATGCCAAGATTAAGGAAGGCATTTTGGTTGGTCCACAAATCTGACACATCATGAATGACAAGCACTTCGAAGAGCTACTGGTGGGGCCTGAGAAAATTGCTTGGAAATCATACAAGGATGTTTCTGAGAATTTCCTTGGCAACTATCGAGCACCAAACTACATCGAATTGGTTGACAACTTTCTTGAAGCTTACAAACCGATGAAGTGCAACATGTCATTGAAAATTCATTTTCTGCATTCACATTTGTGATTCTTCCCTGAAAATCTTGGTGCAGTCCGTGACGAACATGGCAAACGGTTTCACCAAGATATTGCCACAATGGAAAAGCGTTATCAAGGCTACTAGAATCCATCAATGCCAGCTGACTATTGCTGGACACTAATACGGGATGTACTAGACGTTGAGTACAAACGAAAATCAGCAGCAAAACACTTTTGATTTAGTTGAACTACTGCTGCGGGTAACATTTAAATGCTTCATAGTCAGTAAAATTTAATCTCATGTTTCTCAAAATGTCTATGTGATACAGACTATCTGAAATTATATTTCTGCTTAGCTCGAATGGGTTTATCATAATCACCTCAAATTTTCAAGAAAGCAAAAGTTTTGAATAAATTTGTTGTCCAGTTATGCAAATGTCTGATCCCAGTGTCAGCATAGTGCTAGGATGTCAAACTCCAATTCACAAGGGGCCAAAATTAAAAGCTTGGATAAAGTCGTAGGCCAAGCTTGATATTTATTATAAAAATGTCTACAATTAAGGACATTTTTCCTTACCATCAAATATAACGATGAACTTTTTCATATGGAAACAAACTTAAAAGGGTTGTCCCACAACAAAGTACATTTTAATTAATAGCTCTTAGAATAAAATATTGGAATAATATAATATGTTATGTAAGTGCATTAAAAAGCATATGGCCCAATGGCCTAATTTAAATATGTAATAACAAAGGATAAAAAAAACTTAGAAAAATACAGATAATAAAGTATAATGCAAATAAAAGTGCCCCCAAACACAGTACGATACCCCACAGTGAATTCCTCCACACGCACGGTATGATGATCCTACTGTACTCCCTCGCTCAATACCCCAGACAAAGAATGGTGACCCCATCACAGTATGATTCTCCAACTGTAATCTCCACACAGTCCTTCATACAGTATAATGGACCCCACATAGTTCTCCATACAGTATAATGGGCCCCACATAGTCCTCCATACAGTATAATGGGCCCCCACATAGACCTCCATACAGTGTAATGGCCCCACATAGTGCTCCATACGATATAATGGGCCCCACATAGTGCTCCATAGAGTATAAAGGACCTCACATAGTGCTCCATGCAGTATAATGGGCCCCACATAGTGCTCCATACAGTATAATAGGCCCCACATAGTGCTCCATATAGTATAATGGCCCTGCATAGTGCTCCATACAATAATAATGGCCCCACATAGTGCTCCATACAGTATAAAGGGCCTCATATAGTGCTCCATGCAGTATAATGGGCCCCACATAGTGCTCCATACAATAATAATGGCCCCACATAGTGCTCCATACAGTATAATGGGCCCCACATAGTGCTCCATACAGTATAATGGGCCCCACACAGTGCTCCATACAATATAATGGCCCCACATATTGCTCCATAGAGTATAATGGCCCCACATAATGCTCCATATAGTAAAATGGGCCACACATATAATGTATGGAGCACTATGTGTGGCCCATTTTACTATATGGAGCACTATGTGAGGCCATTATACTGTATATAGCACTATATGGGGCCATTATACTGTACGGAGGACTATGTGAGGCCATTATACTGTATATAGCACTATATGGGGCCATTATACCGTATGGAGGACTATGGGGGGCCCATTATACAATAGGAAGCACTTTTTGTGGCCATTATACTGTATGGAGCACTAATGGGCACCTCTTAGTGCTACATACAGTATAATGGCCACAAAAAAAGTGCTTCCTATAGTATAATGGGCTCCACATAGTCCTACATACAGTATAATGGGGTCCTGTATTGCTTTCCATACAGTATAATGGCCCCACATAGTACTCTATACAATATAATAGCCACACATAGTCCTCCATACAGAACAATGGGCCCCACATAGTGCTCCATACAGTATAATGGCCTCCCATAGTGCTCCATACAGTGTAATGGGCCCCCACATAGTACTCTATACAATATAATAGCCACACATAGTACTCTATACAAAATAATAGCCACACATAGTGTTCCATACAGTATAATGGGCCCCACATGGTGCTCCATACATTATAATGGGCCCCATATAGTGCTCTATACAGTATAATGGCCTCATATAGTGCTCCATAGAGTATAATGGCTTCACATAGTGCTCTATATAGTAAAATGGGCCACATATAATGCTCTATACAGTATAATGGCCCCACATAATGCTCCATATAGTATAATAGGCACCACATAGCGCCTCATACAGTGTAATGGCCCACATAGTGCTACATACAGTATAATGGGCCCCACATAGTGCTCCATACAGTATGAAGGGCTCCACATAGTGTTACATACAGTATAATAGGCTCCACATAAAAAAATACTCACCTCTGCCCATTCCCCCACTGTGCCAGTGTCTTCAGATCTTCTGCATACCTCGGTACAGCTGGCGCATTGTAATGACGTCATTGCGCCTGTTGCGCAGAGGGGTCAAGCGCAGAGGGGGGAATGAAGGGAGAGGGAGCGTCAGCTGATGTTTCCTCCTCCATCATTGCTTTGAACTATATCAGCATTTAGGATGCCGATAAAGTTGAAATTGTGATGCCGGATGAAAGAGCAATGCAGAGCAGGTGACCCACCTGGTGTCACTGGCCAAATGTACTCGGGGGACCCGCCCGACGTCGCGGGCCAAACATACTCACTCTGTAGGCCAGATTTGGCCCGCGGGCAAGAGTTTGACATATGTGGCATAGTGTAATCCAATTCTCTCAGATGAGTGAATTGGAGGTCACTGTGAGGAGAAGATGGAGAACAAAATTTCTCCATCTTCTCCATTCTGTGATTCTGCGGAAATTAGACTGCACTCGGATATCTTTACAGTAATATCTTTACAGAATTGTAAGATATTATAAAAAAAGGTCTGCTCATCATTATTTAAGTGAAAAATGGCCCTGTTTATGGCAAATAGATTAGTTCTCTTCCCAGTAGAGCAATTTAGTCTGACTGGCAATTTCGAGTTGGGCAGCACAAGAAAGTATGATACGACGCTTTTACATTTCACAACTTCTATTGACCAAATACAATTAGGATTAAAGATCATTTGGATTATTAGTGGGTAATCATTCATCCAAAAATTTGTTTATAGTGATATCTAATTCTCAAACATGCAGAGATACCATAATGTCTGAAAGATGTGGGTCCCGTCTCTTTCCCATGTAGAAACTGAACACATTCACTTGCTGCCAATATAATTTACGCATGACATACTTGTTAGAGATGATAACCGCCTTTTTAATGCACACAGTGTTACAAAATGTGTACAATAAAAGTTACACTGACCTTCTTTAGCTTTGCTTTGGTAGTGGACAATTCTTTCGTAAAGCCTGGTGTGGCCTCAGAGTAACAGTCAAAACTGGCACAGGAAAAAAGCACTTCTGCAATGAAGCCTTCCCTCATTGAGCTTCTGTCACGGGCATACACTGCCAACCTCAGAGTTTTGTCCCTCAGATCCTCTGGTTTATAGCCAAGAAAAGTGAATTTCTGTATGCCATCTGAATCCTCTGTCTGCCCAGGGTGTGGCTCCATAAATCCAGGTAGCAGGTAGGCCTTGACAAAGGAGTCTCTTTTTTGATACAATCGTTTTGGCAGATTGGAAAAACCAGTCAATGAAACAGTTAATGCTTCATCAGCCAATGAGTAACATAAAGTAAAATGCACAAGGGGTTGAGACTTTTGTCTGATGGAAGACAATCCATTGGGGTCAGTGGAAGACTGTGGCACTCTTACCAGCCTGGCATGATCACCATCTAATGAACCGAAGCCCATAATTGTGCTCCTACGAGTCAAAGCACGCTTAGTCTTGGATGATAGGTGATAGAGGCTTGGCAGAGATGCTCTAACATGATGGTTCCTCTCAGACATATAGTTCAGACCCTGTTGAGGCGGTGATATTCCTTTGCCCCCACCTTTAGGATTGGTATCCAAAGTTTGATACTGTTGATGCATGGCAACATTAATAGGCTCTGCAAGACTGTCCGATAACTCCAAGTCTCTGGTACACTGCTGCATACAGCCTTTATCTCCACTATCAATGTTGGTTGAAGGTTGTTGCTTGCGGCTCTTGTGCCAACATATGGCACAGCCAAGCAGAAGGCAGAAGCATAGAAGTGCCAGACCAGCTCCTAGCAGCACCTGCAAGTGGACTGAGCAGAAGAATTAAAGGGTTGTATAATAAAATACATCAACAGTTTTTTATTATGTTTTTTCTTACCTTTCCCATAACTTATGCACTTATCATACGCATACACAGATATGTATACTCATAGTATATTGCATTCATTTTAGACTACCGCTTTCAAAAACAGCTTGGTTCCTGGAGTGATCATGGACAAATTGTTGAACTAATCGTACAAATCATTATGTGGGAATATGAGTTCTGTCCACTCAGTCTTAGGGCACTTTTAGATTGGCATAATACGGGTATTTTTTTGTGACCATATTGCAGACACAACACCTTGACCTTCTGTGGTTCATCTGAAGCAAAGTTCGATCACCTTAAAAGCTTAAAATGCTATAACTCCAGTTCTTTTATATCATGGGATGTCCAGGTGCTGCATCCATAATAACATACAAACAAAACAGTACAGCAGCACATTGTAAGCACTAAGATGTGAATATATGAAATTTGAACTGCATTACTGCTATATAGAATATATTTATAAAAATGAAGGTACTTAGCGCAGAAATTGGCCAATTAATGAGAGCCCAGCAGTCGTGAAAGGCGTATCTTTCTTTGATGTGACCCTAACCTAATTTTATGCCTCAATGGGTGTGCGCACATATCAGGGTTTTCACACGGATCTTGTGTTACAGACATGTCAGGTTTTTTTTTGCGCAGCATGCACAAAATGTGCGCTGCACACGTGCATACGGATGACATCCATGTGTCATCAGTGTGACATATACCGCCGCCTGCGAATCAGTTCGCACTGATCCTGGGCGCCGGCTGCTGGAGGCCACTCTCATCATTGTCCCTTGCAATGTTGAGAGTTGTATTCAGCCTCCGCTGTCTACATCGAGTGTAAAATAAAGAATAAAGTATACTCGCCTTAACACCTAATCCCAGAAGTCATTGTCCCCTGTAAAAAAAAAAAAATCAAACAAAAATATCCCTCACCTGAGCGAAGTGTAAAGAATCCATAGTGTCCCACGCCGTAATCCATCTGTGCGACATTGCTCATCAGCATGAGTGGTGGCTTGAGGCGACCGCTCACGTTGAAGAGCACGGGAGAAGGACTCGCTGCAGCGAGAGGGGCCCATGGACTGCGGTGAACCCAGTGAGCTCAGCGCTGCACCGTGAGAATTTTCTCACGGTGCTAGCGGTGATCTCACTGAGGTCACCGCAATTCATTGTCCCGGCTTGCAGTGAACTGCCCGTGGGAACGCAGCTTCAGTGACCGGCGATACCCTCTATGACGTCACCGCTAGTCACTGAAGCTGCGCTCATTGTCTCATGGTTTGCAGCCTGGACGGTGGCATCAAGCCACTGTTCAGGTTGTAAACCAATTATCACAGAGATGGATTACGGCATGGGACAGTATGTCAGACAGATGAGGGATATGGTTGTTTTTTTATTTTTGTTTTTTTTTACAGGGGACAAGAGCTTCAATGGATTAAGTGTAAGGAGAGTATAAAATTGTTTTTTATTATTTTCTGTCTTTTACAGGGAACAAGGGCTTCAGAGGAATAGGCGTAAGGGGAGTATAAATTTGTTTTTTGTTTTTAAATAAATGTGTAAAACAGTGTGGATTTTAATTTCAAATAAAGAATTTTATTCAGGTTCTGTGTTTATTTCCCAACTTTTATTATGGGGTTAGTAATGAGGGCGTTTTATAGATGCCTCTCTATTACTAACCCTTGGGCTTCATGTCAGTTGCCAATACAAGGCTGACATGAACCCCAACCGTATTACCCCACTTGCCACCGCACCAGGGCAAGTGGGATGAGCTGAGGCCAAGCGCCAGATTTGGCGCATCTTATTGATGCACCATTTCTGGGGACGCTGAGGGCTGATGTTATTAGCCTCAGAGAGGGTCAGTAATCATGGCCCCTTCCCTGGCTCTTATTATCAGCCCACATCTGTCTATTTAGCCTTTGCTGGTTAGAATTTATAGGGGGACCCTACTGCAATTTTTTTCTGGGGTCCCCCTGTAATCTATCCAGTAAATGCTAATCAAATAGCTGTGAGCTGTTATTAATAGCCAGGGAACAATTCTGGCTAATGGCCCCTTACCGGGCTAGTAATATCAGCCGCTAGAGGGCAGCTTTCCCTCTGCTGTGTATGAATAATCTGCGGGAGCCCACGGCATTTATTTAATTTCATTTTTCATTTTACACAGCATGTACACAGGAGGTGCTGAATACAACTCCCAGCATTGTCTCCTGTTAGCGCTGATCTCAGCAGGAGCAGGGGACAATGATGAGAGCTGCCTTCAGCACCGGCGTCTGGGATCAGCATGAACTGTAATGCTTTTCCCAGGCGCCAGTACGTGTCAAACGGACACACAGACGGCACGGATGTGACACGTATGCCACACAGATGTCACATACAGACATAAGGATGGCATACGGACAGGGACCACGGATCTCACCAGTACTGGTTTTCCCTGTACAAGAATCACCAGGACGTGTGAAGGAGGCCTTAGACTGATGGGAGGAGTGTTCAGTCAGAAAATTAAAAAAAAAAAAGAGGAGCCAAATGTGGCTTATCCGCGCTGCTGTTAGGCAATGAAGATACAAATGGAAGTATGATAAAGGATTCTTTATTTCAGGTTCTTTAGTCAACACATTTCAAAGTCATTCCGGTTTGTATCCTGAGGAAGAAGTCTGGAATGACATTGAAACATGTTGATTAAAGACATTTGACTCCTTTTTTTTTCTCTTTCCTGGTTGGAAGACCCGTGGATCTACAGCAGCTGTTTTCATGCATATTCATGGTTGTGAGTCATATAACCTCATCAGGTTAGCATATCCTTTATTTGCATAATTGTTATTCTCAGATAAGACCCTATTTGCACTTTTCTTGATCCTAGTTTCTACAGTCACAAAATGAGGCAGTCAAAGCTTTCAATAGTACAAATCAATAGTGCAAATGACCTGTTCACACTTGCTTGATTGTGTTGGGAGGTAATGGTCAGTTGTTGTTTTTTGTGTGTTTTTTTTGTAGTATGTGAATAGTATAAGAATCTGATATAGCTTTAAGTCAAATTTATACAGAAAGGTGGAAAATTCTGAAGGATTCACAAACTTTCAAGCACCACTGTATGAATAGAATAAAAAAATGCAGATTTGAACAATGACTCTCTTAGGAAAAATAATATGGAAAATTCAGTCTACTGTAAGATTACCTTGCAGAATTTCATTTACCATGGCTACGTCAAGGACTCTATAAGATAGGCACAAATAGTAAATTCCCTCAATATACAAACATTACCCTGTAGGACATCCTGGAACACTACCACGATAATCTATGGTATGTTATGTTATGTATAATGCGTTGTCTATATAATAATGTACATGCTGCAATGGCCTCTGTACAAAGTTTATGAAACAATAGCAACAGTACAGTTTGGTCATGGAAAAAAAAATACTTTAATCTCCAGGTTTGCTGATAAGAAAACAAAATCTAAAAAGCAAATACAGAGTGGAAGAGAGTTAATAGACAAGGTAAATCATTTTAAGGCAATGATTATGGTACAGGGTGTTCACTCATTACCAGTAAAAGTTGCTGTAACTTCTAAAAGAGACGGTTGACTGTACTGAAATTTGGACCGTACATACTTTGGTTCATGAGAAGCGAGAATGCAATGAATCTCAGCGACAATAAACATCCTTGTGCCGAGTGGTCTCACCGAATTTTCGCTCCGCCAGTCGCCTCCACTAGAGATAGACTTGCTGCACACGTTTCGGCGCATCAGTAGTAGATGCTTATGTGGCACCCCAGGGATCTGGTTTCCACAGTAACAGCAATGTTATGTCTGAGAGCAGGTGGGAGGTCTCTTGGTCAGGAATCCTATGCATGCCACACCTCCTGCCCAGTCCTGGGAGGGGAAGAACTTCCCCTATATAAACCTAGGGCTGAGTCAGGGTTAGTGAGTAGAGAAGAAGTAGAGACAGAGAAAAGAAGCAAATATAGGAACAGAACATCAGGAGCTCTGTGGGAGCAGTGTTACAAGGAGTCAGGGGCTGGCAGCTGCAGAGCTCGCCCTGACTGAGAAGATTTCTTACCGGACCCGGAGTCCGAGGCTGTGGGGACTAACTCCTACCCAGCAGCAGAATCCGTCAGGCAGGGGATTCCAGGTCCTCTGGCCAAGAAACCCGAAGGCACGGTCACACGCATGGGACCAGCACCGCCGTCGTGGAGCGGAAGCTACTAGAAGGCCCCGAGTCACCGGCCATACGAGTGAGCACCACACGATACACTCAGGGACGTGGGCTACTTATACCCGCCTCTAGCAAGGTAGCCAGAAGAGTACAGTTAGTCTGGGAGGCCTACAACTCCGCCTGGCCAGGGGAGATCCCATCTGCTCAAGGACTGACCAGGCCCCAATCGCTAGCCAGTACTCCGGGAGGGTCTATCTTTGTCACCAGTAAAGACCCTGAACTACACCGTACCGTCTCCGAGTGGTTCCTGCTACCCCCATCATCCACGTCGGCTGCCCTGAGGCCATACCCCTCCCGTTGTGGGTTAGACTATCACGCTGCACAATCCTACCACCGGCCTCAGCGGTCTGCCCTGCAAGCAGCAGCTCCTTAGCTGTACTCAACGGGTGGCGTAGTCGTCCAACATCTACCGCTGATACATCGCCGCTCAGTTTGACTCCCTGGGCACGGACCGGGTCACCGCCACGAGACTACAACCCTCAACAGATCCGGCTCCGGGTAAGCTCCTGCGTGCGCAACGCAGCGCGACACAGGCCCAGGGGTGCGTCAACTTTTGGCGTAGTCGGCAGGATTTCGTGCCCGCAACCACCGGGTACTGCGTGCCTGAAAGAGACTGTTCAAACTTACCTGTGGTGAAGATTCCCGCCATCCGGCGCCATCTTCAGCCTTCTTCCCGCCATCGGTGAAGATTCCCGCCATCCGGCGCCATTTTCAGCCTTTTTCCCGCCTTCCGTGGAGTTTTCCCGCCGTTGGACGCCATCTTGAAGACGTCGCGCGGGAAGAAGAGGGGCGTGGACTCCGAAAGCGCGCGAGAACTGAAGCCCCGCCTCACGTCCGGACGTCGCGTAAGGTCCTGGAAGGAGCCCAGCAGACGCCGACGTCACAGGAGCGCGACGGAAGGTCCTCAACCCTGACGATCTACTGCGGAGCCGCGGCCTACGGAAGAGGATCATCGCAAGGTAGGCCACGGTCCACTAGGGGGGAGGAGGATGTCGGATACGGAGGAGAGCTTCACTGCCTCAACCCCCGCCAGCGCCATCGCTGCTGCAGTCATGCCTTTCACCATGCCCTATATCCCGGGAGCGGCCTGGCTACCCCAGTACTCAGGGGAGTCACATACCCTGCATGACTTTAGAGAAAAGCTGGATAGCCTCTTCCAGGTGTACCCCCTCACAGAAGAGCAAAAAGTGAGCATCCTGGTGGCCCAATTAACTGGGGCAGCCCGAAGGGAGGTAAAGTCCTGGCCACCTGGGGGGAGGACTGTCGCAGGGATACTAACCCGGCTGAGGGACACCTTTGATACCCGCACCTCAGCCGAGATCAAGCTTAGATTCTACGGGTGCAAACAGCGGGCACATGAGAGTATAAGGGACTATGCCCTGAACCTACAAGAGGCCCTGAGAGCCATTAAGCAGACCGACCCTGACGGCGTGGGAGACGAGGACAGGCTGTTGACTGAACAATTTATAGAGGGTTTATATTGCAATGCCCACCGAACCCAGTTGCGGGCAATGGCCTTACAGGACCCTCATCTGGAATTTGCACAGTTCAAGGACAGAGCCATCCGGGTGCTCCGAGAACCGGCACCAGGTGGCGTTGTGACCCACAGACGCCCCACTACTACTTACCACCAGGAGGCGGCGCCCTTGTCGGCAGGGCCTGTGGGAGCTGATGCGCAGGCTTTGAGCAATGACCCGGCTCCAGACCTGCACCATCAGGTCCAAGAGCTAGCTAAAAGCATTGCTGCGCTAACCCGAACTGTGCAGTCTTTACAGGTTTCTACTCCAGGGAAGATCCAGCTGGCATCCGGACCGGAGGACATGCCGTGGCGTCGACCAAGGAGGACCCCACCGGCCAGAGGAAGACCCAGCGACCGATACAACGAGGACGGACGACCCATCTGCCGCCGCTGTAATCAACCCGGACATATGGCAAGGTACTGTCCTTTAAACTGGCACAACCTAGGGTAGAGGGCCAACCCCTAGGAAAAAGATCATCAGGCCCATCGAACTGGCGCGACAAATATGTGGGAGGACGTCCAGTCTTGCCTGTGGTACTGGATGGCATTCCTATGAGTGCCCTACTGGACACCGGGTCACAGGTTACCACCATCCCGTACGTGCTCTTCAAGCAGTACTGGAATGACTCGGATATTACCCGCTACCCTGACGACGACTTGAGTATCATCGCCAGCAATGGTCAGCCCGTGCCACAGATCGGATTTAAAGAGGTGACCATTAAAATTGGTAGAGTTGAACTGGCAGCACAGGGACTGATCATTGTAGACATTGACAAACACGAGAGTCACCCAAAGATAACTCTAGGAACTAATGTAATTGAAAATTGTCTTGCAGAGGTGATTTTCCTTTTACAGCAGGTTGCCAAGAACGCCAGCTCCGGCGAGCAGCGAGTGCTCCAAAAAGAGATCCGGGCACTGATGCGACGGCAACAGGTGGAACTCTCCGGCGGTGAGATTGGTAGCGTGAGAATGTGTGACCCTTTCCCTATTGCCATGCCCCCAAAAAGTGAAATGATGATTTGGTGCCGGGCAGCTATTGGTCTGAGAGGTAGAGATTACCAGGCAATGGTAGAACCAGTTTACTCAGACAGTAGGCCCACCATCTTGACAGCACGGGGGGTGGTTAATGTACGCCATGGGAGGCTGCCCGTTCGCATAATCAATATCGGGAAGAGGGAAGTGTACCTGCCCCGGTATGCCACGCTAGCCAAATTATATACCATTAACCAAAATGCTATACAATCTGTGGAACCCTTGCCTCCATCTCACCCGGAGGAAGGTAACGGCTCTAAGAAAACAATGGAGGACTGGTGTCAGCAACTACATTTGGGTACTGACTCCACTCCCTCACACCAGAAACAGGGAGTCTATCGGGTGGTTCAAGAGTACGAGAGAGTGTTTAGTAAACACCCGTTAGACTTCGGGCGAGTCAAGGGGGTAGAACACCACATCCCCACGGGAGACCATCCTCCCATAAAAGAGAGGTATCGACCCGTACCCCCTGCACACTACCAACACGCCAAGGGGATGCTTAGAGACATGAAGGAGGCTGGGGTGATCAGGGATAGCTGTAGCCCCTGGGCAGCTCCACTAGTCTTAGTCAAAAAGAAAGACAACACCATGAGGATGTGTGTAGATTACCGGAAAATCAACCGTATCACACACAAGGATGCGTACCCCTTACCAAGGATAGAGGAGTCTTTGGCTGCTTTAAGATCTGCTAACTTCTTCTCTACCTTGGATCTCACTAGTGGGTACTGGCAGGTTCCTGTAGCAGAGGCGGACCGGGAGAAGACAGCATTCACCACCCCGATGGGACTTAGCGAGTTTACCTGCATGCCGTTCGGACTCTGCAACGCACTAGGAACCTTCCAACGATTAATGGAGTGCTGTCTGGGCCACAGAAACTTTGAGACGGTCCTGTTGTACCTGGACAATGTCATCGTATATTCTAAGACTTATGAGGACCACCTGAAACACCTGGCGGAAGTGTTCGAAGCTCTGGCAAGCTACGGCCTAAAGGTGAAACCCTCCAAGTGTCACCTCCTGAAACCAAAGGTGCAGTACCTGGGACACGTGGTGAGCGCTGACGGAGTGGCTCCCGACCCTGATAAGATCACCGCAATTAAGGAATGGCCAAGTCCCTCCAGTGTAAAGGAAGTGCGGAAGTTCCTCGGGTTGGTAGGCTACTACCGCAGGTTCATCCCCGGTTTCACCAAAAAGGCAGCTCCTATGCAGGACCTCCTGATAGGCCAGTCCCGGAAGGCCAAGAACCAGAAGCCGCCCTTCAGATGGGAGAAGTTGGAAGAAGAGTCCTTCCGCCAGCTGAAGATGGCCCTCACGGGGGATGAAATCCTGGCGTACCCGGATTACAGCCAGCCCTTTATCCTCTACACCGACGCAAGTAACATCGGGCTAGGAGCCGTGCTGTCCCAGATCCAGCAGGGGAAAGAGCGAGTAATCGCTTACGCCAGCCGAAAACTGCGACCCACCGAAAGAAACCCTGAGAATTACAGCTCATTTAAGCTAGAGTTCCTGGCAGTGGTGTGGGCAGTCACTGAACGCTTTAAGCACTACCTCGCTTCTTCCCGGTTCGTCGTGTACACGGATAACAACCCGTTGACACACCTGGACACGGCAAGACTCGGTGCCCTAGAGCAGAGATGGATGGCCCGCCTGTCCAACTACGAGTTCACCATCAAATACCGGGCAGGACGCTCCAATACCAACGCGGACGCCCTGTCCAGGATGCCAAACTTACCGGACGTAGGAGAAGATCCAGAGGGACTGGAAGAAGTCGAACTCCCCGCGTTTCACCGTCATGGGACTATCCAGTATTCCCATCGGGTAAGGAGTAAGCAAGGCGCTACGCTTAACCCCTTACCTCACTACAACTGGGCGGAAACGCAAGACAGTGACCCTGCTGTCCGGCTGGTGAAGGAGATGCTGACTCAGCCAGAGGCTCGCCTTGACCCAGACGCTCCGGAGGAAGCCAAGCAACTGTGGGCAGAAAAGAGTAGACTGTTCCTTTACAAGGGGAAGTTGTGCCGCAGGATGGTTAACTCCCGGACGCATGAACTAATCTGGCAAGTAGTGGTGCCACGACGAGACGCAGCCATGGTGATGGAGGCATACCACGATGGAGCTGGGCATTTCGGATGGAAGAAGCTGGAGTTCCTGCTGCGCGGGCGGTTCCATTGGGTAGGCATGAGGGGAACCATCGAGAGGTGGTGCAGAGACTGTGGCCCGTGCAACCTGAGGAGGAAGGACCGTGCCAGCCAGAAGACTCCCCTGCAGTCCATCGTCACCCAGCAGCCGTTGGAACTGGTAGCCTTGGATCATGTAAAACTGACCCCAAGCAGAAGTGGCTACGTCTACGCGTTAACCATCGTGGATCATTACTCCCGGTTCTTGGTTGTCGTCCCCGTCAAGGACTTAACGGCTCAAACAGCAGCTAGAGCCTTCCAGCAGCACTTCTGCCGTCCACACGGGTACCCGGACCAAGTGCTGACGGACCAGGGACCTGCCTTTGAAGCGGAGGTCTTCCAGGAATTCTGCAATCTGTATGGCTGCCGAAAGATAAGGACGACACCCTATCATCCGCAAACTAATGGACTTTGTGAGAAAATGAACCAGGTGGTAATGGATCTTCTGAAAACGTTGCCCCTGGAAGAACGCAGTCTGTGGCCTGAGAAGCTGCCCGATCTGGTGGACCTATACAACCACATCTCGGTAGGTTCCACCAACTGTACCCCGGCTTACCTAATGAGGGCGAGACCTGGTAAGCTGCCTATTGACCTGGATATGGGAGTCCTGACGCCTGAGGACACCTCGCCAGAGGCAGACTGGGACACAGAGAGGCAGCAGCAGTACCGGAAAGTACAGGAGAGCGTGGAGCGAAGTCTCTGTCAGGCTAGGGAGAGACAAGAGAAAACTTACAACCAGTATGCTCCCGCTGTTCCCCTGGTGCCCGGAGAGCAGGTCTTGAAGAGGAAAAGACGGCTCCACAAGTTGGACGACCAGTGGGAGAAGGACCCGTACACCGTACTGCCCTCAAGCCACGAGAACCCGAAGGTCTGTACCATCAGTAAAGACGGAGGGGAGACCACAGCCATTGTATCCCGGGATCACCTGAAGAAGTGTCCTGAACAGCTACGGAACCCTGAAGAGGAACAAGAAGACCATCGACCCGTAGAGGAAAGGGAAGATATGGTTAGTACTGTGCTCGGAGACTTCCCTCGGTCTTGGACTCAAGTCAATGGTGCAGTTGTGGTACCCGTACTCACCTTCCTCCAACCAGCATCCCAAGCACCTACGGAGCAACAGGTAGAGCTGGAAGAACAGCCGGTCCAGGAGGCAGAAGACCTCACACCAGCAGACCCGGAGGATCAACCCTCTGCTTGCAGTGAGCCTGCCATATCCCTAGTGAGCCAAAGGGCCCGTAGACCGCTGCCCAGTTTACCCTTAACAGCTCCTACACCCTGTAGTTCAGGGCCAGACAGTCAGCTGAGTAGGTCCACTAGGGCCACTAGAGGCCAGTAACCCGCACGTTGGAGGATTTGAAGTGTATAAATTGTTTTATTTGTGGTTACCTGTTTTTCTTGTTGCTTGTGTATAATTATGTGTTTCTAGTTGTTTATAGGAGTCTTTGGTGGATTTACCGGGAATCCTGTGTACATAGTTGGAGCGTAACCCAGGACGGACTAAAGACTGTTAAGGACTCGGGGCAGGACAGACCCCTACCTGGTTACGTCTCCCTGTTTTGGTGAAATGGACACCTTGCTTTCTTCAAAGACTGCACCCGGTTACGGACATGCCGTGACCACCTTTATGTGTTTCTTTATTGTATTGTTATTGTTATATCTTGTTATGTTCTTCTAAAATATGTTTAGTCCCGGAGTACTAAATTTCACTAGGGGGGAATGTGGCACCCCAGGGATCTGGTTTCCACAGTAACAGCAATGTTATGTCTGAGAGCAGGTGGGAGGTCTCTTGGTCAGGAATCCTATGCATGCCACACCTCCTGCCCAGTCCTGGGAGGGGAAGAACTTCCCCTATATAAACCTAGGGCTGAGTCAGGGTTAGTGAGTAGAGAAGAAGTAGAGACAGAGAAAAGAAGCAAATATAGGAACAGAACATCAGGAGCTCTGTGGGAGCAGTGTTACAAGGAGTCAGGGGCTGGCAGCTGCAGAGCTCGCCCTGACTGAGAAGATTTCTTACCGGACCCGGAGTCCGAGGCTGTGGGGACTAACTCCTACCCAGCAGCAGAATCCGTCAGGAAGGGGATTCCAGGCCTCTGGCCAAGAAACCCGAAGGCACGGTCACACGCATGGGACCAGCACCGCCGTCGTGGAGCGGAAGCTACTAGAAGGCCCTGAGTCACCGGCCATACGGGTGAGCACCACACGGTACACTCAGGGACGTGGGCTACTTATACCCGCCTCTAGCAAGGTAGCCAGAAGAGTACAGTTAGTCTGGGAGGCCTACAACTCCGCCTGGCCAGGGGAGATCCCATCTGCTCAAGGACTGACCAGGCCCCAATCGCTAGCCAGTACTCCGGGAGGGTCTATCTTTGTCACCAGTAAAGACCCTGAACTACACCGTACCGTCTCCGAGTGGTTCCTGCTACCCCCATCATCCACGTCGGCTGCCCTGAGGCCATACCCCTCCCGTTGGGGGTTATACTATCACGCTGCACAATCCTACCACCGGCCTCAGCGGTCTGCCCTGCAGCAGCAGCTCCTTAGCTGTACTCAACGGGTGGCGTAGTCGTCCAACATCTACCGCTGATACATCGCCGCTCAGTTTGACTCCCTGGGCACGGACCGGGTCACCGCCACGAGACTACAACCCTCAACAGATCCGGCTCCGGGTAAGCTCCTGCGTGCGCAACGCAGCGCGACACAGGCCCAGGGGCGCGTCACTTACATTTCACTCCTGCCGAATTCCTTCTTCATTTGTTAACAAGGTACGGATAGAGTTTGGAGGAGCATGTTTTCATTGTGAAAACTTAGTAGAAAACTGAGGTGCCAAAGTGAGTTTCTAAAGAAGTTTCGAGGTCGAAATCAGCTGTCCAAACCATGTATTCTGTCATTGATGAATAAGCTGGAACGTACAGGAACATTACTGGATAGGCATGATGGAGGATGTCCGAAAATGTCTGAGGAAACAATTCAAGATGTGAAACAGCGACTTCTGGCATCTCCACTTGAATCGTTGCACAGGCTTTCCCAGGAGACAGGCATGTCATATTCCACATGTAAATGAGTGGTCAAGAAAGGCCATGTTCACCCGTACACAGTCACTGTCGTTCAGGAATAGAAAGGAGTTCATTATTGCCGGATTTTTACCTTTGGGGCCATTTGAATGGTCAGGTGTACAGTAACAAGGCACAAACATTACAGGCCTCCGAGAGAACATAGCGAGAAATTCAGGCTATGAACCCAGATGTCCTGTGGAATACATTCAACAATATGGAATGGCGCATGCAGGTGTAGAACAGGCAAGAAAGCTTGTAAAAGGACTTCAACATGACGTTTCAAGGATGGAGCGAGGCTGCCATCTACTGGCCAGATACAGTCAAGCGGAACCAAAATATGCAAGGGAAGTTGCAGGGAGGGCAGGTTCAGACGCTGGACCTGATCGGGTGACTTCCAGGAAGGAGTTCCAGGAGATAACAGGCCAGCGTGCCAAACCTGAGGGGTCTCTGGCGCCAAGCAGCAGAAAGGAGCAGACGTGCTCCCTGCGTCCTGAGAAACCCCGCGTGACAGGCCAAATCCAGAGGCCTGAGAGGTGCTCCAGCCGGGCACTGGTAAAAGAGCTCCAGATCTCTCACAGTTGTGACCCGAGTGCTGTGCCTGCTGAGGGGACTAGGAACCTGATCGCGGTGCTGAGTGAGTTCGCGGAACCCAACGTCGCCCGCTGACAGACGAGGCCTGGACCCCCCTATCCAAGGCTCGAGAGACTGCCTCCAACGGCCAAGCAGAGAGGAGTTGAGAGACGATTGCCCCAGGAAAGTCACACCAGCGGAAGCAGAGGAGCTGCATATGTGAGCAGGGCCGTCACTTCCACTGTTCACCCACGGTACCGGGGACAATTGGGTTTATGTACTCAGGTTGGTAGGGGAACGGTTGGGGCTAAAGTAGGACAACGTGATCTAATTGAATTTGTCCGGAAGAGACTCATGGCCTAGCGGGAATAACCGGTGACCCCCGCTAGGGCCAAATGCACAATTAAAGAACTTGCGTGGTGTCCCCCATGATTGAGGGCATCGCCTTACTTTAAGAGACTGCGCCTTACTTTGAGAAATTTCGTATTTTGCTGATATTTCAAACCACTGTTCATTACCCTTGTTGCTAATCCCTTGTTTCAGAATACCTGTTGTATAAAACAGTTTACAATCATCTCTGACTGTTCTCGCCTTGTGTCTCTGTGCGTTGCATTCCGGCACCTGCATTACACAGGTGTGCTTAGATGTGAACGGTGGACATTGTCAACACCTGCTTTACATCAGTTTCTCATGAACCAAGGCATGTACAGTCCAAATGTCAGTACAATAGACTGTCTCTTTTAGAAATTACAGCAATTTCTCCAGGTAGAGGGTAAATCACCCCGTATTTGGAAGTCAAGGTATGTAGGGATGTATTTACACAAGGCCATAAGTCTACACAAAAAGTAATAGAATTACATAATGTAAAAGCAATAAACTCACTTAAAGGGGTTGTCCAGACTTTTCACAAAATCTGCAGTCACTCTATGTGCAGCGTGGGCTGTGAGGATTCTCTGGTGCCAGTGGCAAGAGCGAGCGGTCATGTGATTGCAAGTATGCGATATGCATACTCCCAGCCACATTCCAACTAGACGTATGCAGACTCGCTTGGAGGTGTGCATATCACATACTTGCAGTCTCATTCTCACCACCAACACGGGTGAATCCTCACATCGTGCGGATTGACATAGAGTGACTGCAGACTTTTGTAAAAAGCCTGGACAACCTCTTTAAAGTGGTTCTTCACAAGTTAATGCTAATGGGCCCAGTGCAGTGTCAGAGAAAAACAGCCCTATACTAATCCTCCTGATTGGTGCTGCTTCTCAACAGTGTGTAATGTCTTCCTTGCTGGTCTCCTTGCATCAACACCTGGCAGTCGGGGTGACGTGACCAATGCAGTCAATCAACGGCCACTGAGCGGTTGCAGCTTTTACATTCCTTATGAATGGTTTCATCCTGTTCAGATGAAATGTGAGGGCTGCAGCCAAAGACAGGCCACTGATTGGTTGCAGGGGTCAGTTGAAACCTCCTGCCTGATGTTCAGAGGTTCATGCCAGTACACAGTATGGAGGAACGGCATTGGTATTAGGGGTGAGTTTAGGCTTTTCTTTTTTTTCACCATATTAGGAACAATAACTTTAACTTGTATAGTAGTTAAATTTAATTTAAGAAATTTATACCATAGATTGAGTTTATAAATTCTCAGCATTTGACTAGTTTTCACAAGTAATTTTACAATTCTGGAGAATGAATGTGAATGCCATATCTGTACGTCATTGATGCAGAAAAGATTTGGACTATTAGCATGTTTGCTAGTAGGGAGTATCTTAAACGCTCCATAGCATCTTCTTGGTATTAGTGATGCTCTAGTAAATTCTAAGATTATTTTCAAGTAATGTGGTAAGCTATAAAGACAGGTGGAGCTGGTAAATATATATAACAATTCTGTTACTCTTTGGCCTGATGCACTTTTTACAGATTCCTGTGGCATGAATTTATAATACACTGCCTAAACCTGCAACCAGCTAACATTGTACCTGTATAAAATTAGAATTAACAAATGCTCAAGCTCCAATAGAAGTTCTGCCCTAGAATCATTGCATCACTAGACGTCATTACTCTGCCGTATTACCGTAAAACATGAATTACAAACATTCACACATTTAAGGCTAGGTTCACACACATACAGTGCTGTCCGCTGACCACTGCGTCGGGGACTGTCGTAATCCCTGAAAAACAGACAGTCACTTTGGACACTGTCTTGTATCCATTTTTATGCTATCTCAAAAAGACACAGGACGGAAGCCAGAGCATATCCAGAGTAACTCCGTCAGCTTCATAATAGTAAATGACTCTGTCAGGGTCTTTGTGGATTATGACGGAAACCCCCAATGCAGTGTTTAGCTAAAAGCACTATGTGTGTGTGAACCTAGCAAAAATTGTGATATTATTTGGCCAGTCTTTTCCATCAGCCTTCTCCAATTGAAAAAATATCTCTTTCATGCACAGTGATATTAAATTGGAGGATTCTGAAAGACAGGAATGATCTCAAGTTTCTCTGACTCGCCCCCTGGGCCTGTGTTGTGCAGGGGATACCCGGAGCCGGATCGCTGGTGGGATGCTGGGGGTGGTAGTCTCAGTGTGGCGGCGACCCAGTCCGTGGCTCAGGGTGGTCAAACTAGTGGCAGTCTTAGTGTAATAACAAATGTCCGACTACGCCACCCGTGGATTGCGGTCAGTGGGGACCGCCGCTGCGCTGCAGGCCGCTGAGGCTGATGTTGTAAGCGCAGCCAAGTATGGGATAACTCCCCACGGGAGGAGTATTGCCTCAGGGCAGCTAGTGTGGATGATGGGAGTGATGGTGTGAGCGTCCCAGTACTAATGGTGCTGGTGCGGCGATGAAACACAGAGATGTGTGGTGCAGTTCAGGGTCTTTACTGATGGTATAAAGCAGACCCTCCCGGGAGTACTGGTTAGCAGTAGAGGCCTGGTCAGTCTGTGAGCAAGCAGGATCTCCCCCTGGCCAGGTGGAGTTGTAGGCCTCCCCGTCTATCTGCACTCTTTCCTGGCTACCTTGCTCTATGCGGGTAGAAGTAGCCCACGTCCCTGAGTATACCGTGTGGTGCTCACCCGTATGGCCGGTGACTTGGGGCCTTCTGTTAGCCTCCGCTCCACGACGGCGGTGCTGGTCCCTTGCTTGTGACCGTGCCTCCGGGCTTCTAAGGCCAGAGGACCTGGAATCCCCTGCCGGTTGGATTCTGCTGCTGGACCTGGATGTCCCCACAGCCTCTGACTCCGTGTCCGTGTTTAGTGTCTTCAGCCAAGGCGAGCTATCTAGCTTCCAGCCTCTGGCTCTCACTCCTGCTCCTACAGAGCTCCTGCTGTATCTTTCCCTCTCCAAGCTCTGACTCACCTAATCCCGCCCCAGACCCAGTTTATAAGGGCAGATTCCTCCCCTCCCAGGTCTGGGCGGGCAGTGTTGCATGCTTAGGGCTCCTGACCAGAGAAACCTCCCACTTGCTCTCAGACATAATATTTCTATTACTGTGGCAACCAGACCCCTGGGGTGCCACATCTCCATCAGCAGCCATGAAATGATTTGAAGAGCTAGAGCTGTGTAGTCGGCAAGAAACGCAGCACTAACAAGAGCAGGAGGCAGTGGCTTAGCGTAGAGGTGTGGGTGGGAGCACAGGCCGAAATTCTATATGGGTATAAAATTTCACACACCAATCCACCCACCACTTCTTCTTGGAGTGGACCATGGTTGTAGTACCAAGGACTGTTTTGACATCTTGATCAGTGCACAGGTTTCTATGTAGAGTGCAACACTTTAAAAACTTTGCCATAGGTAGCAGCCAAGATAACAAAGCTTACTACATCATATTGAGATGCAGAGTGCAGCAGCCAATAACAATCTCATCTTGACTGCTGTGCTCTCCATATGCAGTGATTGAGATGACAAAGATTGCACTGTGCTCTCACATAGCTTCCCACCTCCCCTCTCACTTTTGTGGGAGGCTGTCCCAAACTGAAAAAATATCCCCTGTAAAACAAAAACACTAACGTTATAGAATTCAAGTTTTTATAAACGTTTTAGAACGCTAACCTGGACTTGGTTTAGGACTAGGGTTAGGCCACGTCCCCACTATCAGTATTTGGTCAGTATTTTTTCTCAGGAGTGGGAGCTAAAACCAGGTGAGGAGCAATCAGAAAAAAGGTATAATATAAACAAGTCACCAATTCTGCATTTATCACCCACTCCTGGTTTAAGGTTCTCACTCCTGAGAAAAAATACTGACCGAATACTGATCGTGGGGCCATGGCCTTAGGGTTAGGATTAGGGCTAGGATTGGTAATAGGACTAGGGTTAGAGGAATAGTGCTAAGAATAGGGTTAGGTTGAGGACTATAGTAATAATTTAGATTAAAAAAAAACCTAATAAAATAAAAAGTAAAAAAAAATATATAACAATGTATATATTATTTTTTATTTTATGTTGCATTTCATTAAGAAGCAGAAAATAACTAGAGGGTCAAATGGCAAACTATAATTACATCAGTATTTGCTTAAAATATAATACATGTTGTTGGGGAATAATGAGCTTAAAGGGAATCTGACATCACCACAAATGCTATTTACCTGCAGATATAGGGTTAACCTGTAGGTAAATAGCGTTAAAACCTCCTTATAACTGATGACTTGAAATGCAGAAACACAGAAAATGTTTTAATTATGTTGTAACCTCCAGTGCTGAAGCCCTGCTATGTATAGCACAGGCAATCAGAAGATCACAGCTTCAAGTGTCCTATAGGGACTATTGAATACAGTAAAAAAAAAAAGTTTTAAAAAATATAAAAAAAATCAAAAAAACTACAAAAGTTCAAATCATCTCCCTTTTGCCCCATTAAAAATAAAACAATTAAAAAAATAATAAAAAATACACATATTTGGTATTGCTGTGTCTAGAAATGTCCAATCTATCAAAATGTAAAGTAAATGAATCTAATCGGTAAACAGCTTGGTGACAAAAAAAATAAAACCGCCAGAATTACGTTTTTTTGGCAGGCACAAAATTGCGATCAAAACATCTTATGTACCCCAAAATGATATCAATAAAAACGTTAGATTAAGTCGCAAAAAATAAGCTATCACATAGCCCCAGATCCCCAAAATAATAGAAACATTACAGGTCTTGGAAAATGGCAACAAACACAAAAACTTTTTTTCATACAAATTTCGGAATTATTTTCCACCACTTAAATAAAAAAGAACCTAGACATGTTTTGTATCTGTGTACTCATACTGACCTAGAGAATCATATTGCCAGGTCAGTTTTGCTATATAGTGAACATGGTAAATAAAAAAAAAACAATTGTGGAATTGCACTTTTTTTGCAATTTCACCTTTCTAGGAATTTTTTTCCTGTTTTCTAGTACATTATGTGGTAAAATAAATTATGGCATTCAAAAGTACAACTCGTCCTGCAAAAAAAAAAGCCCTCTTACTGCTATACTGACGGAAAAATAAAAGTTATGGCTCTTGGAAGAAGGGGAGGAAAAAATGGAAAACTGCCCAGGGGTGAAGAGGTTTAAACTTCATTTTCTCTGTGTAGCCGCACTGCAAGTAAGCCAGTTACACAGAGTTTTCACAAAGAAGAATAACACTATATCTGCAGGTAAGTAGTGTTCTTAGTGAGGTCAGGTTCCTTTTAACCCCTTTCTGACATGTGCCGTACATGTACGGCACATGTCGGGTCTCTACCTTTGGTGCGGGCTCCTGCGATGAGCCCGCACCTTTCCAGGGACCTGACAGCTAATCTGATCAGTTTACAGCTGCAGGTGGAATTGCGATCCACCCGCGGCTGTTAACATGTTAAATGCCGCTGTCAATCTCTGACAGCGGCATTTAACATGGCCGCGGTGGAAGGATGTTATAAGTCCCGCCTGTGTCACATGACTGAGGGTCGCCAATGGATTGGCATGAGAACCCGAGCTCTGCAGGAGACCCCTGCAGTTGTCATTGCCAGGATGCTCATAGCAAGTGAGCATTTCTGCTACATACAGGCGATCAGATGGTCACAGCTTCTAGTCGCCCATGGAGACTATTGAAGCAAGTGAAAAGTAAAAAAAATGTGTTTAAAAAAATATAAAACTTTAAATCACCCCCCTTTCATCCCAATCAAAATAAAACAATGAAAAAAATCAAATATACACATATTTGTTATAGCAGTGTTCAGAATCACACGATCTACCAATATATAAAAACAATGAATCCAATCGGTAAACGGCAAATGAGAAAAAAGATCGAAACGCAAGAATTACATTTTTTTGGTCACCGCAACATTGCAATAAAATGAAATAACGGGTGATCAAAACATCACATATACCCCAAAATAGTATCAAAAAAATATCAGCCCAGCACGCAAAAAACAAGCCCTCACCCGGCCCCAAATCCAGAAAAATTGAGACGCTGCAGGTCCCAGAAAATGGCAATTTTTTTTTTTTTTAAAACAAACTTTGGATTTTTTTTTCACCACTTAAATAAAAAATAACCTATACATGTTTGGTATCTATGAATCTAAAAAAAAAAAAAAAAAAAGCAACTATGGAATTTTTTTCCAGTGTCCCAGTACACGATATGGTAAAACCAATGGTGTCATTCAAAAGTACAACTTGTCCCACAAAAAATAAGCCCTCACATGGCCATATTGACGGAAAAATAAAAATGGCTCTGGGAAGAAGGGGAGCAAAAAACTAAATTGCAAAAAAAATGGAAAATGGCCCGGGAGGTGAAGGGGTTAATACAGGACTGGTGGGAGGGACTTAAGGAGTACTAATGAGTCACAGGTTAAGGAGTGCAAAATACTTGTCTTAGCAAGAGAGATGGCAATCCATGCTATGCCACTGATAGGAGGAGGACCTGTAATACTTATAAGGCTAAGTGCCCACGTTGCGGAACTGAAGCATATTTTTTACGCTTCTCCCTGGCGGGAAAATCGCATGCGGATTTTACATGCGGTTTTCCCGCCAGGTAGAAGCGTTTGTGAGGCGTCTTTGCAGCATCTTTGCATGCATTTCCGCATGCGGGTTATCAAGCACTTCTCCAAGTGATTTAAGCATCACTTGGAAAAGTGCTTGACAACTTGTTCACACTATATAAATCCATGCAACCGGCATGGATTTATATAGTGTGACCAAGTAATAGTTAAAAAAAAAGAATCAGAATGGTAAAAAATAAAAAAATAAAGTTTATACTCACTTTCCGATGCATTCTCTGCCCCGTCCGGAGTCTTGAGCGGCTCACGCTGTTGTGTGCAGGACCTGCGGTGACGTCATTGAGTCATGTGATGGGACACATGACTCAATGACGTGGCAGGTCCTTCACACAACAGCGCGACGGAGGGAAAACACCGGGAAGACATCAGAAGATAAGTATAAACTTTTTTTTTTCTTTTTTTTACAGGTTCTTTGGTACCCAGGTCTGGATGAGAGTCTCCTCTCATCCAGACTTGGGTACCATCCGCACATTGATTCCGCTGCGCTTCCGCAAAATTAATGAACATGCTGCGGATTTTTGACCGCAGCATATACGCTGCGGAAAAATCCGCAGCATGGGCATTGACATTGCGGAATGCCATTGGGGACCATGGGGTACGGATATACATGCGTTTTACAAGCATTTAGGCTGCGGAAATTCCGCAGCATATACGCTTGTAATACGCAACGTGGGCACACAACTTAATAAAACAGCTAACCCCTTTAACCCCTTTAAAGCCTGGGGCGTATTAGTAAGCCCCTGGCCATCACCCCTGGTTCAGTAAGGGCTCCAGCGCTGAGCCCGCACTGAACTGGGCACATGTCAGCTGATTTATACAGCTGACATGTGCCTGCAACAGCCACAGGTGGAATCGCGGTCCACCCGCGGCTGTCAACCAGTTAAATGCCGCTGTCATTCTCTGACAGCGGCATTTAACATCGCCAGAAGCGCGAACATTAGCCCCGCCCATGGGTGACCCCATCACATGATCACGAGTCACCGATGCATGGGCATGACAACCCGGGGTCTGCAGCAGACCTCTGTGGTTGTCATGTAAAGATTGTTATGAGCATTTCTACTGCATACATGCGATCTGTTCACCGCCTGTATGCAGTAGAAACAATCAGACAACTGCTGCTTCTAGTCTCCTATGCAGAAAGTGTAAAAAAAAGGTTTTTAAAAAAATAAAAAAAATATAAAAGTTTAAATCACCCCCCTTTCGCCCCATTCAAAATAAAATAATAATAAAAAAACCCACATGCACATATTTGGTATTGCCGCGTTCAGAATCGCCTGATCTATCAATATAATAAAATAATTAATCCGATCGGTAAACGGGATAACGAGAAAAAAATTCTAAACACCAGAATTACGTTTTTTTAGTCACCACAACAGTGCAATAAAATGCAATAACGGGCTATCAAAACATCGAATCTACCCCAAAATGGTATCAATAAAAACATCAGCTCGGTGCGCAAAAAATAAGCCCTCACCAGGCCCGAGATCCCGAAAAATAGAGACGCTATGGGTCTCAGAAAATGGCACCATTTATTATTTTTTTTTTTATTTCAAACTTTGGATTTCTTTTTCACCACTTAAATAAAAATAAAAAAGAACCTTTACATGTTTAGTGTCTACGAACTCATACTGACCTGGAGGATAAGAATAGCAGGTCAGTTTTAGCATTCAGTGAACGTGGTAACAAAAAAAAAAAACAACGGTGGTATTGCACTTTTTTTGCAATTTCACCGCACTTGGAATTTTTTTCCCGTTTTCCGGTACACAATATGGTAAAACCAGTAATGTCGTTCAAAAGTACAGCTTGTCTCGCAAAAAATAAGCCCTCACAAGCCATATTGAACAAAAAATAAAAACGGTATGGCGTTGGGAACAAGGGGAGCAAAAAACGAAAACACAAAAACGTAAAATCCCAAGGTCCTTAAGGTGTTAATATAAGGAGAGGTGGTGAGTTCTCCTTCAGTGGAAGTCTGCAAACAGTGGCTGGACAGACATCTGTCTGAGATGGTTTAGTTTTATTGTTTTTTTGTTTTTATATATTATTAATAAAGATTGCATTGATTTTATTGACTTTCATTTTTTGATATTGGTGTTTTCTGTATTTTCATGCATCAGAGCCTACATTATATGGATTGTGTATATAGATGTTGATCGACATAATACCAGCACTTTATTATTTCTTAATTTTTGAACTGGAAAAGAGGGTGATTCAAACTTTTATATATTTTTTCACATTGTCCAAAATGTAAGATTTTTTTTCCCTCAAGTGACCTAAACCTGTAATTGTTTCATCGCTTGTTCTATTTAAGACAATACCTCAGTATTTCAATATATAGTTAAAATGACGTGTCCTATGAGAGCTGAGCTTCACAGGAGTACCAAGATGGCCTCTGGCTGAACTAGCAACCCATCGACACCCCACAATCATGTCACTGTGGGGATGCAATAGGCGCACAAAATGACACCACCGGGATCGTGACATTTAAATGCCAGTCAGAAATTTAAGGGGTTAAACTACAAAAATCAGTGCTAGACCCTATCAACACTGTTAAAAGAAGAGGCCAGCTGTATAACACAGCAAGCACCTGCTGTAGCTCACACATTGGGAAGATGTTAAAGGGGTTGTCCGTAGTGATGAGCGAGCACTAAAATGCTCGGGCACTCGTTGCTCGGGTCGAGCAGATTGGAATACTCGGGTGCTCGACCTGAGTAACGAGCCCAATGTAAGTCTATGGGAAACTCGAACATTTTTCAGGCGGCTCCCCCCCAGCGGTCTGCAGAGGGCCTAAAAATTGCCCAAATCGATGGGAACAGTGCTCAAATGACATGGGAACAGCATGGGGAAGACCCCTGGAAGCATTTCTAACTCCCAGGTCACTGCTGTCAACAACGTTGTCAGAGTATTCCGCCACTTTTACGGATTCACAATAAAACATACAAAAACAAAACCAAAATGGATTTTCCTGGGAAATATATTAAGGAACATCCTTTCCAGGGTAATGACTTGTATATAAGGTAAAATAAATAGCCAAAACCAAAAATACTCCTCCACACCTTGGGCTATGTTCATACGTAGCGTTTTTTATGCGTTTTTGCACTTTTGCATTGCTTTCAACAAAGACAAATGCATTCACTGGGAAATGTCATTTTAACATTTTACAACCTTATCTGGCCATGTGGTGTGTGACACATCATCAGACACATGCATACAGTGCTGAAAAGACATGGGAACAACACGGGGAAGACCTCTGGAAGCACTTCTGACTCCCAGGTCACTGCCTAAAAGTGTGCCCATCATAAGTGATCCTTGGCGCATGCGAAGATGCCTCCCGCCATGCACCTGTCATTGCAGACTTGCAACAATCACTGTCCACGTCCTTGTCCCAGTGCAGCGTTCAGTTGTCCCTACCCCATTCCTTGGAATGCAAGCACAAGTATGCAGCCAGCCACCCACCCACCCACTGGCTGCAATACTATACTGAGAAATTTTTGACAGCTGCTTGCACTTGAAATGTGGCCTTTTAGGCTCGTGGAGGTGGAAGCTTTTCATAACCTCATGCCGGCGGCAGCCGGGTGTCCATACTTGGTCCCTAGCCGCCACTATTTCTCCTGGTATCGTCTCCGCCTTCCTCAAGCACGGGTCCCAAAATATTGATGATGATAGAGGCCAGCATCTGCTTAGTTTTCTGTTACTTGAAATGCAAGCGCAAGTATGCAGTCCGCCACCCACCCACCCACAGGCCACAACGCTAAACTGCCAGATTTCTGGGCAGCTGCTTGCACTTGAAATATGGCATTTTAGGCTCGTGGAGGCGGAAGCTTTTCACAACCTCATGCCGGCGGCGGCCGGGTGTCCATATTGGGTCCCCAGCTGCCACTATTTCTCCCGGTATCGTCTCCACCTTCTACAAGCACGGGTCCCACAACATTACCCGTGCCCTCCCCAGTGCATTTACTGGAAAGGGCCACCTAACCACAAACATGTGGACAGGTGAATGTGGCCAGGGACGATGCGGAGCCAGTCCACAGCTTTTTTTGCTGAGAGTTGTATTTAGCTCGGTGAACGGACTGGCATAGAGGGAAACCGTATCTACTCCGGCTGTCATTTCTCCGTCACCAGGTTCCGCCCATTGTCACACACGACCATGCCTGGCTGTATGTTCAGCGGTAAGAGCCACATTGGTGTCATTTCTCCCAGGAAGTCCTCTAATGCAGCTTGTTGCAGAAGCAATGGCAGCCCGTCCAACATCAACTCGCACTTTTCGGTGGTGCTTTGACACACAAACATCTTTCTTTGCGCATTTAATTTCATGAATACAGAGTTGGACAATGGCCTGATCTGCAATGCGGCTTAAGAAATAACATGCATAAGCGTGTCCAATCCACATTAAAAAAGCAGCCATAGAGTGTCCGGGAACCTTCCCTCACACTTTTCTTAGCCAGGGCTGCTTCTCGACAGGGTTGGACGGGCCCACCAGAGAACCGGAGACTCCTCCGGTGGGCCCTGGCTTCTCCTTCAGGAGAGTTCATAGTGCCGAGGTGAGGCCATGATGATGATAGAGGCCACCATCTGCTTAGTTTTCTGTTACTTGGGTTACCGTGACATGGTGGGATGGCATTTACATTATTTTGATCAAAATTATGTTAACTAAATACCCTTTATTATTTATCATTATTTTTGCACTGTGCGATTTATCCAGTTATTTGGGTATTTTGCTTGTTTTTGGTTTTTCTCTGTCTAGTGGCCTTGTGTGAACACGCATTTACATTTTGCATGCACATCAATTTACGTTTCAGTTCAGACTCCCAGTTTTTTTCTTTGCAGTTTAGTGTGCTTTAGTGCATTTAAGGGTGTGATTGCCCTTTGTCTGAGCTGAAAGGTTCATTCTGCCTCTTAGGTCTATGCCTCTACTACGGGTTCAGTCTCTCTGCCCTTATCCATATGTATGTCACTTGACAAATGGTAAGGTTTTAATATTAGAGTTAGGACTGTCCCATAAGGGTTACCGTGACGTGGTGGGATGGCTT
The DNA here is from genome assembly GCF_046119375.1 of Phyllobates terribilis. NCBI lineage: Eukaryota > Metazoa > Chordata > Amphibia > Anura > Dendrobatidae > Phyllobates > Phyllobates terribilis. Next base: position 343,703,522 of record NW_027362771.1, read on the forward strand.
TTACATAATTTTGATCAAAATTATATTAACTAAATACCCTTTATTATTTATCATTATTTTTGCACTGTGCGATTTATCCATTTACTTCCAGTTATTTGGGTATTTTGCTTGTTTTTGGTTTTTCTCTGTCTAGTGGCCTTGTGTGAACATGCATTTACATTTTGCATGCACATCAATTTACGTTTCAGTTCAGACTCCCAGGTTTTTTCTTTTTAGTTTTCTGTTACTTGGAATGCAAGCGCAAGTATGCAGCCAGCCAGCCACCCACCCACAGGCCACAACACTAAACTGCCAGATTTCTGGGCAGCTGCTTGCACTTGAAATATGGCCTTTTAGGCTCGTGAAGGCGGAAGCTGTCCACAATCTTATGCCGGCGGCGACCGGGTGTCCATACTCGATCCCCAGCCGCCATTATTTTTACCGGTATCGTCTCCGCCTTCCACAAGCACGGGTCCCACAACATTACCTGTGCCCTCCCCAGTGCACTTACAGGGAAGGACCGCCTACCCACAAACACGTGGACAAGTGAATGTGGCCAGGGACGGTACGGAGCCAGTCCACAGCTGTTTTTGCTGAGAGTTGTATTTAGCTCGGTGAACGGACTGGCATAGAGGGAAACCGTATCTACTCCGGCTGTCATTTCTCCGTCACCAGGTTCCGCCCATTGTCACACACGACCATGCCTGGCTGTATGTTCAGCGGTAAGAGCCACAGATCAGGCTGCTGTGTTACAGCTGTAAACAACTCTGCAACGCTGGGCGGTTTATCAATTAAGCATGTTATCTTCAGCACAGCCTGTTGCCGCTTGGCCAAGGCAGTGCTGCAGTGCTGTCAGCTTGTGACTGATGTGGTCATTTCGGAGATGGAGGAGGAGGTGCAGGAGCTGAACAATGTGATTACATTGAGGTTAAATTGGTGACGCTGTTTTTTATACTAAAGAAAAATCCTATTGTTTTGTTTTTTTTACGTTATTTTTTAAGACAAATGCATTCACCGGGAAATGTCATTTTAACATTTTACAACCTTATCTGGCAATGTGGTGTGTGACACATCATCAGACACATCCTGTTTTATTTATGATGGAGGGACTCTGAAAGTCATAAAGCCTATTTTTATATGGACATCAGACGGCCCTTACTATTCTTAAAAGGCCAGCAGTCGGCCCTCGCTATTGTTAGCTGGCTATGCTTTGTTGTTCCCATTAGTAACAAGTGGGTCTCCTATACTGTTATTGCGTATCCAGTGACTGCAAGGGCTGACAAAAATTTGGACGCAACCCAATACCCCTTTGAAGAGACATAGAGGAGGGTCTCAGTAAAAAACATGTTCCCATTATAAAGGAGCGGGTCTCCTATAGTGGTAATGCCCATGCTGTGACTGCAAGGGCTGCCAAAATTTGTGAAAAACCCCACTAAGAATTTAAAGACACATAGAGCAGGGCCACAGTAACGACAAATTCCATTTAGAAAGGAGAGAGTCTGCTATACAGTTAGAGGGTATGTAGTGAGTCCAACGGCTGACCAATTTTAGAAAAAAAACCACTAAGAATTTAAAGACACACAGAGCAGGGCCACAGTAACAAGTATGACATGTTCCCATAAGAAAGGAGAGGGTCTGCTATACAGTTATAGGGTATGCCGTGAGTCCAACGGCTGACCAATTTTAGGAAAAACCCCACTAAGAATTTAAAGACACATAGAGCAGGGCCACAGTAACTACAAATTCCTATTAGAAAGGAGAGAGTCTCCCATAGTGTTGGCCTATGCAGTGAATGCAAGGGCTGCTAAAAATTTGGAGGCACTTCAATGCCCCTTGGAAGAGACGTGGAGGAGGGCCTCATAAAAAAATGTGCCCATTAGAAAGGAGCGGGCCTCCTATACTTGTAATGCCCATGCATTAAGTGTATGGGCTGACAAACATTTACCCCTGGGGGGTATACATGAACATACTGTATAAAAAAATTTTTTTACGGGCATCATAAACACCCTTTAAAAAAATTATGTTGGTGTTGCATCACGGACCACGGTCAACCTGGTAATATGGTGGTGGAGGATGAGGAGAAGGAGGAGGACAGGCGCAAATAGCCAAAATCAGGAAGCGTATACTCATGTGTGATTGTGAAAAGGTGCATGGGAATACACCTCCCAAGAAAAGACACTGGATTTGAGTTTATGTTATGCTGCTATCATTTGGTGGTGTTGAGAAGTCTGGCCCAATCCAGCCCTTGTTCATTTTTATAAGAGTCAGCCTGTCAGCATTTTCAGTTGACAGGCGGATGCGCTTATCAGTTATAATTCCACCAGCGGCACTAAAAACCCGCTCTGATAAAACACTGGCGGCAGGGCAGGCCAGGACCTCCAAGGCATAGAGAGCCAGTTCATTCCACGTATCCAGCTTGGATACCCAATAATTATAAGGCACAGTAGAATCACGGAGGACGTTGGTACGGTCGGCAAGGTACTCCCTCAGCATCTTCCCAAACTTCGCACTCATTGTGAGAGTACCCCGCGCCTCAGGGCCTGTGCGATGGGAGGGTCTGAGAAAACTCTCCCAGAACTTTAACAGTGTTCCCCTGCCTCTGCTGGATTGAAGTTGTGTCTCTTTCGCCTGTACTCCTTGGTTGTCCAACAAAGTGTGCCCTCTGCCGCCAGCGTTTTCAGATGGGAATTTTTTTAATAGTTCTGCAACAAGGGCCTTCTGGTACAGCCCCATTTTTGTAGACCTGTCCGCCTCAGGAATAAGAGATATAAAGTTCTCCTTGTAGCGTGGATCTAGAAGTGTCACCAACCAGTAATGACTGTCACCCAAAATTTTGAATACGCGAGGGTCATGGGAAAGGCAGCGTAACAGAAACTCAGCCATGCGTGCCAGACTACTAACAGGCAAGACTTCCATGTCCTCACCAAGAGGATGACTGACCATCCTCTCCTCCTCCTCTCTGTCCTCTGGCCATCCACGCTGAACAAACGGTATGACAGCTGTGCAGGTAGTACCGTCTATAGTGCAAGAAACTAGCTCCTGTCCTTCCTCCTCCTCTTCCTCATTGTCACCCAATCCACGTTGGGATGAGATGAGGCTTGGCTGTGTGTAATCACCCTGTATGGTTCCTTGCTCCATCTCATCGTGCTTCGCCTGCAATGCATTCTCTTTGATTGTGAGCAGAGAGCGTTTCAGAAAACAGAGAAGCGGGATGGTGATGCTAATTATGGCGTCATCGCCGCTCACCATCTTTGTGGAGTCCTCAAAGTTTTGGAGGATGGTACATATGTCTGAGATCCATTTCCACTCCTTATGTGTGGAGTCTGAACTGAATACTAACGGCCTTGTTGATGCTGGTACTCAACAACTGCCCTCTTCTGCTCACAAATCCTTCCCAACATCTGCAGTGTAGAGTTCCAACGCGTGGGGACATCACACACCAGTCTGTGAGCCGGAAGCTGCAAACGCTGCTGAAACACGACAAGGGCGGCGGAAGCTGTAGCTGACTTTCTAAAATGGGCACACAGGCGGCGTACTTTAACAAGCAGATCCAGCAGATCCGGCAGCTCTGGGTAGGATTTGAGAAACCGCTGAACCACGAGGTTAAGCACATGGGCCAGGCATGGTACGTGTGTGAGCTCGCCTCGCTTCAGAGCCGCCACCAGCTTCCGGCCATTGTCACACACGACCATGCCTGGCTGTAGGTTCAGCGGTGTGAGCCATAGATGTGCCTGCTCTTTCAGAGCTGTCCACAACTCTTCAGCATTGTGCGGCTTGTCACCTAAGCATATTAGCTTCAGCACAGCCTGTTGCCGCTTGGCCAAGGCAGTGCTGCAGTGCTTCAAGCTTGTGACTGATGTGGTCATTTCGGAGATGTAGGCTGAAGAGGAGGAGGAGGCTGAGGAGGATGAGGTGCAGGAGCTGTAGACCGTGAGGGCAACCCTGATTGACCTAGGCCCCGCAATCCTTGGCATCGGGAGGATGTGTTCTGTCCCAAGGTCCGACTGGGTCCCGGCCTCCACTATGTTAACCCAGTGTGCTGTCAGCGAGATGTACCGTCCCTGCCCACGAGCACTTGTCCACGTGTACGTGGTTAGGTGGACTTTCCCGGTAACTGCATTGTTGAGGGCACGGCTAATGTTTTGGAACACGTGCTTGTGTAATGCGAGGACGGCAGACCGGGAGAAATAGTGGTGGCTGGGGACCGAGTACCGAGGGAAGGCCGTCGCAATCAGGTCGTGGAATGCTTCCAAGTAGGGTGCTTTGCTACCATGTGCCTGATCATGCTGGTGGTGGTCAGGCTGGTCGTTTTGCCACCCCTGCTGATGCTGGCCGGGCAGGTGGTGCAAATGGCCTTTTTGGGGTTATCGGCAGAGTCTTTAAAAAACAACCAGACTCGGGAAGACCTAACAGTTGTACTGGCAACTTCCTTCGTGTTGGTGTTACGGGGAACGGTTGCCTGCCTTCTGTCTGTGGCCACCACACTGCTTCTTCCTGCCTGTTGGGGTGCTCTGCCTCCCTCCCCCTGTGTGCTGCTGTCCTCTCTCTGCATGTCCTCCTGCCAAGTTGGGTCAGTTACTATATCATCCACCACCTCGTCTTCCACTTCCGCACCCTGGTCCTCCTCCTGACTTTCTGGCAATTGTGTCTCATCATCGTCCACCTCTTGTGACACTTTCCCACCGTCGCCTTCGTGTGACTGTGGCTGCTCAAATATTTGGGCATTGCTACACGCAATCTCCTTTTGCCCCGCTTCAAGTGGACCGGGCGAGAGGCCTGAATCTATAAATGGAAAAGTGAACAGCTCTTCAGAGTGTCCAAGTGTGGGATCAGTTGTCTCTGGGCACTCGGCATGGTGGGAGGAAGGAGGATCAGGGTGAGGAATATGCGGTCCAGACTCACGGCTCCTGAGACTTGACTGTGTGGAAGACAGGGTGGTGGTGGTGGCTAAGTGACTGGAAGCATTATCCGCTATCCAACCAACAACCTTTTGACACTGCTCTGGGTTCAATAGTGGTGTGCTGCAGTCCCCTAAAAATTGGGACAGGAAGGTCAGGCGAGAAGATGTGGATGTTTGTTGTGGCACAATTTCAGTTTGCCCACGGCCTTGTCCTTGGCCTCTGCATGCACCATTACCATCACGTCCAGTTCCCCGTCCCTTGCCACGTGCCTTGCCCATTTTAAATGGAGGACAGTATCTTCCATGCTCACTACAAATGACTGAGTTTGGAGCGAACTTATATGTGATCCGTGTGATGGAGAAAACAGAGTTTTAAATACCTGGCCTGTAGGTAAGTAGTTTGAACAGCAAACTGGTGTAAATTGCTTCAGTGACACACTGAAAGAAATTTTTAATGGAGGCCAGAAATGGCAGTATTTTCTGACAACGTATATGTGATCTGTGTGACGGAGAAAACAGGGTTTTAAATACCTGGCCTGTAGGTAAGTAGTTTCAACAACAAAATGGTGTGAATTGCTTCACTGACACACTAAAGGAAATTTTTAATGGAGGCCCGAAATGGCAGTATTTTCTGACAACGTATATGTGATCCGTGTGATGGAGAAAACAGAGTTTTAAATACCTGGTCTGTAGGTAAGTACTGTAGTTTGAACAGCAAACTGCTGTGAATTGCTTCACTGACACACTAAAGGAAATTTTTAATGGAGGCCAGAAATGGCAGTATTTTCTGACAACGTATATGTGATCCATGTGACAGAGAAAACAGAGTTTTAAATAGCTGGATTTCTAGCTCTGTAATGTGGAAAAGACCTGGCTGTATTCTGCAGTGCCAACATGCAAATGGCACAGAAAAACTGTGTTCTCTGGATTGCTTTTTAAGCAAATAATGAGGATTAAGATCCAAAGAAAAGTATTCCTGGCCCCTGAGACCTGGGCCTTTGTATAGAAATATCTAACAGCAGCAGAAGGCAGAATTGGAATGGAACCTCTTGTGCTATATGCACTGCAGTCTGCTATATACCCTGCCTGCCTATATACACTGTCTGCCTGATATCTCTGCAGATGGATTAGTTAGTCCTCAAAGGGACTGTTTGTTAAGATGGATATGTGTGATGTACGGCTTTTCTCCCTACACTACCTAATACACAAGCAAATCTCTCCGTGACGCAGCAGCACCTCTCCCTACACTGTCTGATTCTGGCGTGACTTGTGATGAACATGGCAGCGCCAGGTCTGATATAGACCTGATGACGCTGTGCGGCCAGCCAATCACTGTACTGCCACAACCAACATGGCTACGGCATTACAGTGAGTGGCAGGCAATCCCTGCATGTTGATTGGCGCTCTAAAGAGCGCCAAACATGCAGGGAGGGGACCTGAGCTCCCGCTGAGCAACCCCGGAAATACTTGGCGAGCGCCGAGCATCTCGAGCAGTGAGATGCTCGGGCGAGCACCGGGCAGTAGCGAGCTTGCTCGCTCATCACTGGTTGTCCGGTCGAAAACTACAAGTCTGCAGTCTTCTATGTGACTGCAGACTTGTGAATCTGCTCTGCGTGCTGTGAGGCTTCTCCTGTGTCGGCTCCGGGAACGGCAGTCATGTGACCATAAGTATACGATATGCATACTCTTGGCCACAATCGCATACGTTCACATAACGTTCACATAACCACCGTTCCCTGCGCTGACATCAAAGAAGCCTCACAGCGCGTAGTGTGTGCGGTGTGAAGATTCACAAGCCTGCAGTCATACAGAGTGACCGCAGACTGGTAGGTTTAGATCAGACAACCCCTTTAAATACTTCTACTGTGTACACTTTCAAATCCCTCTTATTCTTAAGCTCAGCTTCCCTGAAAATTTATTTTCTGGGTATTGTAGAACAGTCATTTTGGAATATAATAGAGAAACACCATCTATCCGCAAAATATTACACTTCCTGATCAAAATAAAGAGGTTGTCCAATCTGTATTTTAGCAAAGGTGTTGGAGACAAGATTTTATGGTACTTATTAACTTTAATTATGGGTGCATGAATTACGTGTTCAGCGCCAATCTCTTTTGTGAAGCGTCACTTGCTTGTTGGTGCAGCTTTCCAAACAGACTGAACAGCTCTCCGATTCTCAAAATGGCTGCTAATGGAGGAGCATGTGACCAAACCTGTCCATCAGCCTTCTTTCAGTTGGAAAACACCTCACCTGGGAAAGCTACTTTTCTATTGGAGGAGTTAAGGGGGGTTTTTCAGATGGACTAAAGAAAAAAAAAAAGGGGGGGTTAATGCCTCATGAGTGTATTCATTAGAGGATACACCTCTGCCCAGCACTCTTGAAATACATAACGGCATTCTCCACACGCAACTAACCGCTAGCTGGACTGTCAACCACCGCTGAGTAATACTGAATGTGGTTGGTAACATCCTCTTTGAAAAAGTCTACAGGGTCCAGGCTATACTTTGAGGTAGACGTACCGGACAACTTCACTACCAGAAAATTAACTTCAATAGCCAGTAAAACAACGATTGACAGTATAATTCAGTATTTGTAAGACAATATATATTCTGTAAATTCTGACATATTTTTCTCCACTGTGTGAATGTAACATAATCCTATCCCTATAAGACGCAGTAGCAAAAACAAATACTATAAAGCATTGCATAATACATGGAAAACACATTGCTAATAGAAAAATAAATGTGAGTTGAAATAAATATATATATCAAATGTGAATATTTCTTTAAAGTTAGAGTGCAAATGTACAAACTCTTAAAATTAACCCTTAACTGTAGTGATATGTGGATTTTTAGATTAGGATAATATGTTTACAGTAGTTTTGAGAGAGAGATATGAAAGAATCTTTAAACAATACATACAGTAATAAACCCATAAGAAATAGTAATTGAAGGTTTGAGAAACAAAAGGGAAGATAAAGAGTAAATTATATCTGCACCTTCTTGATGTTTATTGAGGAGGACCTGAATCAGTAGCCAAAGAAAGAGGAACACTACCACGCCTTCAATCATTCCTTTGGAGCAGAAGAAGATAACCGAATGACACACCGCACCTGGAGATGTCTGTTCATCAGCCAAACCTGCTATCTTGGGCTCAGTATCCATCATTCCTCACTTCATCTGATGTGGTTATGTGAGGGAAGCCCAATACAATCATTTTAGTCAATTGACTAAGGTCATCTTTAGTAACCGAGGATTCTGACCTTCATCCCTATCCTGGGACTTGTGGTAAGTTGAAGTGTTAAGAATTCCTGGCAGTAAGTGACCTCATCTCATGAAGAGCATTTCTTCCAGGTGAGAAGATAAGATGTCACTTTGTTGACTGTAGTTGACCACAAGGCCTTTCTGTAAAGGTCTGAGCTAAGTTCCTCCCTTTTTTCGGGATGCACAATGCTGTCTGTTGTGCCAACTGCATCGAAGGGAGGGAACAGAATAAGTATCCGCCCTTTGCTAGTCTTCTGAATGATTAAAAAATCCTTTCAGAAGACGGATAATGTGTTTAGTTATGATCATACATCGAGTGCAAAAGGGGTCACTCTGTTGCTGGTTTTCATTTTAGGTAGAAAAAAAAGCTCCGACGTTAATCACAACAGTTATTTCCCTTCTTTTATTCCTCCTTGGCATTGTCAAAATGATTTCGTTTTTTGGAAGCAGTCATGCACATCCTGCTGCTTTTAACCCATCTACAACCAGATGGCACTACACAGTAAATCTTCTGCCACCAGCCTGAATAAGCATTTAAGACTCTACATCAATAAGTACATTTACTGATATAAATAATATGAAATGCTGGTGTTTTATTAATGTAATCTGCAAAAAACTTGTACATTTATCCTTCAAATCTACTAATAACGAAAGTATGACAAATTATCATGTTTTAGCTTTAGAGGATTTCTAGGTTAGTGAACCTATTTTCATATACCTTACTGTTATAGTTAATATTTTATAGCTTGCTTTTATTATCATTTAAGACAATTTATATCTCAGCTGAATAACTTTGTTTTTCATTTTTTGCATAGCATTAAGTTTATTTTTTTAAAAATAACCAGTGTGTAGGTTTGACTAATTTGGGTAACTATTTTTAGACATGTCTGGTTTCATAAGTGTAGATGTAATTACCAAGTTACCAGAGGGTTGACCTTATACCTTTATATGTGTGCTATTGATCTCAAGACTTTACGGCCATTTATTGTGTCACCGTCATTCACTTCCTTTTTCTGAATTGCTTATAAAAAGCATGATTGTCAAATGGCCTATCAGACAGGCTCTGTACACAGACAGACTCTGGTGTATTTTTGCTTTGCCTCCATGACCGGTTGACGCCTTCATTTGTTCAAACCTGGCAAAGCTTTCCGAAAAGAGGGGTTTCCACGGCATTACTATGGAATACCGAGTTAATGTAAGTGCGTCCTATAACTAGGTTCCTTATTTCTTGACCAGATTGGAGAGGATGTGTTTTCTCGTTAAGAAGCTGTATTCAAATGAATGTATTGAATTGAATGGACACTCATTGAATGGATACTTAAAGGGATTGTCCAGGTATATCACGAGGAGAGGAGAAGAGTAAATTTATATTTATATTATAATATATATATACACACACACACTTGAAACTAGAAGTTTACATATCCTATATAAAAAGACAGATATGCATGTTTTTCTCAATATCTGACATGAAATCAGAAAAAAACTTTCCCGTTTTAGGTCAATTAGGATTACCATAATTTTTAATATTTTCCAAATGAGAAGAATAATGAGAGAGAGAATATTTTTTATTATTTACTGCAAAGTCAAACATTTGCATACACTAAGATTACTATGCCTTTAAACAATTCTGGACTGCCCATATGATGATGTTTTGTGTTTAGAAGTTTAGAAGCTTCTCATAGTTTTTTGGGCAACATCTGAGTTAATTAGACACACACCTGTTGATATACTTTAATGCACACTTGAAACACATTGCTTCTTTGTGTAGCATCATGGGAAAGTCTAAAGAAATCAGCCAAGGGAGAGAATTGTGGACTTGCACAAGTCTGGCTCATCCTTGGGTACAATTTCAAGATACCTGAAGGTGCCTTGTTCATCTGTACAAACAATTATATGCCTGTACAAACAAGATGGGAATGTACAGCTATCATACTGCTCAGGAAAGAGACGGGTTCTGTGTCCCAGAGATGAACGTGCTTTGGTCCGACATGTGCATATCAACCCAAGGACAAAAGCAAAAGACCTTGTGAAGATGATGCTGGAAACTGGTAAGATTGTGTCAATAACCACAGTGAAACGAGTACTGTATCAACATGTGTTGAAAGGCCACTTTGCCAGGAAGAAACCATTACTCCAAAAGAAACATAAAAAAGCTAGAAAACAAACCAAAAAATAAATAAGAAATATCCCTCACCTCTCCAAAGATTAAATAATCCAGTGTCCCACGCCATAATCCATTTGACTGACATTTTTTCATCAGCCTGCGTGGTTGTTTGAGGAAACTGCTCACAATGAGAAGCAGGGGAGAATGACTCGCTGCAGCGAGCGGGCCCCTAAACTGCGCTGAGCTCACTGATCGGTGTCCTGTCATTCAGTGAGCTCAGCGCAGCTCAGGGGCCCGCTTGCTGCATCAATTCATGCTCCTCAGCCTGTGCGATCGCCTCAAGCCACCGCTCACGCTGATGCAAAAATGACGCACAGATGGATTACGGCGTGGGACACTATGGATTATTGCAACTTCGAACAGGGGAGGGATATTGTGTGTTTTTATTTTTGGTTTGTTTACAGGGGACAATGGCTTCAGGGAATTAGGTGTAAAGGTGAGTATAATGTGTTTTTATTTTTTTCTTCTTTTTACACTTGTTGGTGACAGCAGGAGCAGAATACTGCTCTCAACATTGTCCTTTGCTCGTGCTGATCTCAGCGCCAGCAGGGGACAATGATGAGAGATACCTCCAACATCCAGCGCTTGGGAACAGTGCAAACTGTACTGCTGATTCCCAGGTGCCGGTACGTGTCACACTGATGACTCACGGATGTCATCCATATGTCATCAGTGTGCATGTGTGTGGGGCATTTTGCAAAAAAACAAACACGTTGTTAGGCATTTGCTGGATTTGAAATGGGTCCAGAACCTTCTGTGGTCTCCCATTCCAGTCCAGCCAGGGCTGATGCTGCTCAGCATCATCATCTGTCCCAACACCTAGCTGGTCCACGAGAGGTACAGGTTGTCACTTGGGTCTTTGCTCCTAGCAACATGAAGGATAGGTTCCGGAGGGAAATAGGGCTGCTAAAGTCTAAGTCCAGGATTCGCTGTACTGAGCATGCCCGTGACATGGCGGACCATGATTGGTGGTTTGGGAGTCAGCTGATCCGGTGACCTAGCACCGCCTGATTGGTCGCGGGTGACGTCACCAATGGAGCAATGGTGGGCAGGACTTAATCTTTAAAAAGCCCGCCCACAAACATGGTGGCGCGCTCTGATCATTGAGCTGTGATGGTGTTGTGTGGACGCTTGGTCTCTTGGGCTCCACGTGCGCTTTAGTTTCTGGCAGGCAGGTTTAGTGGAAATAGGCAGGCTTAGATGAAATAGGCAGGTAGCTTCATCTGACAGTCTGTCTCCGACAAAGGGGTCGCCTTACACCCCGAGCAGTCTGCAGACACCCTATGCCCGGTACCACCTGTAAGCCACGTGGAGAGATACTCCTCAGTCCGGTAGCACGCCGGCTGGGAGCACGTATTCGCCGGCGTGAGTCACACACGCATCCTAGCGCCAACTGTGTAGTCCCTGTGCTGCAACAGGACTACAGATAGATTATTTATCGCACATCTCTCGTGCAGTTAACGGAGATAGTGGGAATCACTATTCCCGCTCCGGTGTGCTGTAACACGGAGGGGATTGTTAATTAAGTTGGTTGTTTTACCTTCTCACCCGGAAGGTGTTCGGCTGCAGTCCACCAGGCTGCATCGCGGACCCCGGGTTCGGTTGCTTTCCATTATTTAATAAATTTGTTTGCAACCGTCCCCCTAACACATGTCAGCGTGTTTTGCCCATGGACACACGGTCCATGGAAACACACTAGCATGTGCATAGACCCATTCATTTGAATGGTTCCACTGTGTTTAAGTGTCTCCAGTACGTGTGAAAACTGTCACCACACGTACTAGAGACACTGACATGTGAAAGAGCCCTTAGACAGCTTAGATTGCTCCACAGCTGAAGTTTTTACATGGCCAGAAATGTTGTTGACACGCCCCCTGGGCCGTGGGGGTACTCGGCAGCCGGGCCTATGGATGCTGGTGGCTGGCCCGGTCCGTAACCCAGGGCGGTCAATAAAAAGGTTTTTTTTTATTTATAGGGGATTTATAAAGTTCGTGATGCCACCTGTGGAGTGCGGCCAAAGGGAGCCGCCGCTGCGGAGCAGTCCTCTGAAGCTGATGTTACTGCAGCAGGGATGGTGTGGCTCTCCACAGGAAGAGCTAGCTCCAGGGCAGTGTAGATATAGTTGGTTGCGCTGGGTGTTGTAGTGCAGGGGGAAAGATGGCGCAGCTTAAATAAGGGACGGAGGCAGTGCGGTGCAGTCATCCGAGTCTTTACTCACAGTTGTTAAGTTCTTCAGGTAGCACTGTCCAGCTTACAGCCTCCCACGTCGTGCTGCGTTCACCAGACCGGGGGTTCAGCTCTTCCTCAGGTAGGTTAGGAGCACCTGACGGAACCCCGCTTTCTTGTGTTCCTCTCTAGACCGACTTCACGCTGGGTCTTCTCCCTCCTGCCCTGCGCTTCCTCACTCTCAGTCCCGCTCGGGTGCTCTGAAGTCCCTCCTGCCTAACTGGAGTTCCCGGACCTGATTGACCCTCACGGAGATTAAAATGAGGCTTTGGCAACTGAACTATAAAAGCCAGAAGCCTCCGGTTTTTACAGCCGAGACCTGGAGTAACATGGCTGGTCCAGGGGCCGGTCCCCTTCTTGTGGCCTGATCCCTTGTCTTCTGACAGATTCGGGGCGTACGGGTGCCGTCCTGCACTCGCCGTACCCCCTGGGATCCTTTCTATAGATCGGAGCCTTCCTCCTCTGCTCTAGCACTAGGCCCCAACTTGTGGAGCAGAGACTCTGCTCCCCGACTGACTAACACTCTCTTCTGATCTGCCACCCTAAGATGGCTTCCCTTTTTATATCTCCTTCTATGGTGCTCCCCTAAACTTCTTCCTCCACCCGCACCCACTACTGGTTCCCCCTACCTTTGGGTTCCCCCCACTCCAACCAGGGACAGGGCTCAGCACTGTGCACATGCATCTTGCCCTTCCAGCCGGCCTGGAGCAGTGTAGTGTTGGATGCAGGTGTTGGGGTTCCGGGCAGCACTCCCTCCTTACCTGAGAGGAGACACCACACCTCTGGGCGAGGTGCAGTACCTCTGTGGCGACTGAACCCTTAGGGGCGCCACACTGTCACTACGTTTTTTTAATTCAGTTACAATTTTTAAATTATATATTCGAGAAAGGTTTTAACTTTTTGGTGTCCTATTATTTCATGAAGTATAAAAAAGTACAAAAATTGATGGTTCCCGAAAACTGGATGTAACGTGACATATATCCGACTGTTTGTGGCCTACCTAAGTTAGCAACATTGAAATGCATCACTTGCGAAAAATTTCCAAAATAACTTTGACTTTGTTCCCACGATGAGTATTTGGGGAGTTTTTGAGCTTGCAGATTTTCTGAAGCATTTCTGCACCTATTAGCTAAATTAGGTTACTTGTGTTTTTTTCATTACGTTTTTAACACAGTAGTTTTTGTCATCTTTTTGCAAAGTCATATTTTAAATAAAGCTTAGTTTTTGATACTTCCTAGTATTTGGCTTTGACACATATATACAGTGGTGGCCAAAAGTATTGGCACCCCTGCAATTCTGTCAGATAATACTCAGTTTCTTCCTGAAAATGATTGCAATCACAAATTCTTTGGTATTATTATCTTCATTTAATTAGCTTGCAAGGAAAAAACACAAAAGAGAATGAAGCAAAAATCAAATCATTGATCATTTCACACAAAACTCCAAAAATGGGCCAGACAAAAGTATTGGCACCCTCAGCCTAATACTTGGTTGCACAACCTTTAGCCAAAATAACTGCGAACAACCGCTTCCGGTAACCATCAATGAGTTTCTTACAATGCTCTGCTGGAATTGTAGACCATTCTTCTTTGGCAAACTGCTCCAGGTCCCTGATATTTGAAGGGTGCCTTCTCCAAACTGCCATTTTGAGATCTCTCCACAGGTGTTCTATGGGATTCAGGTCTGGACTCATTGCTGGCTTCCTTAGAAGTCTCCAGTGCTTTCTCTCAAACCATTTTATAGTGCTTTTGGAAGTGTGTTTTGGGTCATTGTCCTGCTGGAAGACCCATGACCTCTGAGGGAGACCCAGCTTTCTCACACTGGGCCCTACATTATGCTGCAAAATTTGTTGGTAGTCTTCAGACTTCATAATGCCATGCACATGGTCAAGCAGTCCAGTGCCAGAGGCAGCAAAGCAACCCCAAAACATCAGGGAACCTCCGCCATGTTTGACTGTAGGGGCCGTGTTCTTTTCTTTGAATGCCTCTTTTAATTTCCTGTACACTCTATGTTGATGCTTTTTCCCAAAAAGATCTACTTTTGTCTCATCTGACCAGAGAACATTCTTCCAAAACGTTTTAGGCTTTCTCAGGTAAGTTTTGGCAAACTCCAGCCTGGCTTTTTTATGTCTCGGGGTAAGAAGTGGGGTGGTCTTCCTGGGTATCCTACCATACAGTCCCTTTTCATTCAGACGCCGACGGATAGTACGGGTTGACACTGTTGTACCCTCGGACTGCAGGGCAGTTTGAACTTGTTTGGATGTTAGTCGAGGTTCTTTATCCACCATCCGCACAATCTTGCGTTGAAATCTCTCATCAATTTTTCTTTTCCGTCCACATCTAGGGAGGTTAGCCACAGTGCCATGGGCTTTAAACTTCTTGATGACACTGCGCACGGAAGACACAGGAACATTCAGGTCTTTGGAGATGGACTTGTAGCCTTGAGATTGCTCATGCTTCCTCACAATTTGGTTTCTCAAGTCCTCAAACAGTTCTTTGGTCTTCTTTTCTCCATGCTCAATGTGGTACACACAAGGACAAAGGACAGAGGTTGAGTCAACTTTAATCTATGTTAACTGGCTGCAAGTGTGATTTAGTTATTGCCAACACCTGTTAGGTGCCACAGGTAAGTTACAGGTGCTGTTAATTACACGAATTAGAGACGCATCATATGATTTTTCAAACAGTGCCAATACTTTTGTCCACCCCCTTTTTTAGGTTTGGTGTGGAATTATATCCGATTTGGCTTTAGTACAATTATTTTTGTGTTTTTTCCTTGCAAGCAAATTAAATGAAGATAACAATACCAAAGAATTTGTGATTACAATCATTTTCAGGAAGAAACTGAGTATTATCTGACAGAATTGCAGGGGTGCCAATACTTTTGGCCACCACTGTAAGTAGAGTATATGCATTTTAGTGCGTTTTCGCAGCAGAAAAGCACTAAGAAAGCATATGCGGTTTTTATCTATGTATTTTCTGCAACTAAGGCAATTTTACTGGGAAAATCCGCAAATAAAACCCTGACTTGGATATGGTGTTCAAGTGAAAATTGTATAACCTATTGCAAATCCAGTAGTGTTAGTCCTGCAGCTCTGTGTTGCAGTCATAAACTTCAGGGGGTTAAATGTAGACTGAAGAAATGCTGTTCACAGATGTTGCCTGTTTAAGTGATAAAAGGGATTTTCTATAAGTGTGGAGGATTCTGGGAAAATTTCTGAGATGGTCAAAACCTGCAGCCTGCAGACACAAGATAATGAGTAAAAGCAATGGAAAAGGGAGGGAGAGAAGCATTAATGAGAACCTTCAGAGATAAGAAGTAGAAGTGATTAAAACACGCACAGCAGCTTTAGAATGAAGTAAAAAAAAATGAAAAAAAGAGCTAATGTGTAATATTTGCTTCTGAGTAGATTATTTGGAAACGCCAATGATTCTTCTGGTGTACAGTAAGGATATGTGCTCATGGTGTCTTTTAGAAGTAGTTTCTTGAAGCCGATTTGCCTTAAAGGGGTTGTCCAGCCTTAGAGTACAAGTCTACAGTCACTCTATGTGATTGCAGACTTGTGAATCCTCATATCGCGCGCACTGTGAGGATTCTCCGATGCCAGGAATGGCGGGTGCTTGACCACAAGCATGTTATTTGCATACAAGCGGTCACATGCCGACTAGACTTGCACGGCCTCACTCAATGTAAGTGTATTGTGTGAGGGACACAGTCTATTTCGAACATGGCTGGAAGTATGCAAATCACATACTTAGTCTGTTCAAACTGACTGTTCAAGTCAAGTATAGGCGCTCGGTGCTTCCCAGCGGGGCCAATTTAATACACCTGCTGACCTGCTTGGTTTCCATCTATCTCCTCCCTTCTTTGTGTCTATGAAGCCAAAGCTGTCAATCAAAGAAGAGGGGGTGGAGATTGAGGGAAAACAAGCAGGTGGGAAGATTTAGTTAAATGATTGGCCCCACCATAAAGCACCAAGCATCAGTACTTAGTTTTTAAGCATTTACAATTAACATTTAGTGCTACTATAGGCTGATAAAACACTCCTAATAACTTAACCCCTTCATGACCGGAGCATTTTCTGTTTTTGCATTTTCATTTTTTGCTCCCCTTGTTCCCAGAGCCATAGCGTTTTTATTTTTTGGTCAAAATGGCCAGATGAGGGCTTATTTTTTGCAGGACGAGTTGTACTTTTGAGCAACATCTCTGGTTTTACCATATCGTGTACTGGAAAACGGGAAAAAACATTCCAAGTGAGGTGAAGTTGCAAAAAAAAGTGCAATTCCACAGTTGTTTTTTTTTACCACGTTCACTGAATGCTAAAACTGACCTGCCATTATTATTCTCCAGGTCATTACGAGTTCGTAGACGCCAAACATGTGTAGGTTCTTTTTTATTTAAGTGGTGAAAAAAAATCCAAAGTTTGCTTAAAAAAATGGTGCCATTTTCTGAGACCTGTAGCGTCTCAATTTTTCGTGATCTGGGGCTGGGTGAGGGCTTATTTTTTGTGTGCCGAGCTGCCGTTTTTATTGATACCATTTTGGGGTAGATCCGATGTTTTGATCGCCCGTTATTGCATTTTATTGCACTGTTGCGGCAACCAAAAAAACTTAACTCTGGCGTTTAGAATTTTTTTCTCGCTACGCCGTTCACCGACCAGATTAATTCTTTTTTAGATTGATGTGTATGTGTTTTTTTTTTATTTTGAATGGGTGTGAAAGGGGGGTGATTTAAACTTTTATATATTTTTTATTTTTAACATTTTTTTTTTTACTTTTTGGATGCTTCAATAGTCTTCATGGGAGACTAGAAGAAGCACTTATTCACCAAGTCCAAGAAAATTCTAAACAACACTAGACGCTGTGAAAATATCACTAAACACTTATTCCCATGTGGTTATTCATTTCAAACCCATCGGATGACAGAGACTCTAGTTTCAATTAAAAATTAATATTTTTATTCATATTAAAAAACAACAAAATATAAAAATGACAAGGGACATCCAGGAAAGAGAGATGCAATGTATAGCTTGGTCATATCACATTCATCATGATTGAATAGCAAAAAACTAAACCACCTTGTTCACATGATGTATATTTAGACCAGTACTATAGACAAATGTAAACAGATTTGACAAAGTGCAAATGCAAAGTGCAAATTGTGCAATACTCAGTCAATCAATGACTGGCTGTTAAGCTTCTTCTGGGGGAGTGTCTTTCCATTGAGGGGCTTGGGTATATATAGAGCCATCTAGCCAATTGCATTAACCAATGTGTGAGAAAGAAAGTAAGAAAAATAGAAGATGTCTAGTGATAGGCCAGGCGTCCGAGGGGCCGTCTATAGGGTGCTATCCCATTGATTATGTGCCAGCCGTAAGGTGCTTTGATGGCGCATCACGCGCGTGTATAGTACACCTATTTGCAAAAGGGACCTTCCGGGTGGTGCGCAGAGGAACGCATGTGTGAAACACACGCGGTCCACATGTGGCGCATCCCCGGAAGTCAGTTGGAATTAATAAAAGTGGTTTATTCTCAAAATGTTTTGAAGTTGAACTAACTTCTTCATCAGGAGAACCACAGTAGCAGCACAAAGTAAAACACAGAAGACTAAGGCTGTGTGCCCACGATGCGTTTTTTAAGCGTTTCCACAGCGGCAAAAACGCTGTAGAAACGCTTAAAAAACGCCATGTTCCCCAATGATAATCCGCATGTGCTGTGCACATGCTGCGGAAATTTCCGCTGCGGGTTATCATTGCGGAAAAAGACGCAGCACTACCAATTATTTTGCGGAAGTGTTGCGTTTTCCCCGCCATTGACTTGCATTAGAACACGCCAATTCCGCAAGACTGCATCTGTACTTGCGTAATTGGCGCGTTCTAATGTGCAGATGGTACCCAGGTACCATTAAAGCTGTAAAAAAAAAGAATAAAATAAAAAATAAAGATTATATTCACCTTCCGACGGCCCCCGGTCTCCTTGTCTTCGCTTGCTGATAGATCGCGCAGGACTGAAGGACCTGCGGTGATATCACAGTCATGTGACGGCAGGTCCTTCAGTACAGCGTACCGTGATCTGCCGGCAGCCAGCACAGGAGCGCAGCAAGACTGCAGGGGCCATCGGAAGGTAAGTATAGGTTTATTTTTTGACATTATCTCGGGTCACACTATATAAATCCATGCCGGTTGCAAGGATTTATATAGTGTGACCAAGTTGTCAAGTGACGCGCCCCTGGGCCTGAGTCGCGCAGCGTTGCGCACGCGGGAGCCTACCCGGAGCCGGATCGGATAGGGGTAGTAGTCTCGTGGCGATGACCCGGTCCGTGCCCAGGGAGCCAGACTAAGTGGCGGTATATTAGCAGTAGATGCAGGACGACTACGCCACCCGTTGAATGCAGCTATGGAGCTGCCGCTGCAGGGCAGACCGCTGAGGCCGGTGGAAGGATGGTGCAGCGTGGATGGTATAACCCCCAACGGGAGGGGTATGGCCTCAGGGCAGCCGACGTGGATGATGGGGGTAGCAGGAACCACTCAGAGACGATGCGGTGTAGTTCAGGGTCTTTACTGGTGACAAAGATAGACCCTCCCGGAGTACTGGCTAGCGGTCGGGGCCTGGTCAGTCCTTGAGCAGATGGGATCCCCCTTGGCCAGGCGGAGTTGTAGGCCTCCCCAACTAATTGTACTCTTCTGGCTTCCTTGCTAGAGGCGGGTAAAGGTAGCCCACGTCCCTGAGTGTACCGTGTGGTGCTCACCCGTATGGCCGGTGACTCGGGGCCTTCGAGTGGCTTCCGCTCCACGACGGCGGTGCTGGTCCCACGCGTGTGACCGTGCCTTCGGGTTTCTTGGCCAGAGGACCTGAAATCCCCTGCCGGTCGGTTTCTGCTGCTGGGTCTGGGTTAATCCCCACAGCCTCGGACTCCGGGTCCGGTGGTAACTCTTCAATCAGGGCGAGCTCTTCAGCTGCCAGCCCCTGATTCCTTTTAGCACTGCTCCCACTGAGCTCCTGATCTTTCTTTCCTAAGCTGCTCCTCTTCTTCTCTCTACTCTACTCACTAACCCTGCCTCAGCCCCAGCTTTTTATAGGGGAAGTTCTTCCCCTCCCAGGACGGGGCAGGAGGTGTGGCATGCATAGGATTCCTGACCAAGAGACCTCCCACCTGCTCTCAGACATAACATTGCTATTACTGTGGAGACCAGACCCCTGGGGTGCCACATTCCCCCCTAGTGAAAGTTAGTACTCCGGGACTAAACATACTTTTGTAAACATAACAAGGTGCAAACAATAACATTCTAATAGAGACAACACATAAGGTGGTCACGGCGTGTCCGCAACCGGGTGTAACTTTTGAGGAAAACAAGGGTGTCCATTTCACCAACACAGGAAGACGTAACCAGGTAGGGGTCTGTCCTGCCCCGAGTCCTTAACAGTCTTTCAGTCCGTCCTGGGTTACGCTCCAACTATATGCACAAAGGATTCCCGGTAAATCCACCAAAGACTCCTATAAATAACTAGAAACACATAATTATACACAAGCAACAATAAACAGGTAAACATTAATAAAATAGCTTGAACATTTAGATCCTCCACCGTATGGGCAGCTGGCCTCTAGTGACCCTAGTGGACCTACGGAGCTGGTTGATTGGTCCTGAGCTACAGGGTATAGGAGCTGTCAAGGGTAAACTGGGCAGCCGTCTACGGACTCTTTGGCTCACTAGGGGTATGGCAGGCTCACTATAAGCAGAGGGTTGATTTTCCTGGTCTGCTTGTGTGGGGCCTTCTGCCTCCTGGACCGGCTGTTCTTCCAGTTCGACCTGTGACTCCGTAGGCACTTGGGATGCTGATTGGAGGAACGTGAGGACGGGTACCACAACAGCACCATTGACTTGAGTCCAAGACCGAGGGAAGTCTCCGAGCACAGTACTAACCATATCTTCCCTTTCCTCTACGGGTCTAGGGTCCTCTTGTTCCTCTTCAGGGTTCCGTAGCTGTTCGGGACACTTCTTTAGGTGATCCCGGGATACAATGGCTGTGGTTTCCCCTCCGTCTTTACTGATTGTACAGATCTTCGGGTTGTCGTGGCTTGAGGGCAGTACGGTGTACGGGTCCTTCTCCCATTGATCGTCCAACTTGTGGAGCCATCTTTTCCTCTTCAAGACCTGCTCTCCGGGCACCAGGGGAACAGCGGGAGCATACTGGTTGTACATTTTCTCTTGTCTCTCCCTAGCTTGACAGAGACTACGCTCCACGCTCTCCTGTACTTTTCGGTATTGCTGCTGCCTCTCTGTGTCCCAGTTGGCTTCTGGTGAAGTGTCCTCGGGTGTCAGGACTCCCATCTCCAGATCAACAGGAAGCTTACCAGGTCTTGCCCTCATTAGGTAAGCCGGGGTACAGTTGGTGGAACCTACAGGGATGTGGTTGTATAGGTCCACCAGGTCGGGCAGCTTCTCAGGCCACAGACTGCGTTCCTCCAGGGGCAATGTTTTCAGGAGATCTATCACCACCTGGTTCATTTTCTCACAAAGTCCATTAGTTTGCGGGTGATAGGGTGTTGTTCTTATCTTCCGGCATCCATACAGGGTGCAGAACTCCTGGAAGACCTCCGCTTCAAAGGCAGGCCCCTGGTCCGTCAGCACCTGCTCCGGGTATCCATGCGGACGGCAGAAGTGCTGCTGGAAGGCTCTAGCTGCTGTGTGAGCCGTTAAGTCCTTGACGGGGACGACAACCAAGAACCGGGAGTAGTGATCCACGATGGTTAACGCATAGACGTAGCCACTTCTGCTTGGGGTCAGTTTTACATGATCCAAGGCTACCAGTTCCAACGGCTGTCTGGTGATGATGGACCGCAGGGGAGTCTTCTGGCTGGCACGGTCCCTCCTTCTTAAGTTGCATGGGCCACAGTCTCTGCACCACCTCTCGATGGTTCCTCTCATGCCTACCCAATGGAACCGCCCGCGCAGCAGAAACTCCAGCTTCTTCCATCCGAAATGCCCAGCTCCGTCGTGGTATGCCTCCATCACCATAGCTGCGTCTCTTCTTGGCACCACTACTTGCCAGATTAGTTCATGCGTCCGGGAGTTAACCATTCTGCGGCACAACTTTCCCTTGTAAAGGAACAGTCGACTCTTCTCAGCCCACAGTTGCTTGGCTTCCTCCGGAGCGTCTGGGTCAAGGCGTGCATCTGGCCGAGTCAGCATCTCCTTTACCAGTCGGACGGCAGGGTCACTGTCTTGCGTCTCCACCCAGTTGTAATGAGGTAAGGGGTTGAACGTAGCGGTTTGCTTACTTCTTACACGGTGGGAATACTGGATAGTCCCATGACGGTGGAACGCGGGGAGCTCAACTTCTTCCAGTTCCTCTGAATCTTCCCCTACGTCCGGTAGGTTTGGCATCCTGGACAGGGCGTCTGCGTTGGTATTGGAGCGTCCTGCCCGGTATTTGATTGTAAACTCATAGTTGGACAAGCGGGCCATCCATCTCTGCTCTAGGGCACCGAGTCTTGCAGTGTCCAGGTGTGTCAACGGGTTGTTATCCGTGTACACGGTGAACCGGGAAGAAGCGAGGTAGTGCTTAAAGCGTTCGGTGACTGCCCACACCACTGCCAGGAACTCTAGCTTAAATGAGCTGTAATTCTCAGGGTTTCTTTCGGTGGGTCGCAGTTTTCGGCTGGCGTAAGCAATTAGCCGTTCTTTCCCCTGCTGGATCTGGGATAGTACGGCTCCTAGCCCGATGTTACTGGCGTCGGTGTAGAGGATAAAGGGCTGGCTATAATCGGGGTACACCAGGATTTCATCCCCCGTGAGGGCCATCTTCAGCTGGCGGAAGGACTCTTCTTCCAACTTCTCCCATCTGAAGGGCGGCTTCTGGTTCTTGGCCTTCCTGGACTGGCCTATCAGGAGGTCCTGCATAGGAGCTGCCTTTTTGGTGAAACCGGGAATGAACCTTCGGTAGTAGCCTACCAACCCGAGGAACTGCCTCACTTCCTTTACGCTGGAGGGGCTTGGCCATTCCTTAATTGCGGTGATCTTATCAGGGTCGGGAGCCACTCCGTCAGCACTCACCACGTGTCCCAGGTACTGCACCTTTGGCTTCAGAAGGTGACACTTGGAAGGTTTCACCTTTAGGCCGTAACTTGCCAGAGCTTCAAACACTTCCGCCAGGTGCTTCAGGTGGTCCTCGTAGGTCTTGGAGTAGACGATGACATCGTCCAGGTATAACAGGACCGTCTCAAAGTTCCGGTGTCCCAGACAGCACTCCATCAATCGCTGGAAGGTTCCTGGCGCGTTGCAGAGTCCAAACGGCATGCAGGTAAACTCGCTAAGTCCCATCGGGGTGGTGAATGCGGTCTTCTCCAGATCCGCCTCTGCTACAGGAACCTGCCAGTACCCGCTAGTGAGATCCAAGGTGGAGAAGAAGTTAGCAGATTTTAAAGCAGCCAAAGACTCCTCTATTCTTGGTAAGGGGTACGCATCTTTGTGTGTGATACGGTTAATTTTCCGGTAATCTACACACATTCTCATGGTGTTGTCTTTCTTTTTGACCAAGACTGGTGGAGCTGCCCAGGGGCTACAGCTATCCCTGATTACCCCAGCCTCCTTCATGTCTCTAAGCATCCCCTTGGCGTGTTGGTAGTGTGCAGGGGGTACGGGCCGATACCTCTCTTTTATGGGAGGATGGTCTCCCGTGGGGATGTGGTGTTCTACCCCCTTGACTCGCCCGAAGTCTAACGGGTGTTTACTACACACTCTCTCGTACTCTTGAACCACCCGGTAGACTCCCTGTTTCTGGTGGGAGGGAGTGGAGTCAGTACCCAAATGTAGTTGCTGACACCAATCCTCCATTATTTTCACAGAGCCGTTACCTTCCTCCGGATGAGATGGAGGCAAGGGTTCCACAGACTGTATAGAATTTTGGTTGATAGTATATAATTTGGCTAGCGTAGCATACCGGGGCAGGTATACTTCCCTTTTCCCAATATTTATTATGCGAACGGGTACCCTCCCATGGCGTACATCAACTACCCCCCGGGCTGTCAAAATGGTGGGCCTACTGTCTGAGTAGACTGGCTCTACCATGGCCTGGTAATCTCTACCTCTCAGACCAATAGCTGCCCGGCACCAAATCATCATTTCACTTTTCGGGGGTATGGCAATAGGGAAAGGGTCACACATTCTTACGCTACCAATCTCACCGCCGGAGAGTTCCACTTGTTGCCGTCGCATCAGTGCCCGGATCTCTTTCTGGAGCACTCGCTGCTGGCCGGAGCTGGCGTTCTTGGCAACCTGCTGTAAAATGAAAATCACCTCTGCAAGACAATTTTCAATCACATTAGTTCCTAGAGTTATCTTTGGGTGACTCTCGCGCTTGTCAATGTCCACAATGATCAGTCCCTGTGCTGCCAGTTCGACTCTACCGATTTTAATGGTCATCTCTTTAAATCCGATCTGCGGCACGGGTTGACCATTGCTGGCAATGATACTCAAGTCGTCGTCAGGGTAGCGGGTTATATCCGAGTCATTCCAGTACTGCTTGAAGAGCACGTACGGGATGGTGGTGACCTGTGACCCGGTGTCCAGTAGGGCACTCATAGGAATGCCATCCAGTACCACAGGCAAGACTGGACGTCCTCCCACATATTTGTCGCGCCAGCTCGATGGGCCTGGTGATCTTTTTCCTGGGGGTTGGCCCTCTACCCCAGGTTGTGCCAGTTTAAAGGACAGTACCTTGCCATATGTCCGGGTTGATTGCAGCGGCGGCAGATGGGTTGTTCGTCCTCGTTGTATCGGTCGCTGGGTCTACCTCTGGCCGGTGGGGTCCTCCTTGGTCGACGCCACGGGATGTCCTCCGGTCCGGATGCCAGCTGGATCTTCCCTGGAGTGGAAACCTGTAAAGACTGCACAGTTCGGGTTAGCGCAGCAACGCTTTTAGCTAGCTCTTGGACCTGATGGTGCAGGTCTGGAGCCGGGTCATTGTTCAAAGCCTGCGCATCAGCCCCCACAGGCCCTGCCGACAAGGGCGCCGCCTCCTGGTGGTAAGTGATAGCTGGGCGCCTGTGGGTCACAACGCCACCCGGTGCCGGTTCTCGGAGCACCCGGATGGCTCTGTCCTTGAACTGTGCAAAGTCCAGATGAGGATCCTGTAAGGCTATGGCCCGCAACTGGGTTCGGTGGACATTGCAATATAGTCCCTCTATAAATTGTTCAATCAACAGCCTGTCCTCGTTTCCCACGCTGTCGGGGTCGGTCTGCTTAATGGCTCTCAGGGCCTCTTGTAGGTTTAGTGCATAGTCCCTTATACTCTCATGTGCTCGCTGCTTGCACCCATAGAATTTAAGCTTAATCTCGGCTGAGGTGCGGGTATCAAAGGTGTCCCTCAGCCGGGTTAGTATCCCCGCGACAGTCCTCCTCCCAGGTGGCCAGGACTTTACCTCCCTTTGGGCTGCCCCGGTTAGTTGGGCCACCAGGATGCTCACTTTTTGCTCTTCTGTGAGGGGGTACACCTGGAAGAGGCTATCTAGCTTTTCTCTAAAGTCATTCAGGGTATGTGACTCCCCTGAGTATTGGGGTAGCCAGGCTGCTCCCGGGATATAGGGCATGGTAAAAGGCATGACTGCAGCAGCGCTGGCGCTGGCGGGGGTTGAGGCAGTGAAGCTCTCCTCCGTATCCGACATCTTCCTCCCCCCTAGTGGACCGTGGCCTACCTTGCGATGATCCTCTTCCGTAGGCCGCGGCTCCGCAGTGGATCGTCAGGGTTGAGGACCTTCCGTCGCGCTCCTGTGACGTCAGCGTCTGCTGGGCTCCTTCCAGGACCTTACGCGACGTCTGGACGTGAGGCGGGGCTTCAGTTCTCGCGCGCTTTTGGAGTCCACGCCCCTCTTCTTCCCGCGCGGCGTCTTCAAGATGGCGTCCAACGGCGGGAAAACTCCACGGAAGGCGGGAAGAAGGCTGAAAATGGCGCCGGATGGCGGGAAAACTTCACGGATGGCAGGAAAAAGGCTGAAGATGGCGCCGGATGGCGGGAATCTTCGCGGATGGTGGGAAGAAGGCTGAAGATGGCGCCGGATGGCGGGAATCTTCACCACAGGTTAGTTTAAAAGTCTCTTTTTCAGGCACGCAGTACCCGGCGGTTGCGGGCACGTAATCCTGCCGACTACGCCAAAAGCTGACGCGCCCCTGGGCCTGAGTCGCGCAGCGTTGCACACGCGGGAGCCTACCCGGAGCCGGATCGGATAGGGGTAGTAGTCTCGTGGCGATGACCCGGTCCGTGCCCAGGGAGCCAGACTAAGTGGCGGTATATTAGCAGTAGATGTAGGACGACTACGCCACCCGTTGAATGTAGCTATGGAGCTGCCGCTGCAGGGCAGACCGCTGAGGCCGGTGGAAGGATGGTGCAGCGTGGATGGTATAACCCCCAACGGGAGGGGTATGGCCTCAGGGCAGCCGACGTGGATGATGGGGGTAGCAGGAACCACTCAGAGACGATGCGGTGTAGTTCAGGGTCTTTACTGGTGACAAAGATAGACCCTCCCGGAGTACTGGCTAGCGGTCGGGGCCTGGTCAGTCCTTGAGCAGATGGGATCCCCCTTGGCCAGGCGGAGTTGTAGGCCTCCCCAACTAATTGTACTCTTCTGGCTTCCTTGCTAGAGGCGGGTAAAGGTAGCCCACGTCCCTGAGTGTACCGTGTGGTGCTCACCCGTATGGCCGGTGACTCGGGGCCTTCTAGTGGCTTCCGCTCCACGACGGCGGTGCTGGTCCCACGCGTGTGACCGTGCCTTCGGGTTTCTTGGCCAGAGGACCTGAAATCCCCTGCCGGTCGGTTTCTGCTGCTGGGTCTGGGTTAATCCCCACAGCCTCGGACTCCGGGTCCGGTGGTAACTCTTCAATCAGGGCGAGCTCTTCAGCTGCCAGCCCCTGATTCCTTTTAGCACTGCTCCCACTGAGCTCCTGATCTTTCTTTCCTAAGCTGCTCCTCTTCTTCTCTCTACTCTACTCACTAACCCTGCCTCAGCCCCAGCTTTTTATAGGGGAAGTTCTTCCCCTCCCAGGACTGGGCAGGAGGTGTGGCATGCATAGGATTCCTGACCAAGAGACCTCCCACCTGCTCTCAGACATAACATTGCTATTACTGTGGAGACCAGACCCCTGGGGTGCCACACAAGCACTTTCCAAGTGACGCTAAAATCGCTTGGAAAGCGCTTGACACCCGCATGCGGAAATGCAAGTGAAGAACGCTTCACATCCGCATGTCCCTGGCAGGAAAAACGCATGTACAATCCACATGCGTCTTTTCTGCTGGGGAGATGCAGAAACGCTCAGGAAAAAATCCTGAGCATTTCTGCATCGTGAGCACGTAGCCTTAAAGAGGTTTTCCCATGAACAAAAGTTCATTTTAATAATTGTCTGTGTCTGACCGTGTACAGAACATACCACAGCTCCGAGACAGGGGACCAAGCAAAAGACAATACAGATATTACAGCAGGGGATCGCAGCTGATTCTTTTTGTGAGGTAAAATATTTCACTGCCTGTTTTTAAACAATATTTTACCTCACAAAATGAATCCTCTGTGATCCCCTGCTGTAATGTCTGTATAGGCTTCCCCCCCCCCTCCCCCCTGCCCAGGAGCTGTGGTATGATCAGACCATGTTCCTGTACGGTCAGACACAGCCATGGGTTAAAATGAACTTTTGTTTGTGGGAAAACCCCTTTAAATTTTCAAAATTAAAAAAAAAAAGACACCAATTGAAGTGAAGCAGAACCTCCCAGATGTACTAAATGTTAAACGTAAACGTTAAATGTAAATTCTTAAAGACTAAGTTTTATTGTTCCTGCTCTTGGTCACCATACTAGTATGGGACCCTGTTATTAATCAATGCACTACACTAGGGGAAAGCAAGCCCACAGCAGAGTAAGGCTGTGTGCCCACAATGCGTTTTTTAAGCGTTTCCGTAGCGGCAAAAACGCTTCAGAAACGCTTAAAAAACGCACGGTAGAAGGCCTGCCATGTTCCCCAATGATAATCCACATGTGCTGTGCACATGCTGCGGAAATTTCCGCTGCGGATTATCATTGCAGAAAAAAACACAGCACTACCAATTATTTTGCGGAAGCGCTGCGTTTTCGCTGCCATTGACTTGCATTGGAACGCATGGATTGCGCATCACTGTATATGTAGATGCGGAATCCAAGCGTTTCAATGTGCGGATGGTACCCGGGTGTGGAGGAGAGGAGACTCTCCTCCGGACCCGGGTACCATAGAAACTGTAAAAAAAAGAATAAAATAAAAATTAAATATTATATTTACCTTCTGATGGCATCCGGGGGGCTTGTCTTCGCTTGCCGGCAGCTCGCAGTGGACTCAAGGACCTGCGCTGACGTCATTTAGTCATGTGACGGCAGGTCCTTCAGTGTACCACGAGCTGCCGGCAAGCCAGGACGGAGCGAAGCAAGACTCCGGGGGCCATCGGAAGGTAAGTATTAGAGATGAGCGTTGTTCTACTCGAACTGTTCGCCAATCTCAAATTCGAGCTGTTTTGGGCGGTGTTCGAGCCATTCGGCGAACACGAACAATTTGAGAAAAATTCGGCTGTTCGAGGTTATGTTCGATAACTGTTCGTGCACCAAAATCATAACTGGATTTTTTCTCAGTAATGATGAAAATTAATGTTAATACGCAGTTTGAGTGTACAGCGGGGTGGGGGGAGGGGCAGGGGATGTGACGCGCCCCTGGGCCTGCTGTGTCGCGCAGCGTCTCGCGCACGGGGGCTTACCCGGAACCGGATCAGATGAGGGTTGTAGTCTCCGAGTGGCGGGGACCCGGTCCGTGCCCAGGGAGTCAACTCAGTGTGTGGCAGTCTTGATAGATGTTATTTGAGTGTCGACTACGCCACCCGTTGATTTGCAGCTATGGAGCTGCCGCTGCAGGGCAGACCGCTGAGGCCGGTGTAGAATTGTGCAGCGTGATAGTATAACCCCCAACGGGAGGGGTATGGCCTCAGGGCAGCCGACGTGGAAGATGAGGGTAGCAGGAACCACTCAGAGACGGTGCGGTGCAATTCAGGGTCTTTACTGGTAACAACGATAGACCCTCCCGGAGTACTTGCTAGCGAACGGGGCCTGGTCAGTCCTTGAGCAGATGGGATCTCCCCTGGCCAGGCGGAGTTGTAGGCCTCCCAAACTGACTGTACTCTTCTGGCTACCTTGCTAGAAGCGGATATAAGTAGCCCACGTCCCTGAGTGTACCGTGTGGTGCTCACCCGTATGGCCGGTGACTCGGGGCCTTCTAATGGCTTCCGCTCCACGATGGCGGCGCTGGTCCCACGCGTGTGACCGTGCCTTCGGGTTTCTGGGCCTGAGGACCTGAAATCCCCTGCCGGTCGGCTTCTGCTGCTGGGTAAGAGTTAGTCCCCACAGCCTCGGACGCCGGGTCCGGTAAGAAAGCTTCTCAGTCAGGGCGAGCTCTGCAGCTGCCAGCCCCTGACTTGTAGTAGTATTGCTCCCACTGAACTTCTGCTGTTTCTTCCTGTGACTTTTTCTTGTCTCTACTCTCCTTGACCGACTAACCCTGCTTCAGCCCCGGGTTTATATAGGGGAAGGTCTTCCCCTCCCAAGACTGGGCAGGAGGTGTGGCATGCACAGGATCCCTGACCAAAGGACCTCCCACCTGCTCTCAGACATAACATTACATTACTGTGGGAAACCAGACCCCTGGGGTGCCACATTCCCCCCTAGTGAAATTTAGTACTCCGGGACTAAACATATTTTAGAAAAACATAACAAGATATAACAACAATAATAGTACAATAAGAAGAAACACATAAAGGTGGTCACGGCATGTCCGTAACCGGGTGTAGTCTTTGAAGAAAAGCAAGGTGTCCATTTCACCAAAACAGGGAGACGTAACCAGGTAGGGGTTTGTCCTGCCCCGAGTCCTTAACAGTCTTTAGTCCGTCCTGGGTTACGCTCCAACTATGTACAAAGGATTCCCGGTAAATCCACCAAGGACTCCTACAAATAACTAGAAACACAAAATTATACACAAGCAACAATACACAGGTAAACATAAATAAAACAATTTATACACTTCAAATCCTCCAACGTGCGGGTAACTGGCCTCTAGTGGCCCTAGTGGACCTACGGAGCTGACTGTCTAGCCCTGAACTACAGGGTGTAGGAGCTGTCAAGGGTAAACTGGGCAGCTGTCTACCGGCTCTTTGGCTCACTAGGGATATGGCAGGCTCACTGCAAGCAGAGGGTTGATCCTCCTGGTCTGCGGGTGTGGGGTCTTCTGCCTCCTGGACCGGCTGTTCTTCCAGCTCTACCTGTTGCTCCGTAGGTGCTTGGGATGCTGGTTGGAGGAAGGTGAGTACGGGTACCACAACTACACCATTGACTTGAGTCCAAGACCGAGGGAAGTCCCCGAGCACAGTACTAACCATATCTTCCCTTTCCTCTACGGGTCGATGGTCTTCTTGTTCCTCTTCAGGGTTCCTCAGTTGTTCGGGACACTTCTTCAGGTGGTCCCGGGATACAATGGCTGTAGTTTCCCCTCCGTCTTTACTGATGGTACAAACCTTCGGGTTCTCGTGGCTTGAGGGCAGTACGGTGTACGGGTCCTTCTCCCACTGGTTGTCCAACTTGTGGAGCTGTCTCTTCCTCTTCCAGACCTGCTCTCCGGGTACCAGGGGAACAGCGGGAGCATACTGGTTGTAAGTTTTCTCTTGTCTTTCCCTAGCCTGACAGAGACTTCGCTCCACGCTCTCCTGTACTCTCCGGTACTGCTGCTGCCTCTCTGTGTCCCAGTCTGCTTCTGGTGAAGTGCCCTCGGGTGTCAGGACTCCCATTTCCAGGTCAACAGGTAACTTACCAGGTCTTGCCCTCATTAGGTAAGCCGGGGTACAGTTGGTGGAACCTACCGGGATGTGGTTGTATAGGTCCACCAGATCGGGCAGCTTCTCAGGCCACAGACTGCGTTCTTCCAGGGGCAACGTTTTCAGAAGATCCATTACCACCTGGTTCATTTTCTCACAAAGTCCATTAGTTTGCGGATGATAGGGTGTCGTCCTTATCTTCCGGCAGCCATACAGAGTGCAGAATTCTTGGAAGACCTCCGCTTCAAAGGCAGGTCCCTGGTCTGTCAACACTTGGTCCGGGTACCCGTGTGGACGGCAGAAATGCTGCTGGAAGGCTCTCGCTGCTGTTCGAGCTGTTAAGTCCTTGACGGGGACGACAACCAAGAACCGGGAGTAGTGCTCCACGATGGTTAGTGCGTAGACGTAGCCACTTCTGCTTGGGGTCAGTTTTACATGATCCAAGGCTACCAGTTCCAACGGCTGCCGGGTGACGATGGACTGCAGGGGAGTCTTCTGGCTGGCACGATCCTTCCTTCTTAGGTTGCACGGGCCACAGTCTCTGCACCACTTCTCAATGGTTCCCCTCATGCCTACCCAGTGGAATCGCTCGCGCAGCAGGATCTCCAGCTTCTTCCACCCGAAGTGTCCAGCTCCGTCGTGGTATGCCTCCATCACCATGGCTGCGTCTCTTCGTGGCACCACTACTTGCCAGAGTAGTTCATGCGTCCGGGAGTTAACCATTCTGCGGCACAACTTCCCCTTGTAAAGGAACAGTCGACTCCTCTCTGCCCATAGTTGTTTGGCTTCCTCCGGAGCGTCTGGTTCAAGGCAAGCCTCCGGGCGAGTCAGCATCTCCTTCACCAGTCAGACGGCAGGGTCGCTGTCTTGCGTTTCCGCCCAGTTGTAGTGAGGTAAGGGGTTCAACGTAGCAGCCTGCTTACTCCTTACCCGGTGGGAGTACTGGATAGTCCCATGACGGTGGAACGCAGGGAGTTCAACTTCTTCCAGTCCCTCCGGATCTTCTCCTTCGTCCGGCAGGTTGGGCATCCTGGACAGGGCGTCCGCGTTGGTATTGGAGCGTCCGGCCCGGTATTTGATTGTGAACTCGTAGTTGGACAGACGGGCCATCCACCTCTGCTCCAGGGCACCGAGTCTTGCCGTGTCCAGGTGTGTCAACGGGTTGTTATCCGTGTACACGGTGAACCGGGAAGAAGCGAGGTAATGCTTAAAGCGCTCGGTGACTGCCCATACTACGGCCAGGAACTCTAGCTTAAATGAGCTGTAATTCTAGGGATTCCTTTCGGTGGGTCGCAGCTTTCTGCTGGCGTTGGCGATTACTCGTTCCTTCCCCTGCTGGATCTGGGACAGTTCGGCTCCTAGCCCGATGTTACTGGCGTCGGTGTAGAGGATAAAGGGCTGGCTATAATCCGGGTACGCCAGGATTTCGTCCCCCGTGAGGGCCATCTTCAGCTGGCGGAAGGACTCTTCTTCCAGCTCCTCCCATTTGAAGGGCGGCTTCTGGTTCTTGGCCTTCCGGGACTGGCCTATCAGGAGGTCCTGCATAGGTGCTGCCTTTTTGGTGAAACCGGGAATAAACCTTCGGTAGTAGCCTACCAACCTGAGGAACTGCCGCACTTCTTTTACGCTGGAGGGGCTTGGCCATTCCTTAATTGCGGTGATCTTATCAGGGTCGGGAGCCACTCCGTCAGCGCTCACCACGTGTCCCAGGTACTGCACCTTTGGTTTCAGGAGGTGACACTTGGAGGGTTTCACCTTTAGGCCGTAACTCGCCAGAGCTTCGAACACTTCCGCCAGGTGTTTCAGGTGGTCCTCATACGTCTTGGAATATACGATGACATCGTCCAGGTACAACAGGACCGTCTCGAAGTTTCTGTGGCCCAGACAACACTCCATTAGTCGTTGGAAGGTTCCTGGTGCGTTGCAGAGTCCGAACGGCATGCAGGTGAACTCGCTAAGTCCCATCGGGGTGGTGAATGCGGTCTTCTCCCGGTCCGCCTCTGCTACAGGAACCTGCCAGTACCCGCTAGTGAGATCCAAGGTAGAGAAGAAGTTAGCAGATCTTAAAGCAGCCAATGACTCCTCTATCCTTGGTAAGGGGTACGCATCCTTGTGTGTGATACGGTTGATTTTCCGGTAATCTACACACATCCTCATGGTGTTGTCTTTTTTTCTGACTAAGACTAGTGGAGCTGCCCAGGGGCTACAGCTATCCCTGATCACCCCAGCCTCCTTCATGTCTCTAAGCATCCCCTTGGCGTGTTGGTAGTGTGCAGGGGGTACGGGTCGATACCTCTCTTTTATGGGAGGATGGTCTCCCGTGGGGATGTGGTGTTCTACCCCCTTGACTCGCCCGAAGTCTAACGGGTGTTTACTAAACACTCTCTCGTACTCTTGAACCACCCGATAGACTCCCTGTTTCTGATGTGAGGGAGTGGAGTCAGTACCCAAATGTAGTTGCTGACACCAGTCCTCCTTTGTTTTCTTAGAGCCGTTACCTTCCTCCGGGTGAGATGGAGGCAAGGGTTCCACAGATTGTATAGCATTTTGGTTAATGGTATATAATTTGGCTAGCGTGGCATACCGGGGCAGGTACACTTCCCTCTTCCCGATATTGATTATGCGAACGGGCACCCTCCCATGGCGTACATTAACCACCCCCCGTGCTGTCAAGATGGTGGGCCTACTGTCTGAGTAAACTGGTTCTACCATTGCCTGGTAATCTCTACCTCTCAGACCAATAGCTGCCCGGCACCAAATCATCATTTCACTTTTTGGGGGCATGGCAATAGGAAAAGGGTCACACATTCTTACGCTACCAATCTCACCGCCGGAGAGTTCCATCTGTTGCCGTCGCATCAGTGCCCGGATCTCTTTCTGGAGCACCCGCTGCTCGCCGGAGCTGGCGTTCTTGGCAACCTGCTGTAAAAGGAAAATCACCTCTGCAAGACAATTTTCAATTACATTAGTTCCTAGAGTTATTTTTGGGTGACTCTCATGTTTGTCAATATCTACAATGATCAGTCCCTGTGCTGCCAGTTCGACTCTACCGATTTTGATGGTCACCTCTTTAAATCCGATCTGTGGCACGGGCTGGCCATTGCTGGCGATGATACTCAAGTCGTCGTCAGGGTAGCGGGTAATATCCGAGTCATTCCAGTACTGCTTAAAGAGCAAGTACGGGATGGTGGTGACCTGTGACCCGGTGTCCAGTAGGGCACTCATGGGAATGCCATCCAGTACCACAGGCAAGACTGGACGTCCTCCCACATATCTGTCGCGCCAGTTCGATGGGCCTGGTGATCTTTTTCCTGGGGGTTGGCCCTCTACCCCAGGTTGTGCCCGTTTAAAGAACAGTACCTTGCCATATGTCCGGGTTGATTGCAGCGGCGGCAGATGGGTCGTCCGTCTTCGCTGTATCGGTCACTGGGTCTTCCTCTGGCCGGTGGGGTCCTCCTTGGTCGACGCCACGGGATGTCCTCCGGTCCGCATGCCAGCTGGATCTTCCCTGGGGTGGAAACCTGTAAAGACTGCACAGTTCGGGTTAGCGCAGCAACGCTCTTAGCTAGCTCTTGGACCTGATGGTGTAGGTCTGGAGCCGGGTCATTGTCCAAAGCCTGCGCATCAGCTCCCACAGGCCCCGCCGACAAGGGCGCCGCCTCCTGGTGGTAAGTGATAGCTGGGCGCCTGTGGGTCACAACGCCACCCGGTGCGGGTTCTCGGAGCACCCGGATGGCTCTGTCCTTGAACTGTGCAAAGCCCAGATGGGGATCCTGTAAGGCCATCGCCCGCAACTGGGTTCGGTGGGCATTACAATATAGTCCCTCTATAAATTGTTCGGTCAACAGCCTGTCCTTGTTTCCCACTCCATCAGGGTCGGTCTGCTTAATGGCCCTCAGGGCCTCTTGTAGGTTTAGTGCATAGTCCCTTATACTCTCATGCGCTCGCTGCTTGCACCCGTAGAATCTAAGCTTAATCTCGGCTGAGGTGCGGGTATCAAAGGTATCCTTCAGCCGGGTTAGTATCCCTGCGACAGTCTTCCTCCCAGGTGGCCAGGATTTTACTTCCCTTTTGGCTGCCCCGGTTAGTTGGGCCACCAGGATGCTCACTTTTTGCTCTTCTGTGAGGGGGTACACCTGGAAGAGGCTATCCAGCTTTTCTCTAAAGTCATGCAGGGTATGTGACTCCCCTGAGTACTGGGGTAGCCAAGCTGCTCCCGGGATATAGGGCATGGTGAAGGGCATAACTGCAGCAGCGGTGGCGCTGGCGGGGGTTGAGGCAATGAAGCTCTCCTCCGCATCCGACATCTTCCTCCCCCCTAGTGGACCGTGGCCTACCTTGCGATGATCCTGTTCCGTAGGCCGCGGCTCCGCAGTAGATCGTCAGGGTTGAGGACCTTCCGTCGCGCTCCGGTGACGTCGGCGTCTGCTGGGCTCCTTCCAGGACCTTACGCAACGTCCGGACGTGAGGCGGGGCTTCAGTTCTCGCGCGCTTTCGGAGTCCACGCCCCTCTTCTTCCCGCGCGGCGTCCTCAAGATGGCGTCCAACGGCGGGAAAACTCCACGGATGGCGGGAAGAAGGCTGAAGATGGCGCCGGAGGGCGGGAATCTTCACAGATGGCGGGAAGAAGGCTGAAAATGGCGCCGGATGGCGGGAATCTTCACCGATGGTAAGTTTTAAAAGTCTCTTTTTCAGGCACGCAGTACCCGGTGGTTGCGGGCACGAAATCCTGCCGACTACGCCAAAGTTGACGCGCCCCTGG
Organism: Phyllobates terribilis; assembly: GCF_046119375.1. Taxonomy (NCBI): domain Eukaryota; kingdom Metazoa; phylum Chordata; class Amphibia; order Anura; family Dendrobatidae; genus Phyllobates; species Phyllobates terribilis. The sequence continues at coordinate 343,738,680 of NW_027362771.1, forward strand.
GCCTGCTGTGTCGCGCAGCGTCTCGCGCACGGGGGCTTACCCGGAACCGGATCAGATGAGGGTTGTAGTCTCCGAGTGGCGGGGACCCGGTCCGTGCCCAGGGAGTCAACTCAGTGTGTGGCAGTCTTGATAGATGTTATTTGAGTGTCGACTACGCCACCCGTTGATTTGCAGCTATGGAGCTGCCGCTGCAGGGCAGACCGCTGAGGCCGGTGTAGAATTGTGCAGCGTGATAGTATAACCCCCAACGGGAGGGGTATGGCCTCAGGGCAGCCGACGTGGAAGATGAGGGTAGCAGGAACCACTCAGAGACGGTGCGGTGTAATTCAGGGTCTTTACTGGTAACAACGATAGACCCTCCCGGAGTACTTGCTAGCGAACGGGGCCTGGTCAGTCCTTGAGCAGATGGGATCTCCCCTGGCCAGGCGGAGTTGTAGGCCTCCCAAACTGACTGTACTCTTCTGGCTACCTTGCTAGAAGCGGATATAAGTAGCCCACGTCCCTGAGTGTACCGTGTGGTGCTCACCCGTATGGCCGGTGACTCGGGGCCTTCTAATGGCTTCCGCTCCACGATGGCGGCGCTGGTCCCACGCGTGTGACCGTGCCTTCGGGTTTCTGGGCCTGAGGACCTGAAATCCCCTGCCGGTCGGCTTCTGCTGCTGGGTAAGAGTTAGTCCCCACAGCCTCGGACGCCGGGTCCGGTAAGAAAGCTTCTCAGTCAGGGCGAGCTCTGCAGCTGCCAGCCCCTGACTTGTAGTAGTATTGCTCCCACTGAGCTTCTGCTGTTTCTTCCTGTGACTGTTTCTTGTCTCTACTCTCCTTGACCGACTAACCCTGCTTCAGCCCCGGGTTTATATAGGGGAAGGTCTTCCCCTCCCAAGACTGGGCAGGAGGTGTGGCATGCACAGGATCCCTGACCAAAGGACCTCCCACCTGCTCTCAGACATAACATTACATTACTGTGGGAAACCAGACCCCTGGGGTGCCACAGATGGATCTCTGCAGGAACAATGAAGATCTCCATTTTTTTTTTCTCTTTCCCGCATTTACAGTGGGGAGGTGCAATCTGTCAGCCTATCAGCAGCGCACACACGGAGCGAAGTGCTTTTTTTCACACAAGCAAGGGCATGTGTCATTGGCAGTGTATGTCACATGTCCTTGCCCTATAAGACCAAGCCATTTTCCCCGTCGCCACCATTTTCTCACTGCTGCAGCTGTGTGTTAGACGGCACCGCTGTTGCTGTGTGCGCTATACCTTGTTAATTTCAAGCCAATTTTCGCACAAATCTACAGATAGCTTGGGAGTAGGGAATAGTTGTGATTGCAGTCCTTTTAAGGACTAGGTTACAGCATTTCCTACGACTTTTATCAGGCAGGTCTGTGCTCTTAAATAGATAGATTGTGGGAGTAAAGACTAATTGTAATTGGAGTCCTTTTCAGGACTAGGTTACATCAGTTCCTATCAGTTTTTGCCAGGCAGGTCTGTGCCAGTGCTGTGCAAGTTTTTTTCACAGCATTTGGCTGAATCTAGCAAAGCTAATCCTTTTTGGCCTATTGCAGAGTGTGTTAGTCAGTGGAGTAGCCTATCTGTGTTGCAAGATATACCACCTGTGTATAGAATACCAATTTTTTTACTGCACCTAGTGAAGTAAAATCTTTTGGGCATAGCATCATTCTATTAGTCCATCTATACTGACCTCCATCAGGTTGCAAATTGAATATAATTTTTTTCTGCATCTAGCTCTGAAAAAATATTGGGCTTCTAGCTGTGTGTGGGACTTGTTGTATTAGTCCATCTATACTGACCTCCATCAGGTTGCAAACTGCATATATTTTTTTCTTCATCTACCTCTGAAAAAATATTGGGCTTCTAGCCCAAGACTCAAATACCTGATTGGAGCGACAACTTTAGTTTTTTGTCAGGGCAGGAACAGGTTGGCTCTGAGGACGACGGGTGTGATAACGCACAGGGTGATGATGATGAGGTTGGAGATCCCACTTACTGTCAACCCACAGTCAGCCAAGAGATGAGGTCAGCAGAGGAGGTGGAGGAAGATGCTAGTGACGACGAGGTCAGGTTGCGCCTTCCTGGACAGAGACGTAGTACTGGAAGCACGTCAACAACTGCATCCTCAAACACAACTCTGCCTCTCACCACAAGTAGTGGTGGCTCTTCAGGTCGCATGGGTGCTAAGCCTTGCATAGCCTGGGCATTTTTTCAGATCGATAAAGATGACCCAACTCGTGTTATCTGTAGCTGTGTGTGGGACTTGTTCTATTAATCCATCTATACAGACCTCCATCAGGTTGCAAACTGAATATATTTTTTTCTGCATCTACCTCTGAAAAAATATTGGGCTTCTAGCTGTGTGTGGGACTTGTTCTATTAATCCATCTATACAGACCTCCATCAGGTTGCAAACTGAATATATTTTTTTCTGCATCTACCTCTGAAAAAATATTGGGCTTCTAGCTGTGTGTGGGACTTGTTGTATTAGTCCATCTATACTGACCTCCATCAGGTTGCAAACTGAATATATTTTTTTCTGCATCTACCTCTGAAAAAATATTGGGCTTCTAGCTGTGTGTGGGACTTGTTCTATTAATCCATCTATACAGACCTCCATCAGGTTGCAAACTGAATATATTTTTTTCTGCATCTACCTCTGAAAAAATATTGGGCTTCTAGCTGTGTGTGGGACTTGTTCTATTAATCCATCTATACAGACCTCCATCAGGTTGCAAACTGAATATATTTTTTTCTGCATCTACCTCTGAAAAAATATTGGGCTTCTAGCAGTGTGTGGGACTTTCTCTATTAGTCCATCTATACTGACCTCCATCAGGTTGCAAATTGAATATAATTTTTTTCTGCATCTAACCCAGCCAATAGTTTTGGCCTAATACCACAGTTTGGCCACTCAGCTCTGCTCGGTTCCCATCCATTGTTTTTTTGTGCAAACAACTCCAGAGTTGTTAATTAGTTAACCACCAAAATGAGTGGAAAAAGGCCTGCTGCTGGTGGAAAGGGGAATAGGCGTGTTGGGAAGGGGAAAAAAGGTTGTGTCCGTGGGGTAGGTGTTAAAGCAACAGTAACATCTGCAGAAGAAAGACCATCTTCCAGCCAAACTAAAATGTCTACTTCTTTTAGCGGACAATGTGATAAGATCCCTTTCTTACGGCCACGCCAATCGCTACAAATTCCAGATGAGGCACAAAAACAGCAGGTGCTTCAACGGATATCAAGTGCTCCTTTAAGTGGGCTCTCCTCCACATCAACTTCAACATCACAAATACTCCAGTCCTCAAAGGTGTCACCCCAATCGCACTTGCTTCCTCACAGCTCCCAAATCTCCAGCTGCCCGTCTGAGTATGAGGTAGAACAGATGGTTGAGTCTGCAGAGCTGTTTACTCATACTATAGCCTGGGAATCAGAGGTCGACTCCAGCGCTTCTGTGAATCCAGACGAGGAAATGATCTGCACTGATGCCCAGAATCTTTATGAGTCGGATCCAGGACCAGACGCAGAAGGTTCTGACCATAATGTAGACCCTCATTCCCAAACTGTAACTCCTGTTGGTGGAGACAATGAGGAAGACGATGATAAGACTCAAATACCTGATTGGAGCGACAACTTTAGTTTTTTGTCAGGGCAGGAACAGGTTGGCTCTGAGGACGACGGGTGTGATAACGCACAGGGTGATGATGATGAGGTTGGAGATCCCACTTACTGTCAACCCACAGTCAGCCAAGAGATGAGGTCAGCAGAGGAGGTGGAGGAAGATGCTAGTGACGACGAGGTCAGGTTGCGCCTTCCTGGACAGAGACGTAGTACTGGAAGCACGTCAACAACTGCATCCTCAAACACAACTCTGCCTCTCACCACAAGTCGTGGTGGCTCTTCAGGTCGCATGGGTGCTAAGCCTTGCATAGCCTGGGCATTTTTTCAGATCGATAAAGATGACCCAACTCGTGTTATCTGTAACATTTGTCAGCAAAAGCTAAGTAGAGGCCAAAAAATACATAGTTTGAGTACTTCATACATGAACCGGCACATGGACATGAAGCATAAGTTGCAGTGGGAAGCTCAGTGTGCTACAATGCGGCCTAGCCGGCCGGGCCAACCACCGTCTGCCATATCTTGTGCATCCGCGGCCTCTTCATCCTCTGTGACTGGGGGGACAGCAGTCACACCTGTTTTGGGGCGCAGACCTGCCACCTCTTTACCCGCAACAGCCAGCGTGATTGGCAGGTCATCATTTTCTTTGGAGGTGGTAACACCAGCTGGTGTTGAGCGCTGTCCGACATCGATAGCACCACCTTTGGATCAAGGCAACCTAACATGTCCGCCTGCATCTTCCTCACAGACCGGCAGTTTGCCGGGGACACCCTTATCAACCCCGTCTAAGCACAATAGCCAGCCCTCGGTCCCTCAGATGTGGACAAGTAAAAGACCATTTCCTCCTAGCCATGAGAAAGCTAAGAGGTTGAATTTCACCATCTGCAAGTTCTTGGCTACAGAAATGCTGCCTTTCCGCCTGGTGGACACAGAGGATTTTCGAGACCTTATGTCCGTCGCAGTGCCCCAGTACCAGATGCCCAGTCGGCACTACTTCTCAAAGAAAGGTGTGCCTGCGCTCCACCAGCATGTCGCACACAACATCACCGCTTCTTTGAGAAACTCTGTGTGTGACAGGGTGCATTTCACCACAGACACTTGGACGAGTAGGCATGGACAGGGGCGTTACATGTCGCTGACTGGGCACTGGGTAACTATGGTGACAGCAGGACAAGGGGCTGCTGTCCAAGTCTTGCCGTCCCCACGAGTTGTGCGTCAATCCTCTTTATGTCAAAGTTCCTCCACTGCTTCTGCCTCCTCAACCTCCTCTCGGTCTTCCACCTGCACCCAAAGCCTGTCTGGTCATGCCACAAGCTTTCTAACTGCGCAGAAGGGATCCTGCACACCTCCTTACTATGCTGGCAGTAGGGCTCAACGTCATCAGGCGGTTTTTACATTGAAATGTCTGGGAAATGTGAGTCACACAGCTGAGGAGTTGTGGTCAGCTCTGGAGAACCAATTTCATGAATGGTTGTCTCCACTGGACCTGAAACCAGGGAAGGCCGTGTGCGACAATGCTGCAAACCTGGGTGCGGCCCTTCGCCGGGGCAATGTCACACACGTGCCTTGTATGGCTCACGTGTTGAACCTGGTTGTCCAGCAATTTTTAGCCCACTATCCCAGACTAGATGGCCTTCTGCAGAGGGCACGGTCGCTGTGTGCTCACTTTCGCCGTTCGCATCCCGCAGCTCAGCGACTTACATCTCTACAGAAGTCGTTGGGCCTGCCACTTCACCGGCTAAAATGCGATGTGCCTACCCGGTGGAATTCAACTCTGCACATGTTGCAGCGACTGTGGCAGCACCGACAAGCCCTGGTGCAATACGTTCTGACGTATAGCCTGGGCCAACGAGATCCAGAGGTGGGGCAAATCACGCTGGAGGAGTGGTCTCAGATCAGGGACCTATGCACCCTTCTGCACAGTTTTGAAATGGCGACGAAGATGTTTAGTGCTGACGATGCCATTATCAGCATGACTATTCCGGTGATTTACATGCTGGAGCACATGTTAAACAGAATTCGGAGTCAGGTGGTGGCACAAGAGGAGGTGGAGGAAGTAGAGGAGGAGGAGTTGTATGCGGAAGGGCTAACATCTGCAAGGTCCAGACGGTCGGCAGCACCAAGGCGGCAGGCATGTGAGGGTGGGGGAGATGGTTTTACCAGGGCGCATGGTAGCAGCCAAACTAGTGAGGAAGGTGCAGGAGCCCAGGAAGAAGTGGAGGACGAACTGATGGAAGACTCATCAGATGAGGGAGACCTTGATCACATTTCTGTTGTGCGAGGTTGGGGGGAGAGGACAGAGGAAGGAAGCATGATTGTTACCTCGCCACCAACACAACAGGGACTTGGTGCTCCTGGATGCGCAACACACATGAGTGCCTTCTTGCTGCACTACCTGCAACATGACCCTCGAATTGTGAGAATTAGAAATAATCCTGACTACTGGGTTGCCACACTGTTAGATCCCCGGTACAAAAGTAAATTTGCAGAAATTATTCCTGCCATAGAAAGGGATGCACGCATGCAGGAGTATCAGCAGAGACTGTTGCAGAATCTTACATGTGCTTTTCCACAAAATACCAGTGGTGCACGTAGTGAATCTCACAGTTCCAACTTGCCAACCGTGGGACCGTCAAGTGTTCAGCACTCAAACCGTAACAGAACCACAGTATCTGCTGGTAACATCAATTTTGCGGAATCATTTCACCACTTTTTTAGCCCATCCTTTGCAAGGCCACAGGAGACAAGAAGTCTGACACATAGTCAACGCCTAGAGACGATGGTACAGGAGTATCTCCAAGTAAACATTGAAGCCAAGACTGTGTCACTGGACCCTTGCTCTTTTTGGGCTTCCAATCTGGATAAATGGCTGGAGCTAGCCACTTACGCCTTGGAGATCTTGTCATGCCCCGCAGCCAGCGTTCTGTCTGAACGTGTGTTCAGCGCTGCTGGTGGTGTGCTGACAGATAAGCGCACGCGGCTCTCCACTGATAATGTAGACAGACTCACGTTCATAAAGATGAACAAATCATGGATCCGAAACGACTTTTCTACCCCTGTGTCATCCTGGGGAGAGTAAAAGCTTGATGATTGGTTAAAATCACCCTACCAACCGTTTTAAGCTTTCAAATTACTATTCATGTTTATCTGTATCTTGGCTGGAAAATAATTTGGGCTTTGTAGCAGTGTGCAGCACTGATTCTATTAGGCCATCTATAATAAGCTCCACCAGATTTAAAATTACTAATCATGTTTATCTGTATCTTGACTGGAAAATAATTTGGGCTTTGTAGCAGTGTGCAGCACTGATCCTATTAGGCCATCTATACTAAAGCTTCACCAGATTTAAAATTAATAATAATTTTTAGCTACATCTAGCCCGGAAAATAATTTTGGGGCTCCGAGATGCGCAAGACACATAAGTGCCTTCTTGCTGCACTACCTGCAGCATGACCCTCATATTGTCAGAATTCGAAGTAATCATGACTACTGGGTTGCCACACTCTTAGATCCCCCAAACTTTTCGATCAACCTTTTCATTTTAATAAAGACCAAAAAAATGGTCATTTTTGAAATTATAAGCATTAGCAGGTTGTTAGAAACTCAAATCAAACAGTTTTCAACTCAAAACTTTATTCTAGGTGATGTTACATTTTCACATAGGACCCCTTGTTCGAAAGGAGCTTCTGAACTCTCTCGTCCATTGAATTTGTCAGGTTTTGGATGGTTTCTGCTTCAATTGTTTTGCATGAGGACAGAATACCCTCCCAGAGCTGTTGCTTAAATGTGAACTGCCTCCCGCCATCATAGACACTCCTTTTAATGATGCTCCAAAGGTTCTGAATGGGGTAGAGGTCAGGGGAGCATGGGGGTCACACCATAAGTTTGTCCCCTTTTATGCCCATATCAGCCAGAGATGCAGATGTTTTATGTGCAGCATGAGATGGTGCATTATCATGCAGAAAAATGATCTTGCTGTGAAATACACGGTTCTTCTTCTTGAACCATGGCAGGAAGTGCTGTTTGAGAAAATCCACATACATTATGGAGTTCATCTTTAGCGCCTTCAGGGATCCTAAAGGGGCCGACAATCTCTCTCCCCATGATTCCAGCCCAAAACATTACTCCACCTCCTCCTTGTTGGCGCTGTAGCCGTGTTTGCGTGGGGTGTCCATCAACCAGCCATCCTCCACTCCATCCATCTGGATCATCGAGCGCTGCACGGCACTCATCCGTGAACAAAACAGTTTTGAAATCAGTCTTCATGTAATGTTTGGCCCACTGGAGCCGTTTCTGCTTGTGTGAAGTGGATAGAGGAGGTCGACAGGATGGCGTATGCACAGCTGCAAACCTCTGAAGGACCCTGCATCTTGTTGTTCGGGGGACGTTGGAGGCACAAGCAGCTTCAAAAACTTGTCTGCTGCTATGACAAGGCTTTTTTGCCGCTGCTCTTTCAACCTGACGTAATTGCCTGTAGGAAAGAGTCCTCAATTTGCCCTTATCAGCACGCACACGTGTGTACTGTGAATCAGCTACATACTTCTTGATTGCCAAGACACTTCATCCTGATCATCGCACAATGTTGATTGTAGTCATGCCTTGACCTAAACACTCCACAATTTGTTGCTTCTCAGCAGCCGACACATCCTTTTTCTTTCCCATTTTGGCAGAAAATGTAGGCTGCTTAATAATGTGAGACAGCCTTCTTAAGTAGTCTTGCCTTTCATTGGACACACCTGCCAAACTAATTAGCACAGGTGTCTGCAATTGCTTACAGTGATATAAAGAGCCCTGACACACATCACCATCAATGAGTTTAACTGACAAACAAACAAATTCTTCCCTTATCACTCCTAAACACTTTTTGCATAATAATTTGGAACACAGTGTACATGTGCTTTTCCACAAAACACCAGTGGTTCACGTAGTGAATCTTACAGTTCTAACTTGCCAACCGTGGTCTGTATGGAGTTGTTCAATAAAGGGCCCAAAATTAAGATAACATAGATGGGAGAGGTCTCTATGAATAGGAATTACTAAGTATTTGATACCCTGTGAGGGCCAGGCAAAGGGAAAGTTGGACTGGATGGAATCCTATATGGATTTGGGGAGGGAGACATCGAGGGCCTCAGACTTCGCTGCATTGATTTTAAAATTTAACCATGTAACAAAGTGATCTATTTCAGCCATAACAGCATGGATGGATATATGTGATTGAGTGATATATACTAGGACATCATCAGCAAATAGAGAGCACTTGTACTCGGTGCCTCCCACCTCAATCCACCTAATATTGGGGTTATGGCGAATTGATGAGAGCAGGTGCTCCGTCACTAGGATGTATAAGAGAGGGGACAGAGAACATCCCTGCCTTGTCCCATTGGTGATTGTGAAAGGTGATGAAAATGTTCTGACGCGCCCCCTGGGCCTTGGGACACCCGGAGCCGGACCCTTTTTGGTGGATGCTGGTGGTTGTAGTCTCCGTGGCGGCAACCCGGTTCCGTGGCTCAGGGCGGTCAAACCAGTGGCGGAACTATTTATGTGGTTTTGATGTTTAAATGTCCGACTACGCCACCCGTGGATTGCAGTCAGAGTGAACCGCCGCTCCAGGGCAGACCGCTGAGGCTGGTGTTGTGGGTGCAGCAGAGCGTAGCATAACTCCCCATGGGAGGAGTATAGCCTCAGGGCAGTGTATGCGGAGGATGGGGGTGATGGTGCAGGGCAGCAGCAGTAATGACACGGAGTCAGTGATGCAGTCCAGGGCCTTTACTCACAGTTCTTATTATCCAGACCACGTCTGCAGGTAACGGCTGCCCACGTCGTACTGTGCTCACCAGGTGAGGGGCTCAGACAACTCCCAGATAACTTTGGAGTGCTTCACAGGACCCCCTTTGTGTGTCCTTTGTCTGGCCTTTCTTACCAACCCTTCTGTCCGGCTGCCTCGGGCCTCCTCTTGGTAAACTTGGCGCCAGTTTCCCTGACCCTATGTGGTGCCTTCCTAGCGGGTGTAGCGAGGGGCTGCGCCACATAAAATGTCACAGCCTCCTGTTTCTAGCTGAGGGTAGTTTCCTGCCTCCACTAGTTTCGGGGAGCGGTCTCCCCCTTTGGCCTGACCCCTCCACGCAGGTGGATTCGGGCGTGCGGTGGCGACTCGCCCGTCCGCACCCCTGAGATCCCTTCGTTCCTCGTTCCTGGAGCCTTCTCCGCTCCTCTTCCTTCCTTCTCCCTCTTCCAGGCCTGGGCCTCTGTTACTAGGCCCGCCTCCGGAGCAGAGCTCATGCAGAGCCCCTGCTCCCTGCCACTTCTGCTCAGACTTCTCTGCACTGAACTAAGATGGTGCCCACCTTTTATACTCCCTTCTCAATGCACCCAGGAACTGCTTCCTCCCTGCTGCTGCACTACAGGGTTCCCCTTCCTCAGTGTTCCCTCCCCCCACTCCAGCCAGGGACAGGGACTGTCGTGCCCATCTCAGGGGCATATTGGTCGCCCTGCCCCACGGCAATGTGGTGTAATGCATGCAGGTGTCGGGTCCTGATCCACACTCCATCCTTACCTGAGAGTGAGATATCACACCTCTGGGTGAGGTGCAATACCTCTGTAGCAACCGAGCCCTCAGGGTGCTACAGTTCCACTTATCTTCAGCCTAGGTGATGTATTGCGATACAGGGCCGTGATTTTGGCTATAAAAGGGTCCCCTAGACCCCTACCCCAAGCTTTTTAAGAGAATCATATATGGCGTGCCAGGAGACTCTATGGAATGCTTTCTCAGCATCCAACGAGAGTATCTAATTACAAATTTTTAACTGCATCTAGCCCAGGAAATACTTTGTGCCTAGTAGCAGTGTCTGCTAGTCAGCGGATTATCCCGGCTGTTAAGCAAGCTACACCACCTGTAGTTTGGACACTTCATTTTTTCAAAGGAAATGCTTCGGGACCACGGGATACTCAGTGAAGAGCATCAGGAGGCACCCCAAGGCATAGGGGCTCGGACTGGCAGTAGGATGCCTTGCGGTGGACAGCCGAGCTCGATCCTTATAAAAGCTTTTTAACTGCAGCAGCTTTAGTGGACGCTACTGGAGCTGGAATTACGCGGCTGCTGGCATGAGACTTGCCCTCCAATAGATCCTTGTAAATGGATTTAAAGTGTATTTATTCAAATTAGAGAGACAATTTAAATTAAAAAGCTTAGAGCTGCCTCCACCACAGGGGGGCTCGCTCGACCCACCAGCGGACAGGCACCAGTATTGGGAGAGGGGGGCTGGCCGTCAGGGTTCACCGCGGCTCTGGCACAAACCCGGTGACACGGAGGTGGCACGGGCAGGAGCGGACTGAACGTGTCGGCTTCTCACTTTTTGGATTTTAGAAGGGCATGACATGCCTATATCTGTGTCTCCCCCTCCTTTTACTCCTCCACCTCTTTTCTTTTCGCATGACTATATGTACTTGTCACTTTTCCATGTGTTAGTTGTGTCTTCTGAGCAGTTTGTCAGCTTTTGGACACCTTTGAAGGTGTTTTCTATGTGTTTCTATGTGTTTTTGTTTGCCTGCATTGGTTTTAACGGTGTTCGAAGGTGTTCGACGAACAGTTCGACGAACAGTTCGGCGAACACACGGGTATTCGACGAACCGAACCGAACTTGAACACTACGGGGGTGGCTCAACACTACTTACTAGTGTTGAGCCAACCCCGTAGTGTTCGAGTTCGGTTCGGTTCGTTGAACACCCGTGTGTTCGTCGAACTGTTCGTCGAACACCTTCGAACACCGTTAAAACCAATGGCAGGCAAACAAAAACACATAGAAACACATAGAAAACACCTTCAAAAGGTGTCCAAAAGCTGACAAACTGCTCAGAAGACACAACTAACACATGGAAAAGTGACAAGTACATATAGTCATGCGAAAAGAAAAGAGGTGGAGGAGTAAAAGGAGGGGGAGACACAGATATAGGCATGTCATGCCCTTCTAAAATCCAAAAAGTGAGAAGCCGACACGTTCAGTCCGCTCCTGCCCGTGCCACCTCCGTGTCGCCGGGTTTGTGCCAGAGCCGCGGTGAACCCTGACGGCCAGCCCCCCTCTCCCAATACTGGTGCCTGTCCGCTGGTGGGTCGAGCGAGCCCCCCTGTGGTGGAGGCAGCTCTAAGCTTTTTAATTTAAATTGTCTCTCTAATTTGAATAAATACACTTTAAATCCATTTACAAGGATCTATTGGAGGGCAAGTCTCATGCCAGCAGCCGCGTAATTCCAGCTCCAGTAGCGTCCACTAAAGCTGCTGCAGTTAAAAAGCTTTTATAAGGATCGAGCTCAGCTGTCCACCGCAAGGCATCCTACTGCCAGTCCGAGCCCCTATGCCTTGGGGTGCCTCCTGATGCTCTTCACTGAGTATCCCGTGGTCCCAAAGCATTTCCTTTGAAAAAATTAAGTGTCCAAACTACAGGTGGTGTAGCTTGCTTAACAGCCGGGATAATCCGCTGACTAGCAGACACTGCTACTAGGCACAAAGTATTTCCTGGGCTAGATGCAGTTAAAAATTTGTAATTAGATACTCTCGTTGGATGCTGAGAAAGCATTCCATAGAGTCTCCTGGCACGCCATATATGATTCTCTTAAAAAGCTTGGGGTAGGGGTCTAGGGGACCCTTTTATAGCCAAAATCACGGCCCTGTATCGCAATACGTCACCTAGGCTGAAGATAAGTGGAACTGTAGCACCCTGAGGGCTCGGTTGCTACAGAGGTATTGCACCTCACCCAGAGGTGTGATATCTCACTCTCAGGTAAGGATGGAGTGTGGATCAGGACCCGACACCTGCATGCATTACACCACATTGCCGTGGGGCAGGGAGACCAATATGCCCCTGAGATGGGCACGACAGTCCCTGTCCCTGGCTGGAGTGGGGGGAGGGAACACTGAGGAAGGGGAACCCTGTAGTGCAGGAGCAGGGAGGAAGCAGTTCCTGGGTGCATTGAGAAGGGAGTATAAAAGGTGGGCACCATCTTAGTTCAGTGCAGAGAAGTCTGAGCAGAAGTGGCAGGGAGCAGGGGCTCTGCATGAGCTCTGCTCCGGAGGCGGGCCTAGTAACAGAGGCCAGGCCTAGAAGAGGGAGAAGGAAGGAAGAGGAGCGGAGAAGGCTCCAGGAACGAGGAACGAAGGGATCTCAGGGGTGCGGACGGGCGAGTCGCCACCGCACGCCCGAATCCACCTGCGTGGAGGGGTCAGGCCAAAGGGGGAGACCGGACCCCGAAACTAGTGGAGGCAGGAAACGACCCTCAGCTAGAAACAGGAGGCTGTGACATTTTATGTGGCGCAGCCCCTTGCTACACCCGCTAGGAAGGCACCACATAGGGTCAGGGAAACTGGCGCCAAGTTTACCAAGAGGAGGCCCGAGGCAGCCGGACAGAAGGGTTGGTAAGAAAGGCCAGACAAAGGACACACAAAGGGGGTCCTGTGAAGCACTCCAAAGTTATCTGGGAGTTGTCTGAGCCCCTCACCTGGTGAGCACAGTACGACGTGGGCAGCCGTTACCTGCAGACGTGGTCTGGATAATAAGAACTGTGAGTAAAGGCCCTGGACTGCATCACTGACTCCGTGTCATTACTGCTGCTGCCCTGCACCATCACCCCCATCCTCCGCATACACTGCCCTGAGGCTATACTCCTCCCGTGGGGAGTTATGCTACGCTCTGCTGCACCCACAACACCAGCCTCAGCGGTCTGCCCTGGAGCGGCGGTTCACTCTGACCGCAATCCACGGGTGGCGTAGTCGGACATTTAAACATCAAAACCACATAAATAGTTCCGCCACTGGTTTGACCGCCCTGAGCCACGGAACCGGGTTGCCGCCACGGAGACTACAACCACCAGCATCCACCAAAAAGGGTCCGGCTCCGGGTGTCCCAAGGCCCAGGGGGCGCGTCAGAACATTTTCATCACCTTTCACAATCACCAATGGGACAAGGCAGGGATGTTCTCTGTCCCCTCTCTTATACATCCTAGTGACGGAGCACCTGCTCTCATCAATTCGCCATAACCCCAATATTAGGTGGATTGAGGTGGGAGGCACCGAGTACAAGTGCTCTCTATTTGCTGATGATGTCCTAGTATATATCACTCAATCACATATATCCATCCATGCTGTTATGGCTGAAATAGATCACTTTGTTACATGGTCAAATTTTAAAATCAATGCAGCGAAGTCTGAGGCCCTCGATGTCTCCCTCCCCAAATCCATATAGGATTCCATCCAGTCCAACTTTCCCTTTGCCTGGCCCTCACAGGGTATCAAATACTTAGGAATTCCTATTCATAGAGACCTCTTCCATCTATGTTATCTTAATTTTGGGCCCTTTATTGAACAACTCCATACAGACCACGGTTGGCAAGTTAGAACTGTAAGATTCACTACGTGAACCACTGGTGTTTTGTGGAAAAGCACATGTACACTGTGTTCCAAATTATTATGCAAAAAGTGTTTAGGAGTGATAAGGGAAGAATTTGTTTGTTTGTCAGTTAAACTCATTGATGATGATGTGTGTCAGGGCTCTTTATATCACTGTAAGCAATTGCAGACACCTGTGCTAATAATTTTGGCAGGTGTGTCCAATGAAAGGCAAGACTACTTAAGAAGGCTGTCTCACATTATTAAGCAGCCTACATTTTCTGCCAAAATGGGAAAGAAAAAGGATGTGTCGGCTGCTGAGAAGCAACAAATTGTGGAGTGTTTAGGTCAAGGCATGACTACAATCAACATTGTGCGATGATCAGGATGAAGTGTCTTGGCAATCAAGAAGTATGTAGCTGATTCACAGTACACACGTGTGCGTGCTGATAAGGGCAAATTGAGGACTCTTTCCTACAGGCAATTACGTCAGGTTGAAAGAGCAGCGGCAAAAAAGCCTTGTCATAGCAGCAGACAAGTTTTTGAAGCTGCTTGTGCCTCCAACGTCCCCCGAACAACAAGATGCAGGGTCCTTCAGAGGTTTGCAGCTGTGCATACGCCATCCTGTCGACCTCCTCTATCCACTTCACACAAGCAGAAACGGCTCCAGTGGGCCAAACATTACATGAAGACTGATTTCAAAACTGCTTTGTTCACGGATGAGTGCCGTGCAGCGCTCGATGGTCCAGATGGATGGAGTGGAGGATGGCTGGTTGATGGACACCCCACGCAAACACGGCTACAGCGCCAACAAGGAGGAGGTGGAGTAATGTTTTGGGCTGGAATCATGGGGAGAGAGATTGTCGGCCCCTTTAGGATCCCTGAAGGCGCTAAAGATGAACTCCATAATGTATGTGGATTTTCTCAAACAGCACTTCCTGCCATGGTTCAAGAAGAAGAACCGTGTATTTCACAGCAAGATCATTTTTCTGCATGATAATGCACCATCTCATGCTGCACATAAAACATCTGCATCTCTGGCTGATATGGGCATAAAAGGGGACAAACTTATGGTGTGACCCCCATGCTCCCCTGACCTCTACCCCATTCAGAACCTTTGGAGCATCATTAAAAGGAGTGTCTATGATGGCGGGAGGCAGTTCACATCTAAGCAACAGCTCTGGGAGGGTATTCTGTCCTCATGCAAAACAATTGAAGCAGAAACCATCCAAAACCTGACAAATTCAATGGACGAGAGAGTTCAGAAGCTCCTTTCGAACAAGGGGTCCTATGTGAAAATGTAACATCACCTAGAATAAAGTTTTGAGTTGAAAACTGTTTGATTTGAGTTTCTAACAACCTGCTAATGCTTATAATTTCAAAAATGACCATTTTTTGGTCTTTATTAAAATGAAAAGGTTGATCGAAAAGTTTGGGGGATCTAAGAGTGTGGCAACCCAGTAGTCATGATTACTTCGAATTCTGACAATATGAAGGTCATGCTGCAGGTAGTGCAGCAAGAAGGCACTTATGTGTCTTGCGCATCTCGGAGCCCCAAAATTATTTTCCGGGCTAGATGTAGCTAAAAATTATTATTAATTTTAAATCTGGTGAAGCTTTAGTATAGATGGCCTAATAGGATCAGTGCTGCACACTGCTACAAAGCCCAAATTATTTTCCAGTCAAGATACAGATAAACATGATTAGTAATTTTAAATCTGGTGGAGCTTATTATAGATGGCCTAATAGAATCAGTGCTGCACACTGCTACAAAGCCCAAATTATTTTCCAGCCAAGATACAGATAAACATGAATAGTAATTTGAAAGCTTAAAACAGTTGGTAGGGTGATTTTAACCAATCATCAAGCTTTTACTCTCCCCAGGATGACACAGGGGTAGAAAAGTCATTTCGGATCCATGATTTGTTCATCTTTATGAACGTGAGTCTGTCTACATTATCAGTGGAGAGCCGCGTGCGCTTATCTGTCAGCACACCACCAGCAGCGCTGAACACACACGTTCAGACAGAACGCTGGCTGCGGGGCACGACAAGATCTCCAAGGCGTAAGTGGCTAGCTCCGGCCATTTATCCAGATTGGAAGCCCAAAAAGAGCAAGGGTCCAGTGACACAGTCGTGGCTTCAATGTTTACTTGGAGATACTCCTGTACCATCGTCTCTAGGCGTTGACTATGTGTCAGACTTCTTGTCTCCTGTGGCCTTGCAAAGGATGGGCTAAAAAAGTGGTGAAATGATTCCGCAAAATTGATGTTACCAGCAGATACTGTGGTTCTGTTACGGTTTGAGTGCTGAACACTTGACGGTCCCACGGTTGGCAAGTTGGAACTGTGAGATTCACTACGTGCACCACTGGTATTTTGTGGAAAAGCACATGTAAGATTCTGCAACAGTCTCTGCTGATACTCCTACATGCGTGCATCCCTTTCTATGGCAGGAATAATTTCTGCAAATTTACTTTTGTACCGGGGATCTAACAGTGTGGCAACCCAGTAGTCAGGATTATTTCTAATTCTCACAATTCGAGGGTCATGTTGCAGGTAGTGCAGCAAGAAGGCACTCATGTGTGTTGCGCATCCAGGAGCACCAAGTCCCTGTTGTGTTGGTGGCGAGGTAACAATCATGCTTCCTTCCTCTGTCCTCTCCCCCCAACCTCGCACAACAGAAATGTGATCAAGGTCTGCCTCATCTGATGAGTCTTCCATCAGTTCGTCCTCCACTTCTTCCTGGGCTCCTGCACCTTCCTCACTAGTTTGGCTGCTACCATGCGCCCTGGTAAAACCATCTCCCCCACCCTCACATGCCTGCCGCCTTGGTGCTGCCGACCGTCTGGACCTTGCAGATGTTAGCCCTTCCGCATACAACTCCTCCTCCTCTACTTCCTCCACCTCCTCTTGTGCCACCACCTGACTCCGAATTCTGTTTAACATGTGCTCCAGCATGTAAATCACCGGAATAGTCATGCTGATAATGGCATCGTCAGCACTAAACATCTTCGTCGCCATTTCAAAACTGTGCAGAAGGGTGCATAGGTGTCACGGGTGTGTCGCCACGAAGATCGTCACGATTACACAGCCTGACTTCTCGCAGCTGACTTTTTGGTGCTTTGTGTTTTTCGGCAGTGAGGGAGTTAATTCTCTCTCTCTCTGTGCTAGACAGGTCCAGCCTCGCCCAGCTGCAATCAATGCTGCTGTAGTGAGACTCCTTCAAATGCCTGCTGGTCTGTTAGGGAAGTGTCGGTGAAAGCATTTCATGCAGACTAACAGAGCGGATCGTGGTGTTTGGAGTTTCAGAGCTAAGTGCATTTGGAGTGTTTTTTCCCTTCATCGCTTTATCATTTATCTCCTTTCCCGTTGGTGTTCCCTCTGTTGTAGTTGTGTAGTTTTTGTATGCAATGTGGTTTTGGTTTTTCCCTTGTACTGTCTCGTTCGTCTAAGTACTGTGTGTGGGCATATTATTACTTGTCCCCTTTTGTTGTGATTGGGGTCCTTTTCAGGACTAGATTACTTAGGTGCAGGGATCCTCAGGAGGTAGGGGTTACGCTGGCGGCCTGGACCTCTGTACCTTTAACAGTACCTCCAGGTTGAGGGATTAGTCAGGGCCCCAGCTTAGGGTCAGCTTAGGCCCCCTACCTCCAGTATACAGAGACAGCGTGACATTTTCACCGACCACTTAGTTTTTCTCCAGCTACCATGGATCCAGTAGCCGGTCTAGCTCGGCAGTTGCAGAGTATGTCCATGGAGCTGGTGGACGTTAGGTCCAAGGTTTTGTATCCTCAGGAGCAAGCCGGACCAGAACCTAAAGTAGCTCTCCCTGACAGGTTCACTGGGGGGCGGGACAAGTTTTTTGTTTTCCGGGAGGCATGCAAGTTGTACTTTCGGCTGCGGCCTCGGTCATCGGGGAGTGAAGAACAAAGGGTGGGAATTGTCATCTCGCTCCTACAAGGGGACCCACAATCTTGGGCGTTCTCTCTTCCCCCGGGCTCCCCGGCTCTCCAGTCAGTGGATAGGTTTTTCGCTGCTCTGGGACTCGTATATGATGACCCAGATCGGATCTCCCTTGCTGAGTCTAAGTTACGTAGGATCCAGCAGGGAGATCGTCCGGCGGAGGAATTCTGTTCGAAGTTCCGTAGGTGGGCCACGGACACCCAGTGGAATGACCCGGCTCTTAGGAGCCAGTTTTGTCAAGGTTTATCCGACAAATTACAGGATGTGTTGGCACAGTATGACTCTCCCGCGTCACTGGAAGCCGCTATGGCCCTTGCTATTCGCGTTGACAGACGGCTTCGGGAGAGGTGCGGGATAACTCTACCCCCTGTGACTCCACCTCCTACAAGGTCCCCTCATATGGTGGTTCCCCTGGTCAGTCCAGAGGAGCCTATGCAATTAGGAGGGACATCATTTCGGGGGAGGGGACCGGTGGTGCGCCATAAGACAGGAAGGTGTTTCTTCTGCGGGAGAAAGGGACATTTTATTGGGGGGTGTCCATCCCGTCCCTTGCAGAGTGAAGAGTCGTCGGAAAACTGTTGATCCCAGGTTGTGTGGTGGACGGCAATCTGGGAGTAGGTATTTCGTCCCTAGGTTCGTCTCAGTTTCTCGTACCGGCGGAGGTGGTGGTGGGTACGAGAACGGAGAGGATATCTGTTCTTCTGGATAGTGGGGCCGGGGCTAATCTGGTTGATGCTCGGTTTGCCCGGGTTCAAGGTATGCGATTGAGTGAGTTGGCTAAACCCATCCCCATATTCTCGATCGATGCCAGGCCTCTCGGTCAGGGAAGTTTTTTGCAAGCTGTGCATGACGTAAAACTTCAAGTGGGGGCGATACATAAAGAACTGTTGTCTTGCTACGTGTTGGAGGGTCTTCCCACTCCTATAGTGTTGGGCCTTCCTTGGTTAACTAAGCATAACCCGGTTATTAATTGGCAAACCAGAGAGATAAGCCAATGGAGTAAATTCTGTAATAAAAACTGCATGAACACGGTCATCGGTGCGGTTACTCCTTGGGTCTTACCTCCATTTCTGGCGGACTTTGAGGATGTATTCTCGGAGAAAGGGTGTCAGGAACTACCTCCTCATCGCGAGTATGACTGTTCTGTAAAACTGCTCCCTGAGGCCAAGTTACCTAAAGCTAGGTTGTATAACCTTTCTGGTCCTGAGAGGCAGGCCATGAAGGATTATATTTCAGAAAGTCTGGCTAAGGGGCATATTAGACCTTCATCTTCACCGGTGGCTGCAGGGTTCTTCTTTGTTAAGAAGAAAGATGGAGGCCTACGCCCTTGCCTGGATTTCCGTGAACTTAATCGGATTACGGTCCGAGATCCGTATCCGCTCCCACTTATTCCCGATCTCTTTAATCAGATCGTGGGCGCCAAATGGTTCTCTAAGTTGGATCTCAGGGGGGCGTACAATCTGATTAGGATGAAGGAGGGGGATGAGTGGAAGACGGCGTTTAACACTCCGGAGGGGCATTATGAGAACCTTGTCATGCCATTCGGTCTGACTAATGCCCCGGCGGTGTTCCAACACTTTGTTAATGACATTTTTCGCCGCCTGGTGGGACAGTTTGTTGTCATATATCTGGAGTCCGCGAAACGTCTGAATCCCAGACAAGCTAGGTGGTCATTGTTTTTTACCAGGTTTAATTTTGTCGTTACATATCGTCCTGGGTCAAAAAATGTAAAGGCGGATGCCTTATCTCGTAGTTTCCCTGGGGCCGGGAATACGGACGACCCGATTCCTATCCTTCAGGAGGGGGTGGTGGTTTCGGCAGTTTGCTCTGAGCTGGAGGAGGAGGTATTGGAGGCTCAGGGGGACGCCCCTGTTGGACCTCCGGGGAGACTGTTTGTTCCAGATCAGTTGCGACAAAAGGTGATCGAGGCACACCATAACTCAGTTTTTGCAGGACACCCGGGGAGTAGAGCAACTGTGGATCTCCTCTCGCGTCGGTTTTGGTGGCCTAACTTACATAAGGAGGTGGTAACTTTTGTCGCGTCCTGTGGGGTTTGTGCGCGCTCTAAGACCTCACATACCCGTCCGTCTGGGGCCCTCTTACCTTTGAAGATCCCGGAGCGTCCTTGGACTCATCTGTCTATGGACTTTATTACGGACCTCCCTCCGTCTTCGGGTAAAACGGTCATACTCGTTGTAGTGGACAGGTTCAGCAAGATGGCACATTTTATCGCTCTTCCGGCTCTCCCTAATGCTAAAACTCTTGCGCAGGTGTTCATTGGGGAGATTGTGAGGCTTCACGGGGTACCCTCCGAGGTGGTGTCTGATCGGGGGTCTCAGTTTGTGTCCAAGTTCTGGAAGGCGTTTTGTGCACGGCGGGGTATGCATTTGTCGTTCTCATCGGCTTTTCATCCTCAGACCAATGGTCAGACGGAACGTATGAACCAGAGCTTGGAGACATATCTCCGGTGTTTTGTGTCAGAGAACCAGGAGGACTGGGCTTCTTTCTTACCTCTGGCAGAGTTTGCTCTTAATAATAGGCGGAGCGAGTCCACTGGTAAGTCCCCGTTTTTTGGGGCATATGGTTTTCACCCCCAGTTTTGTACTTTCAGTAGGGGGGGCTCTTCGGGGGTTCCTGAGGAGGAACGATTTTCCTCATCACTCGCTTCAGTATGGAGAGGGGTGCTGAAGAATCTGAATACTATGGGGAACCGATACAAACGTATGGCTGATAGGAGGAGAGTGTCTGGTCCGGACCTAAGTGTGAACGATCGGGTATGGTTGTCTACCAGGAATATAAAACTTAAGGTTCCCTCCTGGAAACTGGGTCCCAGGTTCATCGGGCCGTACAGAATCAGTTCTATTATTAATCCGGTGGCATTCCGTCTTGACCTCCCCCCTACGTTTAAAATTCACAACGTGTTCCACAGATCGTTGCTTAAGAGGTATGTGGCGCCGGTGGTACCGTCACCTTTACCTCCCCCTCCAGTGGTGGTCAAGGGTAACTTGGAGTTCCAGGTATCGAGGGTCATCGATTCACGCTTTAATCGCCGGTCCCTTCAGTACCTGGTTCATTGGAAAGGGTATGGTCCTGAGGAGAGGATGTGGGTTCCTGCGTCGGATATTAACGCAGACCGATTAGTTCGGTCCTTCCACACGACTCACCCGGATAAACCTGGCCCTGAGGGTCCGGAGGCCCCTCGTAGAAGGGGGGGTACTGTCACGGGTGTGTCGCCACGAAGATCGTCACGATTACACAGCCTGACTTCTCGCAGCTGACTTTTTGGTGCTTTGTGTTTTTCGGCAGTGAGGGAGTTAATTCTCTCTCTCTCTGTGCTAGACGAGGTCCAGCCTCGCCCAGCTGCAATCAATGCTGCTGTAGTGAGACTCCTTCAAATGCCTGCTGGTCTGTTAGGGAAGTGTCGGTGAAAGCATTTCATGCAGACTAACAGAGCGGATCGTGGTGTTTGGAGTTTCAGAGCTAAGTGCATTTGGAGTGTTTTTTCCCTTCATCGCTTTATCATTTATCTCCTTTCCCGTTGGTGTTCCCTCTGTTGTAGTTGTGTAGTTTTTGTATGCAAGGTGGTTTTGGTTTTTCCCTTGTACTGTCTCGTTCGTCTAAGTACTGTGTGTGGGCATATTATTACTTGTCCCCTTTTGTTGTGATTGGGGTCCTTCTCAGGACTAGATTACTTAGGTGCAGGGATCCTCAGGAGGTAGGGGTTACGCTGGCGGCCTGGACCTCTGTACCTTTAACAGTACCTCCAGGTTGAGGGATTAGTCAGGGCCCCAGCTTAGGGTCAGCTTAGGCCCCCTACCTCCAGTATACAGAGACAGCGTGACAATAGGTCCCTGATCTGAGACCACTCCTCCAGCGTGATTTGCCCCACCTCTGGATCTCGTTGGCCCAGGCTATACGTCAGAACGTATTGCACCAGGGCTTGTCGGTGCTGCCACAGTCGCTGCAACATGTGCAGAGTTGAATTCCACCGGGTAGGCACATCGCATTTTAGCCGGTGAAGTGGCAGGCCCAACGACTTCTGTAGAGATGTAAGTCGCTGAGCTGCGGGATGCGAACGGCGAAAGTGAGCACACAGCGACCGTGCCCTCTGCAGAAGGCCATCTAGTCTGGGATAGTGGGCTAAAAATTGCTGGACAACCAGGTTCAACACGTGAGCCATACAAGGCACGTGTGTGACATTGCCCCGGCGAAGGGCCGCACCCAGGTTTGCAGCATTGTCGCACACGGCCTTCCCTGGTTTCAGGTCCAGTGGAGACAACCATTCATGAAATTGGTTCTCCAGAGCTGACCACAACTCCTCA
Source organism: Phyllobates terribilis (assembly GCF_046119375.1). Classification (NCBI taxonomy): domain Eukaryota; kingdom Metazoa; phylum Chordata; class Amphibia; order Anura; family Dendrobatidae; genus Phyllobates; species Phyllobates terribilis. The sequence goes on from NW_027362771.1 coordinate 343,760,960, forward strand.
GCTGTGTGACTCACATTTCCCAGACATTTCAATGTAAAAACCGCCTGATGACGTTGAGCCCTACTGCCAGCATAGTAAGGAGGTGTGCAGGATCCCTTCTGCGCAGTTAGAAAGCTTGTGGCATGACCAGACAGGCTTTGGGTGCAGGTGGAAGACCGAGAGGAGGTTGAGGAGGCAGAAGCAGTGGAGGAACTTTGACATAAAGAGGATTGACGCACAACTCGTGGGGACGGCAAGACTTGGACAGCAGCCCCTTGTCCTGCTGTCACCATAGTTACCCAGTGCCCAGTCAGCGACATGTAACGCCCCTGTCCATGCCTACTCGTCCAAGTGTCTGTGGTGAAATGCACCCTGTCACACACAGAGTTTCTCAAAGAAGCGGTGATGTTGTGTGCGACATGCTGGTGGAGCGCAGGCACACCTTTCTTTGAGAAGTAGTGCCGACTGGGCATCTGGTACTGGGGCACTGCGACGGACATAAGGTCTCGAAAATCCTCTGTGTCCACCAGGCGGAAAGGCAGCATTTCTGTAGCCAAGAACTTGCAGATGGTGAAATTCAACCTCTTAGCTTTCTCATGGCTAGGAGGAAATGGTCTTTTACTTGTCCACATCTGAGGGACCGAGGGCTGGCTATTGTGCTTAGACGGGGTTGATAAGGGTGTCCCCGGCAAACTGCCGGTCTGTGAGGAAGATGCAGGCGGACATGTTAGGTTGCCTTGATCCAAAGGTGGTGCTATCGATGTCGGACAGCGCTCAACACCAGCTGGTGTTACCACCTCCAAAGAAAATGATGACCTGCCAATCACGCTGGCTGTTGCGGGTAAAGAGGTGGCAGGTCTGCGCCCCAAAACAGGTGTGACTGCTGTCCCCCCAGTCACAGAGGATGAAGAGGCCGCGGATGCACAAGATATGGCAGACGGTGGTTGGCCCGGCCGGCTAGGCCGCATTGTAGCACACTGAGCTTCCCACTGCAACTTATGCTTCGTGTCCATGTGCCGGTTCATGCATGAAGTACTCAAACTATGTATTTTTTGGCCTCTACTTAGCTTTTGCTGACAAATGTTACAGATAACACGAGTTGGGTCATCTTTATCGATCTGAAAAAATGCCCAGGCTATCTATGCAAGGCTTAGCACCCATGCGACCTGAAGAGCCACCACGACTTGTGGTGAGAGGCAGAGTTGTGTTTGAGGATGCAGTTGTTGACGTGCTTCCAGTACTACGTCTCTGTCCAGGAAGGCGCAACCTGACCTCGTCGTCACTAGCATCTTCCTCCACCTCCTCTGCTGACCTCATCTCTTGGCTGACTGTGGGTTGACAGTAAGTGGGATCTCCAACCTCATCATCATCACCCTGTGCGTTATCACACCCGTCGTCCTCAGAGCCAACCTGTTCCTGCCCTGACAAAAAACTAAAGTTGTCGCTCTAATCAGGTATTTGAGTCTTATCATCGTCTTCCTCATTGTCTCCACCAACAGGAGTTACAGTTTGGGAATGAGGGTCTACATTATGGTCAGAACCTTCTGCGTCTGGTCCTGGATCCGACTCATAAAGATTCTGGGCATCAGTGCAGATCATTTCCTCGTCTGGATTCACAGAAGCGCTGGAGTCGACCTCTGATTCCCAGGCTATAGTATGAGTAAACAGCTCTGCAGACTCAACCATCTGTTCTACCTCATACTCAGACGGGCAGCTGGAGATTTGGGAGCTGTGAGGAAGCAAGTGCGATTGGGGTGACACCTTTGAGGACTGGAGTATTTGTGATGTTGAAGTTGATGTGGAGGAGAGCCCACTTAAAGGAGCACTTGATATCCGTTGAAGCACCTGCTGTTTTTGTGCCTCATCTGGAATTTGTAGCGATTGGCGTGGCCGTAAGAAAGGGATCTTATCACATTGTCCGCTAAAAGAAGTAGACATTTTAGTTTGGCTGGAAGATGGTCTTTCTTCTGCAGATGTTACTGTTGCTTTAACACCTACCCCACGGACACAACCTTTTTTCCCCTTCCCAACACGCCTATTCCCCTTTCCACCAGCAGCAGGCCTTTTTCCACTCATTTTGGTGGTTAACTAATTAACAACTCTGGAGTTGTTTGCACAAAAAAACAATGGATGGGAACCGAGCAGAGCTGAGTGGCCAAACTGTGGTATTAGGCCAAAACTATTGGCTGGGTTAGATGCAGAAAAAAATTATATTCAATTTGCAACCTGATGGAGGTCAGTATAGATGGACTAATAGAGAAAGTCCCACACACTGCTAGAAGGCCAAATATTTTTTCAGAGCTAGATGCAGAAAAAAATATATTCAGTTTGCAACCTGATGGAGGTCTGTATAGATGGATTAATAGAACAAGTCCCACACACAGCTAGAAGCCCAATATTTTTTCAGAGGTAGATGCAGAAAAAAATATATTCAGTTTGCAACCTGATGGAGGTCAGTATAGATGGACTAATACAACAAGTCCCACACACAGCTAGAAGCCCAATATTTTTTCAGAGGTAGATGCAGAAAAAAATATATTCAGTTTGCAACCTGATGGAGGTCTGTATAGATGGATTAATAGAACAAGTCCCACACACAGCTAGAAGCCCAATATTTTTTCAGAGGTAGATGCAGAAAAAAATATATTCAGTTTGCAACCTGATGGAGGTCTGTATAGATGGATTAATAGAACAAGTCCCACACACAGCTAGAAGCCCAATATTTTTTCAGAGGTAGATGAAGAAAAAAATATATGCAGTTTGCAACCTGATGGAGGTCAGTATAGATGGACTAATACAACAAGTCCCACACACAGCTAGAAGCCCAATATTTTTTCAGAGCTAGATGCAGAAAAAAATTATATTCAATTTGCAACCTGATGGAGGTCAGTATAGATGGACTAATAGAATGATGCTATGCCCAAAAGATTTTACTTCACTAGGTGCAGTAAAAAAATTGGTATTTTATACACAGGTGGTATATCTTGCAACACAGATAGGCTACTCCACTGACTAACACACTCTGCAATAGGCCAAAAAGGATTAGCTTTGCTAGATTCAGCCAAATGCTGTGAAAAAAACTTGCACAGCACTGGCACAGACCTGCCTGGCAAAAACTGATAGGAACTGATGTAACCTAGTCCTGAAAAGGACTCCAATTACAATTAGTCTTTACTCCCACAATCTATCTATTTAAGAGCACAGACCTGCCTGATAAAAGTCGTAGGAAATGCTGTAACCTAGTCCTTAAAAGGACTGCAATCACAACTATTCCCTACTCCCAAGCTATCTGTAGATTTGTGCGAAAATTGGCTTGAAATTAACAAGGTATAGCGCACACAGCAACAGCGGTGCAGTCTAACACGCAGCTGCAGCAGTGAGAAAATGGTGGCGACGGGGAAAATGGCTTGGTCTTATAGGGCAAGGACATGTGACATACACTGCCAATGACACATGCCCTTGCTTGTGTGAAAAAAAGCACTTCGCTCCGTGTGTGCGCTGCTGATAGGCTGACAGATTGCACCTCCCCACTGTAAATGCGGGAAAGAGAAAAAAAAAATGGAGATCTTCATTGTTCCTGCAGAGATCCATCCCCTGCCCCTCCCCCCACCCCGCTGTACACTCAAACTGCGTATTAACATTAATTTTCATCATTACTGAGAAAAAATCCAGTTATGATTTTGGTGCACGAACAGTTATCGAACATAACCTCGAACAGCCGAATTTTTCTCAAATTGTTCGTGTTCGCCGAACGGCTCGAACACCGCCCAAAACAGCTCGAATTTGAGATTGGCGAACAGTTCGAGTAGAACAACGCTCATCTCTACTAGTAAGTATAGATTTATTTTTTTATTTTTTGACATTCTTTGGGGTCACACTATATAAATCCATGCCGTTTCCACGGATTTATATAGTGTGACCAAGTTGTCAAGCACTTTCCAAGTGATGCTAAAATCGCTTGGAAAGCGCCTGACAACCCGCATGCGGAAATGCATGTGAAGAACTCTTCACATCCGCATGTCCTTGGCAGGAAAACGCATGTACAATCTGCATGTACAATCCGTATGCGTTTTTTCTGCCAGGGAGATGCAGAAACGCTCAGGAAAAAATCCAGAGCATTTTTGCATCGTGGGCACATAGCCTTACTGACATCCCAGAGCAACTAGAAGACGGATGGCTGCTTCTCCTCTTCGCTGCTCTCCCTACACAAGCTTGAATGCCAGTTACACTGCACTGGATGTGCTTCTTCCCCATGCAGTGGAATTAATTGATAGTGGTCCGAGACAAGTCCTGTTACCAAGCACAGGGTGAGCAGGAACAATTATACTTATTGCTTAAGTACTTTTGGCATTTAGAGTCAATACAGGCATCGTTAAATTGGGTATTAGGAAGCTGATAAAGCACTCTTAAGGGTATATGCCCATGATGCGTAATTCATGCGTATTTTGTGCGGAAATTTCCGCTGCGTAAACGCATGAATTACGCATGTAAGCCTTCCCCCATGGTCCCCTATGGCATTCCGCAATTGCAATGCCCATGCTGCGGAATTTTCCGCAGCGTTTTTGATGTGCGGACAATTCAGCAGCATGTCAATTCTTTGTGCGTTTACGCATGCAGAATTGCCATCTACAATGCAGTAGAATACGCAAGGCAATTCCGCATGTGCAAAACGCACGAATTCCACGCGAAAAACGCATGTCAAATTCTGCATGCGTTTTTCCGGGAAAAGGACTTGCGGAAATGAAGCGCAAATTTCCGCTTCATTTGCGCATCGTGGGCACATACCCTAAAGCTGTTGTCCAGTCTAAAACTACAAGTCTGCAGTCACTCTATGTGAATCCTCATATCATGTGCAGTGAGGCCAAATGGTATTTGATTCTTGGAGAACAAATTTTCATGGAATAGTTTGCAGACTCCAAATACAGAGCCCTTAAGTGCCAGAAGCGCAGAATCCCCTCTCAAGTGACCCTGTTTTGGAAATGACGCTCCTCTAGGTGTAGTGATAATATTGACTCCAGGGGTGTTTTCCAGAAACGAGCAGCAGTGGATGTTGTGAAGTGAAACTTGCATATCTTCCAGTGTACTGCTCAGTACATTGTAGTGACCAGTACACTATGCCCAGCTCGTGCTTCTGGAGACATGCATCCATAAATTAGGCAGGCTCTCATTGCTATAGAAATGCCAAACATGTGAACGCTAAATGTGGTTTAGGCACACTGAGGCTTAGAAGGGAGGGGGGCATTAGGATTTAGGAGCACAGAATTTGTTGGATTTCTTTAGGGAGGGCAAGTAGCCATAGTGCTTTTCCAGAGCCTTTGTGCTACCAGTAATGTGGAAGCCCCCTATATTTCCATTGACAGATGCCGGAATTGTGGAATTGTTTTTTTTGGGGAATTGAGTTTAAATTTTTATTGGGAACATTTTACATAACATTTTGAATTATGTTTATCCTGTGCTCTACGCTGAGCACTTACATCGGGGTTTCCATCTAAATCTCACAGGTCAGATGGCGTCCACAGTGTCTTCATTTGCCTCATTATAGGGAATCTTCTGTCAGGGTTTTCATCTAAATAACGTATTTCAGAGATTTACACGGAAACCCCTGTTTGAGCGCTCAGAGCAAAGCGCAGGATAGATGCACCATGGAATCAATGGCGCTATATAAATAAATAATAATAATGTGAGCTGAGCCGTACTGCACTGCAATCTTTGGGAGGCAGAATGAAAAAAATCAACAGCAGGTGAAGAATTGTTTTTATTTTTTTTACGCTGTTCCTCGTGCTGTATAAGTGATTAGATGGCTTTTTTCTTCGGGTTGGTGCGATTACAGTGATACCAGATTTATATTGTTTTTTTATGTTTGGCTGCTGTCACACACTAAAATACTATTTTTATTGCAAGATTTTGCATCGCTATATTTTGAGAGTTATAATTTTCTATATTTCTGCAGGCAGAATCATGTGAGGGCTTATTTTTTGCAGCACAAGTTGATGTTTTTATTGGTACCATTTGTGGGTACAACATTTTTTGATCGCTTTCTATTTAAATATTTGGGAGGCAGAATGAAAAAAAAAACAGCAATTTGGGAAGTTTTTGGGAATTTTTTTATGCCGTTCCACGTGTGATAAGACAGCTTTATTCTTCAGGCCAGTACCATTACAGCGATACCACATTTATATAATTTTTTTATGTTTTTCTGGTTTTACACAAAAACAAATTTTATAGAAAAAATAATTTTTTGCATCACTATATTCTGAGAGCTCTAACTTTTATTTCTCTGCTATCAGAGCTGTATGGTGACTTATTTTTTGCAGGACAAGATAACATTTTCATTGATACCATTTTTATTTACACTTAATTTTTTTATTGCGTCTTATTCCACTTTATTTGGGAGGGATCATGAAAAAGGTTTTTTTTTTTTTTTTTTACGGAGTTCACTGAAGAGGTTGAATAGTGTGACCGTTTTATAGGTTGGGTTGTTGGAGACACAGCGATAACAAATGTGTACTTTTTTTTAATTTTTTTTTTTATGGTTGCTGCTGTAAGATACAGATGATGGCTATGGTATATAGTCAACATCTACCAATTGTGGATAAAACTCAGCCCCAGAGCCTTCGCCACACATAGGAAACCCCACAATCATGTATGTGATTTTGCTTTAAGGGGTTAATCTGCTCAATTTACATTGCTGTACAGAAGTGGCCAAAAGTTTTGAGACGGATACAAATTTTGGTTTTCACACAGTATCACAGCACTCAACTGTTCTGTTATGGACAGTCATTCTTCCAGAAGACCCAGGTAGTCTGAAGGCGCTTCATCAGAGAAAACAACTTTGCAGTCTAATCCCTATAATTCATGCAGAGTATTGAGGGAAAGTTATTTTCTCTGATGAAGCCCCTTCAGGCTGTGAGACATCTGAAAGAATGATTGTCCACTGAAAAAAAGGTGAGTGCATGAGTCCTGTGTCATGCCAACAGTAAACCATCCAGAGACCATAAATGTGTGGCGTTACTTTTCAGTCAAAGGAGTGGGCTCACTTACAATTTTGCCGAAGAACACCGCTGCCATGAATAAAGAATGGTATCTAAACATCCTCAAAAGAGCAAACTCTCCCAACGATCCAGGGGCAATTTGGTAAAGACCAAAGCTTATTCAAGCATGATGGAGCACTCTGTTACAAGGGTAAAGTGATAACTAAATAGCTTGGTGAACAAAACAGTGAGGTTTTGGGTTCATGGCCAGGAAACTTCCCAGATCTCAATACCACTCAGAACTTGTGGTCACATCTCAAAAATCAGGTGGACAAACAAAAAAAAATAATTGAATGAATGACACTTGAATGAGTGAGTCTCATCTGAGACTCAGAAGAGAATAATGCATGCTGTGAATTTTTTTTTCACACAGACACTTAAGGCCCCGTCACACTAAGCGATGCAGCAGCGATCCCGACAACGATACGACCTGTCAGGGATCGTTGCTGCATCGCTAATACATCGCTGGTGAGCTGTCAAACAGGCAGGCTCACCAGCGATCAGGGGAGCAACGATATCGTGGAAAGAATCGTTCCACGATGTCCTGCTCCCGTTACCAGCCTGCTGCAAGCAGGAGCAGGCTGGTAACTATGGTAAACATCGGGTTACTAAGTGCGCGTGTGCCCCTAGTAACCCGCTGTTTACCATGGATACCACTCTGCTACGGTGCGCGGGAGCCTCCGAGCACCGTAGCAGAGTGGTATCCATGGTAAACAGCGGGTTACTAAGTGCGCGCGTGCCCCTAGTAACCCGCTGTTTACCATAGTTACCAGCCAGATCGTTGGTCCCGCTGGTCACACAAAGCGATGTGTGCTGGCTAGCGGGAGGCCAACGACCAAAAAATGGTCCAGGACACTTTGCAGCGATCAGCGACCTCACAGCAGGGGCCTGATCGTTGCAAAGTGTCACACATAGCGACATCGCTGGTGAGGTCGCTGGTGAGTCACCAAAACCGTGACTCAGCAGCGATATCGCTAGCGACATCGCTATGTGAGACGGGGGCTTTAGTCATCTGAATAGCCCTACCGGTCACTTACGTCTGTGATCTGCTACCCTGCCCAAGATCTAAAAGCAAGTTCAGTCATTCGCAGAACAATGGTCTGGTTCTCGAACATTATCAGGACCTTACTTGCCTCCAGGAATTACAGGACTTCAGCAAGATCTCAAGCTGGGAGAGCAGGTTACAAAGAAGAGTGGCCTGTCAGTCACTGAGAAGAGGCAGGCATCGGGAGACCAAAGAGGCCAGAGATCTCCAATTGTAGAGCACTTGATGCTCATTTGCATAAAAATTTGCCAAGGATTTCTATAAAACAGAGGTACAGACTTATAAAAACAAAGGTATGCACGTAATAAACATTACAGGAGCTTTACATGGATGAAGTTATTTTGGAGGTCAAAAAATCAAATCTGCTGACAGGTTCCCTTTAAAATCAAGCAGGCAGGAGGTGCAGTGTGGCGAAGTCCTTATTACTAGCCATGTCACAGATCTTATTCAAATGTACTAAAAGAACATCTTAAAATGATTATATTTGCCTTTATTCCCAGAAAATTGTAAAGAATATGTTGCTCCAGTGGAGACCCGTTTTCCTGCATTTTCAAGTTTGCATGTTGTAAGTGATGCCAACATGCCTTTCTCTAGTTGCACAAGGCTATTGAAATGATGTCTGAAGTGCTTATTTAAATAATCATTCTTTTTAGTTTTTGCATTAAATTTGCATGAATTTATGAAAGCTAGCATGAAAAATGATGGTTTTTTTACTACTAGCAAACAGTACATGTTCAGGCCTTTCTATAGTCAATATTAATGTCAGCAGTCCCATGCCTAATATGCCGTGAATGAAATGAACAATTACTTTTCTTGTGGTGTTGGCAAGAAAAAAAGCAGATCATTTATAATGGATGGTCGCCATCCGATGAAGACAACTATTGTCTATTCAGCTTTACGTGTAGATTACTGAAACAGATTTGTACCAGTGCTGCAGTGTTTATTATTATACTTGCTTATAAAACCATTAATTCCACAGCGTTTTACAGACATCATTGGGCCATACAATCTAAATTCCCCATCAGTAATTCTCATCCCTCATTAGAATAAATCAAACAGTGAAAGTTCATGTATTTTAATGAATTTATTTATATCAAAAATTTTTATTTCACAAACAGCAGACACCCCTTATAGATAAAAATTGCCCCTAAAAAAAGACCCATTTAAAAAGATTGAGGCAGTGTGGTTCTAGATGATAATCTTGTACGGCAACATAGTTAATTCCTAGACCAATAACCATGGACATGATACAAAATTGGCATAAAAATTCAATACATATATTATCAAGTGTGATTACATAAATGATAAATATCCTAAATAACATGTACATATGGCTTTACAATACCAGTTAATCATATTAATGATATCACTGTCAATGCACAATGTTAAAAAGCCAGCTTATAGGTCATGCATACAGATGTTAAAGTATATGACATCATCTCAGTGGGTCAGAAAATTAGACTAATTATTAGTACACAAAAGCCACCCAGAGGTAGATCATAAAGATAGTACCCAGAGAGTTATATCATAAACCCCAAAACTTGGTGGGGTTTTAAATAAGTAGGTAACCATACAGACCATGTGCCATCATGTGAAAAACCACACTGCCTCATACCCCAACGCGCGTTTCGCGTTCTGCTTCGTCGGGGGGTACTGAGGCAGTGCCATGCCTGGGTTTTTATGTAGTAAATAGATTCCAGTCACCTGTGGCAACCCGTGGTAATGGGCGCGCGCACTCAGTCCATTGCGCATCGTCCTCCCACGGCCGGCGTCCCGGAAGTCCAACTGCGCATGTCCGCAGGGCCTGACATCCGATTGGAAGCCGGGCGGTGAAGGCGAGGCCACAATGACACGGAGCACATTGTGGCCTCAATGCGCTCCGTGTCATTGTAGGTCTTTGTAGTGTGGGAGAAAATCAGAGTACCAAGAGGAAAATTACTGAAACACAGAGAGAACATCCAAACTGTTTGCAGATTCTGTCCTTTGTGAGATTTGAACCCTAAAAGCCCAGTTCTTCAAAGCTCTAGTGCTAACAATTGAGCCACCGTGTACAAGTATGTCTAAATCATATACATAAAACAAAGCAACAGCATTTGCTTATACTAGTTAACAGCAAGATAAAGCAGCAACACTCAATGTCAGTTTGCTGGTGCACAAGCAAATACAATTTAAAGGTGCATAAAGGAGCAAATGTGCCAGATACTCCTGGATTAGACCCATTTGAGTACCTGCCCAATAATCAGTCCTGTGGAGTCTGAGTCCATTTTGGTGGAGTCGGTATAAAATGGACCGACTCAGACTCCTAAAATATATAATAAAATGAGTAAAGTAGTTCAATGTAGTATGTGCTGAGAGGGATAATTGTAGATCAAGCCACTTGGTGAGGCAGCACCTATTTAATGATTAAGTGATTGCTTGAGCTGAAACCCTTTCTGGTAGACATGGTCAACAGTCAAGTAACACTAAATAAAGGTCAATGGACACAGGTGGCTGAATTTAAGGAATTGCTTCATCATCCATTCACAGCGACTTAAATATTACAAGCTGAGGGTTTAACTCCTGTTTTTTTTTTCATAAAGGAGTGAAAGAACTTGCTGTTTAGCCTGTCGCAAAGAGGAGGTTTAATCGCAGATGGCATTGCTGCTTCAATGAAAAGAAGAGAGACACTGCTATTAGAAAATAACATTCATCTTGCAGCTGTTTACGTGGACCCAAGTCATCGTATATTGTTGGATGATCAACAGCCTACTAAAGGAAAAGAAGATCTGATTGAGGTAGCAGTTAGGATGAGTGGGCTACAGGACGGCCAAGAGGAAGAGGACTTGGGTCCTGCCAGTGCTGCTGCTGCCGTTTCTTCAGCCTCATCAGATGAGGAGTTTAATTTTGAAAAGTATTTGACGACATGGAGCAGGCAAAGCGTTACAGCAGGCAAAAAAGATTCCACTCCCATAGCTAACAGATTGACCATAGTTCAGCAAAATTTTTGACTTGCTCTCAAAGAAGTGGAAGAGTTCAACCGTTCATCAAAACAGACTGCATGAGGCAATTCTTTTATACCTTGAAATTGTTAGAGATGTTGCCTGTGTGGTTACCGCTTTCCCACCAACCCAAGTTAGTGTAGAGAGGTTGTTCTCTAGTCTTAAAATAATTTGATCAGATTTGGGGTCATCTATGAAGGAGGATCTGATGGAGGTGATACTATTTCTCAGAACAAATTCATACACAACACAAATTTTATTCAGTATGTTTTTGTTGAAAACTGTTTTTTTTCCACTTACTGCATAGTGTATTGCATATTTACAATTTATTGTCATTTTTTGTGTTCTAAAGTTGTATTTCAATAAATATATTTTATGTTCTACCTAAATAGCTTGATTATTGTATAATAATGGTGATGAAAAGCCTGAGGTTACCATTTTACTACAAAAAATGTATCACTTAAACATGAGCCATCTCCACTCTCTGGAGTCTTTAGGCCGTGTGCCCTGTTGTAGTTCTTCTAAAAGCTAAGTTGTTATTCCCCTGTGTTGTCTTCCCCTTTTGTCTTTAGAGTGCTAGCAGAGGTTGACTAGTGCTCATCTCCTTTCACCCCAAGCTATAGCCTTACGCCAGGGATAGTAGGGCAAGGAACGTGATCGGCAACAGCTGCGGAGGCTGTATAGGGACATAAGAGGAGACAGGGTGACGCTAGTCCAGATTAGGAGGTCACCTCTTCCCCCTTTCCCTAGTGTCTGGGCTCCCTTTCCCTTTCCCCTCTGTGTTGCACTCACACCTGGCGTGACATGACTATCTGGATGATCCAGAGGAGGCATGGAAGAAGGTCGTATGGGCAGACGAGACCAAAATAGAACTTTTTGGTATCAACTCCACTTGCAGTGTTTGAAGAACAAGGATGAATACAACCCCAAGCACACCGTTCCAACCATGAAGCATGGTGGGGGAAACATCATACTTTGTGGGTGCTTTTCTCCAAAGGGGACAGGACTGCACAGCATTGAAGGGAGGATGGATGGGGTTATGTATCATGAGATTTTGGCCAACAACCTCCTTCCCTCAGTAAGAGCATTGAAGATGGGTCGTGGCTGGATGTTCCAGCATGACAATAACCCGAAACACACAGCCAGGCCAATTGAGTGGCTCCGTAAAAAGCATTTTAGGTCCTGGAGTGGCCTAGCCAGTCTCCAGCCCTGAACCCAATAGAAAATATTTGGAGGGAGCTGAAAAATCAATGTTGCCCAGGGATAGCCCCGAAACATGAAAGATCTGGAGAAGATCTGTATGGAGGAGTGGGCCAAAATCTCTGCTGCAGTGTGTGCAAACTTGGTCAAGAATTACAGGATACGTCTGTAATTGCAAACAAATGTTTCAGTACCAAATATTAAGTTCTGTTTTTCTATTGTATCAAATATTTATTTCATGCAATAAAATGTACATTAATTATGTAAAAATCATAAAATGTGATTATCTGGATTTTTTTTTTTTAAGATTCTGTCTCTCACAGGTGAAGTGTACCTACGATAAAAATTACAGACCTCTCCATTCTTTGTAGGTGGGCAGTTTTAGTGCTAGGCAGTCGCTCCTCCAGTGAGAGTGGGTGAGAGTGATTGTTCATCAGCATTCTGCACCCGTGTTACCTCCTTCTAACAAAAGGGGGCCGGCTGCGTCCTGGTGTGCATTTTTCTTGAAACGTGGCTGGTGAGTACCATTGCCTTTTGCTATTTTCTAATTTGACTCTGGAATTTTTTCAAAAAATTCAGTTTATTGTTCTGGCTATGCTGTTTGTTTTTAATGATAGAGTAGGGACTCGCAAAATCGTGAGGACCCTTTACGGTGGGTTGCGAGCTTACGTATTTTGGCCAAAATAACAACTAATACCTCATATGATATTTTTGCACTTTTTTATCTGCCAGGGCGCAGCCAGGCCCATTAATGGTGACCTTGTGAGTTGGGGCTTTTGCACCTCTGCGATGCACGGATAGGGTGCCAGGCATCCCGCCTAGTCGAATAGTATGGGCGTGTAATAGGATGCTGACTAGGCACGGTGCCGTGAGTGTGTGAATTGCACCCTACTGCAAGTTTCATCTGTGTGCAGTTTTAGTGCTAGGCAGTCGCTCCTCCAGTGAGAGTGGGTGAGAGTGATTGTTCATCAGCATTCTGCATCTGTGTTACCGCCTTCTAACAAAAGGGGGCCGGCTGCGTCCTGGTGTGCATTTTTCTTGAAACTTGGCTGGTGAGTACCATTGCCTTTTGCTATTTTCTAATTTGACTTTGAAATTTTTTCAAAAAATTCTGTTTATTGCTCTGGCTATGCTGTTTGTTTTTAGGTGGGAAAAGTTGCAAAATTGGCAGTGTTCTAAAATACTTATTTTCCCAACTGTATATGTACATATAACAGAGCTGCGTGTGTATATACAGGTGAATCTCACTAAATTAGAATATCAAAAAGTTTATTTCAGTTCTTCAATACAAAAAGTGAAACTCATATTATATAGAGTCATTACAAACAGAGTGATCTATTTCAAGTGTTTATTTCTGATAATGTTGATTATTATGGCTTACAGCCAATGAAAACACAAAAGTCATTATCTCAGTAAATTAGAATACTTTATAACAACAGCTTGAAAAATGTTGTTAAAATCCGAAATGTTGGACTATTGAAATGTATGTTCAGTAAATGCACTCAATACTTGGTTGGGGCTCCTTTTGCATGAATTACTGCATCACTGCGGCGTGGCATGGAGGAGATCAGCCTGTGGCACTGCTGAGGTGTTATGGAAGCCCAGGTTGCGTCTGGTGTCTCATCTTCCTCTTGACAATACCCTATGGAGTTAAGGTCAGGTGAGTTTGCTGGCCAATCAAGCACAGTGATACTGTTGTTTTTAAACCAGGTGTTGGTACTTTTGGCAGTGTGAACAGGTGCCAAGTCCTGCTGGAGAATGACATTTCCATCTCCAAAAAGCTTGTCGGCAGAGGGAAGCATGAAGTGCTCTAAAATTTCCTGGTAGACGGCTGCGCTGACTTTGGTCTTGATAAAACACAGTGGACCTACACCAGAAGATGACATGGCTCCCCAAACCATCACTGATTGTGGAAAATTCACACTAGACCTCAAGCAGCTTGGATTGTGTGTGTCTCCCCTCTTCCTCTAGACTCTGGGACCTTGATTTCCAAAAGAAAATTGTGACTCTGGGACTTTGTGGAGTGTGTCAATGACTGCCTTCTGGACATCTGTCAAGTAAGCAGTCTTCCCCATGATTGTGGAGCCTACTGAAACAGACTAAGGGACCTTTTTAAATGCTTAGGAAGCCTTTGCAGGTGTTGTTTGTTAATTATTCAAATTTACTGAGATAATGACTTTTGTGTTTTCGTTGGCTGTAAGCCATAATCATCAACATTAACAGAAATAAACACTAGAAATAGATCACTGTTTGTAATGACTCTATATAATATATGAGTTTCACTTTTTGTATTGAAGAACTGAAATAAACTTTTTGATATTCTAATTTAATTAGATGCACCTGTTTATGCATGTGTATAACACTGTAGAGAGACACTAACAATAGATTTGTCACCTCTATATTCTACCTTAGTACATTAAAATTAGTGATAATGACCTCTCCACTTCACACCTCCAGGGAAGTTTTAATTAATAGGAAAAAATGTTTTTCCTAGTTCCTGATGTCTAAACCTGGGGTGCGTCTTATAATCCGAAAAATATAGGATTTAACAAGCGCTGGCTAGGAGCGCTTCATTATGGCCGCCCATTGGCATCCCGTCACGTGATCAGGGGATGATCATGGGTTGTCAAGACAGTTGGGGTCTGAAACGCCCGTGCCTGTCATTACAATATTCCTGTGAACGCCGGTCCGTGGTCAGCATTCTTATGAGATCGTGATTTCTGATATATAGGAGTGCAGAATCCCTGCTATGTATAGCACAGGCAATCGGATTCTCATAGCTTCAAGTCTCCTAAAGGGACTATTAAATAAAGTAAGAAAAAAAAAGTTTAAAAATATGAAAAAAAAAAAAAAAGTTCAAATCACCCCCCTTTTGCCCCATTGAAAATAAAATAATAAAAAAAAATACACATTTAGTATCGCTGAGTTCAGAAATGTCCTGTCAAAGTATAGGATTGGTAAACAGCGTAAAAAGGAAAAAAAATGAAATTCCACAATTAAGTTTTTTTCGGCCGCTGCAACATTCCAATAAAATGCAATGAGGCAATCAAAACATTGTATCTACCTCAAAATGGTGTCAAAAACATCAGTTCAGGGAGGGGGCAAAAAATAAGCCCGCTCACAACCCCATATCCCAAAAAGTGGAAACGCTGCAGGTTTTGGAAAATGTCAAACATAAAAAAAAAAAAAATTCATACAAATTTTGGAAATTTTTTTCACCATTTATATAAAGGAAAAAACAAGAAAATGTTTGCCATCTGTGTACTTGTACTGACCTGGAGAATCATATTGCCACGTCAGTTTTACCATATAATGAACATGGTAAATAAAAAAAACAATTGTGGAATTGCACTTTTTTTTTTGCAATGTCACCGCACTTGAATTTTTTCCCCTGTTTTCCAGTACACTATATGGTAAAATCAATGGTGCCATACAAAAGTACAAAAGTATATTGACAGAAATAAAAAAAAAATAAAAAAAAAAGTTATTGCTCTTGGAAGAAGGGGAGGAAAAAAACAAACTAAACTATGGAAAATGGCCATGGCGTAAAGGGGTTAAAGCTATTTTGTTCATACAAAGGATATATTGTTACTGTAAGGCCAAGGGCCCCACTATCAGTATTTGGTCAGTATTCGGTCAGTATTTTTTCTCAGGAGTGGGAGCCAAAACCAGGTGAGGAACAATCAGAGAAAAGGTATAATAGAAACAAGTCACCAATCCTGCATTTATCACCCACTCCTGGTTTTTGCTCCCATTCCTGAGAAAAAATACTGTCCAAATACTGATAGTGGGGGCCGTGGCCTTAGTCAAATTGTGTTGCTCATCACTGACTGCACTAATGTTTTTCATGGAAGTTAGCAAGATGGCTATGCAGAAAATACGCCTTGATGCTCACGTTGCAACATTGTATAGCTGATGGTAGACTAGAATACTATATTTTATATTTATTTTTCTTGTTATATCCTAAAGTTTACTCTTTTCAAAGACTGGAATGATCTCTTGGCTATCGCTAAACCATAGGTATACCAAATGGCATCTTCTCACGTGTTCCCTTCGTACACATCTGTACACTCTCAACACAGGGGGCAAGACTTATCTTGACCACCAAGTTTTACTTAGAAATATGCAAAATAGTCTTGCTTGATAAATGTTCTGATGTTTGTCCATTGACTGCGAATGGTGAAATGGACAGATATAACAAAAGGAATCAAGGCTGTTTAGGAACTTACGACGAGACGTAGCAGAGATAGACTTGACCTGAAAGAAAGAAAATAAATGTGTAAATAAAAAAAGAAATTCTGCTAACTCCTTGTATACAGACAGTAGCGTAGCTACTGGTGAGGGCAGAAGGGGTGGTGGCCCCGGGCCCACCTGGAGTTACGCCACTGCAACTGTATGGGCGTGGGCAGCACGCTCATACAGTTACACTGCTGGGCAGAGCAGGGAGACTCGATGTCCCTGCTCTGCCCGGCGAATGCTATGGGGCCCTTGAGCATAAGGGGGGCCCCCCAGTGCCAGCATCGGGCCCCCCCACCCGTCACCGCCACAAGTTAACTGATGAGAGATGGAGCGTGACGCTCCCTCTCCCATCAGTCCCCTCTGCAACTGATGTAATCAGTTGGCGCCTGGCCCGCTGTTCTGAAGATGTGCGGGCCGGGCGGGCGGAGCAGCGAGGGAATGAGGAGGAGAGGTGAGTATTGTGATTAGTCATTTTTTGTCAGGGGGGGTAGAGGGGGGCCATTATGCTATGGACCCTGCCTATGGGGGGAACATTATACTACGGACCCTGCCTATGGGGGGGTGACATTATACAACGGACCCTGCCTATGGGGGGGACATTATACTACGGACCCTGCCTATGGGGGGGACATTATACTACGGACCCTGCCGATGGGGGGGGACATTATACAACAGACTGCCTATGGGGGGGACATTGTACTACGGACCCTGCCAATGGGTGGGGGACATTATACTACAGACAACCTATGGGGGGGGACATTTTACTACAGACTGCTTTTGGGGGGGGGGGCCATTATGCTATGGACCCTGCCTATGGGGGGAACATTATACTACGGACCCTGCCTATGGGGGGGTGACATTATACAACGGACCCTGCCTATGGGGGGGACATTATACTACGGACCCTGCCTATGGGGGGGATATTATACTACAGACCCTGCCGATGGGGGGGGGGGACATTATACAACAGACTGCCTATGGGGGGGACATTATACTACGGACCCTGCCAATGGGTGGGGGACATTATACTACAGACAACCTATGGGGGGGGGGGACATTTTACTACAGACTGCCTTTGGGGGGGGGGGGACATTATACTACGGACCCTGCCTGTGGGGGGGCATTATACTACGGACCCTGCCTATGGGGGGGGGGCATTATGCTACAGTCTCTGCCTATGGGGGGGCATTATACTACAGACTGCCTATGAGGGGGACATTATACTATAGACTCTGCCTATGGGGGGGGCATTATACTACAGACTGCCTATGAGGGGGACATTATACTACAGACTGCCTATGAGGGGGACATTATACTACAGACTCTGCCTATGGGGGGGCATTATACTACAGACTGCCTATGAGGGGGACATTATACTACAGACTCTGCCTATGGGGGGGCATTATACTACAGACTGCCTATGAGGGGGACATTATACTACAGACTGCCTATGAGGGGGACATTATACTACAGACTCTGCCTATGGGGGGGACATCATACTACAGACTCTGCCTATGGGGGGGACAGTATACTACAGACTCTGCCTATGGGGGGGACAGTATACTACAGACTCTGCCTATGGGGGGGGGACATTATACTACAGACTCTGCCTATGGGGGGGGATATTATACTACAGACTCTGCCTATGGGGGGGGACATTATAGTATGGAATCTGCCTATGGGGGGACATTATACTACAGACTGTGCCTATGGGGGGTGTATTATACTACAGACTGTGCCTATGGGGTGGTGCATTATACTACAGACTGTGACTATAGGGGGAGCATTATACTACAGATTCTGCCCATGGGGGGAGCATTATACTATATGAAGGCCTATAGGGAGTGCATTATACTATATGTAAGCTATTTATACAGTGTGGGGATTACAGTTAGGGTCATACAGTATGGGAGATAATGTGGGGTCTTTGCACAGTGTGGGGGCCATCATACAGTGTCGGAGATAATGTGGGGGTCATCATACAGTGTGGGAGATAATGTGGGGTCTTTGTATAGTGTGGGGGCCATCATACATTATGGGAGATAATGTGGGGTCTTGGTATAGTGTGGGGGCCATTATACATTGTGGGAGATAATGTGGGGTGTTCGCACAGTGTGGGAGCCATCATCATTGTGAGCGATATTGTGGGGTCTTTGCACAGTGTGGGAGCCATCATACATTG